>NW_026294458.1:39323119-39923119 GCF_007827085.1 Peromyscus californicus insignis
AGTACATTGAAATAGCATTCTTAAGATCCTGAGGGAGATTAAACAGGTACAGACAGGTTTGGGATATACACCCCTCATCTAAAAAACTATGGCCATTAAGTCTTTATTAATTTTAATTTTAATTTTTTTGGGTCATCTTCTACCAATTCAATATTTTGTTTCTGTTGCTTCAGAAACGTAATTTTGGAAAAGCTAGAATGAAGCATTATAGCTTCAGAGAGAGAAAAGCAAACTTGGCCACAGTAGTCTCTTTTTTTCTAATAGAAGCACCAGGAATTAGAAATATGCAGGAGACAGAGTGACACAGAATTCAGGCAACTGGAAAATGTGGATAGCAGTGTCTTTGCAGGGAACCAATGCTGTTTGACATTCAATTGTCAGTACATCCCAGTCCTCTGCATGTGGAGCTTGGAATGAGATTGGGAACTCTGAGGAACGAGCCAGAAACTAGAAAGTGTGAAGCTGGCTTCTGGATCGCTTCTGCAGTAGATATTCTGGGCTTTTGAAGATGGAAGTAAAATTTAAGAAGAAGAACAATTTCCAAGTTTGGGGTTGATGAGACGGCTCAGTGGGTAAAAGTACCTGCTGTGAGCATTTGAGCACCTGAGTTGAATCCCCATAGCACATGACTGAATGAAAGGGCAGATGCCTGAAAGCTGACCTCTGACCTCAACATGCACACTGTGACCTTCTCTGACCCCAGGCCCCACATAATGTATAAGAGCTTTAAAAAGAAAACAAACCCTCTGGGTTTCTACGGTTGCAGGGGATTGTTTGTTGGCGGCTTGTAGGCAGTAGCCAATCATCTAATAATGGCTAGTCTGTGTTCAGGAGTTAGGGCGGGCCCGGGATTACTAATGTTTTGGCGGCTTCAGATTAATTTTCATGTAGAGTGTTTGGAAACACCTTGTCCACGTACATCCCTGGTGTTTATCTTTTTAGTTTTTGCTGTTTTTGACAGGCTATGAGAAGTCACAGGGAAAAGGTGCAGGTAGGGATAAATAGACCTAAAAGAACTCTTTGTTCTTGATTAAGGTTAATGTTTTAGTATTAGTATGTATGTGTGTATGTATGTATATATGTATGTATGTGTGTATGTATGTATATATGTATGTATGTGTGTATGTATATATGTATGTGATATATATATATATATATATATATATATATATATATATATATATATATTTACTGCGAACTGATCTGGACTGTGAGATTTTAAGGAGCTGTGGCCACATGTGTGAGGCCCTCATATGATGCCAGTACAAGGCCAGTGACTTATTAAGTACTAGTGGGAGAAAAGTGCAAATGGAGGAACACATCTTTGCTAGTGTGCTTACAGAAATGCAGCAGGTACACATACATCAGCTAAGGAGTAAACGTCTGTGATCCGGACAAATCATTTGGCGTTTACAGTTTGTACCCAAAACTCACTTGGCTTGTAACTCCTTGGGGAGGGAAAACATTCTTGGGCCCCCAAAGATGCATAGATGTGGGGAAGATCATGATTGTGCTGCCCCTAACACTGATGGTCTCCTTTTATCATGGAAAGTTTTACTCCATGGTGTCATAGGACCAAATAAATACTAAGCCATCGGTGAATCTGTTCTGGCCACATTTTGTTGTGGCCTAACTTGGGTCACTCAGTGATGATAAGATTGATGAAAAGCACTTTCTAAGTTATGGATGATAATTTTTTTTTTCGAGACAGGGTTTCTCTGTGTAGCTTTGGTGTCTTTCCTGGAAGGTAGCCCAGGCTGGCCTCGAACTCACAGAGATCTGCCTGCCTCTGCCTCCCGAGTGCTGGGATTAAAGGCATGCACCACCATCACCAGGCTGGATGATAACTCTTAAGTGCAGCCATTTGCCTTTATGGGGTGCGGGGGGGATGTCACACGAATGAGAATGGAATAATTAGTATGGGGAAGAGCTGAAAGAAGAGATTGGATCTGATGTCCTTGTGTGAGCTGCTGTACCCAGCTCTGGCTGAAAGCAGCATCACCGTGTACACTTTAGTTATGGAAGCAATGCATTCTCATTATTACCTAAGACATTTGTATCAGTTTCCAGCAACTTGTGATCCGGAGATCAGCTTGTGGCATAGGTCCAGCAGGAAGAGGATGGCATCGTTCTATTTAGAGGGATGATGTGAATGAGGCTGACAAGAAATAGAGAACTGTGACAATACTTAGACAATAGTAAGGAGACCTTTCCTTTATGCATGGTGTGAAGGCTGGGGCTAGGAAGCACTCTCAAACATTGAAAGTAGGATCAAGTCCTGAAGAGTCTAAGAAGTCTGGCACAGGAGTTTAGAGCCAGTGAGAAGTGAGAAGGTGGGCTGGTAACGCCTTAGACATAGTCTTATGGAATTCTATTTTTTGGTTGATATAGCTTCTTTTTCAACACATTTGGGAGTATCTGAAACACAGGATGAATACTCATGATAGATTTACAATACACACTATGAATGTGATAAAAAGCAAAATAATGTTTAAACCACTTAGGCACTTGGCTTCTACAGACTCACCCACTGATCTTGTGTGAGCACTTGGCCTGATTTACCAAATATGCATATTTGAGCTAGCAGTGGAGGATCTTAATACCATAGCACACATTTTTTTTAACTTTCCTGATTTGAGCTGTTCTTCAAATGCAGGTATCCAACAGCAACATTACGGTTTTCTGTGGTAGAGTAGTTTAAGCTGTGTTACTTTTGTTTATGTTGCATTTGTTTAACTCTGTGAAGCTGTGTTACTGTGCCTGCGTGAAACACCTGATGGTCTAATCAAGAACTGGCCAATAGCAAGGCAGGAGAAAGGATAGGCGGGGCTGGCAGGCAGAGAGAATATATAGAAGGAGAAATGTGGAAAAAGGGATTGGAGAGCTAGCAGCCAGAGAAGGAGAAGGACTTCAGGGACCAGCCACCCAGCTACGCAGCAAGCCACTGAATTAAAGTAAGATTTATAGAAGTAAGACAATGGGAAAAGCCCAGAGGCAAAAGGTAGATGGGATAATTTAAGTTAAGGAATGCTGGCTAGAAACTAAGCCAAGCTAAGACCATGTATTCATAAGTAATAATAAACCTCCGTGTGTGATTTATTTGGGAGCAGGGTGGCGGGTCCCCCAAAAGACCAAAGACAAACCAACCACAGTTGTGGGTAGTGACAGTGTAGATTTGTCCACCACCCTTTTCACCTACCCTGACTTTTGTGGATAACATGAATGATGTTATTATTTTTAAACTCATCTGTCAACTCTGTTTTCCTCTGCTCTACCTGAACTTCCCTTTTCTGCTGGTTTGCTGTTCGAAGGGACAGGATCTTGCATACTACCCACTTATCATTAAACCAGGTGTAAGGCATGGCTTAATCTTTTCCTAGGATTTTAACCTTGGCCTAATCCCAGTCATAAACCCATACTCCATTTCTAATCTCTTCATGGGATGTCTTAGCTAGACCATAGATTTGTTTTATAGGTTAGATGTGAGATGTATATCAGTTTTATCAGCCTGTGTTAGGGGGAAGAAGTTGTTTAAGCAGTCCCATGGACGAACCATGGATAAAGCTCTGTTGGTCTCCTCTCCTCTCCAAAGCCAGTCTGGAGTCCACTCCCTTTTTTTATCAGAGAAATGGAATTAATAATGTGTATATTTACAACTATAGCAGGTATAAAATTTGGCTCATGTAATTATTGTGGCTGAGAAGTTTCATAATCTGCCATGATGACTTCGATATCAAGGAAAGCCAGTGGTCTAGCCTGAGAATCACAGGAGGGACTACATTCAATTCAAGGGCAACAGAAGCTCGCTGTTCTGGTTCAGGCAGCCAGAAAAGGAGGATGAATGTATCTCCTTTCTCCAACTTTATTTATGTCTCAATAGAGTGCAGAGGGCACTCTCCTTTAGTGAGCATACTAATTTAAATAAGAAGTTCCCATGGAATCACCATAATAGACATATATAAAAATAGTGTTTAGTAGGCATGTCATACCCCAGTCAAATGATCATGTAAGATTGACTATCACAATTCCCCAAAAGCTGAGTTAATGACAGTTTCTGAAATGTATTACTAGTTAAATATCATCCAGCAGACTGACTTTTCTAAGACTAATCAAGGGGAAGACAGGGATGGGAAAGGTGAGGGTGGGCTACAAGATGAGCTCTTATCCCCTTGGTTTCCAGCAGGGGTGTGATGGTATGGCTTCTGTATATAGGATTGTCTCCAGTAAGAGAAGGATACCAAGACGGGCCTGATACCTGGAAGACACAGCTGGTAGCATGCATGTGTGTGTGCACGCACATGAACACACACACACACACACACACACACAAGCACAAGCACACACATACATACCCCATATTATATATAATGCTTTTATTCCACTCGTTTTGGAGCTCTGAGCCTTAGCTTTTAAGTACAGATGGCACTCTGTGAATTCTGTATCTTTGGGTTTGATCAATACATTGTGTTCAAAATACATTATTTAAAAAATTTGGTGTCTGCATTCAAAAATATATAAGCTTTTCTTCTGACATTATTCCTTAAATGATACAGTATCACAATTATCTAAATAACATTGGCAGCATATCAGTTATTATAAGCAATCTAGAGTTGATTGAAAATATATGAGATGATTTGCATAAGGGCAAACACTAAGCCATCTTATTCAAGGGACTTGATTATTCACAGATTTTGATATTCATAGGGGTTGTAGGACCAATCCTCCATGAATACCAAAGAATAACTGCAGTCAGTTCCACCTTCCGAAAGACAGACTTCTCTTCTCTCATAACCATGCTTTTAAAAATTATTAATTAATATTTTGTTTTTATATCCCAACCAAAGTTTCCCTCCTCTCCTCCCAGTTCCCCCTTAACCTCCGCTGCCCCCACTCCTCCTCCTCGGTTTCTCTTCAGATACAGGGCAGGCCTCCCATGGATATCTGCCAGCCATGCATGGCATATCAAGTTGCTGTGAGACTAGGCTCCTCTTCTATTAAGGCTGGATGAGGCAATCCAGTATGAGAAATGGATCCCCAAAGCAGGCAACAGAGTCAGAGACAGCCGCTGCTCCCACTGTTAGGAGTCCCACACAAAGGCCAAGTTACACAAGTGCAGCATATATGTAGAGGGCTTAGGTCGGTCCTCTGCAGGCTCCCTGGTTGTCGGTTCAGTCTTTGTGAGACCCTATGAGTTCAAGTTTTTTGGTTTTGTGGGCTTTCTTGTGGTGTTTTGTGGGTTTCCTTGACCCCTCTGGCTCCTACAGCCCTTTCTCCCCCTCTTCCACAGGATTCCCCTTGCTCTGCCTAATGTTTGGCTGTGGGTCTTTGCATCTGTTTCCATCTGTTCCTGGATGAAGCCTCTTTGATGACAGTTGGGCTAGGTACCAATCTATGAGGGTACATAATATCATCATGAATGATTCCATTGGCTTTTTTTTTTTTTGCCAGTCATGTTTGGTTCTACCCTAGGTCTCTGGGGTATCCTGCCTCTGGGTCCTGGCCCTCAGGGGTGAACTCCCTCTCAATAACCATGCTTTTAATGCTCTTTCTGAATCAAGAGCTCAATACTGGTGGAATCAATTTTGGACTGGTGTTATCTCTTTCTCATTATCTTTCTAGGACTCAGCTGTATAGTGAGAATAGTATCGTGTTTGAAGAAATACTGGTATAACCTGGGTTATAGCTGTAATTTTGTTTACCTGTAGCTTTAACTTATGGTTTAAATATTAGTCTGACTTCTAATGAAAAGAAGCAGCGGTCATTTCTTAAACCTTTCCAACATGGATGGGTGTTTTTGTCTTAGACCATTATTTTTTAAAGTAGCATCAATTCTTTAGGAATACTTGGATAGTATATTAACAGGCACATACCCAGAAGAGCTGAGATGAGCCACTGTAGGTAATCGCTCTTTCTCTACTGTTGAAAACTGTGTTCTTTCAAGCACCTTGGAGCTTTGCTTGGATCAAGTTCACCTGGTGACTTAGGCTCTCTACTTGTTTCAAGGAGACAGCGAGGCAGCCTGGAAATGAAGGCTGGCTTGACCCGGCTGTAGTGGGTGAAGTGAGTGACTCCGATGCGCTCCTGGCTCATTCTCCTTAAGTTGCTGCCTGATTTGGACAGTTTTAATGGCTCTATGTGATGCTCCATATTGAAGCAGAAAACCACTCCAAACCTCCATGCTCCCAGTACTGCCCCAGTCACCACTGAACATCCTGACCTTTCCAGTGACCTTGCTGGCACAGCAGATCAGTCAGGAAACAGGTAAGTAACCTGCCTTCCGAAGCTGGCAAACACACGTTTTGATGAAGTTATTGGCGTGTTCCGTAGACTTTAACTACCCATACTCTATTTTATTTTCTGGAGTTTCATAATTGTTTTTGGAATGGCAAAAAGATTTTCTTGTCTTGCTTTAAGCTTTGTTTGGGTTTGGTTTGAATGCAGGACTCAAGGAGACAGCCACTCCAGAGGGAAATCTGAGTTTCCACAGTCTAGGAGCTTATTCAGATGTATTTAACATGAATATTCTTGCTGGAATTAGATTTTAAATGTAGACCCTAATTTAAAGAACATACCCACTGCTGAATATCACAAGGAATGATTAATATATTTCATATAAAACTATCAGTTATGAAATGTTTTCAAATATAAAAAGGTAGAATTCATTAAATATGAGACACACGGGTCCTTCAAGAAAGTTGTTGCACCTGGAATACACTGGGCATCTACTGATGACTATAGTTGAAAATATAAGATCTGAAGGAGATGAAGGAATTGAAAAATAGTATTGTGTTTTGAGCAATAAAGGGAGCCCTTTATCTACCTGATGTTTCCGATGTAAAATGTTTCCACTTATAAATTTTGTATTTTTGTGAAATGTTTTTTACTGGTGTTTCAATAACAAGTAAAGTATGCTTGTTAGATGAGCCATGTTAAATACTCCACATTTTCTTTTGTTGCAATAACTGAATACAGTAAATGGAAGTGTTGCCCAGGCAACAGTGGCGATTTCCAAATCGGATACTATGTATCATACTTTTATGGCATCAACTGGTGCTGTTCCTGCATGATAAGCAAAATCAATACTACTGTCAATGAGTTGGAAAGTGTTATGGGTTTGGGGATAAAGAATTGAAGTTGAGGGAGGAGGGGGGATCTGTGGATAGTATGTGGAGTGATTAGAAAATTTCTTAATAAAGAAAAATGAAAGAAAAAAAAGAATTTTTAAGTGAAAAAAAAAAAGAATTGTTGATCAGACAGATTCAGGTGTCTGTCTGCCTACCATCTAGCTTTTCTATGGGCATGGCTGATTTTTCATGGATTAATTTTCAACAGAAACCCTTGAAGCTGCTAAAATTCTCCCCTCCCATGACTCCATAATTAAAACAAAGACAAACAGGGGAGTATGGAATCTGTGGTTTTTGGAAGTTGAAATGATAGGCATGGTAAAATAATTATAGTTGTTTTTTTCTGCAATATTATATTTGAGACAACTCCACTGTTTGGCCCAAGCTTGCTATATAGTCTGGGCTGGCATCAAACTTTCCATTCTCCTGCCTCAGCATCCCAAGTGCTGGGATTACAGGTGTGTACACCACACATGACTCCTATAAGGCCTTACACTGAAGTTTCAATACAGTGAAATCTTTAATTGAAACACTGATATTTTCTTCTTTTGAGAAGTCATTATTTCATATTTTTGTGTAATGTAAAAATATCAAAATCACCCCCTGCACGTCCCCCTCCCCCGTCCCCCCCCAATAGAATGGTGATTACCAGGAGCTGGGGAGGTAGGTAGACAGTGAGATCTTGGTAAAAGTTTATAAAATAGGAAGAATAAATTCAGGGAATATATTACAACAACATGGAAAAACAATGTGCTAGATACTTAAAAACTGCTGAGAGAATATCCTGTCTGGAAGCACCTGTGGCCACTCTAAGTGGAGGCCCTTCCTATGGGCTTGGTAATTTTGGGAGAAGACACATTGTTTTGGTTTTTTAGTTGCTTTTTGTTTCTGTGCTGGGAGTTTTGCACCTTCAGTTAGTGTCTTGGTTTTCTTTCTTTCCCTCTCTCACCTTTCTCCTCTCCATGGAGGTGCTTGCAATGTTCAGAAGATTTATATTTAATAAATCATAACAGGATTGGGGTGTCACTCCACAATCTTCCCCCCTGAGAATCAGCTCCTATCTGTAAAAAACAGTCATATTAAAGGGTTGACACACCGATGCTCATGACCTGCCTCTGTCACCAGGTGTTGTGTGTCCTCTTGCACCTGTGAGCTCTAACCCAAGTCAGCTTCAGAGTGATACTGGTTTCCACAGCTCTGCCACGTTTTGGCTCTCTGTGCACCCAAGGTGTCCTACCATGAGTCAATTCTTGCTTAGTCTCAACCTTTGCTATCTCTGTGGTGTGTTGTTTGAGAGTAGATTTTACATATTCTCATCAGAAAAAAAAGTATGTGAAATAATGGATACATTGTGTTCATTGGGCTATCTATAATATACATGTTGACACGTGATAATTCACACACTGTCTCTCTCTCTATATATATAATTTTTATTTGTCAACTAAAAGAAAAGAATAAGGCAAGAAAGAGGGAGGGAAGGAAGGGAAGAGTGAAGAAGGAAGGAGAAGAGAAGAGGGAGGGAAAGAGAAATTATTGGATACAATTTCAAGTTTTTCTAAATGTAAACATTTTCACAAGTACATGAAAGCAATACTCAAGACAGTTTTCTGGCATTAACTATCCACCATGTCTGTTTTATTGTGTTTCCTACATTATGTATTTTCTTTATTAATTCTAGTTTTTCTTTATTTTGAGAATGTCTCACATGTTTAGGATGAAATATAATCATATCCACCCCCATTTCACCCATCCCTCTGCCCTTCAGTGATGTTTCCATGAGAGGATCTAGAGTTTAACGTATCATAAGTTTAAGAATAAAAGAACATATTGTCATCGTGAGTTAATACTATTCTCCAGTAATTGTGGTCAAAATGACCTGGGATTGGATATGAAGAAGCCAGTGTCAGACTACATAGAGCTCGAGTCTTTCTAAACAGCCCTGGGGTCAACCAGACCAACAAGTATCCATGTTTCCCATGACCTAGTTTTTGTTTAAGTTACATACTTAGAAGAAATGAGATACCACCACATCCTGCCACACTGCACAACAGTCACGACCCAAAAGAATGAGAAAGAGGCCTTTTGAACAAGATAGTCTTTATTGTCAAGGAAGGAAATACAGCGTATGGAGGCGGTTAAGATTGGCTATTTATTAGCCAAACGAATGGAAACACATGAACTATGAACCAATGGCTGAGGGGCCCCCAACTGGATCAGACCCTCTGAATGGGTGAGAGAGTTGATGGGCTTGATCTGTTTGGGAGGCATCCAGGCAGTGGGACCAGGTCCTGTGCTCATTGCATGAGTTGGCTGTTTGAAACCTGGGGCCTATGCAGGATTGCTTGGCTTGGCCTGGTAGGAGGGGACTGGACCTACCTGGACTGAGTCTACCAGGTTGATCTCAGTCCGCGGGGGAGGCTTTGCCCTGGAGGAGGTAGGAATGGGGGGTGGGCTGGGGGGAAGGTGAGGGGGACGGAGCGGGGAGAACAAGGGAATCCGTGGCTGATATGTAGAACTGAATTGTATTGTAAAATAAAATTAAATTAAAAAAAGATTGGCTATTTATTATGTACATTTACCTTGAAAATGATGGTGCCTCCGTGGTAAGGAGTACAGTGGCCTTCAGAAACTTTAGGGAAATAATTTTTCTATCCCTTCTGTCACTCCCTGTGTCTTGCCCCATCTCCCATTAATCACAGCAGAGTAGACACTTCTCAGTCTTTCTTAGGGCATATGAGAGCTTTGTGACGGATGCCAACTATGTTGAAAGGGGTAGGAAGATGTCTGAGAATTTGAGACTATAGCACACCCTTTTCCAAAATGGAGATTTGGTGGAAAGTAAACAAAGAAATAAAGACAATGCATCTTAGGAATATAACTAATATGTGCAAAATTAAAACACAGGGTAGGAATTAGGGTCTATTAAAGCTGAATACAGTATAATCTCATAATAGCATGTTAAGTTTCTGACTGAAATTGCATCAGATTTATGTATAAATTTGCAGAAGAATTTATACTTTTATCATATCCCAAGAATATAGCATAGATCTTTTCGTTTCTTCTCTTTATTCAATTTTATGGAATTCAATAGACTTTCTTTTTTTCCATCTAGAATTGTTAACTATATTCTTAGGCATTTTTCTTTCCAATTTCCATTTCCCAGTGACAATTTTGTTTTTTAAATATAGTCATGGCTTTGACATGCAGTTCTCTTTCATGAATGCCTGTAATTGGAAGATTTGGTCCTTTCACAGTGTCCCAAAGTTACTGAATGTATCTTTCCTGTGTTTAAATTTTTTGATAGTTTTCTTGAGTGGTGCAATTCTTCTTTATTTTTGAGTCCTGTTTTTCTATCTTCTATTTCATCCATTCTAATGGTAAGGCTTTCCTGTCAGTTTTTTTTTTTTTTTTTTTTTTGGTTTTTCGAGACAGGGTTTCTCTGTGTAGCTTTGCGCCTTTCCTGGAACTCACTTGGTAGCCCAGGCTGGCCTCGAACTCACAGAGATCCACCTGGCTCTGCCTCCTGAGTGCTGGGATTAAAGGCGTGCACTACCACCGCCCGGCTCCTGTCAGTTTTCTAATCAGGTTATTGAGTTTTTCAATTCCATCTTAATTTCATCTTGAGTTCTTTTCAATATTTTGATCTCTTTAGTTTTCAGTCATAAATTGTCTTCATCATTTCATTCAACCATATGTATGTTTATATTTTCTTGGGCATCACTCAGGTATTTATTGTTATCCTTTCTAAGCCCATTAAGGTGTTTGTTTATGTTTTTCCAAAACTCCTTGAGTTCTTTGATGAAGTTTGCGATGGTTCTTTTAAATTCTGTGTCCTGGGAATAATCTGGGTAATTCTCATTGGAGAATATTTCTATAGGACTGTGAGTATTTTATGGGGAGTGGGTATGATTATAATGTCTTGACTTATCATGTTGTTTGTGTTTTTACAATGTGATGTGGGCATGTGAACGTCTTGCATTGGTTGTGTGTCTGTTGTGAGAGTCTATTCTGCCTTAAGCTGGGCCAATACAGGAATGGCATGTCTAGATCTGTCAGGCAAGATTCTGGGGAAGCTTACTAGGCAAATCAGATATAAGAGCTGTGTGGTTCGAAGTAGACCTGAGTGGGGTGAAGGCTTGAACTAACCTGGTTCTGCAGAACTAATGAGTCCACATTATTTTTGAGACAAGGTTTCTCCTTGAACCTGGAGATGATTGATTTGGCAGGAGTATCTAGCCAGGGATCTCTGAGGGACCCACCTGTCTCCTCTCTCCAGTGCTAGGATTGCAGGCACTGTGCTGCCATGCGTGACATTTCATCTGGGTTACTGAATATTTGTGTACCAAGCACTTTGCTGACTGAATGATTTCCCCAGTCTCCCACCCTCAATGTCTACTTTAAATAGAATAAGTGTAGTAAAGTGCTTAAATAAGATTTTGAATATAATCATCGGCCAAAGTGCCATAGGCTGAGGATGCAGCTGAAGATATCTGTGTGAGGCTTTTGGTACTTAAACCACATTCCTTTTGTTGGAGAAAACACCAGACTTCAAAGATGCTTTTCTCTTTAGAAGAGAGAAGTTGAGCAGTTTGAGTTCTCAGCATCAAGATGTTTTTGTGCTTATATACGAAGCATCTAGGAGTACAGCCAAGAGATCCTTGCCTCCATGGAAGACTTCTATTTTATTTTGACTTGGCAAATGTTTTGATTCGGAAAAACATCTCAGGGACTCTTGTGCCAATGTGAATGTGTATCCTTTGTCTTGTCTGATCCTGTCTTTCATTCATGTCTTCAGAAATATAAATATGGCATGTGTTAGCTAGTAACTCACCACATTGCCCTCTTTCATTGAAGAGAACAAACAATGGCTTTAAAACTGTAAAGGCATGACGTTACAGAGAGGCAGAGATGTTGAAGTGTCGGGGATTTGAGAAGGGAGGAGGTCTAAAGGAATATTTTAAAAATAAAAACACAATCACAAAGCAGAGCTGCTGGAAAAAAATCTGTTTCTTTGCTTCCAGAATTACTGAGTCAGAAGACTGAGGTGAGAAGTTTACATGCTTTAATGAGGATGGGGGAGAGAATGAATCAGTTTTCAAGCTCACAGTGTAGATTTGTTACTGATAGGAAATAAATCGTACCCTTTCCGTTTTATGATGAAATACTATATATCTAGAAACTGAAAAAGAAGTCAGAGTAAAGCTGCTGCCTCGATTCAATGGACCCAGCAGATATCTGCCGAATAGTATACCCAACGTGTGTAATAAATACACCCACCTCTATGCCACGTGGAACATTCTTCAGGAGAGATCAGATGCAGGGCCACAAGACAGGTCTCAGCAACTCACAGAACACTGAAGCCATTTTGAATATCTTTTCTGACTGCAGTGGAATAAAACCAGAAGTCAATAAAAGAGAGACTGAGGAGAGGAGAGATAAACTGGACGATGGAAGGAAGTGTTTTCAAACTATGCTTCCTATTAGAGTTAATACCCAAAATATATAGAAGATTTAAAAAAAACCCTATCAATAGCATTGAAAACAACCTTTTTAAAACAGGTAATTAAAACTTCCTAAAACAGGACAGACAGTGGCAAACAGATACATGAAAAAATGCCAACGATCACTAATTACCAGGAAAATGAAAATGTAAACCCCAGTGAAAGATCATGCCACTCCGGTAAGAATGACTGCTTAAAAAGTGAGACAAAAGATAAATTCTGGCAATAATGTTGAGAAAAGAGAGCATTAGAATGCAAAGCAGTACTCTTTATGGAAAAGAATAAAAATACTTTAAAAATGAACAATGGGCTATCACAGATATCCAAAGAACACGCAGTCAGAATATCAGTTGTAACAGTATTCACAATAGTCAATAAATAAAATAACCCAACTGTCAATGTCAGCTGATAAATAGACAAAGAAAACTCAATACATATAAATGATAGAATACTATTTATCCACAGAGAGAATGAAGTCCTGTCATTTGGGACAGGAGTATGCTAAGTAAAATAAGCCAGGGACAGGAAGACAAGTACCACCTGATCTCATTTGTGGTTGGAATTTTAAAAAGCCGACCCTCACAGAAATTAAGAGCAAAATGGAGGCTACTTGAGGAATGATAGATGGTGACTAGGAGAAGTGGACCTGTGTTCTGAGCCATAGTGATATAAGAGTAAGAAACCAGGAGATGCCTTTGGACATTAGAGTTTTCAACAGCATACCATATATTTTAAAATGCCGTCAAATGTTTTTACTATTAAATGATAAATGTTTGAGGAGACCCACATTTAACTTCATTTAAACATCACACAGCATATGCATATATTGAAATATCACATGATACTCTTTGAAGATGTACAATTTTTATCTTTTTATGCATTAGCAAAATAAATTTAAAAGCAAAACACTCAGGTATAACTTGAGGTGAATTAAGTGTCTCTGAAATGGGCCATGTACTTTCTATGTCAGCATCTTCAAAGTCCTCCAGGTAATTGTCATGTGCATCTAGGATTGAGAACCACTGCCCTACCCCAACTACACCTTGAGAGATAATATTTACCCAACTGTCTTGGAAGTCCTTCAGGTGTTATGTTGGAGATCTTGACCTCAGAATCCCCTGGTCATATAACTGGCCACATAAGAGCTGGGTAGCCTATGCTAGCTGCTAAACATCAGGCCAGGCTCATACACAAAACTCTGATGAGTGCTCATTCTGACAAGAACCTTGTCACAAAAACGTGTTATTTATTTCCTGAGACTTATCAAAGGCAACAATGATTTCATGAATTAGATGGTGATCATTTTTCCTTTGATCAACTAACGTGATATATTAATTTTTTTAATGAAATACTTCTCGCATTTCTGGGATAAAACCAACCATGTCATCATATATCAGTCTTCTAACATAAAGCTGGACTTAATTTCTCTGAATTAGTTTACATCGTAATGCGATTATTTGGGGGAAAACTTGACAGACTCATTAATAACATTGCCAATTTCTGTGGAAATCACTTTCAAAGTTACAAGGTATTGTAGGTAGAAAACAAACAGGCGGTTGGTGTATCCTGTGAAACAGTTTTTTATTTCCTCTGCTAGAGCTATTAAACCAACTTTTATTAAAATAAGTTTGTTTTGTGAATAAAATACTGAAACCATGAGGAAATCGAAACCAAAACGTTTCTACTTCAGCTCCAGGCTTTCGTTCAACAGGGTGGGATCTGAATAATTTCTCTTATCTGCTCCATGTCATTCCTCTTGTCCCTATTTTTACCTTCTATCCTGTGAGCACCTGCACTTACTTATGGGGCTAAGGCTACCTGATGTGACCACGAGGAATTAAATCAGGCTGGTTGGAAGGGCCACAGCACACCTGAGGCTGTGACAATTTTATTGAGAGTAATCAGACTTCTGTTAGTTTGATCAGAAACAGAATATAATGGCAATTGCCAGGATCAATACCATTGTAGTTTCTAGGATACAGTGAAATTTGCAAGCCATACAGGGCACACTAGATTAATGTCTAAGACCAATTGTCCTGTCAAGTTTCCATGCTTCCTTGACTACTAGGGGAACATACAGAGAAACACAAAGTGACCTAAATGCTTCACTGCCTGAGGGAATGCATCAGTCTCTCAGGAACTGGAAGACACATTGTGCCCCAGGAACCATGAATTCTAACCTGAAAAACCTATGACACAAGCTTCTCAAGGAAGCTAGGTCAAGTCAACTCCATGGTTCCCTGCACTACCCTAGGATTATGATCCCTCTAGATTCATAAGACATGGGCACATGAAATGAAATCATGCTGATGGGGGAAATAATGGCAAGGAAGTAGCTTGGTGTAGTTTCCACAAACCTTCAATTTCTAAAAAAAAACAATGTCTTCATAACATTCATAAAGTGTAGTGCAATGATGCTTGATTGTGTTCTGTGTCTGTACCTGTGACTGTTGTAGGAGTCACATACAAGGGGAAAAATATGATTTTCCCTTTCACACCTGATTTATTTAACTCAACATTGTGTTTTAATGATTGTAGAAGAATTTTATTTTTTACGTCTCAAGAATATTCTCCATATATATGCTACAATTTACTGGTATATTCTTCATTCACTGATACTTAAGTTGTTTTTGCCTTTTGGCCATTGTGAATAGTACTGCTACTACCACAGGTAGACAACTATCTGAGTAAGACTTTGCTTTCAGAGTGTGTTCAAGTATGCATGCGTGCGCGCACATACACACACACACACACACACACACACACACACACACACACACACACACGGGTTTGTGTGTATATGTGTAAACTCAGAAAGGAATGAGTTAAATCATATGGTGGTTTTTTCTATGTTTAAATTTTTAAAGAACTACAAAACTCTTTTCATAGCTGTTGTATAAATTTGCATTCCTGTTTGTACCAAGAATTCCAATTTTTCTACATTTCCCTCCAACAGTTTTCTTTTATGGGAACCAGAAACTTACAACAGTCCTTTCATAGTAAAGTGATATTGCTTGTGGTTTTGACTTGTATTTGATTAATAATTAGTGATGTTGAGCCTGTTGTCATGTACCCGTCACATTAGTAAATGTTTGGAGATGCATTCAATTCCTTTTCTCATTTTAAGTTGATTCTTTTTACAGTTGCTGAGTTGTGGTTAAGTCATTTAGAAAAGAGTGATAAAATTGAATGCAAAGTCTCTTTGCAGACAAAACTCTTTCCACATGATACTGATTTTCTGGGGTTTCCTTTCTGGGTTTAACTTGTGATCTTTTTCCTGTTAGAATTTTGTCATTGTGCTTTTATGGTTACTGGGAAACTGGGACTTTCATTTTTGCATCTGTGTCATGACATGCTCGAGGCTGCACTTTCTGGTCTACATCGTCTAGTTGGCTAATCCATCTTCTAAAAAGTTAACGTTTCTGGGCATAAAGTCTATAGTTTTCTGCTTAACTGTTCAAAATTTTTCAAATAGTGATGCCCTCCAACATTTTGTAGCACAGCACATTTGTTTTCACCAAGCTTAATGTGAAAAGAGTCACAAAATATCATGATTCTCAACAGAAAACCATCTCACAATCATTCCGAGTGCTCTGTGCCCAAGATGACTTAAGGATAGATGGTGATTGGTTCCTAGGATGAGATAGATTAAATCTGGTCTTTGCATCAGTTTTCTGTAGCTGTTTTAATGTATAACTGCACCCTTGTAACCTAGGTTACATACATTGATTTTAATATGTATTTTATAGCTCTGGATGCTCAGAATTCTGAATTCATTTCACTGTACTTACATCACAGTTCTGGCTGCACTTCCTCGGGAGGCTCTAGGGGAGAGCCTGCTTTCTTGTCCTTCTCTGCATCTGGAGTGACATCCTCACGTTCCTTGATCCTTTCTTCTGTCTTCAAAGCTAGCAGCATAGCATCTAGCTTTAGTTGTCGTGTGTGTGTGTGTGTGTGTGTGTGTGTGTGTGTGTGTGTGTGCGCGCGCGCGCATGTAATCTGCCTTTGCTTCTTATGAAAATAACTTCAGTTGAATTGAGGACACACAGGGAGATAATCCAGGATATGTCCGTCACTTCAGCATCCTTAAATGAATCACATCTGTGATGATTTCTTTTTCCACATAAGACGATATTCAGAGAACTGTAGAGTCACCTCAGTCCTTGGGTGGGAAAGGTTAAGATTAGTGATGTTTCTGCTAGAACATCCTCCCAAAGAATGACACTAAGACCAGAGGAAAAGATACAGAAGCTTTTAGTAAAGTAATAGGGAGATACACTGTGGAGGGTAAAGGTGGGTGCATGGAGCGAGCAAAGAGCTCTGTACCCTGAGCTTCTGCCCACTGAGGCTTTTATTGTGTTGGGCATGAAAATTTCCTTCTGCCCAGGATGAAAATAGCCTTAGTCACAAACAGTACAGACACCTCCTCAGCCAACTATGGAAGAAATAATTACGTGCCTCCCAGAACTGTATGTGGTATGTGACCTCTGCAGTCAGTTAGAAGCTGTCCAATGGGGTCCTAAACTCGGGACGAATGTTTGAGGAAGGAGATAGCTGAATGCGCTTTTTACTTTTAGCTGTCATTAGCCTCGGACCAGAAAGGCAAGGCTGATTGTAATTATGGGCAGTAGCTTACCCCTTAAGTGGCCACTCTACAACCCCAAGCTGCTCTCTTGTTTATTTTTGACTAAGCAGTGACAGGAAATTTGAGAACTGCTTCCTGAGTTGTTAGCCTTTAAAATTGTAAGTTATCTGAGAATCCTTGTCTTCTCCCAAGTCCCTAACTCCTTGCCTACTCCAATAGTTCTAGAGATGGGGATGGGGCTATTTATTGATCTGTGTGGAATTCGCATCATGCACTCCAATCCCACTCATCTCCCTGTCCCTTCATTTTCACCCTCTGCCCTTGCAACCTTTCCCCGCCATAATAAAATAAGGTAAAATAAAATAATAAAACTCTTTGTGGAAGCTGTAGTGTGTCACAGTGAGTCACACTGTGTGCCCTTTAGTCCATGCACCTTTACTTGCAAATGTTCATTGCCATGAATCATTGTTCTAGTTTGAGGCCTGTGGCTTCTGCTACCAACAGGGTGAGGGGCAGGGCCAACTCTCTCGCTCTCCTCAGCCCTGGAACAGCCCTTCGGCCTGCCACAGGTGGTGAGGGATGCATCTCCCCCTTGACTGTATGACCACCACCTCATGACAGACCAAGTACCGGGGCCAGCTCTCCCATGCCCTTGCCTGGGGGTGGCTCATCCACATCTCTGCCAACAGGGTCAGCTCTACTGTGCTGTCCAGGAGAGGTGCAGGGCCTGCTCTCCCTCACCAGCTGCAGCCCTTGGGAGAGTAAGCCCTGTACCTCATCTAGGCAGCACTGTAGAGCTAACCCTGCTGGTAGGGGTGCAGATGAGCTGGCCCCAAGGGTGTTGGAGCTGTCCTGCCCCTGTTACATTGGGTGAGTGAGCCCAGGCAGTGCTGGAGAGCTCGCCCTGGTGGTGAAGATGCAGGAGAGCTGGCAGGCGGATCAACTCATCTACCACCCAGGTCTGATGTTGGGGGCCTGATGATATATAATGTCTGTCTGAATTCCTTAGATCTTCTGTAGATAAATGATTAAAAAATTATTAGCTCTTTGAGAACTTTGTACAATGTGTTTTGATCATATTCACACCCCCAATCCTCCACCATCCTTCACTATCTACCAACTTCATATCCTTTAAGAAATAAATCATGTCCAGTTTGTATTGCCTAGATATTCTTAGGTATGGGACCACTAGATCATGGTCAACTTACCAGGAACTATAATTTTTATACAAAAACTAACTCTTCCTCTCCTAGCAGCTACCAGTTGCCAGCAGTTCACTGGCTAGTGCTGGATCTTCTTGTCTACCTCCCTTATCTGTGCTGAGATTTAGTTTTGCTTGATCATGCATAGGTCTTATACATGCTGTCATAACTAATGCGAGTTCACACACGAAGATGCCCTGCTGTGTTCTGAAGACACTGATTCTCTTGCAGTTATCAACTACTGGTTGTTCTTACACCCTTTCTTCCTCTTATTCCTTGAGTCTTGGTAGGAGGGGGTGTGGTATAGATGTCCCATGTAAGGGTGAGCATTCCACAGTCTCTCTTATTCTTTGTATTTTGATCAGTTGTGTGTCTCTGTGTTAATAACCATTTATTACAAATAGAAGCTTCTCTGACAAGGGTAGAGAGATGTATTAATCTATGGGTATAATGATAAGACATTAAGAGTCAGTTTGTTACTAAATCTACTTGGTAGGACAAAGAGTAGATTCTACCCTCAGGGGTAAGACCAGCCTAGCCATAGGCTCTTGACCCAAGATTGGTATCAGATATGGGTTTTATCTCATGGAAGTTGATACTTTTGCATGGGGACGAGATTTGGAAACTCCTGTTCTCTTGCTTTTTTGTTGATACCATGGCAATTATTTCTTAGAAATTCCTCTTTTGTCTGTCAACCTTATTTCATTTCTTACAGTATAATTTATACTTAATGCTTTGAGAAATAGCTCCCCAAAATGAATTAGACATATATGCTGCATAGAAATTTGTCTGGAGGATATGTTTTCAGTGAATAGACATTCAGGATTGATTAATGAACATCTTTTTATTCTCATTTTCATTGTTTAAACCTAAAAGTTTGTACATGGTAGGTAAGCACTATACCATGGAGCTACATCAGTCCTTCAAAAGATGTATTTACTTTAATTTTGAGATAGGGTCTCAGTTATCCAGGCTAGCCTTGCTCTTACTCTGAAGTCTAGCCTGGCTCTGAACTGGTGACCCCCTCTTCAGCCTCCAGAGCAGGTGGGATTGCAGGCCTACAGCCCAGACCCACTTCATTCTCACTTTATTTGTTTTTTTATTGAGCATACGTTCTTTTTCAGACACTATATTCTGATCACAGTCTCCCTTCCCCCATCTGCTCCCAGATCCTTTCCACAGATCTAACTCCATGCATTTATTTTCTTCAGAAAAAGCAGACAAATAAAACAAAACCCCAAACAAACCAGAATTAAAACAAAGAAAAGCATGAGAAACACGCATGCACACGCTTGCGCGCACACACACACAGATCAAGAGCGAGAGCAAGAGAGAGCGAGCATAAAACGCAGCATCATAAAGCATAATATACAAGAAAAAGACCAGTAAGATTAAAAATGCCCAAACAAAGTATTATGAGACAAAAAAAAATCTGCAAAACAACATTAAGTTTATTTTGTGTTGGCCATCTACTACTAGCCATGAAGTCTACCCTTGACTGTGATTTATATACCCAGTGAGACTACACTGGATAAAACTAATTTTTCCTTTGCAAGTAATTGTCAATTGGAGATAGGTTTTTGATTAGGGATGGGAATAATGTCATTTCTCTTTTTCAGCTCTGGGACCCATCTGTCTTGAATCTGTGCATTTGGCCACAGCGTTCATATATGCATTAATTCTACTGTGTCATCCATCCCCTCTGACTCCTACAATCTTTCTGTCTCCTCTACTACAAGGTTCCTTGAGCCCTGAGAGGAGAGGTTTGATATACACATCCTATTTAGGACTGAGTGTTCCAAAGTCTCTAACTCTCTGCATATTGTCCAGTTGTGTGTTCCTGTATTAGTTCTACTACTGTAAGAGGCAGTTTCTCTGGTAATGGCTGGGTGGGACACTGATCTATGAGAATAGCAGAATGCCGTCAGGAGCCATTTTATTGCTATGTTCCTTTAGCAGAAAAATAGTATTTGGTTTCCTTCTAGGTCCATGGCCTGTCTGCTCTCAGGTTCTTGGCCACCCGAGCAGTGTCAAGCATGGGTTCCATTTCATGGCGTGGGCTTTAAATCCAATCAGACAGTGGTTGGTTATTCTCCCAGTACTTGCGCCACGATTGCACTAATGTATCCTGTAGGTAGGTTTCCTCTGTAAATTGCAGAGTTTCTAGCTGGGTTGGTGGTTACCTTTCTCCACTGGTAGCGTGCAGAGTACTTTCCAGTACCAGAGTACCTTCCAGTACCTTAAACACTAGCCCATAACGGTGAAGACTCAAGGTGGGCATCAGCTTGACTTCTCTGTGTTCAATGAGATATTTAAGTGTTGTCTTCAGCAATAAGGACTTACCATCAGTTTGTGGGAGCAACCTATAGTCTTAGCAATAGCCTGAATTTTGGGGTATTTCCATGGGACCCCTTTGACTCAATTAGACGTAACTCATTCCTGGCACTGGAAGTTTTTTGTGGTGGCGAAAGATGTCTAGTTGGGGCATTGTCTCTCCTGTTATATAGTTGTGGAGAGATTGGGTGGAGATGGGAACAGGAAGATTAAATGGGGAGATGGAGAGAAAAGAGGAAGAGAGGAAATACAGGGAGGGACAACACTAAGGGCCATTTGAGGGGTCCTATGGAAACCTACTACTGTAGAAGCTTCTTAAAATACATACACACGTGAAAGAAATCTATATGGCGCCATTGTCATTTTAAATGGCATGCTGTGGTAGTTTTCTTTCTTTCCTTTCTCCCTTTAAAATAATATACCCAGCTCAGTGTATTTAGCGCATTCAACATTCTCTGTTCACTTTTTTCTTCTTTTTATACTGTCCTCAGCTCACAGTGTTTTGTGCCTTCAATACTAACTCTTAAAACAGGAGCTCTGTGCTATTTTCAGACGTCAGTGGCAGGAAAAGGAGCAGGAGAAAGGAAAGGGGAAGGACTGACACATAGAAACTAAATTTAGGTTGCAAGAGAGAGTGGGATTTTTAACACCGAATGCATTTTGTGGAGCTTGGCACGCATTAGCGGTTCTCTATTTAAGGGAAAATAATTTAAAGAAAATTTGTAATGCCTTTAAAAGAAGTGATGTCTCCTCTTAGCTTACTTCATGAGGCTAGAATTCATGGCTATGGTTTATTGGAATCACTTTTTCTATTTTCAACATTTGTTAAGGCCAAGAACACAAAGAGGAGGTCTTTTTTTTGGGGGTAAGACATGTTTGAGAAGAATTTGGAAAGGAGAATCTATAAATATCCCAAGTACATAGTTGGCATTGGCTCTGCCACTCTTGAGTGTATGGATTGAACTAAAACTTGATTCATGAACAGTTTTTGAAGTGAATTGAGTGTTTGTCAGAGTGGATAGATTTGATGGACAGGCACGATGCTTGAGAGGTACCTTCTCATGAGGCTCAGGGTTCAATGGAGGAGGCAGATCAGAGAGCAGATACTTAAACTACAGCCCACCTTGATATGATATGATATATGATATAATATAATATTTTAATATGGGAAATATATTGTAATGTAATATATGCCTATCTGTGTTTAGGAAGTCAGATTAATTCTGCTCTGCACATGCTTATCAGTGTGAAGGCCATCTTCTGAATGACATCTCATGATTTTCTAAAAGCAACAACAGCAAGGCCATTTGTCCATGAGAAATGGCAGAATTAAAGGTTGACATGGTTTCATGGAAAATCCCATCTGTCCATGGTGCTTATTTCCTGAGCAACTGGAATCTTATTCAGACATTGCTTGCCTGTGCCAATATCTTGTGTTTCCTCTACTTTTTCCTGTCATCTTAAGAGTTGTCAGGTCTTACATCAAGGTCTTCGATCCATTTGGAATTCATTTTTGTAGAAGATGAGAAATAGAGGTGTAGTTTCATTCTTGTCCACGTCCCTATTCAGTTTTGTCAGTACTATTTGTTGAAAAGGCTGTTTTTCCCCTATATTTTTGTAATCTTTGTAAGTCAGAATGAAGATTCCTCAACAAACAGAAAAAAAAAACCCCAAATAATCCTGTCACATGACCCAGTTATACCAACACTTGGTCGTTACCAAAGGACTCCAAGTCAACATTCAACAGAAACACTATAATATTGATTGCAGTACTTGCATAACAGTTACATTTTGGATCCAACACAGTATCCAGTAATAGTGGAGCAGATAAAAAATGTGCTTTATATATATATATATATATATATATATATATATATATATATATATATATATATATAATGGAAGTGTTTATTCAGCCACAAAAAAGAATAAACTTTTGGAATTTGCAGAAAAAAAGATACAACTAGAGATAGTCATATTAAGTGAGAACAATAAATGTCACATATTTCCTCTGATTTGTAGATCTTAAACTTATTAGATACATAAAATCACACACACACACACACACACACGCACACGCACACGCACATGACTTGAAAGTAGAAGTGAAACCATGTGCCAAACCAAGGGAAAATGGGAAGGGATGAAAAGGGAGAGGACATGCTCAGAGCACATTCTATACTTGCATAAAATAGCCTTGTATGTTGTTATTATTATTATTATTTAATAAGTATAATATGCAATACACATAAAAATAAATATGTAACACATACAATAAAAAGTTGAGATGGTTTTACTTGAAAATTTAGTTTATGAACCTCTAGTCATAAACTTTTTGACTTATTTCTAGAAGGAATAAAATAAAATAAAGTAAAAAACTAGGAGCAAAACTATTACCAGTTGCTTTGTATTTAATACCCTGTGATTGGATGTTAGACTGAACGATTGCAGAAGAGTGTCTGAGATGAGATCAGATGATGGACCACGTCTTTCACTAAAATGATAACTTCAAAGTTATCTCAACCAAGACCAAGCTATTGAGGGAAGTGCTGATGGAGCTCACCTACTAGACCGAACTTGTGGAGCTTCCTGGAGACTTCTTGAGGGCTTAAACTGGTAGTTCGTTTTTTTTTGTTTATTTGTTTGTTTTGTTTTGTTTTTGTTTTTGTTTTCATAGAAGAAGTTGGGAAGGAAACAAGAGGTTATTCAGACTCTGTCACTTAATGTATAAAACGATTACTGTCACAGTTGTTTGTCAGCCAATAAACATTTTATTATAAAGCCATATACAAGACCTAGAGTACAGAATGTTCCTTCAACAGTTCAGAACAGACTTTTCTCCTTATCCCTATCCTGTTCTCCCCTCCCCTTCTACCCCAACTTCCCTTTTTCCTTTATCTTTCTCTCTGTCTTCTCTCCCCTCATTATTAAGTTGAAAGATCAAAGATTATGCTTTACAAATTTCCAACAAATCCAGCTTACCTAAACATTACAATGCTTAAGTATTTCTTGGGTATTTATAGGAGAAATATGACACATGGAGCCAACGTATCTCACATTTAAACCAACTGACAGGAATAAGGCCACCTTGGTAAGATGGTCTCATGCACATATATTATTAAAATCACATGTAAAATGTATGTCTCATTGTCTTACTGGTAAATCATCAGCATTTGTTTAAGAGACTAGCAAGTATACAGGGCACAACCACAATGTCCATGATAAGAAAACATTCCTGCCCTGAGGCTTGCAATGCTCTTCAGAAATCTATACTGACGTGCACACCATGGAGAAAGCTACTGCTGTCTGAAGTAGAAATGCGGCCACCCCGCTGAAGCAGAGCAAGGAGCCACGCCCTCCTCACTTGTGAAGGCTCCCATATGAAGTCCTGTGCGGTGTGGCCGTGCTGAATTTGCACGAGTGCTGAACAGGTTGGTAGTGTTCCAGACTAGTGTTTCCATGAAGTCCTGTTTATGTGACAGTGAGCAGGCTCTGGCACACACCTCTTTGAAGTTTATTGTAAGCAACATAAATCTGAGCTTATGGCATGAATCAGCTGTGGCAGCTTTTTACTTCTGTTGGCATAATTTCATGAACCTCAGTTTTATGTCTCACTAGAGAACCCCTGGGAACCCGAGGTTGGTGAGCAGAGCTGCCTCACAGCTTGGGGTGTAATTTCATGCTTTCAACTCTATTTAATCTCATCCTTAACCCCACTTCCCATCAGTGATCTGTCATATCCAATCCTCATAAATTTTTCAAGTATGTTATTTCTTTGGAAAAAAAAAACTAGTCTCTGCTGCTGGTGTTTTATAATATTTTTAAACTTTCATACCACTATGAAAAACTCATGTCCTTATTTAGTTCTTTTTGAAAATATAAAAGTATTGTAACAGTTACACTAATAACCAAATATTCTCTGTATTTCTCTGTATTTATTAGTAGTCTTCTCCACTGTAGTTCTATTGGGCCATCTGGCTATTTCTGGCTAAAAGGTACATATTTGGGGGCAAGCCATACACATTTACCAGGACAGACCAGTTCAGGACTGATATGCTCTTACCTCCACATCTATTTCATTTTTTGTGTACCTGCACAGCTATAAGTAAAGGAGACTTAGCTATGGATTTGTAAGCTTGCAGATTCTGGGCTAGGGTCACCGTTCAGCTACCTGCCTGGGATCGTAGAGAGCAGAGAAAGAAATTTTGCATTGGCATGAGTTGAACTACCGAAAACTCGGTGTTTGTTACTCTGCTTAAGCAAGAATTACTTTTCTCACACTAACACCGTGCATAATACATGAGCCAGAGAAGGTCCTGAAAGGCCATTTACATGGAAACTTTATGATACTGCATTGAGTTTGGATTGAAAAATAATTTCTGATGGCACTTCAGGAATTTCTGTAGGTGTGGAAATATTTCCTGCCCAGAGATAAGATTTAAAGTTCCTGTTTCCCACTGGATTTTTAAAAATATATTGGGGTTTCATAATATTGATGCCAAAGGGCTTTGTTCCTAAAAATAATTTTAATTATTATTTTAAGCAAGCAGAAGTATTCTTTCTAAAGATTTGCTTTTAATGTGGATTAAAAAATTAAAGCAGCACAATTTCTTTGCAGGAGATGTTGCATTGTTTATATTAGTGCATATTCTTATAATATTTAGTATAATTTCTCTTGATTTTTTCTTTACATTATAAGCGATTCTCCATATCATCTTATATTTTTATAAATATTATTTTACCTTTTTATATTTTAGCTAGAACATCCCTTCAGTTAAGATGATAACAAGGTGAATTTCAGTCTCCTTCTCTGTAGGATTCTTTTTTTTTTTTTTTTGAGACAGGGTTTCTCTGTGTAGCTTTGCGCCTTTCCTGGAACTCACTTGGTAGTCCAGGCTGGACTCGAACTCACAGAGATCCGCCTGGCTCTGCCTCCCGAGTGCTGGGATTAAAGGCGTGCGCCACCACCGCCCGGCCTCTGTAGGATTCTTATACCCATATGAAGAGGAAATGGATGGAATCAGGACTCTATATGTATGTGAGTGTGTGCTCATACACACACCAAATAGGTTGACAGCTTAAAAGCTCTGCTTCCAGTTAAAACAATTGGCACTTATCTGGTTTCCAAACCTTGACACACAGAAAACAGAATCAAATATCATGAGATCAATTTGGGGTTCCCTGTCATCCAGCATAAGTTTTAAGGAGATAATGTGCACAAGAGAGATATTGGATTTATAGTACTCAACTTAGAAATACCAGTTGGAACCTGCCAGATAAGAATGTTCCTCCAAGGGAAACAGAAAGGTAGAGAATCTTGAAAACACAGAAAAAGAGTTATCAGAATGAGGGCTGACTCGAGCTGTTGAGTGTAGCCTGTGAGTTGAAGTAGGGAGGGTACTGAAAACTATACATTGATTTTAGAATCTTTGGTGTTTCCTTTACATTAGCAAGGGCTACTTGGATTGAGTGATGAAATACAAGCAGATTGAAATGTTGGGAGAATAAATTAGGAGTGAAAAAACCTGAGTGAGACATGAGACTGCACATGGGTCTAAAGATGTGTGACTGCTTGAATAGAAAAGAAGTAACAGCTGTGGAGGAGGCTCATGACAACTTTTAAATAGTGTAGCTTAGATTGACAAGACAGCTGTAGATTTGATATCATCACCGAGAAGCAAAAAACCACACATGTATTTATTTATTGTCTTAGTTACAGTTTTATTTCTGTGAAGAGTCACCATGACAGAGGTAACTCACAGAAGGAAGAATTTAATTGGGGGCTTCATTACAGTTTCAGAGGCTAAGTCCATTATCATGAGAGCTCTACATTCTGATCTACAGGCAAGGAGAGAGACAAAGACAGAGAGACAGATACACAGAGACAGAGAGAAATAGACAGAGACAGAGACAGAAAGAGACACACAGAGAGACACAGAAAGACACGGAGATACACACATAGATAGGCAGAGACAGAGACACATACAGAGAGGCAGACAGACAGACAGACAGACAGACAGACACACACACACACACACAGAGAGAGAGAGAGAGAGAGAGAGAGAGAGAGAGAGAGAGAGAGAGACCCCCCAACTGGGCCTGGTGTGGGCCTTTGAAGCATCAAAGCCCACCGCCAGAGACATATTTCCTCCAACAAGGACACACTTCCTCCACCAAGGTTACATCTTCTCATCTTTCCAAACTCTACCAACTGGGAACCAAGCAGTCGAATATATGAGTTTATGGGGGCCATTCCTATTCAAACCACTGCATATGTGATGCTTTGGGATCATTGGTTTCATTAAATGGCAATGTATGACGGTTTCTATAGTCTGCATTCTTCTGATACTTACCCCAAGACACTTACAATTGTCTGATTTCTCTCTGAAGAGTCAAGGTAAAACTGCACACAGTTTCTTCCAAGACTGAGAAAAGCATGAATATGTTTATTGTATTTTTATAGCAATATTGTCTGATGTAATTCTTAATGATTCTATCACTGGCTTTGACAAAATTTGGCTTTGATAGCGGTTTTTGACAATGTGTATATTTTCTCCCAAATGACATGTTTTTTGGAAGAAGCCGCAATGAATGAGTGAGGTTTCGAAGAGAGCTGGCAGAACACTTTCTGCACGAACCACAGAGTTAAAATTATAGCTAGCAGTACTTTTATTCCCTACTAGGTCAGGAGAAAGCGAGTTATAAATAGCAGGGAATGCTACGGATTGGCTTTTAACTTCTAAAGGCCTATTTTAACTGTTGTCTGAGAATGTCACCGAGTGATGATGTATCTAGTCTAGGTGCAAGGCACTCAATGCAGCTTTCTCATATCTATGATTTATATTTTATTTACAGTTGATGAGTTCTGGCATGGGTGGGGTGGGGAAGGACTCAGTTTTCTTTAAGGGGCTGGCCACTGGGAGTTTGACTGCCTTCTAGTGAGTATATGGGCAACACAAATTGGACTTGGTATTTTTTTCTTCTTCTTCTTTTATTTAAGGGAGGTCAGAAGGGTGGGTCGTGGACCTGGGAGGCCTGGGAAGTGAATGTGATCAGGGATGCAGTATGTGAAATTTCAAAATAATCAATAAAAATGTTTTGTTAAAAAAAACCCAACCCCCCACTCCTTTCAATGTTTATCTATTGCCTTCTACTTGGAGTCTCTCTTGAGCTGCGTTGGACAAGTTGGTGACCATGTCCTCCATAGGAGCTCCGTCTGTCCTTCCTGTTATTTTAGAACCAGTTTATTTATATTATTAGATAATTCTTCTGGAATACATCTCCTTTGCTGAGGGTGGCTCTCAGCCTTCTCATGTCTGCATTCAAGGCTTGCACTGTTGTGTTTGACCCCATCATCTTCTTGTTCCAAGTTATTCTCTCAGCAGTGTCTCTGCATGAGCAAGGCTGTCCCACTCATTTTTGTTAAGACACATCTTCTTTTTCCTACTCTCTTGATTTTATTCTAGCTATGTGCCTCATCTGGAATGTCCTTCAGTTCCCTTCTTTGAGTTCTCCCCATATTTCAAGGCTGAATTCATGTTTCTGATTAAGTTTTTCCCCCCCAGATCATACAAGACTGCAGTGAAATCTTTATTCTCTGCTGTAAACATTCATGAACTTTGAAGAGCAGAGCTTCCCTATGTCTCATATCTCTAGCTGGATTATAAAGCAGGGGCCCCAATATGTGTAATTACAAAGTCTCATGGCATTTTCTTTGCATAAAGATGCTTAATGATTAAATGGCCTGTTTTCCAAATGCTTAAATATTTGAGCAAGCTTCCTCTTGTGGAAAAAACATGCTACTGATCTTAGTTGGCAATAAAAAGGGCTTGATTCCAATTTGCTCTAATTACTTTCATTACTAGTATTATCTTATCTAGCCTATGTTTCCCATTCCAACAGTCTCTCTGTTTCAAGCTTCTGTCCTCAAAGCCAGAGCATTCTGATGCCACTTGATCATCATGTTAAGATTATAGATGAACTATGGAAAACCTTCAACAATTATGACAGCAAGCTCGCTCAGAACAACTTTTAAAGAAGCCAAAGCAAGGTCTGGTGATTGTTATGCCATACTAAGCAATCTGATACACAGCAGATACATTTCCAAGGAAGGAGCTAGAAAGGGGAGCTCAGTGTCAGCAGCTCATCTCTTCTGAGAGAGCATGGTACCCCAAGCAGACAGTTCTGCAGCGGGTTAGCTCTAGTTAGGAGGCAGCAGGTGAGCTTGAAGCTCATGACTCTTCTCACCCATGCAGCCCTTACCAGCCTATGTCCTTCTCTTTTTCTCAGTCCGAGGATTGCTTGGTTGCTATATTGTCAAATTCTAAGGATGTCAGATTCTTAATCTGGCCGTGAGTGATGTGTAGACACATGTGCAGCATACCTGAATGGTTTTGTGGAATTTAGGTGAAGGAGATCTGTATTTTTTTTAGATGAATATTAGGCTTTTCTACAGCTTAGAATTTGTGCTGCTAAAGGAAAGGAAATGGGGCCATCATTTCATAACAGACACAGGCTGTGCTTGAAATAGTTTTGTTTCTATAACGTATTTTTTTTCTTAGAAAACTGGAAAAGTGGGATGTATCTATACAAAAGTGAATAATGTGTCTCATTCCTGCTGTGGGATGTTCTGTATGTTAAATGTGTTGCTCTGATTGGGTAATAAATAAAACACTGATTGGCTAGTAGCCAGGCAGGAAGTATAGGCGGGACAAGGAGAGAGGAGAATTCCGGGAAGTGGAAGGCTGAGTCAGAGAGACACTGCCAGCCACCACCATGAAAAGTGAGATGTAAGGTACCGGTAAGCCAAGAGCCACATGGCAACTTATAGACTAATAGATATGGGCTAATTTAAGATATAAGAACTAGATAACAAGAAGTCTGCTGTGGCCATTCAGTTTATAAGCAATATAAGTCTCTGTGTGTTTACTTGGTTGGGTCTAAGCAACTGCAAGACTGGCGGGTGAGAGAGATTTGTTCTGACCGTGGGCCAGGCAGGACTGGAGAAAACTCCTGCTACACATTCCCACACCCAATCCCACTTTGTTGCCATGGCCTATGATTGATGTTACCATCCCACCAAGAAGGCATTATGTCAGGATGCTTACATATCTTTAACCTCTACTACCTCATATCAAAGTTTGTAAATACCCTCCCCTACAGTGCTCCTCCTGTCCCCCGCAATTACTGCCTTCCTCCAAGGACCAATTTTGCTTCACACAGCCCGTTTTATTAGTTGGATTATATTACAGCCATTGGGTTTAGCTGGCTAGACTAAGAAGACCCCAGAAGAATAGCCCCTCTGTCATTCTTATTCTATTGGAAGAGTTTAGCATAATATTCACCACAGGCCATGCTGGCACATCAGACTGGAGACACTCCTGTGAGAGCTTATTCCTCACAAGTCACTAATGAAGTGTGTATTCTTAAGGTATGCTGATATGTATATTCATATACTATCCTTATTGTATTTGTCTTTTATGACCATAGTAATGATGACATTTTTCTAATTCTTTTTTTAGTACTTAAAACATCATGACAAACCAAAATCTATACCATCATTTCTCAAAGCTTTATTTTTTCATGTTTTTGTTAGCATAAATTAATTACAAAGAATGATGGGTTTCACTGTGACATTTGCGTACATGTATATCATGTATTTTGCACGTGTTAAACCCTACTAACTCTCATGTTCCTCTTCCACTCTTTACTCTCCCCAACTAACTAGTCTCCCTTCTGATTTCGTGTCTTTTTCTTCTGCAGCCCAGTGAGTATCATTAGGGTTGCGTACAGGAGGGTGTGTGTCTTTTTTTTTTTTTTTAAAGCTTTTTACTTTTGCTTTATGTGTATGTGTAATTGGCCTGCATGCATATCTGTGTAGTATGTTCATGCCTGGTGTCCAGGAGACCAAAAGAAAGCATCTGATCCCCTAGAATTGGAGTTACACATCATTATTACCCACCATGTGAGTATTGGAAATCAAACTGAGGTCCTCTGGAGGAACAGTCAATGTCCATCTTTCCAGCCCTGGTAAGGGGTTATCTACAATGACATGAACACCTTCTCAGTGGCTGTATCATGGAAGAAAACATCGCTCAACCCTTATCAACCACTGTCTAAAGGCTCAGAGTGGGTTGCCACCTTGTAAAGCACTCTCCCTTTCATGGTAGGACATTGGCAGGCTTAATCTTGTGCATGCCTTAGTCAAGTAATAACAGCTGCTGTGAGTTCAAGAGTGCAAAGCCAATTTGTGCTTAGAAGACATCGTTCTAGAACATGCCCCCTATTTCTCTGGCTTTTGCATTGTTTCTGGCTCTTCTTTTTACAGTGTTCTTTGCAATCCTTGAAAGAGATGATAATATGCACCATTTATGGCTGAGCATTCAATAGTAGCATTCTCTCAAAACTATCTTTATAATGATTGTCCTTGTAGATGTTTTTTTAAAAAAATATATTTATATATACTTGAATTAGTAGAATTGAATTTAAAAGTTTCAACAGCAAGTTAATTCAAATTTAGTACATATCTTTTATACCGTAGAAAAAGAATGGTAGGCCAGTAGTGTACAGAAGTGTTCCAGGTTTAAAGTGATAATAGGTGGCCCCATGGGATGCAGTTATGGAATTGAAGGCAATGCAGTAGCTTAGCATTGATTATTAAAGCAACCCTCTCCTGAAGGCCCGTAGTAAACCTGTAGACTATCAGCTTCCAGCTGTGCAGATACCCCTGAGCTCAGCAGCCATCTTTCTCATGAGTCACACCCAGTATCAATTCCTGATGTTGGACCTATTCTGGGAAGTATTTCAAACTGGTCCATTTTGGCAGTATCTTACACGAAATTTTATAGCTATTAGACAACTGGAGGAAAAGGAAAAGATTCTTGGTACTTATATCATTAGGGATAACAAGTATTTTTTCTGTAAATTGCTCATTTTTCTGTTAAATTAATTTTGCCAGGAGTCTTGTTATCAGAAGTAAAGGAAGAAGCAGGTGACCTTTCTGTATCCTCTCACTGGTAGCCATGAAACATTTTGATTTAAAGAGAAATAAAATCTGTGAGATACTTTTGAACAATAGAGACTAATTAATCTTTGTTTGAATCCAGTGAACTTAAACAACCTGAAAATAAGTCTTGATAGTTTTCGGGGGAGGGGATGATGTGTTCATGTAATTACACAAGGTGAGATGAGGTCTTAATTACCTGGATGCTGGTGTGAACTGCGGAAAATTTCATCTTCACACCGCCCCTGGCTTCCTCACATAGAAATCAGATCTTCATCTGTGATGGCTTCTCAATTGATTTTTTTTTATACGTGTGTGAACCAAAAGTGACGTCTACAATTTCCTATAGTTTAGATGCATACATTGTATGCATTTAGATGCATACAATACATACTCTGTGAAAACGGGAACAGGGTTGATGTCTGAAGTAGGGAGACTCAGTCATAGCACTAAGCACTTACTAGTAAGCCAGGACTGGCCCAAGAAGCTCTCTACCCAGGCTCCCAGGTTATGAATTCTTCCTGGGTTTGTCATTTGATAGCATGCGGCATTCATCACGGCGCTCTAATGTGAATAGTTGTGAGCTATGAAAATAGATAAGATTCTTTGATTAGTTATAAAGTGGCTTGACTTGTCTCTTGACTAGTTGGGTTATTTGGCCAGCTGCCTACCCCCTCTGTACCTCTGTTTCTGGCAGATAGGACAAAAGAAAGGAAATAGTCTCTGTTAGGGCAAAAGCCATGTACAAGCAAAATGCATTTAAGTCATGTATTTTTGTTAAAACTCAAATACAATGAAGTCATTAACATTGAAAAGGTTAGCTTGGCTGGTGATACTGTTGTGAATATCCCTGACAACACAAACATACTTAGCCTTATCTTTAAGGATTACTACAGCCATAAACTAAATGCCTCTTGAGACTAAAGAACTTTATTGGTAGAATACAGTATTTTAATGATTTTTTGAGTAATATTTTAATTGTATCTAGTATTTTAACTGTATATCCATGTAGTGCTTATCAAAGATATAGTTCTTTAATGGTTAGTGTTTTATGTTAATAATGATGGGTTTTTCATTCCTTTTAGCCATAACTGAGACTACTATATATTAATTTGCTTTTGTTCTGTATCACTTATTATTTATTCTAATTTTCCTTAGATAAAAGCCATTAAAAACTCCCTTTATGACTTTTCTTCATTACTATTTCACACTATAATTCCTGTTTTATATCTGTTGGAAACTTAGCAATGACTTTTTTTTTAATTTAAAAAAAGTTTTTTTTTGTTTTACATACCAATCCCAGTTCCCTCTTCCTCCCCTTCTCGCGCATCCCCTATCTCTCTCCTCACCCCACTTCCAGCCCCCCAATCCTATCCTCCATTCACTCCTCAGAGAGGATAAAGCCTCCCTTGGAGATATAACAAAGTCTGGCATACTAAGTTGAGGCATGACCAAGCCTCTACCCAGCTGTGTCAAAGCTGAGCAAAGTATCCCACCCTAGGGAATGTGTTCCAAAAAGCCATTTCATACACCATGGTTAAGTCCTAGTTCCACTACCAGGGTCTCCCCAAACAGATCTAGCCATATAACTGTCACCCACATTCAGAGGGCCTAGTTTGGTCCCACAAATGTTCCCCAGCTGACAGGCCAGAGTCCATGAGCTCCCACCAGCTTGGGTCAACTGTCTCTGTGGTTTTCCCCATCATGATCTTGACCTCACTTGCTCCTGTGATTCCCTCCTCCCTTTCCTCAACTGAAGTCTAGGCTCTGCCCATTGCTTGGTTGTAGACCACTGCATCTGCTTCCATCAGTTACTGCATGTAGGTTCCTATGATGACAATTAGGATAATCACTAATCTGATCACAGGGAAGGTAAATTCAGGCACCCTCTCCACTATTGCTAGGAGTCTTAGCTGGTGTCACCCTTGTGGATTCCTGGGGATTTCCCTGGCACCAGGTTTCTCCCTAACTCCCTAATGGTTCCCTCTACCAGGACATCTCTTTCATTGCTCTTCCTCTCCACCCCTCCCTCCACTCGGCCATCTCAGTTCCTTCTGTTCCCATCCTTCATCCCTTCCCTTCTACCCACCCCTCCCAGTTTACCAAGGAGATCTTAACTATATCACTTCCTGGGACCCTCCATGTGTGTTCTTCTTAGGGTCCTCCTATTTTATCTAGTTTCTCTGGCTGGGGTTGTGGATTATGGCCTGGTTATCCTTTGCTTTGCATCCAATATCCATTTAAGAGTGAGTACATACTATGCTTGTCTTTCTGGGTCTGGGTTACCTCACTCAGGATGATTTTTTCTAGTTCTATCCATTTGCCTGCAAATTTCACGATGTCATTTTTTTTTTTTTTTTTTTTTTTACCACTGAGTAATACTCCACTGTGTAATTATACCACATTTTCCTTATCCATTCTTTGGTTGAGGGGCATCTAGGTTGTTTCCAGGTTCTGGCTATTATAAATAATGCTACTATGAACATGGTTGAGCAAGTGACCTTATGGTATGATAGAGCATCTTTTGGGTATATGCCCAGTAGTGGTATGGCTGGGTCTTGAAGTAGGTTAATTCTCAATTTTCTGATAAACCTCCATACTGACTTCCAGAGTGGCTGTATAAGTTTGCACTTCCACCAGCAATGGAGGAGTGTTCCCCTTATTCCACATCCTCTCCAACATAAGCTATCATCAGTGGTTTTGCTCTTAGCCATTCTGACAGGTGTAAAATGGTATCTCAGAGTCGTTTTGATTTGCATTTCCCTGATGGCTAAGGATGTTGAGCAGTTCCTTAAATGTCTTTCAACTATTTGAGGTTCTTCTGTTGAGAATTCTCTGTTTAGCACTGTAGTTCATTTTTTAATTGGATTGTTCAATATTTTGATGTCTAGTTTCTTGAGTTCTTTATATATTTTGGAGACCAGCCCTCTGTCAGATGTGGGGTTGGTGAAGATCTTTTCCCATTCTGTAGGCTGCCATTTTGTCTTGTTGACCATGTCATTTGCCTTATAGAAGCTTCTCAGTTTCAGGAGGTTCCATTTATTAATTATTGCTCTCAGTGTCTGTGCTACTGGTATTATATTTAGGAAGTGGTCTCCTGTGCCCATGTGTTCAAGGCTACTTCCCACTTTCTCTTCTATCAGGTTCAGTGTCGCTGGATTTATGTTGAGGTCTTTGATACATTTTGACTTGAGTTTTGTGCATGGGGATAGATATGGATATATTTGCATTCTACATGTTGAAATTCAGTTATACCAGCACCATTTATAGAAGATGCTTTCTTTTTTTCCATTGTATAATTTTGGCTTCTTTGACAAAAATCAAGTGTTCATAGGTCTATGGATTAATGTCAGGGTCTTCAATTTGATTCCATTGATCTATGTGTCATTTCTTATGCCAATACCAAGCTGTTATTACTATAGCTCTATAGTAGAGTTTGAGGTCAGGGATGGTGATGCCTCTGGAAATTCCTTTACTGTACAGGATTGTTTTGGCTGTCCTGGCATTTTTGTTTTTCCATATGAAATTGAGTATTGTTCTTTCAAGGTCTGTGAAGAATTTTACTGGGATTTTGATTGGGATTGAATTGAATCTATAGATTGCTTTTGGTAAGATTGCCATTTTTACTCTGTTGATCCTAGCTATCTAAGAGCATGGGAGATCTTTCCATTTTCTGATATCTTCAATTTCTTTCTTTAAAGACTTAAAGTTCTTCTCATATGGTCTTTCAGTTGTTTGTTTAGAGTTACTCCAAGATACTTGTGACTATTATAAAGAGTGATATTTTTTTGATTTCTTTCTTAGCCCATTTATCATTTGTATATAAGAGGGCTTGCTGTGGGATGGTCTGTTTGTCAAGTGTGTTGCTAATTAGTCAATAAATAAAACACTGATTGGCCATTGGCTAGGCAGGAAGTGTAGGCAGGACAAGGAGGAGAATAAAGCTGGGAAGTGGAAGGCTGAGTCAGAGAGACACTGCCAGCCGCCACGATGACAAACAGCATGTGAAGATGCTGGTAAGCCACGAGTCACATGGCAAGGTACAGACTTATAGAAATGGATTAATTTAAGCTGTAGGAACAGTTAGCAAGAAGCCTGCCACGGCCATACAGTTTCTAACCAATATAAGTCTCTGTGTTTACTTGGTTGGGTCTGAGTGGCTGTGGGACTGGCAGGTGAGAGAGATTTGTCCTAACTGTGGGCCAGGCAGGAAAACTCTAGCTACAAGGGCTACTGATTTTTTGAGTTAATCTTGTATCCTACCACATTACTGAAGGTGTTTATCAGCTGTAGGAGTTCCCTGGTAAAATTTTTGGGGTCACTTATGTATACTATCATATCATCTACAAATAGCTAACGTTTGACTTCTTCCTTTCCAATTTATATCCCCTTGATCTCCTTTTGTTATCTTATTGTTCTAGCTAGAACTTCAAATACTATACTGAATAGATATAGGGAGAGTGGATAGCCTTGTCTTGCTCCTGATTTTAGTGGAATCACTTTGAGTTTCTCTCCATTTAATTTGATGTTGGCTGTTGGCTTGCTGTAAATTGCCTTTATTATGTTTAAGTATGTTCCTTGTGTCCCTGATCTCTCCAAAACCTTTATCATGAAGGGGTGTTAGATTTTGTTGAAGACTTTTTCAGCATCTAATGAGATGATCATGTGGTTTTTTTCTTTCAGTTTGTTTATATGGTGGATTACATTGCCGGATTTTCAAATGTTGAACCATCACTGTATCTCTGGGATGAAGCCTACTTGATCATGGTGGATGATTTTTCTGATGTGTTCTTGGATTTGGTTTGCCAGTATTTTATTGAGTATTTTTGCATCAATGTTCATGAGGGAGATTGATCTGTAATTCTCTTTCTCTGTTGCATCTTTGTGTGGTTTGGGTATTAGGGTAATTGTAGCCTCATAAAATAGGTTTGGCATTGTTCCTTCTGTTCCTATTGTGTGGAACAATCTGAAGAGTGTTGGTATTAGCTCTTCTTTGAAAATCTGGTAGAATTCTATGCTGAAAGCATCTGACCCTGGTCTTTTTTTTGTTTGGGAGATTTTGATGAAAACTTCTATTTCCTTAGGGGTTATAGGTCTATTTAAATTGTTTATATGGTCTTGATTTAATTTTGGTATGTGATATGTATCTAGAAAATTGTCCATTTATTTTACATTTTCCAATTTTGTGGAATACAGGTTTTTGAAATATGACCTAATGATTCTCTGGATTCCCTCAGTGTCTGTTGTTTTGTCCCCCTTTTCATTTCTGATTTTGTTAATTTGGATATTCTGTTTCTGCCTTTTGGTTAGTTTGGATAAAAGTTGGTCCATCTTGGGCTGGAGAGATGGCTCAGCCGTTAAAGGCTAGGCTCACAACCAAAATATAAAAGTTGGTCCATCTTGTTGATTTTTCTCAAAAAACGAACTGTTTCATTGATTCTTTGTATTGTTCTCTTTATTTCTATTTTATTGATTTCAACCCTCAATTTGATTATTTCCTGGCATCTACTTCTCCTGGGTGAGTTTGTTTCTTTTTGTTCTAGAGCTTTCAGATGTGCTGTTAAGTCCCTAGTGTGAGATTTCTCCACGTTCTTTATGTAGGCACTTAGTGCTATGAACTTTCCTCTTAGCACTGCTTTCATAGTGTTCCATTAATTTGGGTATGTTGTACATTCATTTTTGTTGAATTCTAGAAAGTCTTTAATTTCTTTATTTCTTTCTTGACCCAGTGGTGATTCAGTTGAACACTGTTCAGTTTCCATGAGTCTGTAGACTTTCTGCCATTAGTGTTGTTGTTGAATTCTAACTTTAAGCCGTAGTGATCTGATAAGATGCAGGGTGTTATTCCATTTTTTTTGTGTCTGTTGAGGTTTACTTTGTGACTGAGTGTGTGGTCAGTTTTAGAGAAGGTTCCATGAGGTGCTGTGAAGAGGTATATTCTTTTGTGTTTGGGTGAAATGTTCTATAGATGTCTGTTAAATCCATTTGAGTCATAGCATCTGTTAGTTCCCTTATTTCTCTGTTAAGTTTCTGTCTGGCAGACTTATCCAGTGGTGAAGGTGGGGTGTTGAATTCTCTCCCTATTAGTGTATGGGATTTGATGTGTGATTTAAGCTTTAGTAATGATTCTTTTACAAATGCGGGTGCTCTTATGCTGTGGGATGTTCTGTATGGCAAATGTGTTGCTGATTGGTCAATAAATAAAACACTGATTGGCCAGTGGCTAGGCAGGAAGTATAGGTGGGACAAGGAGGAGAATAAAGCTGGGAAGTGGAAGGCTGAGTCAGAGAGACACTGCCAGCAGCCATGATGAGAAACAACGTGTAAAGATGCCGGGAAGCCATGAGCCATGTGGCAAGGTATAGATTAATGGAAATGGATTAATTTAAGCTGTAAGAACAGTTAGCAAGAAGCCTGCCACGGCCATACAGTTTGTAACCAATATAAGTCTCTGTGTTTACTTGGTCGAGTCTGAGTGGCTGTGGGACTGGCAGGTGAGAGAGATTTGTCCTGACTGTGGGCCAGGCAGGAAAACTTTAGTAACACTCTTATACTTGGGGCATAGATGTTCAGAATTGAGACTTCATCTTGATGGATTTTTCCTGTGATGAATATGAAATGTCCTTCTCCATCTCTTTTGATTTATTTTAGTTTGAAGTCTATTTTGTTAGATATTAGGATAGCTACACAAGCTTGTTTCTTGGGACCATTTGATTGGAAAATTTTTTCCCAACCCTTTATTCTGAGGTGATGTCTGTATTTGAGGTTTCAGGTGTGTTTCTTGTATGAAGTAGAAGGATAGGTCCTGTTTTTGTACCCATTCTGTTAGCCTGTGTCTTTTTATAGACGAATTGAGTCCATTGAAATTAAGAGATATTAATGACCAGTTACTGTTAATTCCTGTTATTTTTGGTTTTGTTGTTGGTAGTGTGTATGTGTTTTTCTTCTTTGGAGTTTGTTGGTATGGGGTTATCTATTGCCTGTGTTTTTGTGGGTGCAGCTAACTTCCTTGGGTTGGAGTTTTCCTGCTAGTACTTTCTGTAGGGCTGGATTTGTGGATAAGTATTGTTTAAATCTGTTTTTTTTTTTTTTTTTTTTTTTTTTTTTTTTTTTTTTTTTTTTTTTTTTTTTTAGAATATCTTGTTTTCTCCATCTATGATGATTTTAAGTTTTGCTGGGTATAGTAGTCTGGGCTGGCATCTGTGATCTCTTGGTGTCTGTAGAACATCTGTCCAGGACCTTCTGGTTTTCAGGGTCTCCACTGAGAAGTCTGGTGTTACTCTGATGGGTCTGCCTTTATATGTTACTTGACCTTTTTCCTTTACAGCTCTTAATACTCTTTCTTTCTTCTGTATGTTTAGTGTTTTGATTATATATGGCGAGGGGATTTTTTTTTTTTTGGTCCAGTCTATTTGGTGTTCTGTAAACTTCTTGTACTTTCATAGGTTTGTCCTTCTTTAAATTGGGAAAGTTTTTTTCTTTAATTTTGTTGAATATATTTTCTGTGCCTTTCAGCTGGAATTCTTCTTCTTTCATCCCTATTATTCTTAGGTTTGTTCTTTTCATGGTGTCCCAGATTTCCTGGATGTTTTGTGTTATGAATTTGTTGGATTTAACATTTTCTTTGACCAATGAATCTATTTCTTCTATTGTACCTTCAATGTCTGAGATTCTCTCTTCCATCTCTTGTATTCTGTTGGTTATGCTTGCATCTGTAGTTCCTGTTCGTTTACTCAGATTTTCCACTTCCAGCATTCCCTCAGTTTGTGTCTTCTTTATTGCTTCTATTTCAATTTTCAAGTCTTAAACTGTTTCCTTCACCTGTTTGATTGTTTTTTTTCTTAGCTTTCTTTAAGGGATTTATTGATTTCTCCCAATTTTTTGTTTGTCTTTTCCACCACTACTTTAAAGGATTTTTTCATTTCCTCTTTAAGGGCCTCTATCATCTTCATAAAATTATTTTTAAGGTCATTTTCTTCTGCTTCTACATTGGGGTGTTCAGGTCTTGCTGTTGTAGAACCATTGGTTTCTGGGGGAGCCATATTGCTCTTTGTGTTGTTGAATGTATTCTTGCACTGTTGTCTACCCATGTCTTCCTTCACTTGGTGTAGGTAATACTGTGGCTCTGGTGATCACTGATGCATTGGGGGATGTGTGTGGGGGTGGAGAGGCTGCTACCAGGTCTCTGGGACTTTGGTGGGTGGGGGAGAGGCAGGAGTTGTGCCCCTGGGGCTAGGGTCTAGTAAGCAGGGCTGTCCAGTCAGGAGCCCAGACACTCACCTCCTCCTATAGGTGCAGGCTGGGCCCTGGTGGTTACTGATGCAGTGAGGGATGGTTGGAGGCATGGGGGGCTGCTGACAGGTCTTTGGGGCTTCAATGGGTGGGCGTGAGGCATGGGCTGTGCCCCTGGGGCTGTCCAGCCAGGAGCCCAGATACCCATGTCCTCCAGCAATGGCTTTCTAAACATAACTCATCATATTATTATTTGTTAGCAATAAAGGGACTAATAATTGATTTAATACATGGGCAAGTTAGATGATAGAAGTGAAAGAGAAAATATAATAGAAGCTGCTCTTTTAGAAATGACAAACTACAGGTTGTGCTAGGGTGCTTGCCTATCATGTGTGAGACCCTAGTTTAAACATCTGTTTTACACACACACACACACACAGAATAGGCAAACTGTAGGCAGACTTTCTTTTCTGCCACCAGCATGGAGACTTATTATGAAAGCTTGGCTGTTTGCTTATATTTGTTCTTAAGTAGTTCTTATAACTTAAATTAACCCATTTCTATTAATCTACATTCTGTCACTTACTACCCATCCTGCTTCCTCCATATCTCCTGATGTCCCTCTTGCATGCCTAGATTCTTCCTCTTCCTTTCTCTTCCCGGAAATCCTGCCTATACCTCCTGCCTAGCTATTGGCCATTCAGCTTTTTAGTACACCAATCATAACAATACACCATCACACAGCGTACAAATGGCAAACTGTTACACTTTCCTAGGGTAAGATGTGGATGAGCTAGTGAAGACACTTTTCTTTGGTTGCTCATGGATTCTGCAGTAAGACTATGGCTGCCTTCTGATGACAGGTTGCCCATCTTGTTACTGTCCTTTATTGGCATCTCCATTTTAATATTCTAGGAATATCCCGTTTCTCTTTTCACATGTTTCATAACCAATTATTTATTTTTTTTGTGATTATAGTATAACTTTATCATTTCCTCCCTTCAACCCTTCCCATTTACCCCTTGCTCTCATTCATATTCATGGCCTCTTTTTCTTCACTTGTTATATATTTATATAGACCCTGATCAGCCTATCTCATGTTAATTGTATGTTTGTTTTCAGAGAGAACTATTTGGTATTGGATAATCAATTGATGTGTTGTTTCCATTGCAAACTATTTCTTCTGCTCTCAGCATTCCTTAGTTGCTGTAGTTCTTTCTGTAGGGCTGAGGCTTCCTGATCTTTCTCCCTTCCACATTAGCATATATATTGATATCATCCTTGTTCAGGTCATGCTTAGGCAGCCATGTTGGTGAGACTTCGTGTCTCAGTCTTTCCAGTGTACATAAGACAACAACATCCTGTGATACCACTTCTCTGCTTAACTCAGACTTTTTTTCCATGTTAATAGCAGACTATACACAGGAAACCACAAGTCTTCACTCAGTCCCTGAAAAAGAAAACATGGCAGGTTGTAAAGAACTGAGAGTTAAATTGGTATTTTAACTATGTAGATTTTCAACTTCAAGTGGCATTATGGGTGATGGGATATAATTTTGTGTTGTAACTGAGGGGTTCCATGAAGAGTATACTCCCCCGCAAAGATTCTGAAGTGATAATGCTCCTTATTAACTGCTTCTCTTTAAATGTGAAGTTACTTATGTCTTCTCTTACTTGCTTTATAGTCTTGCCTTCTATGGCAGGTCCTGCCTTTTCACATTGCATGGTGATGGTCCTGACATGGTATCTGGCCATGAGTCGTTGCTGTAGGATTTGTTCAATCAGTGTCCATGGTTCTGCAGTTTCTTAAGGGTTGGAAACAAACAGGTAAAATTAACCCTTAAAGAATGATGCATCTTTGGCAGCTTTTGCTTTGCAGAGAAAGACTCCTTCACTACTGCAAACTTGCCCCTTATGGTTTGATTTCTGAGCCATAATATAGAATACGGGAGGGTTTTCTTAGCATGTACTTGTGAATTCAACTGCAAGATCCTCTGCTGTGGGAAAACTGAAAGCAGGACCTTGCTTTGTTAGAGAGAGAGAGAGAGAGAGAGAGAGAGAGAGAGAGAGAGAGAGAGAGAGAGAGAGATGCATGTGAGAACTATAATTGGAATTCAATTTACTTGGAGCAAGATGGCTAGCCTTTGGCTCTGGAGGTTAGCTGGCCAACTTCTAAATATCAGAGCCCAAGATATTCTCATAATCAAAGAGGAAAATAACTGAGGAAAACTTTGGCAAATCCAGGTCTCTGTGTTCTTTCCTTTGCCTGTCTGGTATTAATAAGACATTTTATATTCTGCTCACAATGCTTGGAGAGGTTGCCTGACTTCTAAGTCTTGTCCATGGCCATGTGCGGTGTCCTGTGAATACTGTAACATGAAAATAAGTCCAGAAGATCAGTTCAGCATTTTGCTTTAGGCAGTTTGGTGATTCGAAGGAGATTTCCCACATGGTCTCCAGTGTTTGAATACTCGGTTCTTAGTTGGTGTAGTTTGGGCAGGTTTGGGAGGTGCGGCCTTGCTGGAGAAAAGTGTGTCACTGGAGGAAGGTTTGGAGGTTTCACAGGTCATCCCACTTTTCTCTCTCTCTGCTTCTTGCTTGTGGTTCAAGATGCGGGCCCTCACCCCCCAACTTCCGCCTCCAGCCATCATGTATGCTGCCTGCTACCACGCTGTCCTTACCACTGTGAACCCTAACTTTCTGAAATGAAAAGCCCAGATAAACTCTTCTGTAAGTTGCCTTGGTCATGGTATTTCACCACAGAAGTAGAAAAGTAACCAATATTGGTAGGTGTATCACCCTACAGTTGTGAGTAAGGGGTACCTTTCACTAATGCCATGCTTAGATACATGTGATCATTTAACTTCACATAGAATTATATTGAAGTCTGAATCATGGATAAAATTATATTGAAGTTTGAAGCATAGAAGCATAGATGAAATAAATATTAAAAACAGCTTCCTTTTTCCTTGAGGTTCTCTGAAATGGCCAGATTCATAGTCTGGTTATTTAACTCAGAATTTGCATTCTTCCTTGAGATTTGTACTTGGCCATAAACATGGATATTTCCTGTAACTGAGAAGGGACATGAATGAGAAGATCATTAGATATTAAATGCGATGTAACATAGACTTAAAATTTAATATGAAATTAAGATATACAAATGTTCCCCACATGAGTGGCTCCCAGCCAGGGCTACACACAGGAAAGAGCCACAGGAGTTCACATGCCCTCTCAGTTATAGAGAACTTGCAACTTTGGAAGGGAAGATGGACACATACTACCCTATCTGACACTGAAGCTGAGGTGTTTTTTTTTTTTTTTTTTTTTTTTTTTTAAGAATCAGGACTACACTTGATCTTAGCCAAAAGGCTGAGAAGCAATCAGAGGCAGGCGGATCTCTGTGAGTTTGAGGCCAGCCTGGTCTACAGAGTGAGTTCCAGAAAAGGTGCAAAGCTACACAGAGAAACCCTGTCTCAAAAAAACAAAAAAACAAAAAAAAAAGGAAACAGGACTAAACTGTGTGCAGCCTCTTGTTGACTGGTGGCTATGTTTGATCATGATACATTTGACGTTAAAAAAAACATCTGGGTAAGGTCAATAAATTCAAATAAATTTCAGTATGTCAATTACTTGAATCAACTTTGGAATATCTCATTTAGTACACACTTATGATGAACAAGTTGGATTCCAGTGTGGGAGTAAGTTTTTCAGGGACTTCTGGGGGTTATTGTCTACCATGTACTCCAAAGGTTTTCTGCAGTGTTCGCAATAGTCTCAGCCCCTAAATAATATAGTTTAAGTAAGAGAAATCATGTGAAAGAGATACAGGTCATAAGCACCCACTGAAAAGCATCAGGTTAATGTACTGTCACGTTAAAATTTCTTCCAGGGATTTAAATTGTCTTCACTTCTGTTTGGTTCAATGTCCTAATACTCCATCAACTAAACTTCCTGCCTTAGTTGCTTTCTGTTTTTATCCCTGAATACCACATTTGTAAACAACAGAGGATTGCTTTCTGCTAAAAGGCAAAATTCCAACAAACTTGGTCTTGCGGATTTAATGGGCTTTGTTTGAAATTCTGTAGTCATGCAGTAGCCTGAACCAAAAATGATTGAGAATACTCTTTCCCCTATAGTCAGAGAGAAGGAAGTGATGACCAGAGAATGGGAGAAGGAGGCGGAGTCAGCCTGACTGGCTCTCTTACTCTAACGTGGCTTGATCAGTTGGTCATGTATGCTTGGCTGAAACTCTACTTCCTATTAATAGTAGGTTATAGTCTGTCTATACATTAAATGAGGTTAGAGTTTGATATGCATAAAAGAATCTCTAGGCTGAACGTATACTCTATATAGAGACAGCTTTAGGTTAAACTGCATTCAATTTAAGTTTCTAGTTTAAAGTCATGGTTCTGGCGGTTGTGAAGACCAGGGTCAAGATGCTGGTACCTGGTGAGGGTCCTGATGCTTCAGTGTAACAGGGTGGAGGGCATCATGCTGAGGTAGGCAAATGTGTTCTCTAAGGGCTCCTGTCAATTCTTGTAGAGATACAGAGCTTTAAGAGCTCTGCTCTCCTGAACTCATCAAATCCCAATTTCCTTGAAAAAAAAATCTTACTTCTAATACCATTTGCATGAAAATGTGGAGATTAAGTTTTCATCCCTTAGGTTTTGAGGACACAGCTAGATCACAGCACCCCCTCTTAAGAAAGTGATTAACTATCAATCTTTTCCCATAGTTCAGTATCCTGTAAGAATAGAAACTCCAGGAAGCCAGAAGCTTGACTTCATTCATTACTGTACTCTTTATGCTTCTAAAAGAAAGGTCTCAAATATTTGTGAAAAGAATAACTGTTTTGTGCTTTTTTAAACTATGTTCTAAGGTGAGCTAGGGATCCTTGGATAGGCTTCAGTGTTGGGAGATGTTTGAGAGAGGATATGGAGAGTGGTGTACAAGGGAAGAGAGGCTAGGCCATTAGCATGAACTCCGTCCCATGTTCATTTCAACTACAGTACTATTTTCATTGGGATTCCCACGCCCGCGTGTGCGTGTGTGTGTGTGTGTGGGGGGGGCATGTGCAGGTGTGTACAAATGAGTATACAAGTAGAAGCCAAAGGTTGAGTATTTTCTCTATCACTTTTTATCTTATTTTTTCAAAAGATACCTACTATGTATAATTGTTAAAAATACTTTAATTCAGCAACAATGATACATTTTAGAATTATAACACATGGTGGGAAAAAGCAAGTTTCTTGGTGTTTTCAAATTCCTGGCTTGTTACTCTTTGATAATCAAGCATAATAAATCAGTATTTCCAGAAATTTCAAAATTTCACAATAGTGATTATTTTAAAACACTTCCAACACTATTCACACTATTACTTAATTAGCAAAATGTCATGTCTAAAAAATAATATACACCAAATTTAGTCATACTTACAACAGCCTGCAGCAATATTCTCACAAGAAAACTGTAATTAAAGATTCAGACTTTCATTTTTAAGACTTGATAATCTCCTACCCCTCGTGTGTGTGTGTGTGTGTTTGTGTGTGTGTGTATGTATGTATGTGTATGCGTGTATGTATGTATGTATGTGCATTGTGTAAATAGTTCAGAGGGTCTCTGTTGGGTATCTCTTTTGTTCTCCACCTTACCCTTTGAGACAAGGTGTGAGATAAAGAGAACTCTTTTTAAAAATTACTTGCTTTGTAGTATTCAGTTATAGCAGTAGGAAATAGACTAAGACAGACACTTTAGATTTGGGGGATGGTCACTTCATCAAAACCTAGTAGTTCTGACTGTTTATCCAGTTTTGACTGTGTTAGTCTCTCTGAACATACAACTCATTGATTGGCAGACAGGCTGGCCAGGAATCTTCAGGGATCCCCCTGTCTTCCCCCTCACCTCCAGTGCTAGGACTGGAGGGCATGCCACCATACCAGGCTTTACATGGGTCCTGGGCATCTAAACTCCGGTTCTCATGCTTGCATGAGACGCTCTCTACTTAGCCATAGCCTCTGCCCCCTTGTTGGAGCCCACTAGGTTTCCTAGTGGCTGTACCCAGCAGGACTGCATAAAGGGTTGATTGGACCACGGGCCTGGGTACCAGGTGACTGTAACTAGCAAGGGGGAGGTCTTTTGCTCCACCCCTTGGCATTGTTATAAATAGACCTTTGGAATAAAATTCTGAGCCAGTGGATAAGGATCCAGGCCCACCCGAGTCTATCCTGTGTTTCTCTCTGTTTCTTTACTCTCTAGTTCTAACTAAGTCCCTTTCCCTCATTCCTCAAGAGTTCCTGGAGTAAATAAGTGTGGGGGCTGGTCTCCCACACCCCCCTATTGCTTTTCTTCAAACTCGTAGTCTACATGAATAAGCTTAGAAATGGCAACTGTGTCCATTTCCTCCTGCCAGTTACACTATGCATCTTGGGTCTGTGTCCTTCCAGCTAATAAAGTCTTCCCACTCCTTCCTTAACAGTGGTGGTTCCAATGCCCCTCAGGGGAAGGTCCAGTTGTTCGCGTTCATCTTTGAGTAGGCCTTTCTCTGGAGTCTTTGCCTCTCACTCCCTGGTTGTCTTCATTGCTCTCCAGTTCCTCCACTGAAGCCTTCAAACACCTTTTCTTTGTTTTTATTCAGCTTTAGTAATTGTTTTTGGCAAGCATATTGGAAATAGCTAGAGCACAAGATTTTTCGCCTTAATTTTACACAGCTTTTTTGATGTTATTCTATTTATTACAGTTTTAATTCAGCACATTTTAGCCTTTATTCTATTGATCACATTTTAATTCAGCTTGTGTTTCAAACAAGCTCTTTTCTATTAAAAAAGGCAACGTTGATAATTTCTAAAACAAAAATCCTGTCCTTTTTTTGCTGTAAATGATTTTATGTGCATATCTGGTACTTTTAAGGTAGTGCTTCATGTTACTTAATACTGTTTTATTCATCAAAAAAAGGAAAGAAATTTGCTGAGGTTCTGTGTTAAGAATTAAGAGAGAAATCCTCTGTGTTCCCTATATTCTTCAAATAGGGCGTGGAGCAAATCACTCTTTCACACTGGAGGGGGTTGTTTTGGTTGGCCATCTCCTAGCTGGGCTTCAAAGGTCAATGAATCACTGGTTTATAATGGCCCTGCTGGTGTCCTCTTGTCTTCGAGTTGAATCCACTGACTCAGAGGGGGTGTATCCCTGAAAACTTTGAGAACAACTGCAGTTCTCCTTTACCAGAGACAGCCTGTCAGAGCCACAGTCCGAAATCCATCCATTTCTTTGCTTCTTCCTTTCTTGCATTACCTGTGTTTTACAGAGTCCGTAGCCACTTAGATGTTTTTTTATAAGTCCCAACAACTTGAAATTATGGAGAGTTATAATCAATGGGTGTGGCAGGATAGCAGGTCCCAAGGGTGGGGATAAGGAAAGAGCTGGTGGTCCTGGACTTTAACACTGGTGACTGTTTTCAAGCTACTCAAGCCTGGAGGAATGATTGAAACCTTTCTCCTCAAAGATACTGGTATGCCAGTAGTACTGTCCTTAAAGAATTATTGTAAGAAGTCTATTGGCCAGGCTTCTTGGGGCAATCTATATATCTTATGCATTAAGCAAAATGTTACAAGGTATGGGATTGGATAAAATGGAAAGAATATTGCAAGGAAGAAACAGAAAGGTTGTGTTGCAAAGACTAGCTTTAGATCCTTCTTATCATCAACCTAGGCTGCTGTTGAGTGGCCATGAACTTCTGTATAGAGTGAGCAAAGCTCCATTGCAACCAGCTCTGTAATTTGTCTTCCTTAACTGCAATTGGTATTTTAATTCTGTGATTAAGAGTATAATAAGAGAAACAGAATTGGATTAGGAAACGTGTGTTCTCTTCCTAGGTTGATTATTAGCAAGCTGTGTCATCCTGGGCGCATCAATATCTTCCCTTAGTATGTTGTTTATTCTACCTATAAAAAGAGGTTGGAATAGCTGCCCTCTTAGAGTTCAGCGGCTGTATATTGCCTTGTATAGATTTGTAGACACTGTTTTATGGTGGGTTATAAATCAGTTTCCCCTTTCCCACCTTTTACTCTAAGCACCAACCCGATTTAGTGAACATGGTTTCGGAATGAGATCTAATCAGTTCACAGTGTTATAATTTAGACATGTGATCTTGGAAACACGGGTCATCACTATGTACAATGCATGAAAAAAACCTTTAATTAAACACATGAAATGAATTAATCACATGCTCTTGAGAAAACTATGAAAGGACCCATTCCAGGCCCAGATGTGTGCTTGGAAAGAATTAGGCCAGAAAGAGAAGAAGGAATGGAAGTTTCATCCATGATTACTCCCATCTGTTGTCCTAAAAAAAAAAAAAGAAAAAAAAAAAAAGAAAAACTAACCAAACATAATTTCTGAAATGGACATTAGAGGCGGGGGGGGGGGGGAATCTACGAAGTTAATATCAAAGTTAGATGAAATACATTGAATTAATATAGGCCATTGGCCTGAATTTTGAAATGGGATTTTAGATTTCGTTTTTTTAGAAATCTAGACTCCTTATTGCTGTTCTTCTTTGACTTTATTTCTTGACTTTGATGCTTCTAACATGAACCTGGAACCCATCACATATTACAGCAGATAAATCTACTCCATGAAGCTGAAACGAGACTCTTTCCACACACACTTCTGGACACATTTGGTGCACAGTGGTATTGATTTTCTGCGTCATGTAAAGGGCAGAAACCACCCCAGTTTATATGTGGGTAGAACTTAGGAGAAGCTGTGCTAACAAACCCGAGTTTAATATTCTGAATCTAACAAAGGTAGTTGCCAGAGGGACTATATGTCGTTAGCTCCTGTACAGCTGTCTTTAGATAGTATTAATTCGTAGTCCAATGAGTCAACTCAGAGTTGGTTGAACTATGTAGGCACTCATATCTATAGCTTGTAGAGGTGCTAAAGTGATTTTCATTGTTTGATTTTAATTTCTTCTTTATTGCTGCCCAGCATAACTTGAGATCCTACTGTAACTTTATGTAAGAGGGTGTTTTTATGACTGTGCTTGACCTTTCTGAAGTATTTTCATTTAAGGCAGTTAATGAAAAGTTTCATTCTTTCTACAAAGTTGGAACAAATCATGAAGCTTAAGAGCAAACAATTCTGCTGAGTTGTTTGAGTCTTTCTTAAATGCTGCATCTTTGAATCACTTATCAACATGGCTTTAGATATTTTAAAATTAGCTACTAAGTTTTTTTTTTTCTTTCTTCATGTGATCACATGAAAAGTGAAGGGGACCCAGAGCACAGAAGGAGTTTCCTCTTCTGGCATTCCCATGAGCAGGCAAATTTGGAGGCTCCCTTGGCTCCAGCTGCAGAGAGTCACACTGGAAATCCTGTTGCATCGAGTCACGGGGCACATGAACTACTCCAAGTGCACTGGGGAGTTCTTCCCAAAGCCAGATGGTAGGAAAAGGCAGGACCAGGATTTCACCGCAGAAACGGGTTTACTCTTGTTTCTTTTCTGTTGCTGATTATAAATCTGATTTAAGTGTTGTATGTCTTCTCTCATGCAAAAATCTGTATTTAACACTATATATATATATATATGTGTTAACATATATATATATATGTGTGTGTGTGTGTGTGTATTTAACAGATGAGAAAGTATCTCCCCAGCTCCTAATCATAAAATATTTGAGAAAATTGAAATCAATGCTTATTTTACACGAAGACCAAATCAATGTAAATAAATAATAAATAAATAGGAATCTCCTGAGAGCACACTAAAAGAAAAACAACTTCAAGTGAGAGAAAAGAATAAAGTGAAAACCAAATGGCCCCTGGGTGTGCACAGATGAGATGACCCGCAAGTCTGGGGTTTCCCGTGGGAGCTGGAGGGATGCTTATGTCCACAGATACTGTGATGGGGGAACTAGAATTGTTCTTCTAGTTTAAAATCAGACTGTCTTCCTCCAAATCCTGGTCTTAGAGGAACATGTTCAGGGGATCAGGACATGGGTAACTGCTGTGGCAGCCAGGGAACGTGAAACCGAGCTATGGCTGGGAGCCCACCACAGTGCAGGGACTGTGGTGGTTAATTTGATGGGTCCACTTGACTGGGATGTGGAGGGAACTGATAGTTGTATTTAGTGAAACATTATTCTGGGTGTGGCTGGATGGTTAACATCTTATTTTGTATGCTGAATAAAACGGATCGTCCTTCCAAAGGTGGACAGGCTTTGTCTGGTGTGTTAACAGCGTGGCTATAAAAAATGGCTAAGAGGGGTTCATTCTCTTTCCCTTCTCCCCTCTTTCCATTCACTCTCCCCTTTCTCCTTGCTTCCTTCTTTCCCTGTCTTTTAGCTGGAACAAGACCTCTTCTTGTCTTTCAGCTGTGGCTCTCTAAGTCTGTGTCTCCAGCTTGCCAAGTACAAAGATTGAGACAATCAGGGCCTCTATACTCATCATATAAGTCAGTTCCTTGTAGTAAACTCTATTATCCTATTGATAAGGATGGGCACACACACACACACACACACACACACACACACACACACACACACACACACACCAGCCTGATGATTTAGTCTTTCTGTGGAACTCAGACTAATTCATGGAAGACATGGTCCTCAACTCCATTCTTCTTTCTTCTTTAGAAGGAATCAAAATTTGAATACTTGCAAATGTTACTAGCAGCATGCTTTTAAAGTTGTGGGGAAAAGATTTCTATTCTGGAATTTTAGACTCATTCATCTGTGCAGTGTAAGGCTAAAATGAAATTCGTGGCAGAAAGCTGTCAAATATTATGTCCATCATTGTCTTTCTCATGAAATTACAAGAGAATGAGAAGTCAAAGAATCTCCAGGGGACTCCCTGGAAAAATAAAAGAAATGGACAGGTCTACCCAGGGAACAAACAGTTTGGCTTTAGAGTGAGGGACATGCAGGTCCTGCCTGAGTTCTCTTGATGAAAATAAAATGGCAGTGGTAGATGGTTAAATGTGCTAATGGGGTTTCATGGCTTTGGTGAAACTAAGGAATAAAATAATCAATTGTTGACTCAGGTAGCATCTCTGAAAAAAATAATTGCCCCAAAAGGTGAGTTTAAAAATGTTTCTGTGCATCAACAGACATAATCAACACCACCAATGGATCTATTGAACGGCATAAGTGTTTACAGACCATGTATCTGATAGGGCACTAATATCTAAAATGTAGGGAAAACACATTGGCAAAACATAGATAAAAATATGAGTAGTTGACTTGAATGGATATTTTCTCCAAATATCTTATAAATTCCTAACAGATATCTGCAAAGTGACTATATCACTGGTCATTAGGGAAATGCAAATCAAAATTACAGTAGGATACCATCTCCCATTCATGAAGAGTGTCTTGACAAGAATACAGAGAGAGGGAACCTTCATACACTCTGTGTGTGTGTGTAAGAGAGAGAGATTATTCAGCCATGCTAAATAAGGAAAATCAACCATTTTCAATACCATGGATGAACCTGGAGCACACTACTCTAAGTGATGTAATCCAGGTTCAGAAAGACAAATACTAAATGATCTTACTAGTATGTAGACTCTAAAGAAATTGAATTCACAGAATTGATGGTTGTCAGAGTCTAGGGATGGCATTGTATTATTGTTAGTTTTATTATACCTTTAATGAACAAGTATTTTTAGGTTATACTACTTGTTTCAGAAAAGATAAAGAAAAAACTTTCTTTTGAAAGAACACTTTCTAGTGTTCTTGTATCCTTGGTCCCTGTGATAGGCAGAGTAATGTCTTCCCAGATACTCTGAATAATTACTGAAACCAATGGTTGTGTTACATGGTGAGAACCTTAGAGTGGTAGACAGAATTAAGATTGATAATCCAGTTATCTTTAAGGAAGGAGATAATCTGGGTTGTTCAAGTGGACCCAATGAATCCCAATGTCCTCTAAAAGTGGATGAAGATGGCAGCAGAGTGAGGGACATTGTGTAATATGAGCCCTATCAGATAATGTTGACTTTGAAAATGGACTAGAATTGAGCTAGTAGAGGATGGGTGGCCTCTAGGGGATGGGAAAAGCAAGAAAGTGACTCTCCCCTAGAGACCCTAGAAAGGAATTCAGCCTGAAGATTGATTTGTTTATCCACTTCTCCATTCTGGACTCCTGACCCCCATGCTCCAAATGGAGAGAGGGAGGGAGAGAGAAGGAGAGAAAGAGAAAGAGGGAGAGGATTTAGTAAACGAGCATACTAAACCAATACTAGCATAGCATTCACCTATTGATACCTACTAAGGCTCCACCCGGAAGGTAGAGGTAGCTCTATTTTAGTTTTTACTTATATAAGCACCAAAATAACAGATTTAAGGAAATAGGTAAAGTACAATAAAACTAAAGATACAAAGTTATATGCATATAAAGTAGGTAAAGATAAACTAAGCTGTTTTATATCAATAGTATGTTTACAATGCATCATTACTTGCCTATAACATAAAATCTTAGAAAACTAAGAATAATAGGGATAATAATAATAATAATTTTGCTGCTGGTAGGATCAGCCTTCAGCAGCTCAGGAATTGAGGGGGAGCCATTGAGTTGGTGAACTAATCACACAAATGACCTTTCTATCTGAGGGAATAAAACTTAATTCTCTGGGTCCAGTGAAAAAGGAAACACACACCTTCAGCCCCTCTCTATCATCTTCTTTATTTTTCAAACACCCTTTTAATATTCCCCACACCAAGTTTATTTATTTATTTATTTATTTATTTATTTATTTATTTATTTATTTGGTTTTTTGAGACAGGATTTCCCTGTGTAGTTTTGGTGCCTGTCCTGGATCTCACTCTGTAGCTCAGGCTGGCCTCGAACTCACAGAGATCCACCTGGCTCTGCCTCCCAAGTGCTGGGATTAAAGGCGTGAGCTACCACCGCCCAACACATACCATGTTTATTACAAAAAGGATTTTTCCCATAACCAAAAGTTGCACAGTTACTATATAATCACTGTAAAAACATATTTTTCTGGAACAGATCAACCCTGTTGTATTTCTTAACCACATCCTTACACATTTTCTTGGAAACCCCACACTCAGTTAAATATTCATCTTTTAGACTTCTCACAGATCAGGAACCTTTCAGCCACAACCATTTACATAAGCAGTAGTTTTTATAATTGCCAGAAAAACAGGCTGCTAGTTTTACTTTTCATATTTTTTTTTTTTTTTTTTTTTTTTTTTTTTGGTTTTTCGAGACAGGGTTTCTCTGTGTAGCTTTGCGCCTTTCCTGGAACTCACTTGGTAGCCCACGCTGGCCTCGAACTCACAGCGATCCGCCTGGCTCTGCCTCCCGAGTGCTGGGATTAAAGGCGTGCGCCACCACCGCTCGGCTACTTTTCATATTTTAAAGTCCTGTCCAATTATCTTAACTAACCATTCAATTCTGTGTTTTCTAGTTACATGAAATCATTATTGAAAGCTTTGTTTTAGCTATGATACACACTAAAACCCATGAACACATTTCCCAACACCACAAAGAACTTGAGCTGACTTCTGGGTCTCGATTGTTTTCCCTAATCATTAACCTAAACCGCAGTCTGTATGGCTTCTCAAGAGAAACTCCTGTAAATCCTAGCTGTGTGACACTGCCTTGTTCCTATTTTCTATCTTTTGCAGCCCCTGATTTATCAGGGGTGGGACCAACACTATATCCTACCTTTACCTACATTAATTTCCCACTAATTCTAACCTCTACAATAATCCCTTACTAAATTTGTTAAAAACCTTCCATCATCAAAATTGTATTTAAACTAACACTATTATTGTATAAAATCATTACTTCAGATAAACAAAGCTTAAGAGGAAATCATCTTCATAATAATCCACAGGTAAAAATGCCCAGTAGAATGGGGTGTTTCCATGAGATAATCACACTACATTAAAGGCAGCGGAGAATCTCCCCACACCCGTTCACACCTTGCCAGATATCAGAGAAAAAGGGCAGTGCCAAACATGTAAAGAAAGGCACAGTAGTGGCAAGAGATATTCTGGAGCCAAAGCCCTCAGGCCCTTGCCTATCCGAGATTCACCCATCAGTGCCTTGCACTCTGATGGGCTGCACTTCGGAAGCTCCATTGCCACCTGCTGCTCCTGTGACATGGCCACTGGCCATATTTATTCCTGCAATGATCCTTAAAAATGTCATTATATGCACATACATGGACATCAATGGAATGCTCTTATAAATATGCCTATTAGTATGAAAAAGGTAAGGATACCCAATTACTTCTTCTAATCAGATGAGTGTATCAAAATATGTAAGGGTTGTAAAGGAGCACACCTTTTGGTATTTGTAAGATGAGTATATACGTGTATATAAATGCAATCTAAAGCTTTGTTATGAAGGTGGCTAGAATAACAGCTATTGGGGTTTCTACATAGCAGCAATAAGTAATTTGAAAAAGAAAACCAACACAAATGAACCTGGGAGACACTAAGTAGTAGAAGCCAGGAAGGGAAGGACAAACACCACAAGCTCTCAGTGCTCTGCAGACTCTAAAGAAGTTGTATTCACAGTGATAGTGGTTGTCAGGGCCTAGGCAGGGGATTTCATCAGTGCTTCAATATACCTTAAAGGTGCAAGTTTATTAAGTAACTAGCACTAGAAGTATCAAACATCAAGAAAAGATGGTGAATAAATTCTTTTTCATGAGACAGTTAATAAAACTCTAGTGCGAAGTGAAGTAGCTAAAACCAAGGGACACTCTGCCGGTAAAGAATCCAATCTTTCCAATATGTGCACATAAAAGTGTTTGAAAACGAACAAAGACTTGAGTATCTTTGTGAACCTTGGATAGAGAAGAAATCCTTAAGTGAGATATAAAGGCCATAAACCACAAAACAAACTAAGTTTGAATTAAATACCACTTACAAAAGACATCACAAACTTAAAAGTCAAGAGCACTTTGGAAGAAGAGGCTTATAACTGAAGTCAAAGGTTAGGATCTGGATTGCGGTAGGTAACAATACAAGGGGATATGTTTCCCTAACATGGGTGAAAGAGGAGCCATTTAGAGGCTTTCCAATCTGTGGGGTGCCCTGACTACCTACATCTGCTGTCACCACTGCTTTTGACATTTGTAGAAGACAAGGGTTGGAGTTAAACAACCAAAAGGATCTAAAGAGAGTTAATATAGATTATTTGTTCCTGGGGTATGTCCTCAAGTTGCAAGGGTTGGATGCTGTAGCAAACAGCCTTCTAAGGACTTAGGACTGTCAGAATCTGTCAGATTCCCAATGGGAAACTATTGGAACATTCCTATATTCATTGTATAACACAGTCACTAGCAGCCACAGGTAGCAATTTAAGCTTAATTCAAGGAAGACTTATCAATCAAAAGTCTGACTATAAAGACATGATTGGGTTGTTGGGGGAATTGTAAGATATTGTGCAGGAAGCCAAGACTCTTGGGCTTTGAACTATGACCATCATTCAGTCTGTAAGGGAAAAGAAGCAGAGAAGTTTCTAATGTGGTGGAAGAGAAGGGCAGAGTGAGGACGTTAAAAATAACCATGCCCTTCAGCTTAGTGATGGGGCAAGCCTGGGGTGACCTTGAATAGTAGGAACCAGAGGAGTACATACCCAGCTTCACTCTCCTCCATCCCTCTCATCTCCCATCAGGGCTCTGGTGGCTGACCCTAGTGGGAAGCCAGACCCAAGGAGTCCTGGTGATAGGTCTCACACAGGGCAGAATGTAGGGTGGAAAATGGAGAGGAGTGAGTACCATGGGATCTTATTATAAATATTATGAATAGTGAATGGTACCAGGTAGCTTAAAACGAAGCATGAGAGTGTGTGTGTGTGTGTGTGTGTGTGTGTGTGTGTGTGTGTGTGTGTGTGTGTGTATGTATGTATGTGGTGATATTTTGTTTGTACTGTAACAAATAAAGCTTTCCTGGAGATCAGAGTGTGGAGCTAGCTACTAGTTAACCACAGAAGCCAGGCAGTGGTGGTACACACCTTTAATCCCAGCACGTGGAACCTCATGCGTTTGATCCCAGTACTTGGGAGGCACATGCCTTTAGTCCTAGCCCTAGGGAGGTGGAGACAGGAAGTGATATGGCTGGGCAGAGAGAGGAATATAAGGCGGGTGGAGACAGGAGCTCAGACCCTTTTCAGGCTGAGGAGTTGGTGAGGTAAGAGGTGGCTGTGGCTTGCTCCTTTGTCTCTCTGACCTTTCAGCACTTACCCTGATATCTGGCTACAGGTTTTTATTAAGACCAATTAGAATTTGCACTGTGTGTACGTGTGTGTGTGTGTGTGTGTGTGTGTGTGTGTGTGTGTGTGTGTGTCTAATGAGTGCTGGCTAGAATTCATTTGAATTGCAAATATCAAAAAAGGTGGGAAAGTATTTTCAAAGGTAGAAAAATGACCTAGTACATGCTAAGAGTGTCAAAGCTCCCCCACCAAGTCTTTTGAGTCTTGGCAATGACAATGAGGAAGACATTTGCCATCCTCACTCAGATAGATCTGGGTTGATCTGGATCTTCTTGCTCCTATACGTGGAAAGATGGCTAAAACATGTTTATTGCTGTACTTTTTATTTTACTTTTATTGATTCTTTGTGGCTTTCACATCATGCATTCCGATCCCACTTATCTCCCCGTCCCCTCTCATCTGCCCTCTGCCCTTGCAACCTCCCCCTCAAACAAAACCAAATTTAAAAGATAAACAAAAAAAAAAAACAAATCAAATAGAAATAGAACAAAAATAAAACAAAAAAAAGGAAGAAGAATCTTATTGGGGAAGCTGTAGTGTGGCATGTTGAGACATACAGTTTACCCTTTAATCCGTTCATCTTACTTCCAAGTGTTCATTGCCACGAGTTCTTGGTCTGGCTCGAGGCTTCTGGCTTCTGCTACACCACCTCACCAATAATGGGCCCTCACTGGGGCTCCTCTTGGAGATCCTGCTGTGGTCCTGTGTCCTGGAGATCCTGCTGTTTTGGCTCTGTAGGTTTGTCCCCTTCACATGCTCCAGCAGTTCATAGATGAGGTGGATGTTGGGGAGGGCCAACTCACAGCCCTGGTTCTGGGCCTGGATGGTAGCTGGGTTGGTCAGCTCGCTAGCTTTCCCTCATCCTTACTACTTGGGTGAGCTCTCCAGCACTGCCTTGACTAGTTTACACAATGCAGCTACGGCAAAGAGCGAGGCGAGTGCTCCTGAGCAGGGCCCTCAGATCTGCGTCCCCTTCACTCATACTGCCAGAACCAGCTCTATTGTTTTGCCCAGGCAAGGTACAGGGCCCTCTCTCCTGCTTGCTTTAGGGGACATAGTGGGGGTGACTGTCTGTTGCAGTATTTTTTTTATGTAGTAAAAGTTCAAGTAAATAAATATGGAAATGATATGACATGTTTGATTTAGATGCTGGAAAAATCATAGACATGTATTCATGTATGTATTTAGAAATATAGCTATCTGTATATGGAGAAATCTCATCAGGAAGGGTGGAAGAGAAAAGCTTCAGAATGATTAATGCTACAAGAGCATCATTTTCATAAACTAACCCTGAAGCTATGTAAATTGTTTTTGTACTTATAAATGTAGTAAAAGTATAAAAGCCTGGCTGGAAGGCACAGGGCAGATGCCTTCAGTCTGCCTCTGGCTGGAAAAGGAAGGGCAGGGCATATGCATGAGTAGCATCAAGAGTACAATGTCTTGGGTTGAAGCTGTTGAATGTCCATTTGTTTATGTTCTTAGTAGGTTTAGAAAGGTTCCTTTTACATCCTGAAGCAGTGTGAACGTCTTCCCAAGAAATCCAGTGACAGCTGCCACTATTGCTTACTATCCGGAGGGTAAGTGGGGGATTGTAGTCTCAGTGTTATCATTCCGTATCCAGGGCAAGTCAGAGAGTTGCTGACTGGAGTAGCCAGGGCCACCCCTTCGCTACTAGCCTGTACTCCAGCGGGAAGACTGTGTTTTTGTTTTGTTGTGGTTGTCTAAGTCTTTGAGAGAGCCTTGCATAGCCTGGCTTGAACTTCCTCTGTAACCAACGATTACCTTCAACTTCTGATCCTCTTGCCTCTACTTCTCCTTCCGGGGCTATAGGCATGTACTTTCATGCCAGGCAGAGCCGAGAGCATAGGCAAGTGGAAGAATTTAATCCCCTGCTGATGGAGTATGGAGAAGACAAGTGCAGAGATGAATGTAGACAACCGGGAGCAGAGGATTTAAAATCGATGAGACTTCTTTTCAACTTTGAAGGTGACAGGCTTCTGCAAAAAGAATAATAGTTGGGAAGATAATTACACATCTCAAAACCTTACTGTTTGTATTGTTAATTGTGCCGTCATTTGTGTTAAATATATATATATATATATATATATATATATATATATATATATATATATATATATATATATATATATAATCAAACATAATTATTGCCCCAAAGTAGAAGCCGGACAAATTAACTACAAATGTCCATCACTACTAACTTTCTGTCATCGGCCCTTGTCTCAGTTCTTTATCTGTTTCTCCGTTACAGCCCTGAGCTGCATGGTTCTCTTCTAGTTCTGTTGAGTTCTGAGACCTCAGCTTCTATTGAATCCCTTCCAATCTTTTCTGTTCTGCTCCAGGTGCGCTGAGCACAGACTGTGTGTGACTGTTGGGCTTTGTGCGCTGTCTCTTTAGATTGAACTGTCTGACGAAAGTGTTTGACACATTTATCCCACCAGTGTCTCCTCACATGAAAACTTCCTAACCTCCTCCTACTTAAATGATTATTGTATTTACTACATCCAGGGGCTCAACCACCTGCACACACCTTGCCTGAAGTAATGAACGTTTACCTCAGTTTTCCAAGACCTTCTCTTACGGGGACAGAAGTAGAAAGTCTCTTAGCTAAAGACCACTCAATTGTGCCTTTCCTATAAGCTGGCTGCTCAGCAGACCAGGCTTCTTGCAGTATCGCAAGTTCATGTTGAAGTCTAGATAGATGAACATCGTTCTCCCAAATGCCTCCTCTTTTCATGTTCATCTTCGTCTACTATGATGCCCAGTTAGACTGTCACCTTGAAACTGGATTCTTCGTTTGTATTTCTCATAACCTCCCCCCGCTAGGGTTTATCAATTTTGATTTTTAAATAACCCACATTTCTTCTAGATTTGAGTCAAGTGCTAGCATTGTTCACCTGGACCATTTAAGTAGAGAATTTACTGATCTTGTCGTATTGACTCTTAGCATCATGCAGAGTGTATTATACCCTGTGATAAGGGCAGCTTTTCAAAATCAAATTCAATGACCTCATACATCCCCAAATCTTTAATCTCTGTTAGCTTAGAATGCTGTCTCTAGGCTAAACACCCAAATCCCTTTCATGGCTTGGAATGCTTCGTAAGTCTGGTTCATTTCCCCTCACACCCTCTGGGTCAGCCACATTCTTATCTAATACTATTTACCCTTTGTTGATGACTGGATTACCTTCTGCATATAGCTGATCCCTACTCTCCTTTCGGTTTTCTTTGTCTTTGGCGTTTCCTTACAGAAAAATCTCCCGACTTTCCAGAATCACTCAAATCCTCTTACTTTAGTTCTGAGAGCACTAGGCACCTGATGCCCATTCTAGTGCACATCACGACTGTAATAGTGTATTTATTTGATTCAAGTATCTCTCCCTCTAAGACCTGCACTGTCTAATATAGTTACTACTAGCCAGATACGGCAATTAAAACTAAACAAAATTAATTCAGTTTCCTAGACACTAGACATTCAAGTGTTCAGGAGCCACATGTGGGTAGCACCTACTGTGTTGGGCAGCATAGAACAGTGGGTGTTTCTATTGCTGTACAGAGTGGTATCAGCGTGCCCAGGCTCTAAGCAGAAATGGTCATTTTCTGTTGTCTTTCTTTTTGTCTTTCCCATTGCGTCCTGAGTGCCAAGAGACATATCTGAAGACAATTCAAAGCATTCATTAAACAAATGAACAAAATGAGTTGATGAATGAGCTCCTGAGAGGGTTGTAATGACAATGTAGTGCTGTCAAGAATGTTCTAGACTGTGGAAGCTTTGCAGGGCAGCCTTTGTAGGCACTGGTCAGCTCTATGTGTTCCTCAATTTTTTTTTTAATGCCTGCATAATACTTTGTTTGCTGACTCAAACTTGCCTTTGGCAAGATACAATCTGGAGACCCTTCATAAACCTTCTACAAGAGGATGCATTATGGGAATAAAAATTAGCTGAGTCCACACTGCATGGGATTTGGTAGTGAATCCTTGTGCCTGAGATCTGTTCTTATGTCTGCAATTTTTAAATTTTACTTCACTCTATTGTAGTTTAATTTTAGAGAAGTGCCGAATTGGCAGAAGTACAGTCTACAAAGCAATTAAGAGGGACTCTGGTCTCATGAAACTCATGCTGAACATAATAATGTTTCTCCTGTTTTGATTAGGCAGCTGGTCAAGTATGGCCATGGGTTGAATCTAGCCTAGTGTCTTGTGTAATTACTTTTATTAGGAAAAGGCACACTCATTTATTTACTGATGTACGGCTGTTTTTCCCTCAAAAAGCAAGGTTGAGCTGTCAGAACATAGACCATGTAGCACATGAAGACTAAAATATTTACTTCCTGGTTTAATTTAGAAAAAAAAAGTGCCATTCCCTGACTTTAATCCACAAAGGATCAGATATTTATTATGCTGTTCAAACTTAGTTATCAATTAGTGGATAGCACTGACAAAAATAATCATTTGTTTTCTTAACTGCCCATCCTCCTGTCCTCCTCTGCCTCCAAATACTTATATTTTCTAAAGTTGAAAATTACAAAGAAAAATTAGAGACCTGGCCTATCTTTTTGTGACAACCCAACAAGTGTTCAGTCATGCCAGGAATGTCACAGATGGCACAGGATGAGGCAAGATAATCTTTCCATGCTGTGTATGTGTGTTGAGAACCTTCAGATTGTGGTGCCCGAGCATGGTGGTGGGTCTGAGACCCGTGTCTAAGAGCGGTGGACCTAGAGAAGGAGGCAGAGGACAAGAGAGTCTGGGAAAGGAGGCATGACCGATGTACAGTGGGGGATGGGGCTAGTGGGCAGGACTGTGAAGGGGAAAACCGTCAATGGAAGGTGAGAACCGGTTCTGACAGATGCCCAGAGAAAGAGAAACTAAGTCAGGAAAACTTCATGGAAATTTCCCAAGGAAGTCCAGGCCAGAGTCACAGCGCAGTACAGACACTGGGCTTTAAGGAGAACATGTGTAAAACAATGTGGAAAGAGGGGAGAGAGGCGGGATGGCCGGGGAGGGGTTGGGGGTGGGGGACAGGATGATAGGAGGGCAGGGGCAGAGGGCAGGAGAGCGGGAGGTAGGGTGCAGGAGGGAAGGAGGCAAGAGGATAGGAGGGCAGGAGGGTGGGAGGCAGGGGACAGGAGGGCAGGGGGCAGGGGGCTGAGTACTTGACTTAAGCTTCCCATTTAGAGTAGATTTTTACCTCCAAATGAAGTTTTTATCTGGACAGTCACTAGTGAAACTGTCCGGTTGGAAAGAAGACAATGGAGTTTAAACTTTCCAAAAGTGTATGTGACCCTGATGGCGTGTGAGCCAGGCTGACCTTGTTTGGGTTTTGCCTCTGCTGTGTGACCGTGGACAGGTTCGCTCACCTGTAAAATGAGGTTAGTCACCCCAGTGCTCTGCTCTGTAGGGCTGTTGTGAGCAATAAGTCAGCCGCAGCTGAGACATGTACTCCATGTAGTGTCATTGCTGTTCATTAAACTGCAGCGCGCTCTCTCACTCTTGCTCCCTCTCCCTTCCTCTCTGCCTATCTTTCCCCCCTCCTGCCTCTTCTCTCTGTTCTTCTTAGATGCCCAGGCTGGATAATTAGAAGAGAAAGTGGAATAAAACTGGATTTGATCATTAAAGGTAAAGTCGTATAGGAATGTGTCTTCAATTAAAGAATCTGTGTTCTTTAAATAGGTGACCACGTACAGTGAGGTATGTCCTTGCTTTTAGGGTATTTTTCTCTTTAAATAGGTCATAAAATAGAGACTCATGTTTCTGGCTAGAATCTTCATTTCATTAATAACAATTCCTGCTTTTTAGAAGAGCAAATATTAATACTGAGCACAAAGGGAATTGATAGGAGAGTCAAAGGAAAGAACTCAGGCAGGTTATTTGTTCTGTCTTTAAAGGTGTATGTATATGCATAACTTAAAATAATTGTCCTAATTATTATAAATGTGTGCTTCAGCAGTATTAAGTATTTTCATATTGGGCACAATCCAAGCTCCAGATCCCCTTTCATCCTGAAGAACTGGAACCCCAGTACCATTAGGCAATAACTTCCCATCCATCCCTCCCTGAAGCCCCTGTGCTCCTATAATTTTTTAAAAATATATTGTAATAGTAATAATAAATAATGTAATGATAAATAAATGAACATTTGTTTATTTGTGTGTGTGTGTGTGTGTGTGTGTGTGTGTGCGCACACACACACACACACACACACATGCCATGGCACCCATGTGGAGGACAGAGGATCACTTGCAGGAGTTGGTTCTAGGTCTCTAGTATGTGGGTTCCAGGAATCAAACTCAGGTTGGCTAGGCTTGGCAGCAGGGCCTTTCCCTGTGGCTGGGCCATCTCACCAGCCCGTGTTTTTACAACGTGAATGACTCTGGGGACCTCATAGAAGAAGAGCGATTATATGTGGCTGCCTCCTTTTCCTTGGCACACTGTCCTCACATTTCACTCCTGTTGTAGCACAGGCCAGCCTTTTCTTCCTTCCCAAGGTAGAATGATAATCCCTGCATGTAGAGACCACACTTGGTCTGCCAACAGATGCTGAGGTCACTTCTACCTTTTGGCTTTTGTAAGCAGAGCTGCTTGTGACCCTACGTGTGTAATGTGTGTAATGTGCATTTGTGGGTTTTTCCTGTGACGTGAATCTCTTCCTCCTCAGGAGAGTACCATAAGGTTGGGCTCTGAACCAGGAGACTCAGGGTCCCAACCCGGTTTCTCCTCTTATTAAGTGCACACTCACGGGCAAGTTCCTGATGTTCTCTGAGCTGAAATCTCTTATTTCATTCTCCGTAACAAAGAAAAAGGAGATTGGTATGAGTGATTTGGGGGAGTTAAATGAGACTTCATTTTCAAGCGTTAGCATAATGTAAACATAATGTAAATATAATAAATTTGTCACGATCATCCCCTGCGACATGCCACCTTTTATACTCTGGTCAGTTATGCATATATTCGTCCCTTATTCTTGATTTCTTATAAGGAGAGCCACACGTGTCTATGAGGCCTGGAAGTGGCTTGCTCCAATTACCACTTATAAAACCAATTCCTCAGGGTCCCAGTAGAGCTGGTCCAACGTTGCTTAACTAAATAACATTGACTGAGAGATTTAGGGCTCTTTTGAAAGAGCTTTGACATAGCCAATGATCTGTACTTTAAACTGCCTTTCTTAAAGGTAGAGAATAGTATTTATTTTTCCATGTCATTGTCAACTATTTGAATTCAGTTCAACACAAACTTTGAGCGGTGCCAGCTTTGACCAACATAGATTCCCTAGGGCCTTTGGTTGGGCCACTTTCTTGATCTTGAGCACATGGAGGAAATGGTCTTTGCACATGCTTGTGCTGGCAGCAAGCATTTGATTTCACTTCTCCTGGGGGAGCGTCGCTGAAATCAATGCCTCTTTGTGGTATGGTCTGCACCCTAAAGAACACTATAGTTTAATGACTATTCCAGTAATGATACGTTTATTTAAATTCAATTTAGTAATATGAGTGCCTAAAAATATCAGTAAAATATAATTTTAAATATTTAGAAGAATGCATAGCAAATATGTAATTTCAGATCTTGACAAACTATTGGTTTTTTTTTTTTAAATGCCAGATATACCTTGCTTGAAGAATTAACTTTAATGGTTATTTGTTTTGTAGAGAGAAAAATATTTTAAAGAGAATGGCCTGAACTGGCAAGAAAAATAATCCAAAAACAGTATGGTTTAGTAAAAAGTTCATGAAAAATCAACAAGCCAATACAAATGACATTTGTTTTTAAGATTTTGCTTATGAAAGAGTACGCAACCTCATTTTTTTACACTACAATTCAACAAGATAGTAGCTCTCACCAGAATTAATAAACTAGAGGCCTTATTTTTTTTTTATTTTTAAAGAGAAACAAATGACTTCACACAGATATGGATCACTGTCACTCTCAGGAATCCCATCTCATTGTACATAATGGTTCAAGGGATGCTTGAACTTTTGGATCAGTAACTGACAGATTAGTCGATACTTCCAGAGAAACTGTAGCCCATTTACAATGAGTTATCACAGCTGTGAGCAATAGTGCACATGGAAAGAGCCTTACTGTGCAGTGGAAGAAGAGAGAACAATTGTAGTGTCATGGCAGCTAGCTTCAAATGGAGTCAACCAGAGTTGCCAGGATACATGTGGGTCTACAACAGTAGCAATGTCCAGCAACCAAAACAAGGAATAATTTATTTTGGTACTAATTATAAAATTATGATCATGTAAAATAATACATGTTTATAAAAATACTTGGTTAAATGTTTTAAGGTATGTAGGGAACATAAACACTAAATTAAGAATTGGTGATCCATTTGGGAAGTCAGGAGAGAAGGCTTAGGGAAGGAATATGTACTGTTTTATTTAAAATAATCTACATGAAAGAAACTGCACAGAAGAATATTATTTTGACAAACAAGTGATACCAATTAGCCATACTTAAAGTAGTATGAAAAAGGAGAATGGGAATCACTAGTATAATCTGGGGTTGAATAGTAAAAACAGAAACATGTTTTCAGAAAGGTTAGGATCAGATCAAACTCAATGCCTTATGCAATTATGGGTGGGTACACAAACAAGTTTGGGTTTTGGCTGGTTCACAAAGACCTGCCTTGGCTCTCTCTGCTATCACAGGAAGTGTTGAAAACTGTTTACTCTGACTTCCTGGATATGCCCTACTTCAACAGTGCCATGTAATCAGCCTCACTGGCATTTCCACAGGCAGCTGTAACACACGTAGCATGAAATGTAGTGCTAATGTTCCTTTCTGATATTTCTTTCACCCAATCTTTCAATGCTTTAGTGTGCCTTAATTCGATTCTGTAACTACCTATATTTTATCTCTACACATTTATTCCTGTCTCCAATTTAAAACTCAAATCCAGATATTTCCTCTGAGCTCCAGACATCAAATAGCCAACTGCTCACCTAAAATTGCCATTGGACCTCTGATGGGCAAAGCAAAGTGTCATATTGAGTTAAAGCCCTTTCCATCGCCTACTTCAAAGAGTTCCTGCTGTGACTAGGTTGTTATAGGATGCAGGAACCAATGATATCATCTATCCAAATGTACCTACCCACAGCATGAGCATCTCCCCCCTTATCTTCTATAGCCAACATTAGGATAACCTTCTCTTATCTCATCTTGAAGTCATATTCAAATTTTAACAAATTCATTGCTACTTTTAGATTTCTTTTTTTTTTTAAATTCTGGTCCTTGAATTCTATTATCTTCCCTTTATCAATACCTTCTATTCTATCTATCATCGTTGGACACCTGCAGCTCCTCTTCTGTCTAACTAAAACAATAAACACAGCACAAGTAGAATGAAAACAACTCCTTCAAGGATTGTGACCATTGTACAAAAGCTCCTTAGGGAAGGGGTAGTTAGATGCACTGTTTCACCTTCATTTCCTGACTTGAGTTTCTTGGTCCTCATAGTGTAAAAGCTGTGGTATCTGGCATAGTAAAACATACACATTTGGTCTCAGCTTCTGGCTCCCATTCTTTATACTATGTCCAAAGTGATCCTTCAAAGTGAAAAATCTTAATGTTGTACCTCTCCCTAAAGTATCTTCTTCCCAGTGTTCTTCGTGTCTATCCCATAATCCTTCACTAGATCTATAGGATCTGGCCTCTTTCTGCTTGGAACCCTTTTGTCATGGCAATTCCATTAAAAAATTTTTTTTTACTACTTTCCTTTCTTTTTGCTTTTATTTATTTAATATATTTTCATTGAAATAGATTCTCATTGTTTCTTCTTCTCTTTCCTCCCTCCAGTCCCACACCAGATACTCTACCTCCAACCCTTCCCATAAATCCCCACTTTTTCTTTGATTATTAAGAAAAGGGCGATGGATCAGATTCTATTTCCTGAAGCTACAAAGACACCATACAGCATTTGAAAGTAGCTTCTTCTTCTTCTTCTTCTTCTTCTTCTTCTTCTTCTTCTTCTTCTTCTTCCTATTATTATTATTATTATTATTCTGATATGGGAAAATAGTCTTAAATGGATATTAAGCTTATCAGAACTAAATATGCAGGTATGTTTTCATTTTATCCCACATTTTCCTAATTTGGAAAAGCATTCCCTTTGAAAAATAACCAAATCCCTATGCATGCTAGATATCAGGGTCAAATGTAACAACAACAACAAGGAGATGGGTGGGTGTGCATGTATACATTGCAAATATATACATACATACATGGTCGCATGAAAAAGCTTCTGCAAAAGAGGTTGGAATATTGAGATGTTTGAGAGCAGCGAGCCTGGAGTCCCTTGAGGGACTGTGTTTCTGAACAGAGGTAACAGCAAGCATAAAGATCTCATGCAGCTTACAGTATGCTTGGTGTATCTGAGGAATAGATTGCAAAGGAGCTGGTGCCTCAGGAGCAGAGAGGGAGGGACTGTAAAAGGAGGCGAGGCCAGAGAAGTGGCAGGGATCAGTAGACAAGTGGAGTGCCATGTATGAGATTTTGGCTTTGAACGTGAGAGATCTGGGAAGCCATGAGAAAGTTTTGGACTTTTTGTTTGTTTGTTTTATTTTATTTTTACCTTTAACAGGATCACCCTGGTTGCCAGGGGCCAATTTTTGGAAGTATGAACAAGGGAAATTGGTTAAGAGGTTATCTCCAGAGTTGAGGTTATAGCTCAGTTGGTAGGATGGTTGCCTTGTAAGTATGTAGACCTGAGTTTCATTCCCAGAACCTGCGTTTAAAAAGCCAGCCATGGTGGCGTAGGCTTGTAAACCCAGCACTGGGGGCAGACACAGACAAATCCCTAGGTTAGCTGGTCAGTCTTTAGCTTAGCCTCCTTGGTAAGTTCCCGGTCAAAGAGAGACCTTGCTTCAAAAACTAGGTGGATAATTCTTGTGGAACCACAATCAAGGTTGGCCCCTGGCCTCCACATAAATCTACACACACACACACACACACACACACACACACACACTGCACACACACACACAGTGCACATATGTGCCAGTGCATGTTTGCTCCTCATTTTTAGATAAGTGTCTCCCCTCTGGACTATCTGATAATAAAATATATCTTCACATAGCTTCCTTTTTCAAAAGACAAATTCTTTCCACGGTTTACTGTCTACCTCGTGAAACACAGTCCATTTCTCTTTGCTTATCTCTGTACTTTCCTATATGCATTGTCCCCTAAATGTAAAGGTTTAGGATAGGATAGTAATATTAGGAGTGGTGGATGATACTTGCATTTTAGATACATTTTAAGATGAAACGTCTGGGATTTGCTGTTGGACTAGAGTTATGAAAGAAAGAGCAGCTGAGGACAGTACACCCCGGCCTGAGCCACTGGAGAGTTGGAAGCAAAGGCTGAAGGAGATGCAGATGGTGAGGCAGGCATTCAGTGAGGCCATTCCATTTGCTTAGGTTCTTCCATTCTCCCAGTTTCTGGAAAGAATCCTACCGTAGACTCATCAGCCGTCTTCTTGTTTGGATGAGTACTAGAAGCTGGCTCTCGGGGGTGGAAGGGAATTTCCTAGCATCAAGGGTATTTGGAAAGAGGGATGAGAAGGGGCACTAAATCCAAAACACATCTATTTGGCTGCTTAGACAAGGGCTAGCCCTGTTTGTTAGGAAACATGACTGGCTCTCTAGAGGCCCAACAGCTGTAGGTGATTCCTGACTTGGCAGAAGTTGCAGTAGACCTTAGGACTTAAAACTGAATCTCTTCCACAACTTCTGCTTGGTGAAGGCATAGTGCTCTGTGAAATAATGACTCGAATAAGGTCGTAACTGGAAGCATCTTCGGCTAGAGTCTAAAGCTCAGAGTTGGGAGGTTGGAGCAGTGCTGTAGTTTCTACATGGGATACAAAGAGCAGCAAAGACAGGATGAGCATCAGAGCCTCTGGCTCCCAGTCCAGTCTCTTCTTGCTGTACCAGACTGTGAGCAAATGAAAGTCCCAAGCGTGCCCCAATTTGGAGCAAATTACCTGTTCTCAATCAGTAAGTTCACAAAGCTTTTACCACACCTAACTTTCATTTCATATTCATGGATCCTGCAGCTTTACCCTGAGAATTAAACAGGTCTTTTGGCTGAATCTGCTGGTCTAAGCAAACAGGAACTATGATAATAGTCCTTGTTTTCCTGTGGATATGGAATATCACTGTCATATTCAGGCAATGATGGATATTAGTAAAGTGGTTGGAACAGGGCTGCAGATAAGGTGTAGAACAGTTGGCATGAATATAGGGATGTTAGTCTACAGATGAAGGCTATAGGAATAGTTCTCTGGAGAAATGGCTTCGTCCTTCTCCTGTCAAACTTGCCGTGGAAGAGAAAAAGGCTTAGCTTCAATTTCAGCAACCGTTAGAGGCTTCTGAAAGAGGCACTAAGGTGTAGTGGAGGAAGCCAACTTCTGGGAAAGAAAGAAAAGCGTTGTGCTCATCCTGACAAGTAGAGATTTGTTTGTTCACATTGCGCTGTTGTAAACACCCAGGGAGAAGTTTTGGAATAGCCCCATACTGGGTATAGGGTCATTTCTAATCACTGGAGTTATTATATCTGTATATTATTGAGAGTTGTTGTTTTCCTCAACTGGACTCTTGCGTCTCTCTCTTCCTCACTTCCTCTCCCCCCTCCTCTTTTTCTCTCACCTTTGAGCTGTCTGTAAAATCAGGCAGAATGGGACATTCCAGAGTGTGGGCAAACGTACATTTTGTCTTATATATTATCTATAACATCCAACCATAGCTTTCAATTTGATTCTCAACATCATTGACTCTTGAACTTACTAAGATGCAGAGGCTTGCTTAATTATGTGCCAGTTGGCCAGTAGCTGGTGCTTCTTTATTTTTAAAAGGGACGTATTCTATATCCCTGTGGATTTCTTACCTCAGTGCAGCACTCAGTGACCTCCAAGGAAATAGAATGCATGTGTGTGATCTGGATCTCGAGGGACTAGGAAAGCCTATGATGTAATTCAGGTAGAGTCTGAAGGCTCTAGAGCCAGTGATGTCAATGGCAGGTCAGGTTGGATGTGCCAGCTCAAATAAACAAGAGTAAACCTGCCCTGCCTTGACCTTTTTACTATATTTGGGTTCTCACAGGAGTGGGTGATACCCACATGGATGGAAGCAGGCCTTATTTCACAAAACATCCTTACAGACACAGCCGGTATGAACAATTTACCTGGTATCTGAGTATCCCTTAGCCACATCAAACCGACACATAAGATTAAGTTTCATAAATCTCTCTCTGTTAACTTCTTTAACCACACTTGATGTCCAAAACAAGACAAAGCAAAGTCATAATTCTGCTTGACACACTGTAAGTATCCTGTAACTACCAAAATATACTAATTCCCATCCTCAAAGAAGAGGTACTATTGTTAATGTTTACTTTCCCCCTTGGTATCCTATAACTTGAACAATATAATGTAAAGTTAGTAATACTTAAATATTGGCATAAAGTCAATATATCTTATGGTGAAAAAATCAGAAAAGAAAGAAAATAGTTCCATGGAGACAGTTGCCCCAGCCTTAGCAGGCATAACTCCCTTGCTGGGACTGTGACTGCCTTCAAGATCTAGTCCGCCATTCCATCAAGCTATCTGTCCCAACGTGGTAGGGAGCATGGGGATATCTTTGCATTTCATGAGAGAAGGTCCACTGACACACTTCTTTGGTGTGTCAGGGTGGAATATTTCCTTCATTTTACCCAGGCTTGTTGCCCTGAGGTCTACACATTTGTTTCTATGACATAGATCCCCAAGGACTTAGGAAGTGTTGATCCTTTTTCCTTGGAAGCTCCGTGATAAACCTCTGATAAATGAAGGCATTGAGCTAATTTTCTAGGAAATGGTGTGACTTATTTCTCTTGTTGATGTGGCAGAATCTATGGGGAGAGTATGGCAAGCCATATAAAAGAGCTCATAGGTTAGGGTCTCAGTCCTCTTCTTGGTTGCCTTTAGCTAGATTCTTTTTCATATAATCTGTTGTGTAATTTGATTTAGTTCCTACCCTTTGCACAGGAACAGGCAGAGCTCTGGATACGTATGGTGTATTTCCCCCAATGCTCTGGTCTCATTCAAAAGGCATGGTATGTGATTGTGTTGTGATGTGTTGGGGAGAAGTATTGGGTTTTTATGTTCTTAAGGGAGGGTATGTTATCCACATGCAGAAGCAAATACATATTTTGATTTCTTTTTAGTACATTCTATGTAAATTGAGGTTTTTCAGTTAAACTTTGAAGATACTATGAGCGTGCAGTAGGTATTCTAGCTGTGTCCAGGCTTTGGTCCTGATGCTAGGTCCTTGGGGTGCTTTGGAGAAAAAGTTTCAAGAGAGCTCTTCCCATGTTTGCTCATTTGCAGCAACTTGGATAAGAGAGACAATGGTGCTTAATTTTGTCTGAGGTTTTTTGTTGTTTTTGTTTGTTTGTTTTTTGTTTTCTTTGCATGCAATCTGTTTGCCCATTTGGTCTTGCTCTAGCCATTTTTTGTTCTTTCTTTATGAATAACTAATTACAAAGAGTTTTCCACAGTTTAAATGGACCCTAAGCAGCAGCATGATGGTCCTAAAGCAAGCAACGATGGCATAGACAGAGAATATAAAACCTGATGGGATTCAGAGGGAAGCTGATAGCCAAAGCCACACTCTCTCTTAGGTTATTCCATATTAAGTCTCTGTTTCCCAGAGAAGACAGAGGGAAGAGGTTTCCTCATCTCTACTTCTGTACTCTAGTCTATAATAGCCTCATTACCCATGAGATGGAGATGCTTATGCAGGTGGTAGCTTCTTGGGATCTTTCTTCTGCATCCATTTGGTTTTTTGTTTGTTTGTTTTTGTATCTTCTTTATTGCACTTGGTTATGAGAAAGGTTTAAATGGCATTGGCATAGACTGGTCCTTCAGTTGTGTGGCAGGATGTGCTATTGTGATGGTCTGTCTTCTTAGTTAGGGACTAGAGTCTAGAGATACTTGATTCATATTCAACCAGGACTGGCTTTTGTTGTGCGTGCATGTGTGTGTGTGTGTGTGTGTGTGTGTGTGTGTGTGTATGTATGTATGTGACACACACACATGAGAGACCAACTTTGCCTCACAATTCTATCATTTACTTAAGAGATCAAGGTAGGGAAAATTACATTGAGAAAGAAGAAAATTGTATTTCCATCAGAATACTTGTTGGGTCAACAAGATGCTGAGTGAATGGGAGGTTTCAGATTCTTATTCTGTACTGACTTGATGACATATCTGCCCTAACCTGGAGTGTTCCCCCTCCCCATGCACACATACACATACACATTCACACACAGAAAGGATTGAATCTGTCTTCCCATCAGGGTACACTGACCTGAGATAGTAATTCTGAATTCTTGTTTTCTCCTATTTTGACTGTGAAAGGGTTTCTGGAATGTTTATCATTTGAAACTAACCCTTTTCTCATTCTCACAAGACTGTCATTTATTTTAGACACATTATACTAACAATTTGTATGTCTAAGGAAGCGATTCATCTTGTCAGAACGTCTTTCATAGTTCGGTTCTATTTATGCTTTCAATCATTATTTGATATGGTTGTGTAAAATTGTATTCTTTCCCCATAGCAAAGATTCCCTTTTCGGATCCTTGGACTACCATAGGAATCCCAGGTTTGGCTTCTCAGCCTTGTTGCTTGTCTAGACTTTTAGCTCCTATTGTGGGCTCTATAGCATCCAGGAAAAAGAACTTCTCTGAAGCACCGTGGAAGGCTGCAGGGTCCTTACTGGTATTATTTCTGATGATTTTGGTGCTTGCCTTCTGAACTATGAGGTTATTTTACAATTCTTAGCTCACTGTCTGCTTTACACACCCATGTGCATATACATGCAAGTGTGCACACATGCACACACATATGCACACACAGCTGTCTGGGAAGAACTGGCTTTGTTTTACTTGGTTTGTGAATTTCTCAGTTATAGGAACAGCACCCTCTCTGGTTCCATTCCCAAGGGAAAAATATTGTATTTAGGTAGTCATGGGAAGTTTCCCTTCTTCCTATATCCTGAGATGCTCATCCTGAAATGTGACTATTGACAGTATGAGCAGTACTGAGGCATGTAGACACCCCATGATTATAGGCATTCATTTTCTTTCTTTCTTTCTTTCTTTCTTTCTTTCTTTCTTTCTTTCTTTCTTTCTTTCTTTCTTTCTTTCTTTCCTTCCTTCCTTCCTTCCTTCCTTCCTTCCTTCCTTCCTTCCTTCTTTCTTTCTTTCTTTTTTGGTTTTTCGAGACAGGGTTTTTCTGTGTAGCTTTGGAGCCTGTCCTGGAACTCACTCTGTAGCCCAGGCTGGCCTCGAACTCACAGAGATCCACCTGCTTCTGCCTCCCGAGTGCTGGGATTAAAGGTGTGTGCCACCACTGCCTGGCGGCATTCATTTTCTTTAGTACAATATGCACACACAAAACCTTGATGCTTATTATTTTTTTCAAAGAACTTATATACTGAATTGGTGTTTTGTGCATCTAACTAGATCTATGTTACTTAGTTGCTGGATTTGTCAACAATAGCCATCTGGGGAAACCCTAGCCAGCATTTCCAAAGTCATGGGTCTCTCCAGCCTCTGCATACTTTTATTTTTATAAACAATTTAATGTTAGAAGATGATTCAACAACAAAGCAACTTCATTTTTTAAGGAATTAGAACAAAACGGCCAAGAGATTGATTGATTAACTATTTTCCTCACAACAACCATATGCCTCACTGTCCCTAACCATTTCTATTGCAAATTTTAGCAAGCGCTCAACACTGAGGAATGATGGGGTCTGTCTGTCTCTGCAACTGACAGATTGCATTCAGAATCTGCTGAATGGGAAGGTTTGTACAGAGGAACAAGTAAGATGTGATTGCCTGGCTTTTCTTACCCCATTCCACCCCAGGCACTCCTCTAAGCCCAGTCTCCAGTCTTCATGCTATCCTGCCAGCAAAATTCATCATCCGTTCCCAGGAAATGCTTTTCCCTGAAGGCTAAATGGACACCCAGAAAACAAGGTCTGAATTATCCCATAATGGAGTTTTTCTGTATTTGAAATCATAGACTAGTAGGAAGCATTTTGTTTGCTGTGGAAGTTTATAATTGTATACATTTTCTGCAGTGTTAGGATTAGGTGAGTAGCCAGGGATTTGAGAGCAGTTTCGAAGCACTTTCTGTAAACAACTAGATAAATATTTTGGGGTTCATGGGCTATATGATCTCTCTTGTAACTATCTTTTCTGTCAAGCAACCATAGATAAAATGACAATACTTTGATAAACATGCATGGTTGTAGTCCAATACAATTTTATAGAATTTGCAAAAGCAGACACTGAATCAGATTTGGCCCTGGTTCAGTTTTTCAGCTTCTCTTTAGAGGCCCTGTTTAGGTTGTCATCATTTTTAATTAGATTATATTAAATTGAATAATCTATGAAGTTTCATTATATTCCCATACATGCGTACAATGTACTTTAATCACATTTACCCTGCCATTGGTCCTTCTTAGCATCTCTCCCCATTTCTTTTTCCATACCCCTAATAATCCTCATTTTCCTTTCATGCTCTTTTATTTTTCTTCAGATTCCACACATGAGAGAAAAATTGATGTTTGTCTTAGTGAGACTAGCATATCTCACTTAGCACGATGACCTGCAAGCCCATTTTGTGTTCCTATAGACAAGGTAATTCCAATCTTTATGGCTGGATTAGATTCACAATGGATATAGACTGCACATTTCTCACCTGTAGCACTATTGATAACTGGTCTGCTTACTCACTAGTTATGGCCAAGATCAGCCTATGCCTGGCTCCAGTGATCTTTAGGCTCTACCTTAACCTGAGAAACGCCATTTCACAAGCAGCATTTGACTTCATTTTGGGTGCAAACATAGGATGATTCCATACTTAACTAAGCATATAGATGCCACAATCGGTATGGCTCTACCCAGGAGACAGAGACCAATAAATAACACATTCTTAAAACTTAAAAGGACACCACCTTTCAAACATGCTAAAGTAGATTGAGATGATATAAACACATAGTGATACTAAAAATCTGTCAGAAAAACCAACCCTAAGAACTTATGGAGCCCATCACACCAAAGAAAGGTGAAACACCCTCACCTAGACTCCATAAAGAGAATAGAACATATTGTGGTTTTTGGTTATTATTAAATCCTCATAGGATTCATGTAATGTTGACCAAATCTGCCAGTGGATGATGAGTGCCACAGAGTGAGTCTAAAATGATTAAAGATGAACCTGGGCTTAAAATCCAGTTTGGTTATCTCAAGACTTGGATTTTAGAACACTTGCTAGGAAAATCAACCGAGGGAATTGTTAGTAAATTGCACGTTTTGCAACTCTGTGGGTTTTGTGTCCCGGGGTTCAGCACCAAAACGTTAGTAAATTGATGGCTGAAACTGCAAGGAGACAGTTCAGCCCTGGAGGGTGAGGTATCCCGGACACCTTGAGCTGCTCAGAACAACAGCTCTACCCTGAAGGTGTCCCAGACACCTGGAGCTGTGTAGCACAGCTCTGACAGCTGGGACTGCAAAGAAACAGCCCAACCATGGAAAGGAAATTTTTCTGACTTCTCGGGAGAGTCAGGCCTGGAACTGCTTCAGCAAGGAAGGGTAGCCTGACTCTTCCGGAAAGTCAGGGTATACCTGGTGTGATGGGGGGATGGTCTCCCTGCAGGATACAGCAATCCTGCTCCTCTCCTGGAGAGTCTCTACAGCTGAGCATAAGGGGACTTCTTAGCAGAGCTCTGCTTCCTAAGATGTTGCTTCTTTTGCTTCACTCTGCGAAAGGGGAAACCCCTGCAGAAATGTAGCAATCTCCTCCTGCTCCAGAGAAAAGTGTTACTTATAGTTCTCTCTGTCCACTGAGCGATGTCTTAGCAAAGAACTTCTGTTCAGCTCCTCCTTGCCCTGCTCTTTCAGCTCTCTCTCGTCCACTGGGGACATCTCAGGAAGGATCTTCTCTAAGCCAAAGATCTTCATACCCAAAAAGCTCTTTTGAGGAAGAAGTTTATTTGGGAAGGAGGAGTCCAGGAGAGTAGCTGCCTCTACCAGGGTGGAGAGAACACGCTTCCTTTTTAACTGACTAGGCAGGGCGGTTTTTCACAGGAAGTCTAGGGGGTGGAGTCAACCCTGGGCCCAGGGTTCCACTATCCTGCTCTGTGATTGGTTGGTTTCACAAGTCAGTTGGACAGGGGCAGAGATGGCTCTGATCTGAGCTAAACTGTGTCTCTCTCACTGGCCTTACTTAGCTTTTTGGCACTACCTCTAAGGCCAGGGCACATTTCATTCACTGACTCTGATTCTAGGGGCCAAGAGTGTTCCTTTGGTACGGGTTTCAGAGTCAGGGCATGTTTCCTTGGTTCGTTTCTCTGGCTCAGGTCCCAAACACAGGCTGTGTTTCTTTCCCTGGTCCTAGGCCCTAGGGCCAGGATTCTGCTGTCCTGCTCTGTGATTGGTTGGTTTCACAAGTCTGTTGGACAGGGGCAGAGATGACTCTGATTTGAACCAAACTGTGTTTGTTTCTCTCACTGGCCTGATCTGAGCCATCTTTTTCTAGTTCTGGCCTCCAGGGTCAGGGTGGGTGTCTTTAGTCAGCCCCTTTTCCCTACAGGAATGAAAGCATGAGGGTCTACTCAGCTATGACTGCAGAGCCAGAGTAAGGATGCTGGCTGCTATCATAGGAAAATGAACAGGTTGGGTGTGTTGGAGTGATCAAGAATGGACTCTTGAATCAGGAGGAACCTGAAGTTCCAGTATTCATCTAACACACTTACAGTGCCATTTTCAATGAGATTATCACCCCCACTTAAAAAATTATGATTTTGGTTTGCCATCCAAGGAAGTTCATAACATTTTGTAGACTGCAATTATTAAATATCTCCTTTGTTTCATTTTTCTTCTGTATGATGTCAAACATTTGATGTTCTTTCTGAAGACCTGAAATAGGTTCAGTGAAAGAGTCCTCTCTTTCTGGATGGTTTTAGGAATGTGAACAAACTCTCGTAATCAACATTTCTTTTCTGACACTTTGTCCTTATTTCCTATAAAGCCTCATGATTGTTGTATCCAGGTATTTTTATTGTCACCCTGTACTCTTCAGGTACCACAATAGGTAGTGGAGACTCAAGATGAAAGATGCTTTCTGTTCACAAGGTGAAGGAAGGAAGGGATTCAGACACTACCATAACTACTGTGATTGTAATTTACATAATGCAACACCTTCTTTACCAGTATGGAGGGAAGAGGGTGATAATTTCTTACCTAGAGACTGTGTCAAATAGAGCTTTTCCTTGAAGCAAATTGTCCAAGGATACATTTTTAAAAATACCCTTAAACCTTCCTTACCTTTTGTGGCTGGAAGTTAATTACCAACCCACTTCCTTTGTGAGTTTTGAGTTGAGTCTGGCTCCATTTCCTCCATTTTGTTTGAGTGAGTTCATTTTCTATTGATTTGAGTGTAAACATCACAAGATGGACAAGCCATAGGGAGTCTCAAGGGGTTCACCCAGGAGAACTTGCCCCTTGATCCTTCAACTACCCCCAGAAACATGAAAACTGAAGATGCTAGAAAATATGGTCCTGACTTATTACGGAAGAGTTTAATTATTTTTGTTCCTTTTGTAAGTGCTTGACATCACTCATATACTGGTAGTCCAATGGAGTAACACTGAAGCACATTGTTATACAGCTTCTAGTAAAAGCAATATGCCATACTATAAACTAGGGAGCAGAATTCCGAATTTGGTTAGTGCTCTCTCTGTTTTGTCAATGTTTCTTCTTTGGCTATCTGTCACAAACTTTATTGACAATAAACTATTTGAACAAAATTTAATAAATTTGCCAAACTTAAGAGAAACTAAGGTGAGCATTATGTTAGCCATTGTATTCTTCACTGCAGGACTATACCATGGCTAGATGCAGGTGAGCATTATGTTAGCAGCTGTATTCTTTACTGCAGGAGTATCCCATGGCTAGACGCAGGTGAGCATTATGTTAGCCGTTGTATTCTTCACTGAAGGACTATGCCATGGCTAGATGCAGGTGAACATTATGTTAGCTGCTGTATTCTTCAATGCAGGAATATCCCATGGCTACATGCAGGTCCTCTAAGGCTACAGCAATATCATAACAATTATTCTATAGCTTCATCACTTCTAGATTTTGTTTTATCTAAGTCTGAAAGTAGGCATTCATTTGCTAGAAGGCAACTGTGTGTTCTCAATAGCAAAGGAGCATGAACTGGAAACATCATTGGTCTTTGTTGGGTCTTCATCTCTAAACAGAAAGCGGTGAGTGCTTGTTGCACCAGGAAAAAGAGTTAATTTTCTTTTCTAGTAGAGAATTCCAGGAAAAGAAAAGAAAAGAAAAAAAACTTGTTAAAACACTTAATCCTTCTTTTCTGTGTGACTCATACTTTCCTTTTTGCTGCTGACAAACATAAGTATCTTTGTATTGGGACATCAGGCTGCCTAAGGTCTCATCTTCTCTGTCTCCCAAGGACAGAGCCACAGGGACACTCTCAAGAGTCAGCTCGGGAGAATGCACGCTCACAGCCCACACCTGCTGACCCCATCCTTACTCACTTATAGACTAAGAGCCTTTGTGAAGGAGCCCAGCATAGTTTAACATTTCCTGCTTCATTTGCAAGTCCAAGACAAAAGTGTAGCTCCAGTTTCTTCCAAGATGTTGTATGAGCAAAGAATCATGTGTTCTGGAATCACTCTAGTATGATGCCTCAGGTTTCACACTTTGGAGATGGAAAAGAGAAGTAAATTTTCTCCCCTGGCTCTAGTTCAGGTAACATACATTCTGCAATGTGTGCTTTCTCAGTGGGATTGCAGTTAACTAAATACCAAGTGGGAGGGAGGCCCCACAAAACACACATATCTTAATTTGGCAAATGACACAATTGTGGCTGTAAGTATGTCTAAGACTAGAGAATCATGAGAAATATGGTGCCTTCAGTCATGTGACCTGCCCTTGCCTCTTGCCCAATACACCCGTCATTTTTCTCCCATGCAGATCTGTAGGCTTCCAAGATGTCTTCTTGTATATTTTGGTTTTTTCCTCCTCTTAGAAGTGGGCTATGAACAAAGTGTCAGTGATTCCCTCACACTGCCTTAAAATAGCTCACAATTTCTCCTTTTCAAAGAACTTCACATTTAAATGGGCTTTACCCCAAAGGTCTGTGTTTCCCAGCAGATCCCGTTGATAGAAGACGAGATCAGGACCTCCCATTGCAAGACAGACTGTTCTGATCCTAATTATACCTTTTATGGTCGTCACTATACTGAGTCCACATGATACATTTTATTTCTTGGATCCTAGCCTTCTTTTCATGAAGTAGAAGGAGACAAAAATCTAAGAAAAAATTCTCCTCATTACTCCAAAAGTGATCGTTATATAAATGTTTATATAGTTATTGTGGAAAAGTGATTATGTATAAATGAATAAGGAGGACTTAGAGAGAAAAACTAAAGTGGAAGAAGCAGCGGGTTCACTGATCTTTAGCCAGCAAGAGCTAGATCAGGAGAGCAAAGCACAGACAGGGGCTCTGGGATCTAGCTGAGTTTTACCGAACTGGCGGTGCCAGAGAACAGATAATTGGAAACAAATTAGGAGCCAGCTCAGTGATCCAACAGCAAAAGATGCAGATAGTAGGGCACATTCCAGAAATGCCCACACTAAAGCTTTTCCTTCTTCTCTTGTCTCCTGGCCACTGGTAACCACTTGCTCCTGTTTCTCTACAGTTGGTGTGATGCCCCATAACAACAACAGCAACAACGAAGTAGTGGCATGTAGCCCCTCCTCCCATTGACTTCCCGCTATGCTTTCTCGTCTGAACGAGACCTTTGGCTTTAGTGTATGAAGCAGGCTACTCCCAATTGTATTTGGGATGGTAAGCCAACTGATCTTCAGTCTCTGATTGCTTTAGACACCATCATTAGCTGATGCTTTTCTTGTATTTTATTTTGTAAGCTTTCATTGTAGATTATGACATGGGCTGTGTTGTGTATAGCTCATTTAAGGAAGGAGAATGGAGGGATGCATTGTCTGATAACCTCACATCTAACCCCTTGGGTCAGCCTATTGCTGTTAATGGAATGATTAGGAATAAGAAAAACATTCCTGAATTTTGCCATATGAAAAGGAGTTGCTTATCATAACCATTTGAAGTTATAGGATAGTAAAATGAAGAAAATGTCTGATCACATAGTTTTGGTCTATTTACTTCCAGATAATTAAATATTTACGTATTTAAATTTTTTATTTATATTATTGGGTATGGCTATGATGTATGTTTCTCTGTGTGTCATAGGACAACTTTGTGGAATCAGTTCTCTTCTTTATGTGGGATCCACAGATTGAACTTAGGCTGCCAGGCCTATGTGACAAGCACTTTACTCACAGAGCAAGCTCTAAATATATCTATTTCAATGTAGTTATATGTACACAGTATGTTACATTTTATAAAGTGCATTTTTCCACTTAGAATTACAAGATTTCTCATGTAGCCAATTGTATGTGGTATTTAATGGCCAAATTATATTCTGGGTATTTTAGGTTGTGTTTCTGCTTATTACAGTGAATCTGTTTTGTTATATAAAATATGTAAAATTTTTGTACAAGATATTACTATAATCTCTATATTAGAATCATCAACTTGAAATAGTTTTCCATGTGAATTATTGAGTCAAAGTATATAAATATTTATAAGGCTCTAGTAGTTATAGAAAACTACTAGAAAACCATTAAGAGTTTCTCATGGTGTAGATGAATTGATTACATTACATACTAGAGGTGTGGGAGAAGCCATGTGCTCAAATGTATAAGGTATTTAGGACAGATGTCTTAACACTCCTTTTACATTTAAAAAATGCTTCTGTGTTGAGCATCCTCAGTTAGCATCCATATATAATGGATTTGAAAGGGATTCAATGAAAATTCCATGTTTATGTTTTCTGCTGTGCCTTTTTAGTCTCTTTTTAACATCCTCAGGCTAAGGTATTTGTATTTAACATCCACATTTCTTCACAACCCTTGAAGCATCTTGTCAGAGCAGTTGTGGAGAAACTTTGCTTCTTTTGGGAATTTCACAGAAACATTACCTTGAATATATTAAGTTGCACAGCAAAGGAGGAAAAGGCTGCAGATGAAAGCAAGTCTAATAGTTCAAGGGCCAGGACATAGATTACATTTGACTGTCTAGATGGACCCAATGTAGTCATAGGGGTCTTTAACAATGGAAGAGAGATCAGAAAAGACACACACACACAGACACACACACACACACACACACACACACACACACAGAGAGAGAGAGAGAGAGAGAGAGAGAGAGAGAGAGAGATTGAGATGGAAGTAATATCAGAGAGAAACTCTGAATTTGAAGGTGAGTTGAAAGCAAGAACTCAGGCTATCAAAACTGACAAATCCAGGGAATCAGATGCTCTCTAAGAACTTCAGAAAAAGATAGAGTGCTGCTTACTGATAAGCTGAATTTAGTCTGTTGACACTTTTGTTTCACGTCTGAACTATAGCAACTAAGATTTTAACCTAGAAGCTTATGAACCACAATAACAACCAGCATTAGAATGACAGCCATAAGGGTGCAGTAGTGGCACACATACCTTGGGTAGTAACCACCAGCTCTCTAATTGGATTTAAGACATGCTGAACTGTGATGATATATTGTGTGCCTAAAAAAATTTGCCGGAAGATCAGAGGACAGAACAAGCCACTAGATTAAACACAGAAGCCAGGCAGTGGTAGCACACACCTCTAATCCTAGCACTCAGGAGGCAGAGATCCATCTGGATCTCTGGGAGTTCAAAGCCACCCTGGACTACATGAGATTGACTCAGTCTAGGAGAGAAAACAGCCAGACAGTGGTGGCACACACCTTTAATCCCAGCACTGGTTAGCACACATGCCTTTAATCCCAGGAAGTGATGGCTGGGCAGAGATAAAGGCATGAGGAGACAGGAACTAAAGGCTGTTCGGCAGAGCATCCCTTTCAGATAGAGGCTTTTTCAGCTGGAGCCTTTCAAATGAGGACTCAGAGGATTGGTAAGGTGAGATGTGGCAGTGGCTTGTTCCTTTCTCTCTCTGATCTTTCAGCATTTACCCTAATATCTGGTACCAGGTTTTTTATTAATAAGACTGTTTAGCATTCAAACAACATTGAACAATAGTGAAACCATGCCTGCTACTGGAAACCTTGTCAACTATCCAGGGCTAATGATGTCACAGATCTTGGAGGAGAACCTATAACTTCCACTTCACTAAACCAGCACAATCCCTAATTGTATTATAAATATTTGTCCTTGTACCAACAGATGAGTGTAACCCTGACCTCTCATCGAAAAAAAAATTTCTTTAAAACAGACAATGATCATTGAAGAAAATCACAACCCATAAAAATGAAGAGTGTAAAGCCTAGTCCCAACTAATACATCTACAACACAAAATTAGTGTTGTAGGTAATACCTAAGGCTCAGGTATTTTCACCAAAGAGGGGACAGAAAGATGGCAAGATCCAGAGGACCTTGGGGTTTGTTGTGAGGCTGTCTCTCCCAGAAATGTCAAAAGCTACACCCGTTAAAGTCTCACCAACATTGCTGCTTAAACGCAGCATAAACAGGGACAAAAACAAGGGACCTGATACTTTGAATGCAGGAAAGCTCACAAGGTCTCAGCCCCACAAAAAGAACTGCAGAACTGCAGGCAACAGAGGAATGCTGAGAGAGAGAGAGAGAGAGAGAGAGAGAGAGAGAGAGAGAAATAGTCTCCTCAAGGAAGAGCACACCGATTAGTACATAATACCAAATGGTAGGTTCTGGAAAAAAATATATGCATACAGGTAACATTATATAGACTGAACAGGTTGGCAGGTTGTATTTATGTATTTAGGAATATGTATACACACACACACACATACACACACACACACACACACACACACACACATACGTATACTTTGAAACAGAGCATGGGAGTAGTACTTGGGAGGGTTTGGAGGGAGGAAATAGAAGAGGAAAATGACGTAATTATATTCTCAAAAAATCTTTAAAAAAGGTATTTAGCTTGTGTTGTAGTACGTCACTAATTTTGTGGCAACTTTTATAGCATAGGAAACAATACACTCTGTCAGGAATTAAACTATATTTCTTTATCACTGTGGTTTCCATTCTTACCAATTTAATTTTATTTTTCATGTATTAATTCGTCAAATTTCAGTTCTTATTTTGTTAAAAACCTCTCTTAGGCCATGTTGTGTTTGAAAGGACCAAACAGATGCCACAGTAGGCTGCTCAGTCTTCTCTCAGAGATCAGGCCTCAATTTCAGTTTCCTGAGACTGAGAAAGCAGTTCATGGAGGGCCAGGAACAAAAGACAATTCATCCCTGATGCCCCTGCCAGCAGGGACAGGGAGATAGGACACACCGAGCCTGGGCCACTGAGCCAGCTCCCAGTCTGTATGAGCTAGGCCATCCCGCCTCCACATCAGCTCAAGAACAAAGTCTGGGACTTGTCCAGGCCTGCCCCAAAATGGGTAGCTGTAACTCCCAACTAACCCTACCCAATTAAAAGTTACTAACATGATTGCCACTTGCATAACCCAATCCTGAGTCTGTTCTTATGTAGTCTGTAGCCCCCCAAACCTCCACCATTGCTTTATCCCTTATAAAAACCCTACCCCATTGCTACTCCGGGTCTTTCCTGCTCTGCTGCAGCATCAGACAGATGGAGAGACCTGAGTTATCTCCCAACAATAAAAAGACTCTTTGCTTTTGCATCAAATTTGGTCTCTTAGTGGTCTTTGGGGGACTCTGGGTACAACATTGTTGCCGTCACAAAATACCTGAGTATAAAGACAAGAGCTTTATTTGACTTGCTTTTCCACTTGCTGAAAAGTCCAAACAGCAGAATTCTGTCATCTGTCAAAGGCTCCATTTCAACATGGTGGGTGGGATCACATGATGAGAATACAGGCAAGAGAGGTCACTTGGTAAGTGAGGAAACAAAAAAGTGGGTAGATGTTGGCTTTAAACTCTCATAAAAGTCCAATCCTACAGGACCTAAACCATTCTTGGAGTTCTGGCTCCTATGCGATGGCCATTAATCTCTTCTGCTGGTCATACCCCCAGTGCCTCATTACCACCTGTATAGATCCCTTTGTCCAATACCTGAATCAAATGATTTCTTAATCAAGTACTTTAGTCTAATGTGACTTTTGATGGAGACAAACCATAGTCAAACATTGAAGGAGAATTAAATATTTCCAGTATCTCTAATTCTTTCATTGTGTAATCCCAGAAACCAGCATCTTCAGAAAGGTTTTCCACTACTCCACTCTTTCCCAAACTAGGAGGAGCTAAAGACTCTTGAGTTTCCATGTATTCCATGTGGTCTTTATGGATATTAGGCAAATAAATGGAACATGTCAGTCCACCTAGTCTACTAATAGGGAGAATTCTTTTTTTTTTTTTTTTCTGCACAGAAATGACAAACCGAGTGAGAGGGCTGGGGAATTCTTATCATGTCAGGGGGCTTCAAATTGGGTTAAAGAATTTTATTAATGTTGTGTAAGTTTGCTCTAACATTGAAACATACCATCCTACTGTGAAGCTTCTTAAGTAGGAAGGTAAACAACTCAAAATAGCTTCAGGAAGTCCCTGAAACTCAGCAGATTCACTAGGCCCCTCCTTCCAGGAGTAAGCAATAAAGACTGCTGAAAACTACTCTCAGACAAGCCAAGTTGCTAAGCGACTCTGAGTCCAGACCAGCTGCCTGGAAGAGGAAGAAACCAGCTGAGCAGCATGGAAGAGGTTTAGACCAACCAAGTCACCTGGAAGGAACACTCTCCACCTTGTTGAGCTGCCTAGCTTCCCAACTTTTTGTGAGCTGTTGCCCATGCTGGAGTGGGTTTTGGTGATACAACGTATCTGAGTCATTTTTGCTCCTGTAAGTGACTCTTCACTAATATTCCAGTAAATAACCCCAATAAAGCCCATGGTTCACCAAGCTGGACTTTGGTGGTCTCTGTCCTTTGGTCTGTCATGGGCTTCTTATCTGTGGTGAGCAGACATGTGGGTTGTGTCTCCCTAGGAAAGGTTTTGTCACACAACAATGAATACAGTGGATACTGTGCTGATAGGTACTTGGGATTTTTGCTGTAAGAAACACTAGTGCTCTGGGAAGATTTCCGGACCCTACTGATGTCATTTTATGTGATGACCCAAGTGAGCATTATTGCTAGGAAAAGGGCATTTTGTAAGTTAAAAGGTACCAGTTTTTAGTTCAGACAGTGACAGCTGATGATACACCCAGCTACAGAGTTGCCACATCTCATCCCCTGGACTCTCTATCAGACCCTCCCTGTTGCTTTCTACACATTTTTATATTTCAAGCCTTCTTCCTGAAATTAACATCAGATGTTTTGGGTGAATCATGTAATTTCAAGGAAGGCCATGCCCTTTTATTTTAACATGGAAAAGTGGGGGATGGGGGTGAGGGAAGGCTTTTCCTGGGATAGTAATTGAGAAGAAATTCTCTAGAGAGGCAACCCTTTCTTCTACCAGGATTCTGTTTGATTGTGGGTAGTTGGCCTATGGCCTGAGTAGAATCATTTTGCCTTGTAGCGTGGAACCATAGAAAGCTAAAAACAAACAATCAAACCATAAGATTTATGTACATGAATCGGCAATAACTCAGGCTGTTTCTTGTTCTTTAAATTATTGTGGTTTTTTGGGGTGGTACTAGACAAAGAATAAGGAACTAAAAGCAAGGTAAAAAGGGGGATGGACACAGGACTCAGTGGTTAAGAGCACTGACTGCTTGTCTGTGTTTGATTCCCAGCATCCACATGGCAGCTAACAACCAACCACCTTTAACTCCAGTTCCAGGGAATCCAATGCTTTCTTCCAGCTTCTGTGGGACCAGGCATGCATATGGTATCCAGACATGTGCAGGCAAAACATCCATACAAATATAATTAAGAAAATAAACAAATCTGAAAAAAAAAATAAAAGCAAGCTACAAAGAAGGGATTGTTGGACTTGAAAAGACAAAGACACAAGAAAGTAAGGTCTTCTACAGAATGTCCCCCAGGATGAGTCTAAAGCTGGGTCTCCTTAAAGTCCTCAGGGTGTTCCTGGTTGTAACTTCCTGCATTCTGTTTTCCTCAAACTCCGATTTTTGTCCTAATCTCCAGTCTGTCCTGAGTCTCTTCATGGAGTCTAAGGCAGACTTACTGGTGATATCTACCTCTCAGCCTTAAAATAAAGGCCTCTAAATGATTTTTACATTTTATTTATCTGCCAAAAGAATTCTCTAAAATACAGTTTTGGCTATGAAATAGCAAATCAGAAATGCATTTGGTACTGTAAGTCCCAGGAGACTGTGAAACACAAAGCTTGTGAACTATACTGTGCTCACGGGGCAAGTCTCTTAAACTGTCTAAGCCATCACTTCTCTATCAAAAAAACTTTCACGAGGTTGTTAATGAAGATCAGACAATATAATATGAAGATGTATGAGTTTGGAAACAAAAATAAGCTTGAGTGCTCTGAGGGAAAGGCTAGAGGAATAAGAAGTCATTAATTTTTTTGTCTCTTGGTGAGTTTTACACATGTCGAAGAGAAAGACAAATCCTTCTGGAGAAAAATGAGAGGAAAGGTTTTGGAAAACAAGAACAGATGAAAGAGATTTGGAAGCAACTGTGAGGCAGTGGACTCTGTATTTTCTTTAAAAGGTAAATAGTTAGGATTGCCTACTAGGTAATTAGCTTCTTCTCTCAGTAAGAAATCTTCAATAAAATTTACTGATTGGCATGTTTGTGCTCTAGACTGAGAATGAGGGACATCATTCTGGGAACCTCACTATTTGTCCTTGAGAAACATTGTATGGGCTGCAGCCTCCCCTGTCTCCTCCGATAAACTAATGGGGACTTAGGTGATTTGTGGCTTGGGTGAGATAGTACTATCTGGCTTTGGTGTATTGTTGAGAGACTGTGTGAACGGTGGCTGCTATTCAAAAAGTCACTGTCACCCTCAGATAATTATGACACAGTGTGATTCTTGACTTTGCAATAGTCCTAAAACATTCACGGTAGATATCACTATTCTTTTCTTTAACTTTGAGTTATATTTAAAAATTTGAACCCAGACCCCAGGGCATGCATGCTAAGCATGTTCTGTCACAGTAATACTCCACCTCCCACACCCAGACACAATTATTTTTAGGCAGAAAAAAAAGAGGAGAAAATTTTGCCTCATAAATTAAAAATATGGAACACCACTAATTAAAGATTCATACCTTTTCTCTCCTTGTTGGTGCTAATTACTTTAAATCCTGCAGTAATTAACCATCACTTTCTAAGAATAATCTCTTTTTTTTTTCAGTTTAGACTATTCATACTTCCTCTCCTTGGTGTCAGTACACACTTTTCAGTTGAATTCAGAGTCTGTCTTTTCCTTTGAAATACGGTCCCATTTTTTCACGGTGTCTCTTTTTTTTTTTTTTTTTTTTTTTTTTTTTTTTTTTTTTTTTTTTAACTATAGGCCACAAGTGCCTATCTTCACAGTCGTGTGAAAATCCTTCCATGGTTAGAACCCTGTTTGCAATCTTCTTAGTCTCTCCTAAGAAAGACATATCAGAGTTGGGAAGTTTTCAGAGAAAAGTCATTCAAAAGAATTGGGCATTGGAGGTAGTGAGGCCGTGGTCTTGATTGACTCCATCTTATCCTGGGAAGTGGAGTAGGCCCTCCTACACCTCACAAGCAATGGTGTTAAAATCAGCTTGAGTAGGAGATGCTCCTATCAAGGCTAGGTCTCCAGGGTCACCACACAACTTTCTGTCCTCTTCTGCCTGCATTCCCTCGGCCTAACATCCCTATGCTGCAGTCTGGCTCTCGGGACCCAGTTTTGATGCACCTACCTGTTCAGATCCCTTCTCTGGTATTATTAGCCTTTATTTCTTACTGGACTCTTGACTCAACCCATTTTACATCCTTTGAAGCTCATAGGAGATAATCTTTTTACCTATGTAAGATTAGGTAGGTACTTAGCTGCTGTGGGATGGTCCGTATGTCAAATGTGTTGCTGATTGGTCAATAAATAAATCACTGATTGGCCAGTGGCCAGGCAGGAAGTATAGGCGGGACTAACAGAGAGGAGAATTGAGAGAACAGGAAGCTGGGTAGGAGAGACACTGCCAGCCGCCGTCAGGACAAGGAAGATGTAAAGTACCGGTAAGCCACAAGCCACGTGGCAAGGTATAGATTTATAGAAATGGATTAATTTAAGCTGTAAGAACAGTTAGCAAGAAGCCTGCCACGGCCATACAGTTTGTAACCAATATAAGTCTCTGTGTTTACTTGGTCGGGTCTGAGCAGCTGTGGGTCTGGCAGGTGTGAGAGATTTGTCCTGAGGTGGGCCAGGCAGGAAAACTTAAGCTACACTTAGCACCTCAAAGAAAGCAGAATTTGGATACAAAGGAGAATCTATTGCTTGAACATGTACCTAAAAGTTGATGGGTTGGAAACTTAGTCTTCAATGAGAAATTGTTGAGGGTAGGCCTAATAAGAGATTGATTATGTGGTGTAGATCTGCCATCAGAATGGGTTATTGTCATTATCAGAGAGTGAAATAATAAGATAACGGAAGTATTATAAACCTGAGTCTATTCCTTTCTCTCACATGATACTGCTCACTATACTAGGATTTGGTTCAAGGGGTCTTGCCACATGTAAGCACCAATGGCTTTGGTCATCACCACTTTTATCCGCAGGAAAAACATCTGTTGTTTACAGATTACCTACTCTCTGGTATTCTATTGTGTCTATAGACACTAAGCTGGGCCAGAGGCCAACTTCACAACCTAGAGATGGAACATTTAATGGCTGTTTGGTCTTTCCATACCAAAGCAAGAATTCTTCTCATTCTTTTATAAAAGTTGTTAATTACCTCAAGATAGTAAAACCTGAAGCTAGAGGTCAAGATACCTTCAGATAGATTGAAGAAAGACCTGTAAATGTAACTCAAACACTTAAGTACTTTTCTGTGCTCTGTAAAGCATGTGACAGAAAGTTCTATGCTCTGGCCAAGTGTACCCTCACTGGAGCAGGATGCTTGTCCAGTTGGATCATAAGTCTCGTTCAACACAGTAATTATAGACATGAGGTTTGGGCTGAAAGGCAGAATGCTGGGTTTCCCATTTAGACTGAGTCACATTAAAAGTATTTTTATTAGCATCCCTAAAAACCACAGCATACCTTCAGATGGTATTAATTGCAAATGTATATAAGCTTTTAAAAACCCTCTACCACGGTTTCTAACATACTGGAGACTAAAAATAGTGGACTAATAGGTTAAATTGCTGCTAGGAGTTCACTTCCAAGATTTGAAAGATTTATGTAAGTTTCATTTGAAGCCCGGGATCTGGAGCAATTAAAAGACCAGCAGGGAAAGACTGAAGAGCATGACATCTATTTAGACCTGTGTTCTAGATGTCCTCTAGATGCATGCATTTCCTTCCCATCTCCCAAGAGACTTATGTGTGTGTGTGTTGTTGAGGTGATGTGGCTATTGTAATAAACGCCATTAGTGTCTACTGTTTGTAGAAAGGGAAAACAGAACAGGTCCCCAGGTTTCGACTTCACACATGTGTAACACATTCTTCACACAGCTCCTGTGCGTGGGGATAGTTGGCTGTACTTCACCTTGGTCCAGAAGAAATTAAAACAACTTTGAAAGTCACATAAATTAGGACTCTTAGTAAAATAAGCAAGAAATGAGTGTGTGGGTGAAAAATAGAGGCAGGAATGATGTTTTAAAAATGCACATCATAGACCTATATACTCAGTGTGGGTGGAGATAAACTTGGCACTGGTTTTCTAGGAATCTGAACAGAAAGGGAAACGTGGTTACAATGCTGCAGAGAGAACACACAGTTGCTAAAATAACCAGTCAGAACAGTTTTAGAAAGAAAAGCAGTCAGAGACTTTCTGTAGTGTTACAATAAAGAGACTATATCTGGTTTAATAAGCAACATCTAGCAACACAGTGATCACTGAGTGCCGCAGTTAATTCTTCCAGTGGACTTCAATGTAGTCATTATAATGGAGTGCTCTGCTAAAGCAACATCTAATCAAATGTTTGAAAGTGGTCCAATTATTGTCAGATCTGCAGAAGTCTAAGATTTTTACCATATGCACAAGAAAGCACACGTTTGCTCACGGATGCTGGCGTGAGGCACAAGATTCCTGGGTCAAAGGCAAAGGCCAGTGTGTTACTCATAGCAACAACAGTAGCTTGAATAGTGTTTTCATCAGAGCTTGGATTTCCACTCTCTACAGAGCAACACAAATAAATATAGGTGATCGCTGTATGTGGCGTGGGTAATATTACAGAACAGGAACAAATCGGGAGACGACCATGTATTCTGTTTGCTCTAGACGGATGTTACATTTATGATAACATAGTTCCGTCTTCCAAGGCTGTTGCAGTGCCCTCTTTTGAGGAGACAGCCTAAAACATTGGGAATGAGCCCTAAGAGCTGTAGAAACAGGAGGGTCCTTGGAGAACTGGCTTAGCAGCTGCATTCCAGGTTGTAGTCAAGTGTTCTCTGCAGTAATCCAGGACTAACTCTTAGAGAATTCTCGGGAATCTGTGAGTTGTGTTTCCTTTGACACGTGCTTCCCATGTCCCTATTGCATTCTTTTAGACAGCGAGGACAGTGATAATCAAGAAACAGGTGATCTAGATTTTCATAAAAACGACCGCAATCAGAACGTCTGTGTGCTTTTCAAATAGTTCTTCCTAAAGATTCTTGTTTCTTTTCCTAAAGATTCATAATCTTTCACAAATATTAGTGACAACGAATTCAGTAGTCTATCATCCCGCAAGGGCTTGGAGTTTGGCATTTCTACATTTTCAAGAAAGACACTGGGCCTTAAAAAGTCATCCAGATAGTGGAGATGGAGAAACCTACTGGAGTCGCACAAATAATCCCAAAGCCGTCTCCACTGTGCCCAAGGTCAGGTTCAACTTTTTCCTTGTGAATAGCCTAAAACCTTCCTATGATTATGTGACCAAAGCCCTGAGGCTTATTCATGTGAGGAAGGATGTGTTCATCCTGTTTGTGTTGGGACTCTGAAGACAGAATATTTTCTAGTCACTGGGAGCTGAAATGTCCTGTGTGTGAGGTCCATTTCTTCAAGCCACGCCCTGTCCCTGGCCTGAGCTCTCACACTGTCCGTATGTCTGTTGAATGCCTGTTTGTCCTACTGGGTATGGCGGTGCAACCATCTTTTCCTGACAAAAACCTTAGAGGCCGGTCTCCATTTCACCGGTGTCCATTTGGTTCCAAACGGCAAACAATGACTTCTAATGTGGACTGGGGCTTCGTCTGCTGGCCAAGCTGAGTCTGATCCCTGAATTCCATTACCTAAGTCTTGCGTCGGCGTCACACACACGCTGTTTGGAAGAACGAGTCGCCTTTACAGTATTTCGGCTAGGTTTGTTTCCTTAGGAATCTCTCGTTTCCTTTGACACTGGCCCCACTGGCATAGCCTGGCGGTTATGGGCTATAGACCGCAGAGCCCGCAGGGACCACTGGGTGAGCGTGAATTTCAGGTTTGAGGGAGCTGCCTGTTCAAGCAGAAAATCAGAACCGAGAAACATGTTAAATACCCCAGCCCCTTCCGAAGCCGGTGCCAGGACATTGCTACGGTGAGGGCTCAGGCTGCCAGGCACACATGACCTCAACCTGTGCCTCCTCTCACTGTGTTTGGAAGATGCCACTGTCTCTTTAGGCTCCCTTCTTTCTCTTGGAAAGCCACCCCACCGCACTTCCTTTGACTGATGCCGTCCTACATCCCTCGGGCTGATTTTGGTTTAGTTATAGCAACTCCTGAGATAAGCTATTTTCAAAGAATTGGAATGGACATGTACACACTCAAAGCATTGAGTGAACCCGGTCGTCCCAGCTTGTGACTGGACTTTCCAGATAAACGCAGCCATTATGACTCTTCTTCATTAAGGACTTGGCTGCTGTCATTTATGACTGTGTTCAGCAACCGCTATTGTATATGCTTTCTGTGTGCCAGACACTACGGTACATACAAAGATGCTGCTAGCGGGTTGGTAAAACTGGTACTGCCTGCCCGTCTATGTGTTCGTGTGTATGTGCACTTGTGCATGGATAGATTTGTGCACCTGTGTCTCCAAGTGCCTCTGGAGGCCAGAGGCTGACATTGGTGTCTCTCCGGTTACTCTCACCCTTATTTTTTGAGACAAGATTTCACTGACTCTAGAACTCACCCATTCAGTGAGATTGGCTGCAAAGTAAGCTCCAGGGCTCCTCCTGTCTGTCTCCCCGATGCGGGGATTACAGGTGCGTGCTGTGGTGCTTGCCTTCTGCTGTGGGTGGTAGGATCTGAACCGAGGGCCTTATGCTTGAGTAGCAGACACTCGACTGACGGAGCCATGTCCCAGCCCTCACCTTTATTTTAGAATTCAAAGCTTAAGAAGGTAGACTAGAAGGCTATGGCCACATGGTCAACTTAAATGCCAGCATTGCTTACTTGTGCCACGACACTGAGTCTTTTCCTTCACCTCCTTCTGTTCAGTTTTCTATCAAAAATGAGAGTGGCCTCAATGCCTTCATCATACATGGGTCTGAAGAATGAATGCCTTAGCAATGTGTAAATTGATTAGATCAAGGTCAGTCATGGAGCAAGCCCTGGAGTATAAATAGTGTTGACAACATAGCAAAGAAGTTTGTTCAAAGCGATTAAGGGGGAATCTTCCAAAGCTTGTATGAATTACTATTCAGTAGACTCTGTTTGGTTAGAACACCCTTTCTTTCCATACCTCAGCTTTTCTTACTGTGAATGTGGAGATCGATAACACCATAGCTCCTGCGTTGCCGCCATGCCAGAGGTTGTTGCAGAGGCTAGCTCAGTGTGGGGATAAGGTAATGTACTACCTCTCTGTCTCCACATCCACACCTATGGAATATGTGTGTATACCTATATGCACACAACGTGTGTGTATTTCTATGTGTGTATACTTGTGTACACAGTGTACAACTGTATAGCTTAGGACTCTCTTTTGAAGTTTCTCATAATGTTAGACCTGCAGAATAGTTCAAAGTATATTTTCATGAATTTACTCCCATTTAGAAGGGAAGAATTGGATTGGTTTCCTGGCTAATTAAAAAGTTTCCTTCTTAATAAAATTCCATTTTATATTTTAATGTTTTGATGGGTTTAAGTATGCCTTTTTATTCTTTAAACTAGTTCATCAAATGTTTCAAAGTGGCCTGGGTAGAAGTTCTTTCCTGAACAGAGTGGTCATAATTGTTCATAATTTCAATTCTTGTATCAGAGGAAACAGAGGAGGCAGACAGTTACAATGCTGCAGAGGGAAATGTGATGATATGTTTTTGCTGTTGTGCCTACTTTTTTTTTTTTTTTTGAGTGTGTGGGAAAGGGTGTGATGTCATCCCGTCTCCACCCCCTATGAGTAAGCCCACAGCAGAGCTCAGTGCAGCCGCCCGCCTCTGTCAGTGGAGGACGGTCCACTTAAATGCAGTTCCAGGCTTGCAAGGCACCCAGGAGCATCACTCCCCGTGTGAGCAGGCAAATGCAACATGCTCTCCAGCCTGGGGTGTCTGCTTCTCTGTGGAAGTATTGCCCTTGCCCTGGGAAATGCACAGAAATTGCCCAAAGGCAAGTAGCTCGCATCTTTTGTCTTTTAAAAGTAAGATTAAGAGTTGCTTGTTTTTAACTGTTGATATGAAATATGATCTGCTTTACAATATGGGGGAATTGAATTATTCTGCAGAAAGCCAAAGGCCATGTGTGTAAAGGGGTGATTGCAATGTTGTTTTCTCTTGGACCCCTGTTATTAACTTTGTTGGCAGCTCCTCCTGACTCTAATGGAGCATGGTCACACGAGCTGGAGTTCAATCTACAGTGTTTGTCTATCAAATCGGCTTACAAAAACGACTGTTGTAATTTGTTAGAGTTATTGAGTGCTTTCAGCCCCGTCCGCAGAGACAATGGCTGGTTGGCTAAAGCTTTGGGAAAAGCTTATTCTGAAAGATGGACTCTTTTGGTTAAATCGCAAGCATACCTGTGGCGTAGGGGCTGAGGGAGTGTAGCCAGGTCAGACCCAAGTAAAATCCTGAGCTAGCAGGAGTCAGGGCTCTCCAGTGGCCTTTGGAAGAAGGTTTGATTTGTTGGACAGGACACTCCCCCTTCTCTTGCCTAAACTGCTTATTTTAGTGTTGGTATTTTGTTTACAAAAGGCATCAAAAGAGAAGTAATTTTTCTAAATTTAGACCCTACAAGCAATCTTTGAAACCAATTAACAGTAAATTAGGAGGCTCTCGCCTCGTCCCGTCTGTGAACATAAACGTTGAGTACACTTTTGCTTCTTTGCTGAGACACTTCAGGTCTGTGGAGGCTTTTTACGACTGCAGACTGCTGTAGTCAGCAGGATTATGAGAACCAGGCTGGAATTTACCGTTTAGTTCTGGTGGGTAGAACTAGAGGTGACACACGGGCACAGACTCAATCAAAGTCGAGTCCAAAAGAAAAGCTGGGGGCAGAGTGCCGAAAGGCCACGTCTGGGTCCTCTCCCTGGAGCTTCAGCCTAGGATCACCTTGTCTCAAATGCAGTGTCCTTTCTTTTGGTTGGTAAAGTGAAACTTGAATCTAGAATGTGAAGGCGGAAGCATTTGGCTAGTTAGAGTCTCACATGAGGATGAGAGCAGTAATAAAGGGTGAAGAAAACCTCTGTTTTGAGCAAATGATTATGCAAAGAAAAAGAAATCAAGCACCGCTTGATTTTTCTTCTACCACGAGTTTGGTTCCTTTATCATAATAAAGTGTGACTGAATCCATAATTAATTGTTTACATTGATGTAACTTTTAACAGTATTGCCATTTGAGAGGAGCCTGTGGGTTTTGTTTTGTTTTGTTTTTTGTTATTGTTTTTTAGTTTCAATCCTTACAGGTGTTTTTTATTTTACTCCATATTTACTGTGTAGGGGTGATAAGCAAGTTTGGACACTACATAGTTATGTTACTTCCAAGTGCCTTAGTTTTCCGGTCACGGCACTCGATAGAGACCTCTAGGTACAAATCGCCTCTGCTTGTAATGATAAAGCATATGTATTTGTCAGTAACTGGGACAAAACTTTTGTCTAGTGTATTGCCCATCAGTGTTTTTGCATCCAGGTTTCTTTGGTAATGTTTTAATAATCTGTACTTTTGGTTACTATCAATGAAACATCAAATTATAATGATTATAAAATAAAATGATAAATCCCTTTGTTTTAATTTTCATAAAGATTTTGAGGCCATTTCTTTAAGTTGGTCACCTTTGTTAAAATGTGTTCTGGAATGTTCTACAATAGTTGGGGGGGGTGGGCAGTTGTTTTCCTTCAATAACTTTGGGAGCTTTTCATGCTTGTTTTTTTCTTGGGGGGTGGGGAATGGTCTCCACAATTGTTGTTACCATCCTGGATGATTTAAACACTTCTCAAGAAATAAAAAAAAAAGTCTAGCCTTTTAACCCATTGTTTACCAAACGCATTTGAATGATAGTCCCCTTTCTAGTCAAACAGCTATGATATCTTTCCAGAGGCTATCTGTGACAGATCCCTTTTGAAAAGGTGCTGGGATAAGTTATTTCTTACTGCCTTAAAGTTTGAGACCGTCTGTACTTAAGAAGAGCATGGAATTTAAGAGCTAGACATTAATGACCACTGAACACAGTCCATCCCAGATTTTTGCATTTAAAGGCCAGTAAAAATACATGCAGGTTTGATTAGCAGGGTTATATTAATAGGGGTCATACTTCACTTTTGCTTTGTGAGGATGCTCAAGCAGGGGGATAAATCTTTCTGTTCAGAAAAGCAAGGCATTTTCATAAGTTTAAAAAAATAAATGTGTTTAACTAAACAAACTAGTCTATCTTTTTTTCTCATTTTATTGAAGACTGATTAAAAACTCCATCACAGGTCAATATTTGGAAAATACTGGCTTAATATAAATGAAGACACCCACAATAGGGGAGAATTAGTAACTTCCCACATTAATGGTGGAGCCAGGACCAAATATTAATGTTGCTTCCTGCCAGGTAAACAGGACCTCTGACTTATTTTAGGAATCAGGTCTGCAGCGTACAAGGGAATACTACCTCTCCCTTGAATCATACCCTTCCTCATAAGATAGAGGAAAATAGACTACAACACCCTTAAAATTACCTCGCAGCATTTCCCAGGAGCATAACATCATTTTATATATGTACTATATATAAATATATATGTTTATTTGGTTATTTATAAGAACTCACTTGTTGCATGTCATATAGTCATATCTAGACACATGTCTTATTCTAAAAATAAGTTGTTAGAAAAATTTTGTTTTTAAAAGTTTAAACTTAAAGACTATTAATAATGTATCTTTCCTTATCTTTATAAATTGCTGACTATATGCTTTGGCAATTTATTGATTTGGATCTTGTATCCAAACTGTACGAGTCATGTCCAATAGCAAGTGAGATGGTATGTTCCTGATGGAGGGGTGACACGATTGGCAAGTGCTGTTCCATATGGTCACACTGGGCATGGCATCCACCGCCTTGTGTCCTGACCATCCTTGGCCCACAGGACAGACCCAAAATATGAATGTAATCACGTGACTGTGGGATGTGGAGTCCTGGGCACATGTCAGAGGTAGTGAGCAACCGGCTCTTTGCCTTGAGTTCTTACTCGAAAGAGTAGAAATCCTTGGCAAGATAGATGTACACAGATGGCTGGAGAGATGTTTCAGCAATTAAGAACACATCCTGCTTTTGCAGAGGGACCTGAGTTCAGTTCCCAGCACCTATAGGGAGCGGTGCACAACTGTTATAGCAAAGCCCATGTCCCCAGCTTTAGAGGATTCAAAGCCTTCTTTTGGCCCCCATGGGTACCAGCACACATACTTATATCCATAAATAGATTTTCTCTCTCTCTGTCAATTAAAAATAAAATCATCTTTTAAAAAGAGTAGACAGATGAATCACAATCATGAGAACTATTAACTGCTACCTATTATTCTTATAGGTAGTATTTTGTGAGTGAGTAATGTGGTAATTTAATGTTGCATATTTTGGTGCAGGAACTCTAAGCCCTTGTATGATGCAGGTATCTTATTACTTTCATTGTATAGAGTATCAGATTATGCCTCTGGGTGTTCAAGTAATTTGCTTCAAGTCATTTATCCAGAGAAGTAAAAGTCCCTAGCCTTAACTTCAGCGTAGTATTAGCTCCCTGATCCCTCTAAAGATACACTGATTTGTTCTAGTGAAAAGCTGTGTGCCATGTGCAGAGCATGGAGACTGGGGACAAAGCATGGCGCTTGTCTTCAGGTAGCTGACTGGTTAGTGGTGTTGATTGGATGGAAGAGGTAATTCCAGTGCAGTGAGATTGTCCTCCTTTTGCACAAAGCCCCTGAGCTTTGAGAACAGCTTGAAGGACTCAAATCAGACCAGAGAACTCAAGCATTCTAAGGACACCAAGGATGGGGCTGAGAGATAAGAGTATTTGGGGCAAGGAAGAGTTTGGCTGGGAGGTGATGGTACCTTCTTTCATAGTCTCCTGTGAACTTGCCAGCCACTTGCCTTGGTTGGGGCTAGCTCTTACTTTCCACAAAGCCCTTCTGAATAAAAGAATGTGTCTCAAAAAGCTTGGTCCATCTCTCCAAAAGACAGGTGATATTTGTGAGGATGTGGGAAAATAAGAAGATTAACACCCACTGGGTAGAGGGCTTGTTATGTTTTATTTTTTTATTTTTATTTTTTTCCAGACAGAAGTCTCTCTCTGTAGCCCTAGCTGTCCTGGAACTTGCTCTATAGACTAGGCTGGCCTACTCAGAGATCTGTTTGCCTCTGCCTCCAGAGCACTGGGATTAAAGATGTACTGCTTCCGCTGGCTAAGGGCTGATTTAAATAGGATAATGTATTTGTGTATTTCTGGGACAGTATTAAAGAGTACATAGGAAGAAATGATTCAACTGAAAAAGGGCTGTAGAAGCACAGGAAATTTATGTTAGTAGTTTTTATAGTTTTAAATATTTATAGTTCTAGTTCTAATGATTTCTTGATGTGTTTGTTTATTCAAGTACTAATTTTTAAAATCTAGGTAAGACTGAATGAGACCAACTGTGCTTTGAAAACTGTATATTAGGAAGGATCAAATAATCAAATATAGTTCAGTTGAGGCTAAGTTTAGAAACCAATGTTTTAAATGAAGATTTGTTGATGTTGAGTATATGTTCATTAGTTATACACTCAGTAGACTGCTCTGTTGAGCTATGAGCTACAAAACATTAAGGAATTTTGGCTGTTTTTCTTCAAGTTAGTGGGCCACAAGCAAATGTTTGATAATACAGTTCATCAATACTATAGCAAAAAAGATGAACTGTTTCTATAGGTTAGTGGTTGACAAAAGGTTTGTCTAGGGCAGTGGTTCCCAACCTTCCTAATGCTGCGACCCTTTAATACAGCTCCTCATGCTGTGGTGAACCCCAACCACAAAATTATTTCTGTTGCTACTTCATAACTGTAGTTTTGCTACTATTATGAATCACAATGTAACTATCCGATATGCAGGATATCTGATATGTGACCCCTGTGAAAGGGTTGCTTGACCCCCAAAGGGGTTGTGACCCCAGGTTGAGAACCACTGGTCTAAGGCAAATGTGGGTTATCTAATGAAGGGAGAGCCACTGAGGTCACATGACCCACCCAGTTGGTTCTAGATGGGTCGCCAGTCTCCAAAAGAATTGTTTTTGTTTGTTCTCTGATTGGCACTGATGAATGTAGGTGCAAAAGAAAGAGATGAACTTGATAAATCTTAAAATAAAGGAAAAATTCAGAAGTAAGATAATCTGAGAGATTACTAGCATAGTAAAAACAAAATCTTGTCTTTTAACAAGCATAATAAACTAAAATAAGTAGCTTCAGCTACAAAAGGAAAGTGCTAAGTATAAAACGGAAAACAATGGTTTACATAGATTTTATTAAAATAACATTAAATATATAACTAATTTTTTATGATACCTAGCATGATGATTAATGCCGTGTTTATATAATTGATCCTCTCACCTATGAAATATTTTATTACCTTCAGTAGTATATGATCTGCTGCTGTGTAAAGGTTTCCATGAAATAGGCAGCTCAGAAAAAAATGGTTTTATTGTTGCAAAGTTTCTGGCTTGCTGGGAATTCTCATTCAAGGTCTTCCATGAGGCTGCAGTGAAGGTTCTAGAACGGGGTTTTCCCCGAAGGCTCGGCTGGGAAGGATCTAAGATCATACGGTAGAAAAACTCGACCCATGGAGGGCCACTGGTGTGAGGGTCTCACTGGCTTTTGAGCAGAATCACCTCAGCCCCTGGCTGTATTGGCCTTTCTTCTGTGGCCATGCGCCTATAACGGTCTGTAGTCAGAATGTAAATCGCAACCTTATGTAGCATAATTACAAAGGTAAATGCCTGAAACATTTGCCGTGTGCTTTTGGTTAGAAGCAGCTCAGAGGTTAGAAGTAGTTACATTCCCCCAGGTTAACTTAAAATGAACTCACCATAAACACGCAAAAGGCTGTTTGGTGTCCCGACATCATACAGTGGAACTGTGAACACAGAGAACTTGACTCCAGGGAACACTCTGGGTTGAGCATGAACACTCCAGCAGCTTCCCACAGAATTCAGCCTCTAGTGACAGATGCGTCACAGGCCAGGTGCCAGTTAGTGTCCCTCTATGGCTGGAGAGAATTTGGAGCAATCCTGGAGAACTGACAGAAGTATCTTAGAAAAGCCAACGTCTCCAACGTGAACCTTACTTCCTGTTTGAAAGAGTCCAGTCAATGTCTGGATTCCCTGGTCTACGTGGAGAGACACATGAAGCATCTTTTCCCCAATGAAAGGCCTCTTTGTGGATGCCACGTTTCTGAAAGGGGAGAACATAAGAAACCATGACCTTCTTCTTTAAAGATGAACAAATATTAAGCAGTCTACACTTACAGACTTGCTACACAGTCCCTGTAACAGGTTTCTGAGGTGTTTGTGGAGTGGCTTGGAGAGGAAACGTAGGAATTACCATAAGATTAAGTTACGTTTGTGTCTGGCAGAAGAATATGGACTGTATTGCTGGATGTCATGAAGAGAACTTGGATAAACTAAAGGATCTTTGTTCAGAGCCCTTTTATGTTAATAAAACAATTAATAAAAGTTAATAAAACATGCTCTTGGCACACAAAGCAAAATCTAGATTGCATAAAGAAAACATTTTTAGCACGATACTGGAGCACTTAATATCAGAAAGTATGATGTTTAATAGTAAGAGGTCTATGGACAGTTGACTGCTAACACACTGTGTGTGACTTTTCTCACCCTTTGTGTTTCTTGTGCTGGAGTGATTCACAGAAGGGACATGGCAGGTAAGGGTAGTCCCCATGTCCCAGACTAAAGATTCCCGTGGACAGAAAGAGAGTCAGGAATCCTTCCCTAGCTCTTCATGGTTGCTTGCATTTCCCACCCAAACCCTTCCATTGTTAGACTGCTGACATGTTCTCCACGGCTTTCCCGTCTAAGAAAACCCTGGCATGTGTTCTTAGTGGCTGGTATGGCACTTTTATATGCTGAGCACTAAGCTCAGATTTGAGGTCCTCTCAGCACATAAACAATGAAGCCCACTAGTCTTTGTCCTGTGGAATTCTGAAAACGGAGGTAAAAGACGAGACACATTCGTAACAGCTTGTTATCATTTTCCTGTCAAGGACTATACATCTGAGGCCCACCCAGTAAAAAAAAACAGGGCAAACACACTCATTCCAAGCATCTTCCAGTTAGATTAGAAATTAATTGTAGGGGACTGGAGAGATGGCTCAGAGGTTAAGAGCACTGGCTGTTCTTCCAGAGATCCTGAGTTCAATTCCCAGCACCCACATGGTGGCTCACAACCATCTGTAATGAGGTCCAGTGCCCTCTTCTGGCATGTAGGCACACATGCAGGCAAAATACTATATATAATAAATAAATTAATCTTTAAAAAAAAGAAATTAATTGTAGAGAGAACTGAGACTTAATTCATGCTTTTGCTGTGCAACAGCAACCCTGGCTATACATGAGAAAAACTGAACATTTTCAACTATATAGGTAAGACTGTGCCTTCTACCCAGTTACTGTTTAATGAGTGTCGCTTGAGAGGTTTACAAATAATTCTCGGGTGCTTTGGACATGACCAAGGACTACTGACCTCTAGCTTTTGCAAGACTGCCTGTGTAAGAGATTGATAAGTTAAAAGTTTCAGGTAAATTATTTTATTGGTTAAGTGTTAATTTCTATAAATTTAAAAGAGATTTTTCTTTTTGCTGTTTTATAACATTGTTTTGAAAAAAAAGTTCCTACATCCTTATTAGCCATATAAGAAAACTTGAGGCAAACTGTTTTTTTTTCCTTAGTGTGAACACCTAGGTGTGACTCTACATTCATAAATCTCATGTGGTGCCTCATCAACCTTATGGATAAAACACATGATTCTGTTAGAAAAATCTCAGAAGTCAGGGCAGCGAAGCTGTGATCGTGTTCTTTCTGTTTGAACGAATAAATTTGTTTTTATCACCTAGTTAATACTCTACAAATCACATTAGGATTAAAAGTATGAGTAATACATTTCCTGTCTCAGGGACTTTGACACAGGTTCTGTTTAAAACTGTTCTGCTGGAGCAGCAGAGATGCTCCGCAGTGAAGAGTGTTCACTGATCTCGCAGCACGCTTCTGTTCTTTTCCTGCACCTACATGGTGGTTCTCAACTCTCAGAAACTCTTGCTTGAGGAGATCTGACACCCTCCTTTGGCCTCCACAGGCTCCTGTACACCATGTGGAATATTAAATTCACTCAGGTGCACGCACATACACATGTACACACACACGCACACACACACACACACACATACACACACGCGCGCGCAACTAAATTAGTAAATACATCTTTAAAAAACTTGGTCACAAAACTCATATACTTTTATAGGAAGCTGTTGCTAATCCTAATTTGTGGGTCCTCGTGTGTGCTCAAATGTGTATGTGTGTGACTGGATTCTGTGTGTGGTATCTGCACGTGTGTGTAGGGGCATGCAGAGCCCAGGGGAAGGTGTTGGGTGCTCTGCTCTAGAACCCGTCCCTTTAGTCCCTTGAGACAGGTCTCTCATTGACCCTGGGATTAGAGTTCTGGCCAGCAGATCTCAGCCATCCTCTTGTCCCTGCTTCAACTGGGGTGACAGGTGCTTGTACTCCATAAATTTTTTAATTTCATTAAGTAATTGACATTTCCATGGTTAATCCATCCTTAGCTCTGACATGTAGGCAAAAATGACTTCTTGTAGTGTGTTAAGAAATGCAAAGTACCCCACGGCCCCAATCGATGTAAAATATGGAGTGAAGCCAGTGTGCAGTGCACCTCCCCGAGTGTGCAGTGTATCTCCCCGAGTATGCAGTGCACCTCCCCAGTGTGCAGTGCACCTCCCCAGTGTGCAGTGTACCTCCCTGAGTGTGCAGTGCACCTCCCCAGTGTGCAGTGTACCTCCCCGAGTGTGCAGTGTATCTCCCCGAGTGTGCAGTGCACCTCCCCAGTGTGCAGTGCACCTCCCCGAGTGTGCAGTGCACCTCCCCGAGTGTGCAGTGCACCTCTCCAGTGTGCAGTATACCTCCCCGAGTGTGCAGTGTACCTCCCCAAGTGTGCAGTGCACCTCCCCAGTGTGCAGTGTACCTCTCCAGTGTGCAGTGTACCTCTCCAGTGTGCAGTGTACCTCCCCGAGTGTGCAGTGTACCTCCCCGAGTATGGAGCGTACCTCCCCGAGTGTGCAGCGCACCTCCCCGAGTGTGCAGCGTACCTCCCCGAGTGTGCAGCGCACCTCCCCGAGTGTGCAGTGTACCTCCCTTCCCATCAGGCCAGGTTATATGAGTCAGCTTGTCTTTTAGATTGAGGATGAATGTTCTACCCGTAGAATGCCTTATGATCGCAGACATCTTGCAAATGCATGTGTCTGGGTCCCAAGTACAGTGGTGGGTCTCCCCTCACCGGGGGAAGGAGTCCTGCTAGGACCCCAGAGCTTTGCTTCCAAAGAGCTGCCAGCGTGGTTTCCAATGTCCTTTCCCCTTAAATATCAACCTTTGATTTTCCCGTTTTGTTAGCTGATAAGAGATTTTCCCGGTACTCCAGGCTCCTGCTGAGCCCCCACTATACACGCAGCATGTGGGGCTGGGCGAGACTTCACAGCCCTCCCTTCTCGGAGAGCCGCGGAGCCTGCCCTTTAAGGAGGGGTTTGGAATGGCTGCCAAAGTCTCGCTGGCAGAAACTCTGGAATTCAGTCCTGTTCCAAATAGGCTGTCAGTGGTGTAGGACGGTCTCCTTCCAGTTTCCTGGATGGAGTCAAGCCACTCGTAGCCAGATTGTTCAGGAGAAAGCATCAGACGGCCTGAACATCAACCCCTGCATTCCTCTCCCGGTTCGTCTTCCCCAGACACACTGGTGACTGTGTTGTCACAAAGGTCTTTCCTAAACACTCATATTTTCACTGGCCTTACAATACTGTGCGTGCTGCTCCACTGAGGCTTACTCTAATCTGTAGTTCATTATGAACTGGAAGGATAAATGTTGAAAAGTAACAATATAGGTTTGTGGGTAAATAACAGAAGTAAATAGGAGCCTATGCAAGTTAATCAATCCTCTTTGAATGTCAGATTTTCTCCCCCGCCTCTGAAAAGAGAGCATAAAAAATGTCAGTTATTTTGCTTTTGCAAATAAATAACATTAGGTGACGTTAATGAAAGGTTTGATAGTTGCTTTCTGTATATGGTCTGCATGTGTGGAGGTGTTTATGGAGGGGGTGCTAGAAGCTGGTATCAGGTGGCTTCCCCATGTTTTTCCGCCTTATTTGTTTGAGACAGGGTCTCTCAGTGAACCTGATCTCACTGATTAGCAAGGCTGGCTGGCCAGTGAGCCCCGGGGATCTATCTATTTCTACTTTCCCGCACTGGTATTACACACATGTGCCATCGTGCCAGGCCTTTACATGGGTGCTGAGGATCTGAACTCAGGTTCTCATGCTTATCTGGCTGAGGTACATGGTTGACTTGGTCAGAGCCTGATGAGTTACCTCATGGAATTCCTTTTCTGCCCACTTTTTTTTTTTTTTTTTGTTCCTGTTCCTTTTTCCCCTAAACCTTTGGCCTCCATCCTGGCCTGGCCTCTTCCTTTTCCCTCCTCTCCCTCTTCATCCATTGCCTCTTACTGCAAGGGTCCTCGGCGCCTTGTCCGGGACCTCCACTCCAGCCAGTGTCTCTCCTCACAGCTGATTTTCCACCCGTATGCAATGCACCAAAAGCCATTTCTTTGGAAGACAATGCACACTCTGTCTTGTTGGGGAGGAAGGCTGTTTCTGTGTCATGCTAAGAGCCCCAATAGGTTGAAAATACTGTTTCTTGCTCATTCATCTTAGCATCAGTGAGCTTTCAAAAACAACGTTCTCTGTGTCTGTCAGACAGCATAAACCATAACTGTATCTTTACTTCATAGTACATTAAGTTATATCAAATCTAGATTAAGACATTTTGCTCTGTGAAGAAGGCACAGTATATAGGCATTATTAGTGTCGATCTGTAAAGTTTTTACAAGGTTTTCTGCTTGTTCTGCTGTAGTTGTTGTCGTTTAATGTTTTGAAAAACTTACAGAGGACTGTTAACGTTTTCTAGTTGCTCGGTGGATTACACCTCAAGTTCAAATACCGTGTTTCTCTTTATTTGACTTGCAACACACATTTCACAAAATGGTGTTTCTCTGTAGAGTGTCCCAAGGAAATGTGATCCTCGCATTGGCAGCCAGACCACAGTTGTAGGTATTTGATTGCATTTCAACACACCAGCTTCCCTTTGTGATCTCCATCTCTGGCTTACAGTTTTCTTGGCCTGCACTCAACAGGTACTCTCCAAATTTTCCTCTTCCTTTGATTACAATGCCGGGTCCTTCTCTCCTTCCTGCTTTTGCAACTTTGACTGCTTGTCTCTGGAGGACTGCCCAACCTGTCTGCCATAGTACCTTCATAGAGTTCATTGGCTCGAAGCTTCGTATTAGTTACTTTTCTTGTTGTTGAGACAAAGATACCTGATAGAAGTACTTAACTGAGGAAGGGCTGATTTTGTTTCCTGGTCCCAGAAGGTACAGTCTATCGTCAAGGAGAAAGTATGGGAGTGTTCCCTGACAATCTAGGATGTGGCTGGGTCTTCATGAATCTCACGATCAGGCAATAGAGAGCTTGGGCTTGAAATGGCGAAGGATATAGCCCTGAAGGCCAGCCCTCTAGTGAATCACCTCCTTCAGCCAGACCCTACTTTCCAAAGTTTGCACAGCCTTTTTCAGTTAGGGCTATCAGATGGGGGACTAAGTGTTCAAACACATGAGCCTGTGCTAGACATTTTATATTTGAACCACTTTTTTTACACCCTTAACCCATATTAAGAACAAATACATTAAAAAAAACCCATATAGTCATCCCTTCATGTTCTACTTCTAAACCATCAATTAATGGTAAATCTGATATATTTGAAAGACAAAGTACATTTGTACTAGTTTCAGCTTTTTTATTGCCACTATTCCCTAGAGCATGCAGTGTAATCACTATATGGCAACAGTTGCATGCCATTAGGTATTATAGGTAATACAGGGATGTTTTAAAGTTTATAGAATGATATGAATAGATGATATATAAATGCTACACTATTTTAAATTGGGATTTGTGTGTCCATGAATTTTGACATCTGTAACGGGTCCTAGAACCAGTCCCCTGTGGATACAAAGAGATGACTATGTAAATTGGTTTTCTGGATCCAGATGAGTGTGCAATTGCACATGTCAATCTCATGCTAGGCTAGTCTGGTTTTCCTTATGATAAAAATAAGAAAGTCCAACAAACATTAAAATTTTGACCAACATATTGAGTGTGCTTTAGAATTTTTCCTTTAGTCTTTCACTGAAGAGAGTGATTTAAAAACAAAACATTGTTTAAAGAATAGCAACATCAATTAAAGTATTGACACTGGTACTGAATTACCAGAATGACTAATGCATTAGTTACTTTTTCGGTGACAACATATTTGGCAAAATCAAAATAAGGAAGGAAAGGTTTGTTTTGGCTTATGGCTTGAAACACATTCCATCATGGCAAGGAAGACATGGTGGCAAGGATAGGTTGAACTGTGGCAACAGGAACATGGGTTGCTGGTCCCATTGTGTTCACAGTCAGGAAGCAGAAAGAGCCATATGCTGGTGCTCTGCTGGCTTCCACATTTTTCTTCAGTCTGGGACTCCAGTCCATGGAGCGATGCTAACCATCCTCAGGTTGGGTCTTCACCTCTTACAGCTCCCTGGAAACGCCCTCACAGACACCCTTGCTAGGTGATTTTAAATTCTGTCAACTTGACAATAAAAATTAACCATCATAGATAATAAAAAGATCATGAGTCACTTAGAGAAGTAATACTATGTCATACTACAAGTTAGCCAACCTTCTTTTTTCACATATTTTGGGCAAGAAATCCATTTTTATAGCTTGTCACCATGTCAGTGCTTTTCCGAATATTTTCAGGCGCCCCTCTTAACTGTTTATGAAAAACATGCATTTAGTTGTATAATCCCCAGGCCTTGTCAGCTGAATTGTATTATATAACATTTCTCAGTCGGGCGCTCCATGTCCACATCTGTTTTCACATATGTCAGAAAACCAAGACAAGTATTTACTGTGGTGTTTACCAAAGTCATCACACTCCACGGCTCGAGTGTCCTGTGCAAGGGCTTTGTGGTGTCCCAGAAACATTCGTTTTAAACATTCCTTTTCATAGCCACAAAAGAAACCACAGACATGAACACTAAATAAACTTCCTGTAAATTATGAAATGATTTAGAAGGCATTAAAAGATAAATATGGGCAGAGCAGAGACATGTTAGGGATATTCTCTCCAGGGACCTTCCTGTTTTGTGAGTGTCTCATTAAAAACAGAAACCAAACTTGCACCAAAACCAGCAAAAAATATTGACCTCAGTGTGAGCCTACTCTCCAGTTTTTCTCTTACCTGCTTTTCATTAATAATATTTGTATCCTACAAGCCCTCAAGGCTTGCTTGTGGAAGATTATTAGATAGATGCAGTAAAAGAACATTATAAGGGGCTAAAGGAGGAGCTTAGTGGTTAAGAGTATGTAGTAGTTTTGCAGAAGACTTGAGCTCACTTCCCAAGCCATATCAAATGGCTCACATTCACCCATAATTCTAGCCCCAGAGGTCTCTGACACCTTTAGTCCTAGGCATCTGCACACATGTGCATAGCCTACACATATAATTAAAAGTAAAATAAATCTATGAATTGTATTATATGCAAATGCAACTGTTAAAAACCTGTTTCACCCAGTCAGGTCAAATATCCCTAACCCTAAATCCAAAATCCAAAATGCTCCCATAACTAACATTTTTATTCTACCAATATGGATGCCATAGTGAAAAATTCTGCACCTAATTTCAAGTGATAGGTCCCAGTTAAAATGCAGGTGTACTAGAAGTATGGCGTAAATGTCACTCGAAGCTTCAGTCTATAAGGTATATATGAAATGTATATGAAATTTATGTTTAGACTTCAGTTCCCTCCTCAAGATATCTCATTAAATGTGTATAAATATTCCTCCAACCAAAAACAAATTCAATAAATTGAAAACACATTTTTGTCCCTAACATTTCAGATAAAGCATGCTCACAGTATGTTGAGGATAATTAACTCAATCCCATGTGCACAATAAAGCCTAAGGCATGACTACATCCAAACTCTTTGTAAAGTGTAGCTAGAAGTTTCTCTGGTCCTGCCTGGGCCCTGTGACCCCACAGTCCCGAAGCTGCTCAGACCCAAGTAAACACACAGAGGCTTGTATTAATTAAAACTGCTCAGCCATTAGCTCAGGCCTACCACTGACTAGCTCTTACACTTAAACCCATTTTTGTTAATCTATACGTTGTCACATGTTCTGTGGCTTTATCTGTGTGCCATTACATGCTGCTCCCTGGACAGCAGGCTGGCATCTACTGACTCAGTCTTCTTCCCAGAGTTATTCTTGTCTGCTTATCCCACCTATACTTCCTGCCTGGCTACTGGCTAATCAGCATTTTATTTATCAACCAATCAGAGCAACACATATTCACAGCAAACAGAACATCCCACAGCAGTAAACTACATGTAACTGCTTCCATAAAGATGGGGTCTATAGATTAACTACATGTGACATCTTAAGGATCTCAGGGAGGATCTGGTGTGGTCTCAGTTATACAGATAGTGCAAAGGTCGCCAGGCTATTAACCACCTCCTCTCCCAGTCTTCTGGATGGAAAACAGGTTATATATCTCTTCCTTTGAAGAGACAGCCCCATGTATTTAACATTCCTGATTCTCCTAGTGCTTATCTGTGAGCTCATGGACCTCTGTTTTTCCTATACTAAGTGCCTATGGGTAGCTGATGGAATTAGCCATGTGCTGAGGGATAACACCAATCTTTAGATATAATCAGGGTTAAACACTGGGGTACAAATTTGAAAGACAGTGGTTTCTGTGAACTTAGCTAACTTCCTGTAGCTCTCTGGATTTGGAGAACCTGTGCATCCTGCTGTTTTGTGATACCCTTCTATAGGAGTTTAGCTTGAGACATTGAGAACTCTTGGATCTTATATAAAAATTGCTGGCTACATTTTTGTATGTAACAATTTTGCCACTGTTACCTGGAGTCCTAGGCAACTTTTACTTAATGTAACTTTTACTTAATATAACCTTGTTTGGGGGTGAATAATGTTTCAAACTTGAACTAAAAGGTTCTGGTGACATCACGAACTATTACTGGAAGCCACTGTACTTGTGTTAGAGTTACTCTCTACTATTAGCAAATGTGTGTCAACTGCAGCCCAAACCCAAGGAGACCCATTATAAAACGTGGACCAGTTACTTCACTTGGTCAACAAAGAGAAATGAAGTTGTCAAATTAAAGATGAATTTAATACTTACATGTTTTCTGTCATTTTGACCTTTATAGATTGTTAGCTAATATTGGAATTTGCCTATTACATTTGTGTTTGGGAGTGAGCTGAAAGCATTGCATGTAGCTTAAAGTCAAAGTTTCTTTCCTTTGCTGAGGAGAACCATAAAATTCTTGAAACTGTGTGTACAGTAGTGAACTTGGGGCTCTGTACATTTTGTTATTGCTTCTCAAAAATTCTAAAAAACCAATGCAAATTAAGAACTGATTTTTATGTGGAGTATTAGGATGGGTCCCTGACCTTAAAGAGTTCCACATTCAACAGTCAAGCATGGGTGGATGAGGAGATTGTGGGTCTCACCCCTTGCTGTTAGCTATTTGCTACTGTTAGATTCAGGGAGAGGGAGAGTCATTGCCTTCAGTTGTATAGTCAGTGGTGACCCCACTGGGCATCAAAGGGTCGTTGCAATCCATTGCTCATACAGATGGCCCTGGTTAAGCTAAATGGATCACAAAACCAAACCAAAAGTCATTAATTTGGGTAGGGACTAGTGGGGAGGAGGTGGGTTGATAGGGATGAGAGTAATCAGAATGCATTTTATATATATATATACATATATATATATATATATATATATATGTATATATATATGAACATTCACACATATATCCTTACCTATGGGTAAAAGATATGTAGAAATAAATTTGGAGGAGAATATTTAGAACAATTACCTTTTCCAAGACCACAAAATACTAAGCATAACTGCTACTCAAGGAGTGAGTTGGAAAAATACACAAGCATCCCTCTTTTAAAATCCATAAAAAATATGATAGTTTAGAGAGGCTTAAAGACTGTATCTTCTGATGCTTTCATAAATGGCCTGTCCTCTATCCCAGAGGCCACATCAGGATGGGCCTGAGGCCAAGGGTGTGGATCTGCATTAGTTCTGCTAACATTTGAGAGAGTCAACCTGTGCCCAAGATAGCTTACAGAGAGCCAGATCTAGGATCCACCCTTTAGTTGATCTGCACCCCCTAATACCTTTTGAGGAACAAATACGTCTCCAAGGACAAATGTGTTTCAGGCCCAGCTCTCATTTCCTTGACTTTAGCTTTGACTCCATGGTCAAGTTCATTCTCCATGTAATTTTATTTCCAGGATAGGTGCTGAAAATTTCTTAGCTCTTATAAAAGTCATTTTATAAACATAATACGAAGACTACAGATACAATAAAGAAAACCGAGGAGTTCAGGGGATAGCTCATTCAGTAATGTTCTTGCCTTCCAAGCATGAAGACTTGAACTCAATCTTCATAACCCATGTAAAACAGGTGACAATCAGGGTGTGTGTTTGTAATCTTAGTGCTGGCGCAGTAGAGATAGGTGGATCCCTGGGTCTTCCTGATCAGTCAGCCTCACCTACTAAATGAGCTCTAGGTCAGTGAGAAACCCTTTGAGCAAACCAAACCAGCCGAACAACCAGCAACAACAACAATAAAACACAAGGTGGATGGCTCCTGAGGAATGAGATTCTGACCTTTATATATGTGCGTGCTTACCCTTCCTCTCCACACATGTATCCATACACACATGAACATGCACACACACTCATACACACACAGATGAAAATTAGACACTGTCTCAGTGTAGTTTATATCCTAGTAGAAGGCTGACAAAATATACAGGCTAATGCAATGCTATAAAACTACATCTGAAGAATAAATAAACGAAATTGGGTGCGAAGAAAAAAGGGGCATACTTTGTATGGGAGAGTTGAAAAGCTTTGCCATTCTGTAATTTTTTAATGACATTTCCACAAAGACTTTGTTTTTAAAAAAGCTTCACCAAGAATATATATGAGCTAGTGAACAAAGTTTTCTTCTAAACTAGACTACATAGTAACTATAAATAGGATTTGGAAGACATAGGAAGCATGTCTGTCAATCAGGGCTCTCTCAGAACAGTGCATATGTCCTAATCCTCTACCCACAGCAGGCTTTGTTAATAAATGTCATTATTGCTTAAGATATCTACAATTGATTCTTTCAAAAAAGACTACTTCATAAAATGGTTACAAAGAAGTATCACACTCTTGGCAGTTAATAAGACCTTAACAAAGCAAAGACCTAATTAATAAAGTTGGGTGGGCAGTTTCTATGCAAGACAAAATCTTAGTCTGGAGCCCAGGGTGTCTTTTACACAAATGGGTGTAGCATCCAGGGAATTTCAAGGCCTCATGTGGCCTTTGGCTTTTGCTCTGATTCAGGGTGTCTTGGATTTGACCTTCCCCAAGGGTCTTATCAGAGTTGCCAAGGAAGGGCTGTGTTAGTAGTGAAAACAGCTCATTTCCTACTGCTCCTTTATCCACTTTCAATAAACAAACTTAATTAAGCAAGCAAAATAGTCAGGCTTTGAAACAGACTCTGTGAAGAATGCCCTGGACAAAGAAACCAGCTGGATAGAGCAAAGGCTTTGAGTCCTATCTCCAAGCTCCGTCCCCCTAGGCAGGTACCACTAGAAAAATTGTAACTGTGATGAGGCCAACTGTTGTATAATCCTTTTCTGTCCCCTTCATTCCAGCAGGCTTATCTTTTTGAAGGCTGCTAGATCCTCCTCTGTCTCCAACCCTTCCCCTGTAATGTCTCCTAAATCTTGGAGCTTTAACTTTGATTATGTTATCTAAAGTTGAATTTCCTATAACAAAATCGGAAAGGTCTTCAAATGATAGAAAGTTTGTATTTACATTTATATGTAAACACTTCCGCTTTTTCAATATCCTTATGTTTTCTAAGACAAGGTAAGTATAACAGCGTTTTAAATGAAATTTCTACATAGTGATACTATTACATGGAATTCTTAAGTAATCTTCCGATTAGAAGATTAAAAATGACTAACATCTTACGTAACAGGTGAATGTCTTTGCCTAGCCTGTGTAAATGACTTCCCTGTGGTGTTCTAGCAAGCCAAGCTCCCCAAGAGCACCTTGGTCAGATTGGGCTGTTCAAACTAGGGCTGTCATCCCATGCTGCACTCTGCAGCTAGACATTCTTCAGTTGGGTGTTTCTCTCAGGGAAGTAGTGAATGCCCAGGTTGCTCATTATTGTGAAAAATAAATGAAAAATCTGACTTTCTTCTTCCAAACATTATGCAAATGGTTAAAGGTGTCTTGTTTCCTATTTGTCTGCCTGACTGCTTCTTCCAATCTGAACACATTCTTAGCTTGTCACAGTTAATCAAGATGTAAAACACTTGTATGCCCCCAGAGCATTCCATTGTGTGCTGTGGTCAGTAATTATTCTACACCAAGCCCCCTAGGAAGCACTGCTCAGATTTCTGCTCTTCCAGAAATATGTAGTAAGTAGCCCTTTTAATCTATATTTTCCTTCTTAGTAGAACTTTTAATACGCTCATGTAGTCATAGGCTTTTTTAGTTGAGTAGAGTTTCCTTACACATCTGTAACACAATGTGCTTACCTCACCCATGATGGATAGATATTTGGGTTGTTTCTTGCTTTAAGCAAAAAACAATAAAAGGTCTCTAAATATTTGCTTGTGAGTGTGTGTGTGCCAAGAAATATTTTCATTTTTCTTGGCTAAATAACAATGGTAGGGAGTGTTTTTTGTCATATATTAAGAAAATGTTCAACCTTAAAGGACATGCCATACTTCCCCCAAGTGGCTGTAGCAGTTTTTAAATAGAAAAAGAAGAAATCTCAATTGAGAAAATGCCTCTAAGAAACCTGGCCGTAGAGCATTTTCTTAATTAGTGACTGATGGGGGAGGGCCCAGCCCATTATGGGTGGGACCATCCCTGGGCCGGCTTGTGGTCCTGGGTTCTGTACAAAACGCAGGCTGAGCAAGCCATGAGAAGAAAGCCAGTAAACAGTACTCCTCTGTGGCCTCTGTGGCCGTTCCTGGCTCCATATTCCTGCCATGTTTGAGTTCCTGCCCTGACTTCCCTCAGCCATGGACTGTTACCTGGAAGTGTAAGCTGAAATATACCGTTTCCTGTTGTATGATATTTTGTTTGTGTTCTGACAAAGCTTGCCTGGAGATCAGAGGGCAGAGCTAGTCACTAGTTAACCACAGAGGACAGGCAGTGATGGCTCATGGCTTTAATCCCAGCCTTTGGGAGGAGGAAGCAGGAAGATCAGGAGTTCAAGGCCACCCTGGACAACAGAGATTGAACCAGTCTGAAAGAGAAACAGAGCTGGGTGGTGGTGGCTCACACCTTTGATCCTAGTACTTGGAATCTCATGCCTTTAATCCTGGCACTAGGGAGGTGGAGACAGGAATATAAGGCAGGTAGAGACAGTATCTGCCCAGTTTGGTCTGAACATTGATAGAGTTAAGAAGTCTCTAAAGGCTGGCTGCTCTGCTCCTCTATCTTTCAACTTTCGCCCTAATATCTGACTCTAGGTTTTTATTGTTAAGACTAATTAGGATCTCTATTCACTTTCCTTTCCTCCCATCAAAACAACAAAAAACAAAAAAAAGTATGAAGAGTCTAGTTGTTCTAGACATTTTCCAGAAATTTATAGTGTCAACATTTTCGTTTTATTCTTTTATTTGTTTTTTTAATCTTGTAATAGGAAAGAATCACATTAGTTTTTAATCTATACCTTTGTTGCTTAGAGAGTTGCTACCCATTTATTAAGCATCTTTCTTTAAACATAAAGACACTTGGTTTAAAGGTAAACGTCAAGTTAAGTTGCTGAAACCCACTGATTTCTTATCAGATGAGATGAGATATGGAGACTGGCTGTATTTGCTGGCAGGAGGCAACTTTGCTGTGGGATGGTCTGTATGTCAAATGTGTTGCTGATTGGTCAATAAATAAATCACTGATTGGCCAGTGGCCAGGCAGGAAGTATAGGCAGGACTAACAGAGAGGAGAATTGAGAGAACAGGAAGCTGGGTGAGGGAGACACTGCCAGTCGCCACCATGACAAGCCGCATGTGAAGATCCCGGTAAGCCACGAGCCATGTGGCAAGGTATAGATTTATGGAAATGGATTAATTTAAGCTGTAAGAACAGTTAGCAAGAAGCCTGCCACGGCCATACAGTTTGTAAGCAATATAAGTCTCTGTGTTTACTTGGTTGGGTCTGAGTGGCTGTGGGACTGGCAGGTGAGAGAGTTTGTCCTGACTGTGGGCCAGGCAGGAAAACTCTAGCTACATGTCAGTGAAGTTATGTCTTATCTCTTTTGCTTGTAGTTTGTATTCGTGCATCATCATGACCCAGACTTCCACAACATGAATTCAGTGGTCTTATAGCTTTTTCTTTTTTTTTTTTTTTTTTGGTTTTTCGAGACAGGGTTTCTCTGTGTAGCTTTGCGCCTTTCCTGGGACTCACTTGGTAGCCCAGGCTGGCCTCGAACTCACAGAGATCCGCCTGGCTCTGCCTCCCGAGTGCTGGGATTAAAGGCGTGCGCCACCACTGCCCGGCTAGCTTTTTCTTTTTTGACTTCAAGATTCAATTTAGGCCTGCATTATTTTCTTTTTTAAAAATTTATTTATTTATTTATTTTGCATCCTTGCCTCAGTTTCCCCTCCCTCCTCTCCCAGCCCTCCCCTCCATCCTCCCTTCTGCTCCCACCCTCCAACCCACTCCTTTGTTTCTGTTTAGGAAAGGGCAGGTCTCCCATGAATATTAACAAAACACGGCATAACAAGTTGAAGAAAGACTAAGCATCTCCCCCGGTATTGAGGCTGGGCAAGGTGACCCAGTATGAGTAGTAGGGTCCTAAAGGCCTGTAAAAGAGTTGGAGACAGACCCTGTTTCCCTTGTTAGGAGTCCCCAAAGAGGACCAAGCTACACAACTGTAACATATGTGCAGAGTGCCTAGGTCAGTCCCATGCAGGTTGATTGTGAGCCCAGGTTAGTAAACTTTGTGGGTTTTCTTGTGGTGTCCTTGACCCCTCTGGCTCCTACAATCCTTTCTCCCCCTCTTCTGCAGGATTCCCCAAGCTCTGCCTAGTGTTTGGCTGTGGGTCTGCATCTGTTTCCATCAGTTTCTGAATGAGGCCTCTGTGATGATAATTGGGCTACGCACCAATCTGGTCACAGGAGATGTAGGCCTGCCTGCTTTAAACACTTTGAAAGATAATGCTTAATTAATGACAATAATGTTAGTTAAATACAGACAACCTATATTATACAGAAAAGTGAGCCTTCTCCATGTCCACAGTGTGACTGGAAAAGGAGGCAGGAGGCAAAGTGATCACTGGACTTGGGAAGGGACACCTCTGTGGTGGTATTTCCCCCATTTCTAGCTGGGTGTGTGACCCTAAAGCAATTTAATGTGTACACCTTGGTCTTGTGAATCGTGGAACATAATTCTGTTGATCCTCATTTTAGGGAGTAGTTATGGTCTACAAAGTTGCTGTAAAACCAACTTGTTGAATATTGAACCATTCTTTCTAGGTGAAACAGCTTCCTATCAGCCTCTGGTAGTATTTTCATCAGTAGACTGGTGTACAATCCAGCTTTATAAGTATTTCTCTTGAAAGACACCTTACTGAGTATATGTTGTTGCTTCATTAATGTTATATTTTTGGCTGATAGATTGTTGCTCGTGCCCAAAGTTTATCCAACTTCACTTTGTTATATCAGTAGAGGCAGTAGACAGCCCAACAGTACTACACTCATCGGTCATTTAAAACCACAACAAAAATATACAAATTGAGGCAGTATGGCCCTAAGCTCATGGTAAGGATACTTGCTTACAGTATAAGGGTTGAAACAAAGAGGCAGAGCTTTGCCTTGTTCAGCATCAGCTGGGGAGAGGAGCACTGAATGGCTCCAATCTCTCACTGATTTGTCCCTTCCACAAAGAACTGTGAAAGTACATTCAGTACATATTTGGATGTTACACATTCATTTTAGAAAGTAGAAACCTTCACAAACAATCTGCTAGTAGTGAGGATTCACTCTATCTGCCACATCTGTCTACAGGGTGGATCATGCATGTTAGCAATGCCAAATTTACAAGATGATTCTGGTATTATAGAGCATGAACACCTTTTTCTATTTAAGAGCTGAGACATCTGACCACTCATTAAGAGAGAAAGAAATTTCAGTATTTAGTATTGAACCTCTAGGACCCTAAGCATATGAGGGAAAAGAGAAGGCCCAATAGAAGTGTTTATTTGTTTTTTTTTTTAAATGTGCGTTAACATAATGATAGCATCAGGGTAAAGAACCTTGACTTGGGAAAAGAAGAACTCTTTGTTTGCTTCTTTAATGTGGTTCAGGGCTTGTTAGAACACGGTTGTTTTGTGCACATTTGCAGATTACTGCAGGGCCATTTGTAACCGGGTGGTTATCTGTCATTTCTCTTCTTGACTTAGAGAGTACTTTTAGATCTTAAAAGTGCTTGATAAATATTTTCAGTCACTGGCTTATTTGTAGACTTCTTTCAGCCAAGATAGAGTTTGTTTATATATAAACATATATATTTGTTTATATATAAATATAGTATTTGTTTATATATATATATATTTGCTTCTGCTCAGTTTCAAGGAACTTTCACCTCCTTATCTCTTTAGTTTTCATAGCACAAGTTTTATTTTTCAGCTACAATGTGGGTGTTTTAATGACAATGGCCTTAGACTTAGGGAAATTCTCCATACATCAGCTCATTGTGCTATGAGATAAAGTTACCGGGAGATAGAAATGCTCTTGTGGCTAAGGAGGGAGGGATGGCATTCCATTCCTAGTTGCCCTCCTTCCTTACCCCTTTTTGGGAGGCACACCCTTCTCAGCCCACATTTCTGTGATATTTTCTGCTGACAAAGTGCATGTTGATTTAACTGACAAGAACTTTCACCTCTCCTTTCTGTTTAAATTTCCATTCTCAGTTTTAGTTTTGATGACCTTGTTTCTAATCTTTTTTTTTTTTTTTAAACCACGTGGTTTTGTTAGGACAAAGAGAAATGGATAGCTTGATAAGCAAACGAGACATCCATCAACACTTATTAAGTTCCAAAGACTGAACTGTACTTGCCAGTTTCTGTCTTATCTGATACATTAGAGGGAGAAGAACCAGAGTGGCTGATGGGTGGAAAATTGGAAGCGTATTTTGCTTTCTGGAGGACCTGTACCTCAGTGTCCTTCCCTTGTAGAGCCAAGGCCCCGAGTACCCGAAGACTCCTATTGCCCCTCAGCACTACCTTTTGTCACAGTACTGTGGCAGCTCCAGACTGTCCATTGCCACACTCCATCCGAATGCCCCCAGTCACTAACCACCCCCCCCTTTAGCCTGTTCACGTATACCAACTGTGCACAATAATGGGGTTCAGTGTGATAGCCCAATATATTCTTAGCCATAATATGGGGTTAATACATGTTAAAAGCTTATGCCTCATTCCCTGGAACAAGTGTCTTCCCTCTAAAGAATCTTTGTGTGGATAAAACATTAATCCCAGTGAACCCGATTTGTCTTCTCTGAGGGGTGATGTCAAACAGCAGGTACACCCAAGAGGGTAGGTTTGATAACACACAAGAACCGTCTTAATGCCTCTTAAGTCACATCAAGTAAGCAGACACTCTACACATCAGTTGGGTGCTGGGAAAGGCATTCAACAACATCTTCACTACAGAAAATCCTGAAAGACATAAATGTTTGCTTACATGTGGGAGGGAGGTGGTTGTGTGTTGAATCTAGAAAATGGTATTACCAATCGCCCAAGCTGCCCGAAACCATTATTATTACCAAGAAAACAACTTAAAGTTCCCTTTGCTATAGCACGTTTTAAATTAGGATTTAAATAGAAAACTCTTGGCATGGAATATGTGACCAGAACCCCGTGAGTGGCATCTCCCAATCTTCTCACTGAGATACTGAGATGAGGTAACAGGTACCTACCGACAGGTGGGGCTCGCAGCTCTCCCCATCTCCTCCCTTTTACCCTTGAAGTTTCCATTCCCCCCACTCTCTAGGAGAGGGAGAACAAGTCCTGACTATCCAGCAGAAACTTGCAGCTCAAAAGCAAGCCCCTTTCCTCACTGCCTGTGCTGAGGAGAGCTAACAAGCCAGAGGCTGTGGCTACCAGATGTAGGGAGAGTCTGGGAACTTCCTTGAGTAGGTGAGAAGATGTATATTTAATAGAAGTCACCAGTTTTGAAGTTCTTTGGTTCTGAATAACTGAAAATGGTTGAATCCCAAATGTGGGTTCATACATTTCTACATGTCATTTGCTGTGTCTATTTTATGAACTTCATCAGGCTTTTTTTTAGTGTGTTTGTTTTGGAAGGGAGAATTGCTTTTCCCCCAGGTGTCCAACCTGGCCTCAAATTCTCATAGGCGCAAAACCCAAGACATTTTGAAGGCAAAGTGATACTCCTGATTTTATCAGTGAGCACTGTTACAGGTCAGAAGCGTAATCCCTGCCTCAAACAAAAGGTCAGTGGTGCATTCATAAATACTTGTGCCTTAGGTAGTCCAGACCCCACAGGAGAGTGGGGATGGATAATGTCCTGTCCTTATCATTGTATAGATATAGCTGCTCATGCATACAGTTGGTCATCTAATCATGTAGAATGGAATTTGGGCTACAGCCAGACTTTAAAGGCATGGTCAGGATTAGTTTGATCTGTACATATGAAAATACCCCCACAGAAGAATTCTCTTGGAAGCAACATTGTAAATCCTTGCATAACATAAAAGTGTGCAAACAAGGGCCACTTAATAATGGTTTCCTTTGAGAAAGCTTACAGGGCAGGGTTTTTTGTTTTGTTTCTTAGGTTAACTTTACATGAGTGGGAATGAGGTAGAGAAATACACACTCATCCTCAACCAAATCTTAACACCCCACCCCAGCCTTCTCTTTGCTGAGTTTCCTGGGGATTTCCTCTCCTCCAAATCTTGAAAGATGATTTACAAGAATGGGTTAACACCCTCAGATGTGGGCTCTCCCTACTCCACCCTGACTAGTTTCCAGAAAAGTCCATTTCTTCTCACAAAAAAAAAGCATGGTTTTATTTTCTGTTGGTAACTCAGGGCTGCCTTTCCATCTGCTCTGAGCTTTGCTCTGAGATTTGGAGGTCCTGGGGGGTTTCCTTCTCTGTCTTTAAAATGCACACTTTTGGAACAAGATGCTGTTCTGAGCAGAGAGGCTAATATTTATGATTAATAGGGGATATTTTCAAGTTTATAATGAAATCCAGAGTCAAGCACTTGCTGCAGGCCATGTGTATCCTGTGAGCCTATCTCTCCAGCACTTGGTTCTTGCTTTCTCTGCATGGGGTGGCGTGGTGACTTGTATGGGGCTGGGTCCATGGACAGGATCCCAGGGCTCCGATTTTGGTAATGCCGATGTCTAGTTACAGAGCCCCACATAAGTCACCTCACCTCATTTGGCTTCAGTTTTCTCAGCTTAAATGCAGATCTTGTGCTGGACTCTTTGAATTCTATCTCTAAAATGGAGGGTGGTGAACTGGATCACTTCGGGCATAGCTTTGGCTTATTGCAGGCTGTGTGTGTGTGGACGCCTTGGCTTTGGTTCAGGTCTGTGACATTTTTCCCTTCATGATTTGCATCACTTACATCATGCTTGTGCCTCCCTGCCCTTTGTATCATGCACTACAACCCAGTTAGTGAGGCACTCCTGACCCCGCTGCAACTAGACCTTTGAAGAAAGTCATCAAGTCCCACAGGATCCGTGTTTGTAGGACACACTTGTTTTTTCAAGGCAGTCTGAAGCTGTTTGGGTTCAACAGGATCTCTGAAGTGGATATATAGGATTCATTTGTTCTTATCATATGATGATTCCAGGCTCCAAAGCTATATATTATACTAATAGAAGGCTGGAAGGCTAAGTCACATTATGACCATATTATTTTGTCTTTTTGAACTTTTTAAGCTGCTTATGGTAGTCTAGCCCTAAAGTTAGAAACTTCTAGATCTCATTCATTTTAGTGATTATTTTTTTATTTTGTTTGTTTGGGGCAGAGTCTCACTTTGTAGTGTAGGCTAGACTTGAATTCATTATTTAGCCTACTGGGGCTGGCCTTGAACTTAAAAAACCTTCTACCTCCATCTTCTAAATTCTGTGACTCCTGGGGTGTACCACCATGCCTAGCCTTCATTTTGGCCAATTTTTTAAAAAAAACTGTATGGTTACCGACTTAAATAGATTTTCATATGAATACACATTTTTATGAAGACTAGCGTGAATTTAGTAAAACTATGAGCCAATTGTAGAAAAAAAAATTCCCTCTCATATAATGTTATTAAGAGACTTCTATTCCTAGATTAACTGAGTAAAATTTGAATGGCAAGTGAGTTATAAACATACTTACTGAACTCAGAGGGTCAAGAGACATGAATAAATCACTATAAAATTGGAATTGTTTTTACAGCTTATTCATATATAGATTTTTCTTCACAATGCTGGTTCTTAAAAAGGCTGGGAGGCCAAAATATTCAAGAAGGACCATTAATCTAAAATATTTTATTTAGCAACACCTTACTACAACAGAAACTGGACTGAACCCTTAGAGCTGATGGGATCCAAATGGTATTTACCTTTACTTGTCGAAGTTCAGAGCCCAGAGCTGGAGAGAGCATTTGGTTCCAGCTGGTCCTTTCCAGAATGAGAAAGATGAAGAGAAAGAACATGAAGCTAGTTCTCTATGATCACATTACTAACCAAGAACAATACTGGGGACAGGGTTGGGGACATGGCTCAGTAGTTAAGAGCACTGGCTGCTCTTCTACAAGACCTGGGTTTGAGTTCCAGCACCCATACTGGCAGCTCATAACTGTCTGTAACTCCAGTCCTGAGTGATATGATGCCCTCCTCTGGCTTCTGTGGATACCAGGCATGCACCTGATGAACAGACATGCATGCAGGCAAAATACCCATACATATAAAGTAATATAAAAATAATTTTAAAAATTAAAGCAAACAACACTTCTATCTGACTATTGTTATTTTATAAAAAGCCTCATAGAGTCTTAAAATCCGTGAAACATGGAAGTTCTTTAATGTAAAATCCCTTGCTCATCATGGTGGAAGGTGGAGAGATACAGAATACTTTCTCAGACCCAGAGACATTATATAAATACAAAGCCACTACCTACACATTACTTCCAAAATACTACCTCATGCCTTAAAAATATAAGAAACATTTTCATATCACTCTTTTTCACAGGAGATGATGGAGGTACATAAAATCTCATAAAATCCCATCTGTGCTATGGTTTCAAAGGTTTAAGTAAGTTAGGAAGCTGAGTTTTACTAATCTTTGCAGCTTCTCAATGCAACATCCCCGTATGTTGTTGTCTATTTGGCTTTTAAATATCTGGTAGCAAGATTTTTCTGTGAAAGACCTGTCTGTAAACAACGGAGTTGGCTTTTAGAGAGCAGATGGTATGTGTCGTTCTCAACTCGGCCATTTTTTCACTTAAGCAGGTGGTGGACTGGATTTGGCCACTGGCCATAGTTTGCCCTTTGTAGCATGAAGCTAAGAGATAGTATTGCTTCACCAGCTTCGCTTCAGCAGAGAGAAACTGGCAGTGCTAAGCTGGTGGATAAAGGTCTTACCTAGTTTTCTAACTAATCAAATTCAAGAGAGACTGGGCTTATTGATAACAGATCTCTTGTCTGCACTCATACTCCACACATGAAGTCATGGTCCTCTATTTTCAACACAACAGCTGTGCACTATGGAAACAATGTTGTGAATCCAATGTTGGGTACCAGCAGCGTTTTTAAGAGTAAGATGTCCATCTTGCTTTCATGGATCTCTCCTGGGATTAGATTAGAAGGAAAACTAAGCTAGTCACAGAACTGGACCTGATCCCCAGACTTTGCTTAGGCCCATTTTTGTCCTTTTGTGAAATCTTCCCTTAATCTAGGGATGTGGTAGGTGCATGCATTCCTGCATTTTAGATGCCTCTACAATAATGGTAGCTCTTGCTGTTTGTAAATATATATATGTATTGAATATGCTGAGGACAAATACGTTTTTTTTTAATTCTAGCCATGACGTGTTGGCAAAAACATGGAATAATCTAGGCCTCTGTTGAGCTCGTCAGTTATGATTCCCAAGGTATTTCCACTCCTAACACTCCTCCAGAGCACCCATAGTAATGCCTGGGACACAGGAGTTTCTCAATAGACTTTAAAAATGATTGCTATATAAACCCAATCTTTTCCCCACTCAAACCCCATCTTCTGATAGAAAATCAAATGCTTCCTCTGTTGAGAATGAAGGCATTCCAGGTGCTCACTGTATGAATGCTTTGCTTTGGCTCAGCAAGAACTAACCATTTTGACGAGCAGTCACTCAAATTGTGGCATTGAGTGTTTATTTCAGCGAATCTTGTTGAAAGAAATTAGTGGTGACGATTTGTAGAGCTCAGAGTTTTGAGACCACCATAGGATTTCTAATTTTTCTTTGGCCTTGAAGTAGATAGAATTGAGGGGAAAAAGAGGTTGGAGATGAGTTAGAGTCATAGGCCTCTAAGGCAGATTTACTTGCACCCACGACTGGGCTAGTTTAGGTGTCTGTAGGTTGACTTTATACTTTTACTTAGGGGTTGGCTTGTGGAAGGAGAGTTAGACATGGTAATGAAATTGCAAATAATACCCCCAAATTATCTCTGATTTCTGACCTTGAACTTCTAAGAGCTTAGATAATATGAGTGATTTCCTTTACTGACATGAAAAACTTAGCATGAGATTAAAACTTGATTATTTATCAATTATTTATCAGTCCTTATTTCTTAAGATTAATTAGTTCTAGAACTCAGTGATAAGGTCCAGATAATAATTACAAATTTTGTAGTCAGCAATATGTAAGTGGCAGTTGTGTCTATTAGAAATGAATACAACCACAATGAATAGGTTTCAGAATGAGCCCCAAAGACCTCCAATGTTTAATGACCAAGTATCTGAGTTTGAAGTTTGTCTGTGTTTGCTTTCTATTGCTCTGCTAAAATACCATGACCAAGCCAGGCAGTGGTGGCACATGCCTTTAAACCTAACACTTGGGAGGGAAAGGCAGGCGGATCTCTGTGAGTTTGAGGCCAGCCTGGTCTACAGAGAGAGTTCCAGGACAGCCAAAGCTGTCTGTCTCAAAACAAACAAACAAACAAATAAACAAACAAAAATACTTTGATCAAAAGCAACTCGGGGAGGAAAGGATTTATTTTAGCTTACAACTCTCAGGTCACATTCTTATTACTGAGGAAAGTCAGGGCAGGAACCTGGAAATGGGAATGAAAGCAGACTGAGTGAGCCATGAGGGAGCAAGCCAGTAAGCAGTGTTCCTCAATCGCTTCTGCTTCCCTTCCTGCCCCCACGGGCTTCTCTACAAGGCAATCTCATGGAGGAGGCATTTTCTTAATGTAGGTCCCTCTTCTCAGATGACTCTAGCTTGTATCAAGTTGAAAAAATAAAAAGTCAACCAGGACAAGGTGACAGAGTTGAAAAGGACCAACCGGAGAAGCAGGTCTCTGAAGAAGGTGAATGTGGCCAACAGGGTCTAATGCTGTCTAAAGTTCAAGTGAGAAGAACCTTCCAAACCCAGGGCAACGCAGCTCCCGCTGACCTTACAGAGCAGATTTGTTTATGTAACTAACACAGAAGCAATTTCCTAGTGGGTCACAGACTGAGGACCGACTGAATCAGAAACAGTGAGGAGACACTGGAAAAGTTGGTTGGAGATGGAGAAGAGGCAGGCACGGAACATCAGAGGTCAGTTAAGGATGATGTTTTATAGTTTTTGTAAGAGGAAGGAAATTTGACTATGAAGGACAGAGAAAAGTAGAATAAAACCGAACAGAGTCATTTTCCTGGAAAGAGAGAATGAATACGATGTAGACTGTAGCCAAATGAAGTCTGTGTGTGTATGAAAAAAGATAATTCCTGTTATCCAGAGGAAGGGAGGAAGGACACCCATACAGAAAGGCTTACAGTTTGAGAAGTGAGAATCGGAGGGAATTCTTGTCCAATGGCTTCAGTTTTCCCATGAGTAAGGGAACAGAAGGTAGATGAGAGGACTGAAAATTTGACATGGTTGTAAGAAGAAGGGGTAGACAACCTGTCCAGAGTAATGGGGACCCACTCTACATTAGTGGCTGTAAATCTGTGGTGATGTCATCAATGCTGTGCAAATGTTAATAGTTATTGGAGGCAGGTTCAAGGAAGGCTTTATTCATGATACTGGGCTCATTCAGGGATTCTGGGTGAGACATGGCCAGAAGGTTGCGATGAGGGAATGGGTGGAAAGAATATAATTTTAATGATCAACCATGGGATCAAAGGATAACACTGAATGAGCTATCTGCTGGTTGGTGGGGAAGTGAAGGGGTCACCAAGGCTGTTTTTCCCAGTGATGTTCAAAAGTGACTCCAGTGGGAGATTTAACAAGTGGGGAGACATCAGTAGAGACAGATTGTTGAATTGGTACTTTTGGACATAGGACAGATTTACTGATGGAAATTTTAAGGCTGATTTGCATGAGAATGTCTCAAGTAGAAGGTTATGTTTTTTGGAAGCACTGACATTCTGGGTTTATTCTTTGGTGTCACAATAGTGGTAATAATATCTGGATCTGGGTTTGTCAGTTGCTGTGTTCTAATATTTAGTTAGGCTAAGTTCCCCTTTCCTGTGCTACTATGTCCACCCTGGTATCCCATCAACTCTTGGTTCCCAGCATCCCTCTCATGCTGTTGTTGCTCTTTTCTCAATCCCTTGGATGGTATCTGTTGCTGTCTGTCAACCTCACCCCATGCTACAGTGAAATACCACTTTCTATTACATGTGTGGTTTGCACCTGAGCCCTTAGCTTATCCCATGCTCAACTTCTCTCTGGCTTTCTTTTCTTCTTTTTTCTTTTTTAATTAAAAGTTAGCATCCAAAGTGATATTTCCTTACAGCATCTTCACACACACACACACACACACACACACACACACACACACACACACACCTGTGTTACTACCTGGGTAACTGACACAGGTAACTTCTACCTCTAAGATCACCTCTGACTCACAATGGGAAATCCAGCTGTGATGTTGGTTAATTGGGGAGGTTTATTTGGTTGGATATATACTTTCAGTGTCTGAAATCGGACTCTAGATAATTACGTATTTCACGTGTAAGCTGTATGTAACGTATGTGGGAGCACCACTGTTTTTGAAGCGTGTCCTCAAGTAGCCAAACATAAAGACACTGCAGTAGTTTCCACTGCTGCCCGAACAAGTGACTACGAACTCAGCAGTTTGAAGAGGACCCACGTGTTATCTCACAGTCTGAAGGTCAAGATCGGGGTGGGACTGACTGGTTTTTCAGCTCCAGCTCTTAGAAAACTGAAACAAGGGTGTCAACAAGTGCAGGAAAGTTCCAGAAGCTCGGAAGGAGACTCAGTTCTGAGCTCATTCATATTTTTCAGAGAATCACACCCCACATGGTGATAGGAGTGAACACGGTATTTTCTCATTGGCCACTGACTGGGTGTCTCTCTGAGCACCTTGAGGCCACCTGCATTTATTGTCATGTGACCCTGTGCTGGTTAACTTTTTGTCAACCTGGCACAAAGCTAGGGTCATTTGGGAAAAAGGAGCCTCAGTTCAGAAAATGTCTCCATAAACAGGCCTATAGGCAACTCTTCATAGTGAGGCTGGTCCAGCTCATGGTGGGCAGTGCTATCCCCAGACAGGTGGTCCTGGGTTGTGTAAGAAAGTACACTTGGCAAGCCATGAAGAGCAAGCTAGTAATCAGCATCCCTCAGTGGTCCCTGCTTCAGTTCCTGCCTCCATGTTCAAGATTTGAGATCCTGGCCCCACTCCAATTCATAGCATTTATTATAAGCAAAAATTATTTTAAATTGCTTGAGTGATATTTCCAAGCATCTGTGTAATATCAATGTCTGGCTCTATTGTTTGCTTTGATTCTTAGTGGTGTCTTATCTTGCTCCTTTGTAGTATCATTATCTATTATTAGTCTGTGTGTATATGCCTGTGTGTATCTCTGTGTGTGTGTGTGTGTGTGTGTGTGTGTGTGTGTGTGTGTGTGTGTGTGTATGGGGGTACTTCTGCCACTGTGTGGAGGATAACTTTGTGGAATTTGTTCTTTGCTTCTTCCATTGTGTGGGTTCCAGAGTCCAACCTAGGTCAACAGGCTTGTGGCCAAGTGCCATCTCACTAGCCCATTTTTTTAAAAAGATTTTTTTAGCTGGCATCTTATACAGAACTGTACAGGTCAAGGAGAACAGTGCATACTTTCTCTTGTTAGGCTGTGTTGTGGGATGTGTTGAGACAACTAGGTTGTCTAGACAACTAGGTTAGTAGTTTGTTGAACTGGGTTTGTAGTTCCTTGTTTCCGTGGTTACCCCAGTACATTATTGGCCTCAGTTTCCTTCAGCATTACCTTTAAGGTCAGGGCTGACTTACTGGAGGGTATTTATTTTCTTTTCGTTATTGTTTTTTGAAGCAGAGTTGAAGTTCATTAAGAAAGGCTTTGCCGGGCGGTGGTGGCACACGCCTTTAATCCCAGCACTCGGGAGGCAGAGCCAGGCGGATCTCTGTGAGTTCGAGGCCAGCCTGGTCTCCAAAGCAAGTTCCAGGAAAGGAGCAAAGCTACACAGAGAAAGCCTGTCTCGAAAAACCAAAAAAAAAAAAAAAGAAAAAAAAGAAAAAAAAGAAAGAAAGAAAGGCTTTTAATAGAGATATAAGTACAGGCTTTAACAGAAAGAGAGATAGCCGGAGAGACTGAAAGGAAGGAGAGCTGTATCTCTCTCTCTGTCTCTGTGTGTGTGTGTGCGTGCATGTGGTTCCCCACTCTTTCAATTCCTTGATTTTTTGGGAGGGGGTTGGGTTTTGTTCTCAGACTGGGTCTTATCATGTGGCCCAGAGTGGCTTTGAATTCCTATATCGTCAATGATGAACTTAAACTCACAATATTACTGTGAGCCCTGTATTGGGCCTCTTGTCTATCTTTTCTTCTGAAAACTGCCCCCCTCTTTCCTTCTCCCGCCCACTTTGTGTGCATGTACATGTGTGTGTGTGTGCTTGACATGTCCACAAGCCCATGTGAGTGCTTACAGAGGCCAGAGGAAGAAGTTAAGTGTCTCTATTGCCGTCTGCCTTATTCTCCTGAGATAGGGACCCTCAGTGAACTGAAGCTTGCAGTTTCATTCCCTGGAATCTGCCTGTCTCTGCCGCCCAGCGTTGGGGTTACATACAAATGCTGCCATAACTGATTCTCCTTGTATTTTCTCTTAGCATTTGCCCTTTCTTTTGACTCTACTTCTCCAGTAAGTTTTCTCTGTGTTCTCCTAATACCGATGGCAGTTACTTGTTAGTCAGTGCTTATTAGTCTGTGGGTGGGGAATGTGCAGGGTCCCCTTGCCTTGTTCTAATTCAGTCTCAGTCTTAAGCAAACGTTGTGTCATGAAGATGCGGTAAGCGAAGTGATCTCGTCCCTCCTAGATCTCTAGTGGTGTGGGTCCGGAGGGTATTTTTGTCTCTCTCTGAGGGGTGGAGTTTATGTCCCTGTTCCTTTCTCCCAGATGCGGTCAATGTTCTCCTGTGCTCTGCTGTGGATTAGGGTTGTGTTTGTAGAAAAGGTGGGTGAGAGGCTCTGGGCAGTTGCGTCCTGACTTTGCCTCTCTTAGTCTTGCCCCCCAAAGGAGACTTTCCAGAACTGTTGACCCTTCCAACTGTTCCTGTAACTGTGAGGTTCATGGAAGAGTTGTGGAAGGTCTAGCCCAAGTCAACCATGCACCCTTGACTCTTGAGAGAGTTCTTTTAGGAGTTCGTTAAAATTATTAACCAAATTCTTTTTATGAGCATTCTCCTGGTATGTATGTTCTTCCCTTTTCTTAGATTTCAGGTCTTTCCATAGCCTCAACTTTTATCAGTTTTGGATATGGTAAGCATTTAGGATTATCTTATGGCCTTTTCTTTTTCATTGTTATAGATTTGGAATGATGTTCTCTCCAGCTTGCTAGATACGTGGAAACGAGAAGCTCAGTGTTTTTGAGACGGTTTAGAACTGCAGAGACCTTTATTTGATGGTTAAAGTACTCGGGGTGAAAATGATGTATGCAGCTTGTCTCTCCAGTTAAGTACATCCTCAGAGAACATTCTTCCTGATGAAGCGAGGCTACAAGAAACATGTTTGTTTTTCTGGCTATCATGCTCGCTCACTCTCCCGCTCTTTCCCAGTCTCTCTCTTGTTCTCTGTTTATCATTGCAGTACAAGCCACATGTTTCCAATTTGGACTAATTTGATGATAAATCCCACCAAAACTACTTTGCATGTATGCTGAGCTCCTGCACAATTTCCCTGCCTCATGAGTTGAGCTGCAAGCCATTAGTCCAGGATCAGAGTCCCACTTGAGTCCCCTTGGCAGATGGCTTCACATCTCTGGGCTTTTCATTTATCTGCTGTTGCTCCTTGCTCATGGGTTGCTCTTCCGTCTCCTTTGCTGATTCACTCTCATCTAAGGAGTTTCTTCAACTGGAGTGTCTCAGGACTGGGACATTGGATCTCTTCTCTCATTTCCTTGTTCTCATGGTGATCTCATCTAGTCTCATGATTTAAAAAGGTCTAAACACTACAAGCTGAAACTTTCTATTGCCAGCCCAGATCAGATCCATTTAACTAAATCCCTACTTAGTTCCTCTGCTTGATTTTCTAACTGACACCTAAGTTTCAGCATTTCTCAAATGAGGCTCCTGTAAGCATTGTACCCCAAACTTTTTTAGGCTATAGTCTTTCCTAACTTCATTAAAGACGATGCCACTTTTCTCTTGATTTGGTTAAAAACCTTTGAAGACATCCGTGGCTCCTCTAGTTCTTCTCTCATGTATCACACTGATTCAGCTACAAGACTTCGAAGCTTTCTTTTCAGATTTTAAAAGATTTTGGGGGGTATGTTTTTTCTTAGTCACGTTCTCTGCTATCTCGATTCAAAGTATACACCCACCTATTACCTAATTGCGGTCACTGAGACAGCCTGCTTTTACCTTTCAGAATAGCCTCAACTTAGTACCCAGACTGATTAATAAATGATCGCTGGGACCTAAACATTCTTCATGAGCTCACAGAGTCAAGTCTGTGACCCAGTCTGCCCAGTGGTCTATGAATTGGGTTCAGTTACAACTGATTTTACCTCTTATGATTTCTTCCCACTTGTCTTCTCCAGCCATATTATCCAGGCACATTACTCTCTCTGGACTTCACACCCCATGTTCCTTCAGCCTACGATGTTCTTCCTCAACCCACCCGAATGATCAGCTTCTTAACTTTGTGTCTTCATCCTAGAGTGAGTTCGTCTCCTTCTCTAGCCAAGGCTGTGTGCCCGCCGTCTCTCATCCTTCCTAAGGGTCTTCTGGCTCCACTTCCTTCACGGCGTTTTCCAACATCTGCCGTTGTCAGATTGCTTAGATTATGCCTCGGTAACTATCTCAAACTCCTGGTGGCTTCAAAACAAGAAAAACATACTTATTGCTCAATCACATGTTTATTAATATGACTAACTGTCTGTTCTTTGTAATAACTCAGAACCAAGACTCTCTCTGGTCAGTGTACTCTGGCCAGTGGTAGAAGGAAAGATAGTAAAAGTTCTTAATACACGCAGTTCTCTGTGCCAACCTGAAAGTTGCTGTCTTCCTTTTGTGTATGGCCTGGTACTTTTAGTTACATGACCACGACTAATCTCGGGGAGATAAAGACATACTCCTGTTATGTGACAGAGTAAGGAAAGTATCATTTGCTGGGGGGAAGTATTGCATGATGAATGTGTTGCAAGGCAAAAAAATGGATCAGCACAGTCATTGATCCCATTATTTTAATAGTCTGCCCTATGTAAGGAAGGATAGCTTCTAAGGCTAGCCCACGCCCTTCCCTAATGATGCTGTTACGATATTCCCTTGCTGTACAGTGGGTCAAGAATTCAAGACTGTCAGGAACTGGTCTGTGTTTCCTTGCTTGGTCAAATCTGCTGCTTTCCTGGGCAGACAACATGCCCTTCATGCTAGAAAGGTACAGTTTGGAGTCTCAATATATGCACACCACCCTTTCCTTCCTACCAACACACGTGCTGATTTCTCTCTGTGTGGTTATGGAGACTGTCTGTTTACTTGAGGAGAGGAGGCATGTCTTGGTTTCCCTGTCTAACCCTCACCGGCTGAGTTCTATGATTCTCTCAAAACTAAAAGTTAAGAAGTGAAAGGAATGATAAGCATAATACTTTTGCCTGGGCATGGTGGAAACATGAGGTCTCTGATATCAATGAACCACTAATAGTTATTTCCTGTATGTGCTCCCATGCCTGGTAGAGTCTATAGCAGGCTGGGACTCAGAGTTGTGAGAGGATGTTTTGTGTCTTACCAGAAATACTGCAGACACACCTTAGCACCCAAACAACACAACCTTTGAGCTAAGATTACCCACTAGGATCTGATATCAAGATTTCAGGACTGTTTGGGTCTCGGTTTGTTTCGCGGCGCATGCTCTTTGGAAGCGGGTGGCTGAAATGGGCTATGAAGCACCTATAATGCCTTAGTTGTCCTCAGTTTATTGCGGCTTCCCTTACTTCATTGGATTGCAGTAACAAAGAAGAGAGGAAGGGACTAAACAATGAAGGAGAGGCTGCCAAGGAGCCACCATCCTAAAAATAAATGTAGTGACAGGAATTTAGGGAAAGCACGGAAAAGAAAATAATCCTTCCATTGATTTTTAAGTGATTCCATGACCAATGGCTGGCCAGCAAAATTCTGTCCAAAGGGCAATTCCAGGACTTTATGATTTCCAGCCCTCTTAATCCTCTTTTATAGTTTTGCCCCAAATCCTCCAGAGTTGTTGCCTTTTTGTCTGAAGTTAGCGCTTCCTGTTTGTGTTGCTGATTCCAAGTTTGAGGTTATTATGCCACATTAGCAAATAGCTGTGTGCCTTTCAGATGACCACTGACTTATTTCTAAAGACAAGCATCTCCTGCCCCTTGCCAGATGCCATGTCTGCAAGGGGAATGTTCTGATGAACACCAGAAATGCTGTGTCTATGATCAGTGTATCCTGGCCTCTGCTAATCAAACTTGAGTTTAGCATGGAGAATCGTGGTTCATTGTAAAAACTAATCCACAGTCTGGCCTCAGTGTATCTGTCTATTGTCATCACAAGAAAAACAGAGGAGAACAGACAAAATTGTTTTCAAGATTCTTCCAACTCCTCAGCTTCCAGTGTTTATGAATACGATCCTTGCATCTCAACCAGACTGAACTATTTGCTTTTTGCAACTGTGTTCAGGGTTTGTTGTTCCACGTGGCCTGTGCCTTGACCATTTTTTTAACTGATTGTTCTTACAAATCCTGGCTTTGATTTGGCACTTATTCTCAAAGTAAGCCAGAGTCCATTTTTCCTGATGAGCATTTCTCTGTAAGATAGTCTCTGCTCTCTCTAAATTCAATAAATCTCAATCATCCCGTGGTATTATAATAGTCTCTCAGCTGTCTGCTAATGTCCTCCAGGACGAGAATAGTATTGCTGACTCTAAGAAATATCTGGAACAGAACTGTCCTGCATGCCTCAGGAAAAAAAAAAATCCGTTCTTCCTTTGCTAACTTACTATTCATAGCTGTTATTGTATTTACAAATAAATTTTTAATTTAATTCTTTTAAGATTTATGTGTTTGAATGTTTGCCTGCATGTATGTATGTGTACTATGTGTGTGTCTGGTTCACAGAGGTCAGAAGTGGGTGTCAGGTCCCCTGAAACTAGAATGAAACATGTTTGTGAGCTCCTATGTGAGTGCTAAGGACTAAACCACAGTCTTCTGCACGAGCAACAAGTGCTCTTAGCTGATGAGCCATCTCTCCATCCCTCCAGTGAACTCTGTAAAAGGTTTCCTCTCTTCCTTCCTTTGCCCTGTGCACCCAGCATGGTGCACATCTGGAAGGCAAAGAACACTTTTCAGGAGCCAGTTCACCTACCACTTGGGACCTAGGAATTAAATCCAGGTCACCAGACTTGATGGCAAAGCACATTTACCTGAGGCACCATCATGCTGGCTCTCAAATTAACTCATAAGAGATCAGCATCTCTCTCTACTGGGGTGTGAGGGTACACCATGTCGTATAGTCATATGTACACTATTTAGCCTATGCCTGCATCCTTATGTTTCCAAAACTATTTTTTTTCCTATTTGTAAGCATAGCTTTCTAAGATATCTTTATTCTGTGAGCATTAGGGACTCAGCTACTGGTTTTGTCCCGTCTCAAGGAAGAAAACAATGCTTTGGACTCTTTTGTACTTGACTCACTTGGACTAGACAAGGATGGATGGGAAAGATGTTGAGTCCAAAAATGTGTAAGACTAGATAGTCTTTTCAGGCCTTCTGATATTGTGTCAGAGTCTGGGACCTGGAATAGTTCACCCTCCTAAAGAGGAACAGGTGCCCTATATAGGGGCATGATAGTCTATGCAGTGTAAGAGAAGTTGAAGATGATATCCAGGGAATACTGGATGAGGATTTGAAGTTTGAAAGGAAAGACAGTGGGGGTAGAAAACAGAATAATTAAGCAACTCAAGGAGCTGAGGAGTTTGCAGATGTAAAATTAAAGTCAGCATGGAAAATGTATCTATACTTTGTAGTGGAGAAACTGGCTATTCAAGCATGAGATGTCTTTATATTCCCAAGGTCTTACATAGGACCTTGCCTAGGGGTCTCTTCCTAAAAGATATTCAATGAAAAAAATAACCATTCCTCTTAATTAAAAAAGTCAATCCACCAAATTATAAATTCCATACTATCATTCAAAATTATAATTAGGATGTTTATTTTTTCTAATACAAATAATACAGTAAACATATTCATAAAAACAGCCTTTTCTGTTTAATATCTTTTGGTTGATAGTTGTTTATGTTTGTGACATACAATATGATGTTTTGAAACATGTATTATTATAGAATGACTAAATCAAGCTAATTAAAAAGTTAATCACACCTATACATTTTTGTGTGTATGGTCAGAAAATAGTCTATATTTGTTGTTTAAAAGTATATAATACAGCCGGGTGGTGGTGGCGCACGCCTTTAATCCCAGCACTCGGGAGGCAGAGCCAAGCGGATCTCTGTGAGTTCGAGGCCAGCCTGGGCTACCAAGTGAGTTCCAGGAAAGGCGCAAAGCTACACAGAGAAACCCTGTCTCGAAAAACCAAAAAAAAAAAAAAAAGTATATAATACACTGTTAAACATTGTAGTCTAAAGCTATAGTTAAAACTGTTCTGTATAATAAATCCCTGGAACTTACAAAATAAAGTTTTTATGTTAATTGAAATGGAAGGGAGGCAGTTTTGACCAAAACGTAAGAGATTATCCATGGATTAGAGTTGAAATGCCATTCCCTATCATCAGGGAGAGCCGAGTGTTCATGAATAGTAACAAGTACAATGGAATAGACTGGAGACCATAAGCACCGGCTTATTGGGAGGACTAGCAATGAGGGTGAGTGGAAGTCCCAGGTAACGCTGGGCCATTTCAACTCGGACAGTACACTGAAGTGATTTGGGGGACGGAGTAGAGTGAATTTTAAGGAGCAAAGTCTTGGGTTCAAGTCAATAGCGACAACTAAATGCCAATGGCTTTATTTTTTCATTTAGCTTTTGGCTAAAAATAGAATTGAGAATAGCCAATTTAAACAGCACATTGGATTCCAGGAGGGACCTGGACTGATGGAGCTTCATTAGGTTGTTGCTTATAAAGTAAGTCTTCAGTGCCTTTCATCTGAAGAGTTTTTAAAATATGGCTCTGAACACCTGAGCTGCTTATACTAAGGAATCAGAAGACAGTGTTTTTACCATATGGCTATCTGTAGTTACCTAATATTTATATTTTGTATTATTCATTTCTCAGAAATGTGGTGTGTGCATGTGAGTGCACACACACACACACACACACACACACACACACACACACACACACATGAATTTAGGTCAGGAAAATACTTTTGGTTAACTTCTGTCACAGTGATTGAACTTTTATGTGGCCCACAGGGGCCACATGATCTGACTCTGCTGCTCAGTTCTACACCCCTTGACCCTCTACAGCGTGACCTTTCAATACACTGACCACTCTTCCTCAACACCTCTGCTCACAGGTGGCCAAGAACACTGCTCCTGCCTTGCTTCCCTTTATGCCCTTGGGGTTCAGCTGCCGAGTTGCTAATCATTCACTGATGCACTGTCCCCTCAGGTCACAGCAATTGCTGATTGGTGGGAGACAGGAGCACCTCTGTGGTGCAAGCTTGGGTTTTTATCCTGGTATTCACATATGTCTATTTCCCACTACCAATAAATTGCTTTGTTGGAATCTGTCCGTTTCTCAGCATCATGGTTTCTGATGCCCCTAGTCTTCATGATCTCAACTTCAACCTCCTCAGTCTACTGTATCTCCCAGCTTCTCTCCCTGATGATTTTAAAATCAGTTTATGCCATGCTGGGAAATTCCATGTTGTATTCAAAGAACAATCTCTCATGAGTGATTCTTGTAACACCTAAAGGGTAACCTCATTTCTTTATTTCAAATGTAGAATTTTTACTAGAAAGGGGGAAATTTGTTTCAGAACCTGTGTTCTGAGAAAAAGAAAAACACAAACTTCTTCACACTAAAAACCTGAGTCCTAAGGTAACATCCAACTTATTTCTGCAATTTAAAAGTCAGGAAGATGTTTGCTCTTTCCAACGGGTTCATTGAGTTAGATTTTTGCTAACATTTAAAGAAATGTTATAAAATTCTATTTTAAACCAAAGCTTGAGTCATTTCCATCTTGCAAAACTGAGAAATTTTAATATGAGACCAGTAGGAAATGATGCCAAGTCTTAGACTTTCTATTTCTTACCTACAAAAATACTAATGCTACATTCCCCAAAATTACAGCAACTGTTAGTAATAAGATACTCTCATACCACATTTGTATGTGATCTGAAATTCTACATTTTATTAATATTTTAAAAATATTTTAGACATTTAAAGTATTTTAATTTTTACTATGAAAAAGAAACAAGAGCAGATGTCAAAATAGCAATAACCCAAATAGGAATTTACTACCATAAGCACAAGAAACTCAACTGTAACATTTGGATACTGAGGGCAAAGTGTAGCTCGAATGCCACTTTACTTGTAAGTATATACAACACTAAAATGAATCTTTCTAGATCTTATTAATTAGGGGATGAATAAATACATAATTATTATGGATTAAAATATAGTCTTAAAACTGAAATAACTAGAGAGTATGAAAACAAATCAGTGCTTTAGTTTACACTGACTATAGTTACTGCTAAGAATGCCAGTGCTTGGACTGGTTTTGCAAAAACTCCTATATCCTAAACAAATTGAGGTTATTACATGTTAAGATAATTATTGAACTAATCTTAGTCAAAAGAAAGCAGTCCCAAATCTTTGTTTTATGTGCTATAACAGAATACCACAGACTAAATAAGTTTAGCCCAGAATTCATTATGTTTCTTTCACACCAGTAAGATGGCTCCTCTACTGTAGAGTTAATGGACAATGGATTTTCTGAAACTCCCATAAGTCTCATGGCCCATTAGGCCTTAATATACGAAGTCACTGGTTTATGCCCTTGTGATGTTTTAGCCACTTCTACTAGCCCATGGAGGACTTTTTAATGCTGTGAAATGTCAAGATATACGCATCAACGCTGGGTATTTATGAACTAACTATAAATAAATCATGAAGATATGCATGAATGGCTGAAAACCAATGGCACAGGAACCCATTTGTTCTCACTCCACCTCATGTTTTTATTTGATACTTAAAAAAAAAAGAAATGGTCAGGTTTATTTAAGGCAGTTTTGTGTCTCGTTGATGATGGTTTTTGTGTGAATGATGACAATGTTTCATTGTTATTGAGTATTTCCCATTTACTCTGTACAGCAGTGTTTTCACAGTGGTGGTGTTTAGTCTTGCACATGCAGGGCTTCTTGTAATATCGGAGGTGTCTTTTCTGTGCTCTGTAAGAAGGACTTAGATTGTTTCAACTTCTACTTGGTGGAGGGGACTTATTTTATAGCTAAATTGGAGTGACTTGTGTATAAAAGAGGAAGGAGCAGCCGACCCTTTGGACAGGTAACCAAATAGAGAGTGTGCACAAAAGGAAGAGAGATGAGTGTTGATAATGTCCGCAGCCTGGTGACATCTTCCTTTAAAAACCAACCAACCAAATCACGGTGTGTTTTTTAGAATTACAACGAGCTACAAGTTTTCTAATGGGTTTTCAACTTTCCTATGTGCTTGGAGCTTTGCTGAATGCTGGAAAGAACCCATCTGTGCTTCTAAATCTCTGATTGATTAGTTAAAAGACATTTAACTTAGAAGCTTATTTGATATTCCCAAATTATTGAACATATTAACTTTATTTGTTTCCCAAAATTATAGTTCTAGGAAACCATAATTCTGAGAATTTCAACAAAAGGCCTAGGGGTAATTAGATGTATACATGTATGAAATTTTTAAGTATATGTATATATTCCATGACAGGAAATAAAGGGGAGTTGTGGGTAAGGTCTTTTTTCCCCATATTGCATAAATTATCTATAAATGTTTTTAAAAATGATTTGGGGCTCATCAGCTTTATTTTTTTATGCATTCAATTTGTAAAGAATAACAGTTCTCAAACTTGTGTATGTGTCATAATCATCCAAACAGTTTCTGATTCAGCTGGTCTAGTATTTCTTACAAGTTCCTAGGTGATGCTGATTCTCTATTTAGAGACTACACTTTCAGAATCCTGGTGTGGAACCCATGCCAGCTAAGAGGAGAATCCACTGCCAGCTTTTGTACTTAAGTAGCAACAGGAGGTAAACAAATCTACACAGGCTTTCATGAAAAGTAAACAAATCTGTTGTCCCCTGGGCGCGAGACCCCCGAAGAGACCACCAAAGACACGAACTCACTGAAATGCAAAAGCAAGGTTTATTGAAGCAGTTCAAGCCATGGCAGGGCCCTTGTCAAGCCATCCAACACAGTAGAGGCTGGAGGAGGTGCCCGCCCCTCTGCAAGCTCAGTTTTTAAAGGCAAAAACCACAAGGTTACATCATTTAGGGGTGCTAGTATGGGTACAATTCTGTTTGGCTCAAGTTTTAGGGGCTTTTCAGAATTTCTGTGTTATCTTACTTTGTAGTTTTAACCAGTTGTTTGTCAAACTTTATAGATTACCTCTGGCATTGGGGCATTCTGTGGTTAATCAATTGTTGCCAGATAGTCCTTCAAACATCCTGACTTTGTACTTTTGACCATCTCCGGCATTGGGGCATTCTATGGTTAATCAGTTGCTACCAGATGGCTCTTCAAACATCCTGACTTTGTCCTGGGACTTATATTAGCATCTCTGAGAATTTTGAAACTCAGCCCTGTTTCAAGCTGGGGTGAGGGGCTTGCTTGAAATGGGGGTGCTTTGGTTCTTCAAAATCTACATAGGTTTTCATGAAAAGTAAACCAATCTACATAGGTTTTCATGAAAACCAAGCCAAGAAAGGATGGAAGGAAGGTGAATGGATTTTGTTAATTTTCATTGCCTATTGATGTCTTCCTAAACAGTAACAACAAAACAAGTATTTTGGAAACTATGAAAGAATCCACAAGTTTTTCTAAATGGTACAAAAATGTATCATAAAACTGGCTTTGACATTCTGTCTTTCAGTTTCTCACCTGTATTTGGCAATTCAATGGATCAAGAAATGTTTTTTTGTGATTTGCTTACTGAAGGGACTTTTTTTTGTACATCTTTTCTTTTTGTTGTGTTTTAAAAGTCTACCTACTGTGGCTATACGTTTATTGACTTTATTAGTCATGGCACACTCAAATAATTTACCTAGTTCTTGGCACGATATTCTGGAATCCAGTCATTGCATTCAAAGAAGTCACTAATACCAAGTATCTTGTAGTTAGAGAAAGGGGAAATTAAAAATTGGATCAGAAAATCTACATGTGCCATGCACTGCTTTAACAGAATACTGGAGACTTGGTAAGTAGCAATAATCAGAAATACATCAGCTCCCAGTTCTCAGGTTGGGAAGTTCTGCCTCAAGGCACTGCTGTGTAGACAGGCCTTATTACATTCAATCCATGTGAGTCTATTAAATGGGTACAGAATTTATTAAGATATAAATTGAGGAAATACATTCACAAATACAAAATGGAGTAGACAGCTGAAGTCATCCTCTGATCTGACCATGAGTGAATCCACCTCGCAGGCAGGAGCCAGGAGAAGGGGCATGTGATCCTTCTCCAACTTCTTATAAGAGGTCCAGTACAAAGGCAGGAAGTACTGCCTCCTTTGGGCCATATAGCCCAAGGTCATGGGCAGAGCAAATACCACTACAGGGCCTTCTTGCTGTATCGTCTCCTGTGAGACTGTGAGAGCGTACCAGAGTAGGAGATGAAAGAGCTCACCTTTGGATAGTGGCATTATTGCAGTCTAATAGGAGTTAATCTCCTACTGGGTCCCACATCCTGCAGTGTTTTCATTGGGGCCTAGGTTTCTGCATGTGTTTCAGAGGAGGCAAAATTGATCAATCCATAGCCTTCTTTAAGACAAAGTTAAGCCATTTGAAAACTGCCCTCATGAACACATGAACATATGACAAATAAATGGTTGTTGATCGCACACATTTATCATTCACCCCTTCTCCAAACTGGCATTGTCCAGACTAAAGAGCAGTTTTAGTAGAGTCAGATCAATGGCTTATGTGCAAGTGCAAAGATATGCATCTCAGCATGGGTGGGCTCCATTAGAATGATAGGCTGTTGACTTAGGAAGTCGACTATGAAAAGTAATTGTCCTCCCTGGCTCTTAACTGCATTATAGTGTAGCCCATGAAACTACTTCTCCCTTGGTAGAACTATTGGCATGGTCCAGTGGTGCTGAGATGTCAGCACTGGATGGTGCAGCCTGTCAATCAATCCTCCAGCATCACCAGATGGTGAAGTCTTGGCCTGAGCAGTCAGTACACTGGGGATTCTGACCTAGGTGGAAACTGATTATTTTAGCTGAAGTGGGGCCCATTTTCACCATAGCTGGGCAAACATAGAAAGTGTTCCATTAGGAGGAAAACGTTTTCCCCTCAGACTGTGGACATTGCTGAATTCAAACATTATAAATTTAATAGCAAACATCTTCTGGATATCTTCTGGTGTCTTTAATGTCCTAATAAATAACAGGCTGTCTCATTGGAGTCATGCCCTGTGGGAATCGCTCAGGGATATTTGTGTGAGCAGAGCTATCCAGGTGAACAAGGGCATGTTCCCTAAATTCTGAGAACTCATGTTGCCTGTGGGAACCCATGCTTCATCTGCCCACTCACCATATGCTGTCCTGGGGAGGGAGTGTGCTATTCTGTCCTGGAACAGGGATCATGAGACACTATAGCTTATGATGCTTGCAAACAGATCATCATGGGTGAGTAAATTCAAAATTTGAGTTTATTTAAAGGTCCAGTTTGCTGGCACTGGGGCTGTTCATGAGGCTCATGGGACTTCTATCACAGTTTTTTTTCTCTCTAATTTCTACAGTGTCAGTTTTCTTTAGAGTTATGAAAATCTTTCTTTACATGTTTGTTGTAGCCAGTATTTTTCTTAGGTTTTCAGATTTATATTTGTAAATCGCGTGTAATGATGCTTTGTGGCTGTCTCTGGAGCCATGTGCTGTTGTTAATTCTTCTCCTGAACACTGTGAGCGCTAACTTCACTGCCCTTGTTTATATCTCTGCTTCAACATGTGTTTTATATATGTGGTGAAAGAGTTCCATGGGTAAGTTAGGGTTCACAGTGTCCAAAGTGTTTGTCCTGGTCTATACTGTGCCAGGATCCCTACCACCAGTATCCCTCAACTTAAAAATTAGGAAGAGTTTGCAGAACAACAATTCTGGGAGTGTTTGTAATGACAATTTTGTAGACAGACAGACAGACACACACACAGACATACTCATGCACACAGAAACACAGACACACACACATACATACATATACACACACACACACAGACATACTCATACACACAGAGACACAGACACAGAGACACAGACACACAGACACACAGACACACACAGACACACACACACACACACACACACACACACACACACACACACCATAGAGGTAATGTACTTCCTTCCACCCACCCACCTCTTTCTGGTGTAGTCCCATGCCATAGCAGAACAGACCTTGTCTTCCTCATCTTCCTAACCACTTTAATTAAATTGTGCTGCTCATGGAAGAAGGTCAGTCGAGAATCTGGCCACTACAGAACGAGTAGAAGCAGTTTAAATGGCATTGGATATTATTTAATAGTTAAATTAAATCTTCGTACTCCTTAAAGTATTGAATTAAAATTACCCTTTTGTCTTTATGAAAAATTTCTACCAGGAAGTTGGAGAGATGGTTCAGTGGTTAAGAACACGTGCTACTCTTGCAGGGGACCTTATTTCAATTCTCAGCAACCACATGGTAGCTCACAACTGTCTGTTAACTCCAGTTCCAGGAGATCTGACACCCTCTTCTGGCATCTGTGGGCACCAGGTACACATATACATACATGTAGGCAAAACACTCATAAAATAAAAGTGAACAAACCTTTCAAAATTTCCCATTAGTATCCCTGGCCTTTGGGTTGTTGTTATTGGAGGAAGGTCCTGCCCTCTACGACATAGGAGCAGAAACAAGTGAACAATTGTCTGGTATCCTTTGCCTTCCTAGCTACTCTGTGAATACTGCAGAAAAATGGCTAAAGCCTTTAACACACATAAAACCAGAACAGGGAGAGTCATTTGAGCACCAAAACTTTATTCCACAATCGGACTTACATTCCCTAAAAAAATCAAGGCAAATGATAAATTATTGCCAAGGCTTAAGTTAACATTATGGTTTGTACATCTTGGCACAAGAATTTAGTGGAATGCAATCTATGCCTTCAACTATGTTTTTGGAAGCTTTTGGATATGCTGCCACACATTTGCTCAATATAAAAAATTAAGATGGGATGTCTTGATAGCTCCTTAATATGTTATGTAATAGTAAGACATTGGAATGTTTTAACAGAGTGCATTTGAAACTTAGAGTTCTCTGAGAAAAACATGATTCTGTGTGTGTGTGTGTGTGTGTGTGTGTGTGTGTGTGTGTGTGTGCGTGCATGCATGCACTGAATGATATGAGGACTACTAAGGCTAATTCCACCAGTGCTGTAAAGGCCACCTGCTTGAATGGCTTTCTATCAGAAGGAGTCTGTACGATGTGGCTGCAGAGCTCAGGAAGGCGCTCTCCCCGTCGTACAGTGGCTCAGTGGCATGTCAGAACAGGGCTTCAGTCTGTCTGCATGCGCAGGCAATTTGTTCTGTTTTACCGCTGAATCAGAACCCAGTATATGAATGAGCCGTGGCTGGTCTGTCCACAGCCACTGATGGATGTTTGGGTTTGTTTCCAGCTGAACGTTGCTTTGAATGCTCTCATACGTGTTTCACACAGACATGTTTTCATCTGTCCTGTGTGCAATGGCTGGGAATGAAGTTTCTGGGTTCTTTGGTGACTTTCCAAGCCTTCTCCAGTTACACACTTACCACTCACAATCTAGAAGTATGAGACTTCCAAATTCTGCCTGACTTATTATTACTTTACTGTTGTTTTGACTTTAGCCATTCCACATCATTGTGGCTTTAATTTTTGTTTCCCATTGATTAACCGTACTGACCAAGAATTGGTAAATTATAATTTGCACATAATGGAACAATGCACAGCTCTGTCTGCTTAACTTTTATGATGTCTACAGCCTCTCTCTCTCTCTCTGTGTATGTGTGCGATGTATGCATATGTTGTGTGTAGCACATGCATGAGTGTGGGCGGTACCCATGTATGTACACATGTCTAAGGTGGAGGATATTATCTATAGCTTCTGTGTGTGTGTGTGTGTGTGTGTGTGTGTGTGTGTGTGTGTGTGTTTGTCTGTCTGTCTGTGTCTCTCTCTGTGTCTGTGTGGTGTATGCATGTGTGCATGTGTGTATGTGTGTGTGCGGTAACCATGTGTGTACACATATCTAGGCTAGAGGATGATATCTACATTTTCTGTGTGTGTATGTCTGTCTGTCTATGTGTGTGGTGTATGTGTAAGTGTGGTATATGCATGTGTATGTGTGCAGTACCCATGTATGTACACATGTCTAGGTTGGGGGATGATATCTACAGCTTCTCTCTCTCTCTCTCTCTCTCTCTCTCTCTCTCTCTCTCTCTCATGTGTGTGTGTGTCTGTCTGTCTGTCTGTCTATCAGTGTGGTGTATGCATAAATGTGGTATATGCATGTGTGTGTGAGGTACCCATGTGTGTGCACATGTCTAGGTATGCCGAGGCTGGAAGATGATTGATGTCTGTTGTCTGTCTCTACCATTTTCTGCCTTCCTCCTTTGAAGCAAGGTCTCTCCCTGGGTCTACAGTTTGCTTGGTTTTGGCTAGGCTGTCTGGCCAGTGAGCCCCAGTGATCTTCCTGTCTTTGCCTCCTGATCTCCTGCCAGCCCTGGGGTCCCCGTCACACCCAGCCATACCTGGATTTTTATGAGTGCTGGGAATCTGAACTCCTGCTTGAGCAGTTAACAGCACTCACTGTGCTGGTAATCAATGGTACCACACCACTGAGCCATCCGATTTTCAAAGCCTAAAATAGTTTGGCCTCTGGAGGAGGAGACTCAATAACCCTAGAGATTAACACATTTTTACATGCTTCTTGCCCACTATTCATCTCTTTTGCTAATTTGTGTTGGTTAGCTTTTGCCAGTTTGGCACGTGCTGAGTCACATGGGAGAAGGAAACTTTAACTGACGATTGCCTTCATCAGATTGGCCTGTGGGCATGACTGTGGTGCTATTTTCTTAATTAACGATATATGTGGGAGGACCCAGCCCACTCTGGGTGGTGCCATTCCTGGGTGGGTGGTCCTGGGTTATAAAAGCAAGCTCAGCAAGCCAGAGAGAGCAAGACAGTTAATAGCGTTCCCCTGTGGTTTCTGCTTCAGTTCTGGTCCCCAGGTCCCTGCCCTGACTTCCCTCAGTGAGGGACTGTTATCTGGAAATGTAAGATGAAATAAACCATTTTCACCCCAAGTTTCTTTTGACCAGTGTTTTATCATAGCAACAGAGAAACAAATCAGGATAACTATTCAAATATGTTTAAATTGCTTGCCTTTTATTTTCTTTTTAATTGACTATAAAGAATATTTAAGAATTTTGGATACAAATTCTTCATGGGACTTTCATTTCTCTTTCTAGCTTTTTAAAATTTTATAGCTTTAAAATTTTGATCAAGAGGTAGGGGAGGATCTGGGAGGGTGAGGGGAAGGAATATGATCAAAATATATTGGTGTGAAATTCTCAAAGAATAAATAAAAGCATTGTTAAAATAAATCAGGAAAAATTGATCAAGTCTAATTAGCTATGATTTTAAATCTATGTTTCCTATACCATATCTGAACTTATAGGAACTGATTTAATTAGTTAAGTATTTTATAAAGTATGAGTTTTTCACAGCAAGGTAGATGGCAGAGCACATATAGAGACTATACTGTAAGTATCCTGTGCAGTATAAGATGAATACCGTAAGAGGACAAGTGGGGGCGTGTTCTCAGTCCTTGAATGAGTTTATTTTATTGGTGTAAGTATTACAATTATTCTTTACTTAGGCCCTGAGAAAGTTTGGAATATTTATCATCTCTTTACAGGGTATTATAACATTGCGATCATATAAGCTAAGGCAATTCCTGTTGCTACACTAATACGTATATTTTACCTTTAGAAGATTTTTAATATGAAGTAGTTTTTCTGTCTCAAGAATCTTGTCATCTTGACCAACATGATATCAACGACTTTGACTATATTATATAATACTTTGGAAAGTATAAGATGGATTAATGACAGATTAGGTGTGAAAAAAATTCTATTGACTATATTTTAATGGTGATTCCTTTCTCTGAGGTCCATGACTAGACAGCTGTAATGGCTTCGCTAGTTTTACCAAAGCATGGGTTTTGGTGGTGGTGTTGACGGTATTGCTTTTGATGGTGGTGGTTTGGGCTTGTTGCTGCTGTTCTGTTTGGGTGCTGCTTGAACTCTGGCACATCCTCAGTGACTGAGCTGCATCCCAGGCCACACTGTTCCTTTAAAGAAGTGGAACTCTCCACGGCCCCCAGCGGCCGGCAGCCTCCCTCCTTTGGTTGGTCTGATGACCCAGAGTTCTTTGAACTGACCGTGTTGTCCCCTCCTTCTGTCCGGTTTTCCAATCTCACCTCTGGTTTTTAATGCTGGAAGGCATGTGTTTACCTTTAAAATTTAAAAAAAAAAATGAGCTAATTCTAATTTTGCTTTGTAAGACATTTGATTTATTTATTTACTTTTAGAATTTCACAACACTTTGAAATATTTAGAGATACTGTAGGGTGTTGCAAATAGAGGATTAGAAACCACTGTCATGAATCCAAGAATGTACTTTGCCAATATGCAGCTTTTCCCAAGGCAGTCTATTATTGTTTCCCTAATTTTTAAAATTTTCTCTCACATGCAATAAAATGTTCTTCCAGTATTCTTTTTTGCTCCCCTCCATACTTCTGAACAAAAAAAATTTGGGTAACATATTTGTTGTTTATTTATGTGTCATTATGGTTAAGGTTATATTGTAGTGTGTTATTTTCTATTATATCTACATTACTTGCCAGAAATCTAACTATGACTAAATGCTAAAAGATAACTTCTATTACATAAATTGGGCCCCAAATCATCAGGCATGTCTAACTGTGGCCTTATGGCCACATGGAGCCAAAGACAGCTATGAATACAGACCAACCCAAAATCATAAACTCACTTACTAGAGCATTATGCGTTTTTTTGGTAACTTGATGGCACAGTTTTTGAGCGAATACTTTGTAAATGACAATATTAGATTTCAGTGTCAAAAGGTTGAACATCCATGATGGAGTCAAACCTTAATAATTCATCATAAAGATGATTTATCATTAAATATTAAAATTAATGTGTGATGCATGGAGATATGGGCCCCAAATACTAGAGCATTTATTTTCCAGAAGTATAAAGTGTCATTGAATACTAACATAAACAATAATTTAGAGGAAATGTTGACACGTCTATTTTGAATGAAGGGAAAAAGGCTGTTTTACCTTTTTGCTAGACACTGAGGATCGATGAAGTGATAACTGGATGAGTAAAGGATGTGGAGAAGGTCAAGCAAAGGTTGAGGGATTGTAGAGTGGTCAATCAACAAAGGTGATGGAGTCAGGACAAACTCCCTGTTCTAGAATGTGGGGTGACTAACCTGGCCAAATAAAATGCGGTATGTTGAGAATTAATAGCAGAAGTAACATATAGTAACTTCTATATGCACAGGGGTTATCATTCTTAATACTCAGTGGTTTTCAACCTTCCTAATGCTGAGACCCTTTAATACAGTTCCTATGTTGGGGTGACCCCCAGCCATAAAATTATTTCTGTTGCTACTTCATAACTGTACTTTTGCTATGATTATGAATTGTAATGTAAATATCTGATGTACAGGGCATCTGAGATATTTCAGGGTACAGTGATTAAATTTTACCAACAAGAACCTTTATTCCTTTGCACCATATCTTGGTAACGTGTATAAAGTGAAGATTCTGACCTACTTTGGATAGAAAAATGAAACTCCCCAAAACTCCACTTACCCCCTCAGTAACAAACCACCAAAACTTGGACCCCTCTATTTTGCTTTGCTTTATACAGTAGTAAGCACATTTTCCTTGATTTTAATGTTAGTCATGTTTTGGTCAGCTTTGCATCTGCACTATGATCCTAAGAAGCGAAAGAGGCCGGGCGGTGGTGGCGCACGCCTTTAATCCCAGCACTCGGGAGGCAGAGCCAGGCGGATCTCTGTGAGTTCGAGGCCAGCCTGGGCTACCAAGTGAGTCCCAGGAAAGGCGCAAAGCTACACAGAGAAACCCTGTCTCGAAAAACCGAAGGAAAAAAAAAAAAAAAAAAAAAAGGAAGCGAAAGAGGTAGCATTTGTTCTAAGGAAAATGCTGCTAACAGGCAAGGTTTTCTGGCGGGGGGTTGAGGGATGAAAAGGGATGATGTATCAGACACTCACCTTGTATTTCCATCCTCAGGTAAGAGACCAAACCTGAAAGTGCACATCAACACCACCAGCGACTCCATCCTCTTGAAGTTCCTGCGTCCAAATCCAAATGTAAAGCTGGAAGGCTTTCTCCTGGGATATGGCAGCAATGTGTCCCCAAACCAATACTTCCCTCTCCCCACAGAAGGGAAAGTCACCGAGGCCGTAGTAGGTAAGTAAGCTCAGAGAGAGGGGTGGGTGGTAAGAGGCACCAACTGTAACAAGATGCCCCAAATGGGGAAGATGAGAGACATTTAATCTACATCTTTGGCTGAGCCCAATGTGGCAATACAAATCACCTTTGTAATCACTGTAACCCAAAGCATAATTCTTTATATTGAAGTTTTTTATTGTATGAAGAAATAATTGTCTTAACCGCCATTGAACCTATAATCCCTACCCACATAACTGAATACATAAGGAAAAAACAGCTGAAATACTGGGCTTAGCCCTTGTGGCATTATTTATGTGAACTAATTTTTCTTCTTGTTGACTTTCCTTTTTTCCATTAGAAGATGGCCACTGTAGATTTTTGGATGTTATCTTTGGAAAGAGATATTATCTTTGGAAAGAAAAGAAAGCATATTGCATTTTAAAAATTTTAAGTAATTCAGACAAGGCGGTTAAGGTTTAATATGAATTATGAAATAATGCATTTCATTGAAAACGTTTTAATGATATAAAATTAGAGTTTCAGGATGTGAGCCATCTTCTTGCTCTCTCTGTGGGGGAAAATGTAAATAAAATCCACTTAACGGATTAAATGCTTTGATAAGGATGATTCATTGTGAAAACTTTGAAAGTCTAGGGTGAGATTCAATTCTTTACACCCTGCTAAGATGTTGCTTACGAGGCAGTCTTCGAACTTTAGAATTTTAATCCCCTGTGTTCCAATACTTCCTATTGGTTCTTGAATTTTCGAGTGTGTAACGAGAATACTAAGATGAGTTGATTTTGCTCTGTCTCTTGCTTTTCCCAGAGAAATCGCTGTTGCTCCTTAATGTCAGCCAAGGGGTAATATTGTTAATTAATGAATAACTAGAGATGGTATTGTTAAGTAGTGAGTAACTCAGTAGTACATAAGGAAACCACTTTAAGCAAACCCAGGAGTTGATTAAACCCCCCCCCCCCATACTCTGAGAATTAGGCAGTGTTGAGAAGTATAATAACCAATTCCATGAGTAATTTGAGTTTGGATGTTTATAAATATTCCCTGGTATCTATCCAGTCTTCAATGCAGGAAGTGGCCAGAACCACAAGCTCACCTTTACATTGATAGCAGAAGTACACACCACCACCCCCTTTTCACGGAGTGTTAGAACTAATGTTTCATTTTTGATGGATTTTTCTGTTATTTAAATGGAGAACTTGGTCACTTGTTAGCTTCTTTGATAGCAGATGAAAGCATTAAATATTAAGACAGCTGAAGTCAAATTACTAATGAAAGGTACGTGCAGAAATCCAAAGAAAATGTCCAGCTTAAACACTCCAGCCTTCCATTCTTTTAATAATGAACATTGATCAAATGGACTGGGAACCCTTTTATTTATTATTTTCATGCCTGGCTTTTTATTGTGTAAATTTCCAAAATTAAAAGGAATAATGTTGATGAATATCTTACAGTACAGCTTGAATACATATCACTGTGCTAATGTTGGTCTATGTGTCTGTGCATAGTGTTTCCTGGAGTATTTTAAAGCATAAAGAGATACACTTTTATCAAGTATGCATCTATAACAGATAAATGTTTTAATAATTCCATACTTTTATTATATTATTGCATTTAATCCTACAATATCACTCTATACCTGGCTTATACTTAAAATTTCTCATGTGGTCTTACAACTGTTTTTAGTACTGGTCTATTTGAATCACTATATAAAGTCCACACATTACATTAGATTATGGATCTTAAATCTCTGCCTTTCCTTTTAGAATATCATTGGTATGTAGAGAAATTGGAACACCTTTTGGGTGGGCTGTCCACGGCCTGTATTTAGCTGGCTACTTCCCTTACGTGTTTTTCTTTGTAGTACAGAAGATAGCATTTTGGAGAGTGGAGACAACCAACATTTTAGGCAGGATTTATACTATTCTAAATTCTCTAGAACAGACAGCTTCTCTTCAAGGGTATTCCCATGTCCATCCAGAAGGAGGAGACAAGAGTTTATCCTTGCTATGTGTCAGCAAGCCTTTGGCCAGATAATAATCTTACAAGGTTTAGACAGTTATCTATTCATGAACTTCCATGAAGTTCAGAACCCACCCAGGCCAGAGATATGATTTAGATTCTATTCTTTTGACAAGGAAATCAAGAACCTAGTAGTGTAGGGTTTTAAAAACTGCTGATTATGAGGTAAGGGGTCCATTCTCAATGAACTCTGTGCCTGCTAACAGACAACTGGCTATCCAGTATTCTCCTCTTAAGAGTTAGGAGCCAAGGCCGGGCGGGTGGTGGCGCACGCCTTTAATCCTAGCACTCGGGAGGCAGAGGCAGGCAGATCTCTGTGAGTTCGAGGCCAGCCTGGTCTCCAAAGAGAGTACCAGGAAAGGCGCAAAGCTACACAGAGAAACCCTGTCTCGAAAAACCAAAAAAAAAAAAAAAAAAAAAAAAAAAAAAAAGAGTTAGGAGCCTAAAATAGTTGTGGAATATTAGTTGAAGATGTGTTACATTTGTTCATGCTGTGGAATATTTGTTTAATGATACAAAAATGTGTTGCATTCTTTTTTATTGCATTTGTTTAACTCTGTGAAGATGTGTTAGTTTGCCTGCCTAAAACACCTGATTTGTTTAATAAAGAACTGAATGGCCAATAGCTAGGCAGGAGACGGATAGGCCGGGCTACCAGGCAGAGAGAATAAATAGAAGGAAAAAAGGAGGTGGGTGGCCCACAGAGGCTATCTAATGAGACCTTACTCAGGGTCAGAGAATCTAGGCTTGCTTTACCCAGCAGGGCTGCATAATAAGATGATTTGGTCACGGGTGTGTTTACCAGGTGTTTGGAAGGGTCTACACTTGTCTGTATGGTGTGCTTTGCTCTTGCAAAGGGGAGGTCTTTTGCCTCTCCCCTTGGCATATTATAAAAAGCCCCTTTGAATAAAGCCCTGGGCGGCAGCTGGACCCTCCTGAAGCTATCCTGTGTCTCTGTCTTTCTTATCATCTCTTTTTATCTTTTGTGGGAGCCCATTTTCAGGTTCCTTGTAGCTTTACCCAGCAGGTCCATATAGAGAGGATGATTAGACCACAGGCCTGAGTGCAGGTGTCTGAGATGGTCTGCACTTGGCTGTGCTGGGGGAGGAGGTCTTTTGCTCCACCCCTTGGGTTCTCTATAAATACCCTGGGGCAGAGACAGTCAGGGCTCGTTGGAATAGGTTCCAGGCCCTCTCGAGACTGTCCTTTATTTTCTGTTTATCTCCACACTCTAAATCCTTCTATCTAATATTTCCTGCTGCTCACACTCAAGAAAACTCTGGGGAACTGTGGGGTTGGTGGGTAAATGTCCAGCAATCTTTCTATCTATCATTTCCTCATCCCTCTCTCTTCCACCCAAGAACCCTCCAAAAGGTGGGAGCAGGTCTGAGTTGGACTCCCACAGACTCCCACAAGGAGGAAGGAGGAGGAGCAAGAAAAGGAGAAGATGACACCAGGGGCCAGCCACCCAGCCACACAGCCAGCTACAGAGTAAGAAGTAAAGAAAGATATATAGAATAGAGAAAGGTAAAAAGCCCAGAGATACAATGTAGAAGAAGAGAACTGGGATAATTTAAGAAAGCTGGCTAGAAACAAGCCAACCTAAGGTCAGGTATTCATAAGAAAAAGTTAAGTCTCCATGTATTTATTTGGGAGCTGGGTGGTGGGCCCCCACAGAGTAAAGAGTAAAAAGTAAAAACAACCAGCTACATAAAATAATTTGGGAGCTGAGCATTGAGTCAGTCTGGCTATTTATGGCTAAAATGGAGGATAGAATGGTTAGCTCCCTAGTCTTGCTACTTTCAGGCCTTAGTGGATGATCAATAGTATTCAAATACATGGAGTTAAACTGACACAGGACCCCTTGAAGTTGAAGCCACTGTAAAGGAGAGGAGAGAAAATCAGGGCTGAAGTTAGGTATATAAGCTCCAAAGACTAATAGCAGCTCTAAGAAAGTAATCACACCCATTTCCACCGTGAGGATCCAGTGACTCAATTTCAAAGCTGTTTGCAGAAAAAGGATGGGAGTGTTTGACATACTTTTTTTTTTTCAACATTTTTATTTTAAAATGTAATTACATCATTTCCTCCCTTCTTTTTCCTCACTCCGCCTCTCCCATGTGCCCTTCCTCCTGCTCTCTCAATCCATGACCTCTTTCTCTTCACTTGTTATGTATGTGCATAACTATCGCAACCTACTGAGTCTGCCCAGTGTTGCTTGCGGTTTATGATTTCAGGGCTGGCCATTTCGAACGTGACAATTAAGCAAGAGGCTCATCCCCAGGGAAGAATAATTGTCCTTCTCTGCTGTCAGCATTCCTTAGTTCTCTGCAGTTCTTTGTTAGGGGTGGCCATTATGAGATTTCCCACTTGCATATTAGAAAGTCTGTTGGCATTGTCCTTGTTTAGGCAGCCAAACTTTGAATCTGATTTTAGAGAGCATGTAAAGGAGATGGGACATTAGTAGAATTATCAGAACCATATGTACAGCATTTAACCTTGATATTAGAAAAATGCCGTCTGAGCAGCAGTGAGGATATCCAAATTCATATGGATTTGTATAATTGCTTTTCTCGTTATTTAGACCACAGAATGAAGAACAGACATTCCTTTCAAATTTAAATGGCTGTGCTATTTAAAGCATTCTAAGTATATTTATTAGGAGTTTCAATATGTCAAATGATGTTCTCTAGTACCATAAGTGGTTTAAAAATGGAAGCTAGATAGTCATACCAAGGGAAAACATTCCAGGTCTAGAGATGCTGTTACATATTAGCAGGGTGATCTAGAATTTTCAGCCTGTCACTTCTACTCAAGGAAATTCTAGTATATTCTGTAGTCCATCTCAGGAGTAACTACAGCTGCAGAGCCATTGGGTACCCTTACAAGATGCCCAACATCTTCCTAGCCTTGTGATCCACACAGCAACAAAAGGGTGTAGGCTGAGTTCTGTATGAAAGCTTACACAAACTCTGAGGGCCATTTGGTAAGGAGGAATATTATCCTCTAGGCAAGCTGCATCTGCTCGTAAAGCTTTCTTTAACTGTTGAATATAAGCACATTCCACCTTCTCAGAGGACCAAGGTTTCCAAGAATAAGGAAGATAAAAATCGAGTTCCCAGAGATTTAGCTGCAGGCTGTGTGACCTGGAAATGCGTTATCATTTTGAAGAAATCTCAGGAGGCCAAATTGAGAAATAATTGTAATGGCCAGTATTGGGGTATTACCTGGTGACTAGGAGGGAGACAAATGACCAGAATGGAGGAATTTAGTGACCAGGGATTGGTCTCTTGGCTTCAGGGTGTAGAAAATATTGTTTACAGTCAGGGAAAGCATGTGAGTTCTTTAATCTGATTATATCTGGGATGTTTGTTGTTGCTCTATCTGGCATGTCAGTGATCCTGTTTGGGGTTTCACGGGAAGGCTAATGAGAACTAAATATCATTGTCCCGTTCCAAAACCTGGCCTAGTTTGTTTTGCTTTGGATTATCAATTGTTTCATTCTTTATGCTTGTGCAACACAGAAAACCAAAAATTCACTTAAAAATAATTAAGGTCAGCTGATGGTTGTTAGAGGTGACTGTAGCTAGAGTTTTCCTGCCTGGCCCACAGTCAGGACTAATCTCTCTCACCTGCCAGTCCCATAGCCCCTCAGACCCAACCAAGTAAACACAGAGACTTATATTGGTTGCAAACTGTATGGCTGTGGCAGGCTTCTTGCTAACTGTTTTTACAGCTTAAATTAATCCATTTCCATTAATCTATACCTTGCCACATGGCTCGTGGCTTACTGGCATCTTCACATGCTGTTTCTCATCATGGTGGCTGGCAGTGTCTCTCTGACTCAGCCTTCCACTTCCCAGCTTTATTCTCCTCCTTGTCCCGCCTACACTTCCTGCCTAGCCAATGGCCAATCAGTGTTTTATTTATTGACTAATCAGCAACACATTTGCCATACAGAACATCCCACAGCAGGTGACCTTTAGGGACCAAGGAGGAATCTGTCTGTGTGTGTGTGTGTGTGTGTGTGTGTGTGTGTGTGTGTGTGTGTGTGTGTTTCCTCCGTATTAGTTTTGTCTTTGCTGGGTTGCACCAAGGTCTTGCTAACCACTGGAAACACTAAGGGCATTTTCTATGCCATGATCCCCTCCCTCTTTGAAAAATGTTCATTGGTTAAGAGTCCAACGGCTGGATTCTGCATTTTCTCTCTAATTTGTTATGTCAGAACGAGTTGCATTGAATGGACACCACCAAATATTTGTGGTATAGGATATGATGGACTCAAAGCTGTGGAGAATATTCAGGTTTCCAGAGGTCATGTAAATTGTTTTAAGTCCTGTTACCAGGCAAGTCAGCACCTGCTCGTTCAGGGCAGATCATGGACAAATCCCTGTGCTTTGAGGAACCTTAGGGACAAAGATGCCGGAACTCCTAGGAGGCTGTTCCATGTGGCATTCTTCAAGCTCTTCCTTGTCCTTTAGATGAATGTGTTCTTTTTTATTAATCCTTTTTCTTTTCTAATATTCTAGTAAAAGCAGAAAAATAGTCCTACTATTTTTCTTTTTTTATATTTCTTGCTTTAAAAATCTATTTAATAAAATTATATCATGTCCCCCTTTTTTTCTCCACTGGATCCTCCTTGTTCCTTTCCCTCAAACCCCTCCCATACCTTCCTATGCTCAAGTTGATAGCCTTTCTTTCCTTGATTATATTTGTTGTGTGTGTGTGTGTGCATACAGATGTATGTAAATAAAACCTGCTGAGTCTGCTTCTATTGTTTGTGTGCATATGGTTCCAAGGCTGACCACTCTGCATTGGACAACCAATAAGGGGCTTTTAAAAATTTTTTTTAGTCCTTTGAGTATTTTTATATGTTTTGATCATATACACTCCCCCTCCCCCAACCATCCCCAAATCCAACTCCCTTCCCTATCCATCCAACTTTATTTATTTATTTTTTTAAAATTTCCTCAAGGCCAATTTTTGCTGTCCAAATATTCTTGGCCGTGTGGTCTTCTTCTGGAGAATGGTCAACTTGCCAGGGGCTCCATTCTCAGAGAAAATTCCCTCTCCCTCTCCCCGCAGCTAAAATTGCCAACACCCCCACAGCTGGGGGTCAGGGTGTGTGCCCAACACCTTGGCTTGAGCTCGCACAGGTTTTGTGTATGCGATTGCAACTACTGTGAGTTCCTATGTTTCCTGCTGTGTCCAAAAGACAACGTTCCCTTGGCCTCATCCCTACCTGTGTCGTTTACTCTTTCCAGCCCATTTCATGTTTCTTTTTTAAAGGTTTATTGTATTTTTAATTGCATGCATGCACATGTGTATGTGCCTGTGTGTGTGTGTGTGTGTGTGTGTGTGTGTGTCTGCATATGAGTGTAGGTTTCTGCAGAGGCCAGAAGAGAGTTTCAGGTAGTTGTGAGCCACACCTAACTTGTTGGGAACTGAACTCCTTCAGTCCTCTGTAAGAATAGCTAGTGTTCTCAACGGCTGAGCCATCTCTCCAGCTCTGTTTGGTCATATTTCTTTATACTAAGAAATCTGTGTGCTTTTGTTTTTATTACTTCAGAGTACATTCATGTTCTAAGTTAAATGTTCTTTTCCAGCTCATCAGATTGGTTGCTTAGCGTTTTGCCTGACTGTACGAGCATCAATTGTTCCTGACTCATTAGCCACCATTTATCAGATGTCTGTTGCTGTAGCAAGTTAACACAAACTTGGAGGGTTAAAACATAAATTTATCATCTTATAGTGGTGGGTCAGAAGTTCAACTGGGTTGTAGTGGGCTACACTCAAGGTGTTGGCCACACTACATTGTCTGGAGGCAAGAGGAGAGTGTCATTTCTTGCCCTTTTCCAAATCCTCTGCATTCCTCTTCTACCTCAAAGTTGACAGTAGTGGACCAAGCTGCCATATCACATCCAGTCCCGAGGCTTCTCCTACTGTGGAAAAACTGTGGTGGTCCTGAGCCCATCTGGATAGTTCAGGATGCTGTCCTCATGTGAGGTCAGCTGGTTATCAACCTTAATTCTGTCTGCACAGTAAATTTCTTCTGTTCTGTCACCTGACATAAAGGTTCTGGGGGTTAGGGACCATTATCCTAGCTGTCACAAGCTGCACACGTGGCATTCATGTCTTTCTGCAGCCAGTTTCCCATAAGGCCATTCTCTGTTCTGTCCATTAGGAGCAAGTCTGGTTTTCATAGATATGCTGTGGGCAGGTGATGATTTCATGATTGTAAAGTGGTGAGCTGAAATCCCCTGAAGATGAAGGAGCGAGAAAATTTTATTTCTTTGTGGAAAGAAAGCATCTCTTACAGCACCTACTCACCCCTTTGTAATGGGACAGTAGCATTTCTTTTTCCAGTGCACTGGACTTTAGCCAAACGTAATAAATTATTTTTATTTTCAAAACAAGTGCTATTATGTCACATTGCCTGACATATGCCTTCCCTATGACATGCTTACTATGGTATCTCACTTGCGTCATGAGAAGTTGCTGTTTTTGACAAATATTCAAGGTAATATTTAGTGACATATGGATTGATATTCTTACTAATCACATAAGATTTTCTATATTTTCATATTTCTATAAAGTATAAATTGGCATTTTTTAAGCCACTCAACCACTCTTACACACAAAGTAAAACATTTTATTCTGTCTTGTTATTTTAATATTCATATTCAAACAAAATTTGGTAAAAACCTGACTTAAGTAGAGCTGGTGTGGTGGCTCACATTCATTATAGCCATTAGGAAGCTAAGACAGGAGGATTGCTATGAGTTTCAGTCCAGCCTAGTCTATATAGTTAGACTGAGTCTCAAGAATTTGAAAAACAAAAAAATGGATTTTAATAGATTAATTAAAGCAGTAGAAAAATTTAGTGTCCAGAAATGGTGTGAAAACACAGAATTCTCAATGACTAGATCTTCTAGGTTCAAACTCCTTCATTTTTTGTAATCATATCCCAAATGTTCTCATCACTGATTTATACTTGAAGAATTTGCTTCTTTTTTATAGATCAGGCTGGTCCTGAACTCACAGAGGCCACCTGCTCCCAAGTAGCTCTTGCTATCCAGTTTTATGTTCAGCTGCTGAACATTTGGGGGAGAGAGAGGGCAGAGCGAGAGGGAAAGCGTGAGTGAGTGAATCAGTCCATCAATTGGATAGCACAAGGCAAATAGCTTTACTTTGCTTGCTCAAATAACCAATGGAAAAGTGTCTTATACATTTGGAACCAGTGCAAATTCTGACTGGTTTGTCTTCTAGCCAGGTGCCTGGAGTCCAGTGGGTTTAATGGAGGCCAGTGCTTTAAATCTCACAGTTGTGATCATTTCCCAAGGAGCACATTTCTATGTGCAGCTGTGGACTTCTCGGGGTACTCCCAGCCACCATCTTTACAAATGATTCCAGGGCTAGTGCTGAAACTGCAAGCTGGTGTCCTTTTAGTTGCTGTGTCCTGGAAGGAGCCCTGGGCCAGAATCGTGACTTCCATGTCCTAAGAAAGTTTACCCTCTACTTGAGAGGCAGTAGATACAGAAAGTACTTATGAGTCAAACAGACTTGGATTCAAATTGGATACCCCTGCTTACTGTGGAGTGGTTTGGGGTAAGATATTCAACTACTCTGCATTTCATTTTTCTTGTGTATAAAATAAAGAATGATCTTCCATAAGTGTTGTGAAATTGGGTAAATGATGCACAGCAGATTATTTATATATATATATATTTGTGTGTGTGTGTGTGTGTGTGTGTGTGTGTGTATATATATATATATATATATCATATATCCCAACATAGAGTGTATATATATATATATATCATATATATCCCAACATAGAGTACGAATGTTTTATAAATTTTATCAGTTTCTGATAGATCAAGCTGAATAGTCTTGTTCTTACTTTATATTTCTGAGCTTTGTCTCAGTCGCTAAAGAAGGTTAGTCTATATTTCCACTAAAGTTTTGGTGGAAATTTATGCAAGATTTTAATCTCTAGTGTGAAAACCCTTGATTAAAGAGTGGTGGTGTGATTTAGTTTGGTTTTATATTCGTCATTGAGAAGTGAGGCCAGGAAATCATAGATGTTGTTAACTGAAAACAAATAGTCATATTCATCTTAGTGTTGTGCCCCAAGCCTGTTTTCTTGACAGGGACAGCTCTCAAAACAAGATCTGGAAACAAATCCAAAGCAAAATCAGAGGTTGTGATGCAGCCTTGGTGGCCACACACCTCGCTCCCATGATCATGGTTTCATCATCAAGTGGCGGCTCCTGCATTGAAGCTGCCTCTTGCTCTTGGTAGATAGAGAGCAGGTGCTGCTTAGAATTCCACAACCATAGGTTCCCAAGGGAGAAAGGTGGTTCCCCGCTTTCTAGATTTAATACCTTCCAGCATCCCTGGTAAATTAGTTATTAGTAAGAATATATAAAAAGAAATTTGACTTACTCTACTAAACACAAATGAAAACGAGAGAGTAACACGGTTTCATTTAGTCAACTGATAACAAGTTTGCATAAAGTTTTAATAGTTTCTTATTTTGATGTGTTTCACTTTTATTTCTCAGAAGAATCTTGAGTTTCAAAACATCCTGAATAGAGTTCACTTATAGAAATGGAGATGTGAATAAACAAATTAGATGCTGTAAAATGTGACACAGCTTATACTCTCATACAGTAGTAATTAAAACTGATTATTAAATTTAATTTTCATATCTATGGGGTGGAGGGCTGGAAGTCATGATAATAGCATGCAAAGTCTGAGAACCATTTCTCTCTTTCCAAAATGTGGGTTCCGGGCATTGAACTCAGGACATTAGTCTCAGCGTCAAGCATGTTCCTGGCTGAGCCATCTTGCTGACTCTTCCCCTTAACTCTTATATTTAACTAGAAAACTAGAAAAAATGTATCGTGTACGTCTACCATTGCAATTTAGACTTGTAGCTTCCCTTTTCTATCTCTACATAACATATTTGTGCATTCTTTAATCATTTTGTTCAGAAGTGGAATAAGGTTTAGAACAATGGAGGTTGTTACTACTTATTCTACTGAAGGCAGACATCACAAGGAAAGGGGTTGTGGATTTGTTGGCGGAAAATAGCTAGAAGTAAGCTTGATGAGAAAATGAAGGTGCTATACAGGGGATTAAATATGTGGGCCTGGACAAATATGGGTGGAGAAGAGGCAGGATAAAATAACAGCAGGGAGTGATGCAGTGTGGCCATGGAGACCAGGTGAAGCCGGCCCACCTTCCCTGAATCCTTTGGTAAGTATCAAACGGCAAACAGGTATCAGTCATGAAGATGGGCAGTTACCAAAAGAAGAGACAGTTGTTGAGCACACAGCATGTTTGGGAGCGTCTTACCCAGTGGTTCTCAACCTGTGGGTTGTGACCCCCTTTGGAGGGCAAAACGACCCTTTCACAGGGGTCACATATCAGATATCCTGAATATCAGATATTTACATTACAGTTCATAACAATGGCAAAATTATAGTTACAAAGTAGCAACGAAAATAATTTTATGGTCAGGGTTATCACTACATGTGACATGTGGTCACATCCTTGGGAAGGTTGAGAACCACTGCTCTTACCCATAAGGAAATCTAAGCTTAAGTGACTGTCCCAAGGCTTTACAGTGCTGTTCACCTGGCCTTGAGCATCTGCACTCAAGGGATCCTTCTGCTTCAGCCTCCTGGGGAGCTGCTGCCATCTACTACAGACACCAAGAGCTTGGCACCTGCTTTTAGCATTACTGTTAATGTTAGTAATTGTGCATGCATGCACGTGTTTGTGCCTTGTTGTGCGTGCATGTGTGTGTGCATGTATGCACATGTGCATGTGCGTATGTGTAACCTGTCTTCCGTCATACTCTACCTAAATAAAAAAGTTCCACCAGCCGAAGATCCTAGGGGCCTTATATTTCCTTTTCTTTTCATGTTGAATTGAACTTAGAAATATTATAAATTAATGAATGGGAAAGGGTTAAATTTGAGGCTCACAAAGTCTGAGAGAACTGTGAGTACCACTTAAGATAGAGGGTTTTTTTTTTCCTCTTTTATTTAAAATCACTTTCTGAGCTAGTTATTTTATTGGAAATATATTCACTAGGTGGGAAGTATTTGGCTTTAAATCTTCAAGATAAATCCAATTTTTTTCATTAAAAACAAGATATCCTAGAATCATTTGATTTTCTTCCAAGGCATATAATTTAGCAGATTTAAGTAAGACTCATGAAAGGGTGTTTAAAGCTATTGGCGTAGAAAGCATCAAGTTCTTAATAAATGTGTACCATCTTTAACCAGTTCACCATGAGTTTTCACCAGAAAGTCCTGTCCTGAAAATAGACACCTGTTTCCCCATGTGCTGCTTAAGATAAATCTTTTTAATATTCTATTTTTTTTCTGCTGGATTCAACTGTACTTTAACTGGATTTTACTCATCTTCCTGATCTAATATATCATCTTCAAGTCTATCTTTTCTTAGAAGTTCACTAAACTAAATTTGTATTATCTCAGAATTTTAGTTTTCAGCCATATTGTATCAGGTAAACTGAAATCAAAAATCTAACTTTCCAAAATTCATGATTGGTTATACATTTAAAATGTCCTCTATTGCCATGGGCTAAAAGGATGTTTTACTCTGCATCTAGTACTCCAGAATCATTGCAAGAGTCTGGCTATTAGGAAGGAGGTTTTTAATGGAAAGCTAGCTAACGCTGAAAGGTTAAACTGGAGGGTCTGAGGGTTATCCAGAAAGTGAAAATAGAAGAAAAGGATTAGATGGTAGAATTTCCTTTGCTTTTAGGGATATCTCAAAACCAAGGACAATAGTCTTTATCAGCTATTACAATTGTCACGTTTTTTCTCTTGGAATGGGTTACTTGCCCAGCACACTCAGTGTTCTTTGGCTTATGTGAGTCATACCATGTGCTGGGCTGTGATGAGCTGCATTTGGCTTTATTGTTTTATGTTGTGGTCAGATTGTGGGGTTTCGTGCATGTATTCCCCTGTGTCTTATTTCGCCAGCCTAATGAGGCCTCCCAGAGGCAGAGCTGGGCCTTATCAGCTCCATGTGTTTGATAACCAGACTCAGTGAATTTGAACTATTCTCAGTTCTCCAATCAAAGCTCATTGTCAACAAAACAAAGCATCTCTCATGGCCTGGAATGGTAGTCTCTGGGAGAAACAGTTCTTTGAGTTTAGGGGTGATTGTACTATTGGTAAATGCCTGGCTTGCCTGGCATGTCAAGATTTATACCTCTTGCCTGGTGTAATTATTAAATGTGCCCCATTATCTCAGTAGTTGGAAAGATGCCTGCTTGATCTATTTGCAAGGGAAAGCCTAGAGTTTTCAACATGACCCTCAGATTTTTCATAGTCTGATCATGAAGTGACAGCCCAAACTTCACTCTGCCATTGATGGTGCCCTGTTAGGAGGGAAATTAAGGGAAGATGTTGTCTCTGAGTTCTCTACTGTATTCACTCACCAAATGGGGTGCACAGTAGCTAATTAGCCTATCTTGGATGGAGATTTTCATCAACCAATGATTTTTGATTTTGAGTTCCCTCAATGTCCTCGGCCAAGGAATTGGTCAGTTGTTCCTGGGAGTTGCCCTGTAGAACAGACACTGTAAACAGCATCTTTATTCCAGGGAAGACACAGGATCCCTGGAGGTTTCGGGATATGCCAGCAGCAGGCTGACTCCAGATCTGTCTTGGCCCTTAGCCACCACAACACGCTGCTTTTCTGCCCCGTGCCTTACACGTATTCTGGTTCTTTTCAACTTTGGGAAAACTCCTTTTAGAGAACAGTTCTTGGCACTGTACCTCTACCTGGTAATGCCCACTAGAGCATTTTTAAAGGGTTGGGGGAAACGACACTTGGCTGGCTTGAAGTCTTGAACTTTGGACACTATTCTTTGGAGAAAACATGTCCAAATGAAGTCCTGATCATGCACTAGATCTTTCTAGAGTGATATGTTGAACATTGCAGAGTTTATGGGTAAATGTATGTGTACCGGAATAGGCTCTACTTCAAAACTCTAGCCCCAGCCAAACATTAAAACAGCTAATGGACAACAAATACCCCATGCTAAGCTTCTCTGTGGGGGGCATATATGAGCAAAGACAAGGAAAATATTACAGGCAAGAAAGCCAGCAATTTAGTATCTGACAGGCTTGGCAAGTGGGAAAGGTGTGTACTGGCCCTTAGGGCAGATGGGTCAGAGAAATATGGTACCAAGTATTTGTGATGTCAGGGAGAGAATCTATTACAGGGAAAGTGAAGCAGGGTTAGTTTGGGACAGTGGCTGGATGAGATGTACCAGGCTCTGTACCAGACCACAGGAAACAAGATGGGGTAGCAGGTGTACCCAGTATGCAGGGACAGGGAGTAGAGGGTCAGATCAGTGCTGGCTTCATGAGCAGGTGGCAAGTGCCCTTGGAGGACCTTGGGTTCGGAGTGAAATGAGCTGTTATCACTCTTCTCAATTCTTAGTTTCCTTTACATTTCATTTAGTGACTAATGTCCAATGGACCCATGCCCCCCCCCCCCCCGTGGTGGTGGTGGTGTAGGGGGTGGAGCCTGAGCTTTTGTGCTTTGGCCTTCCACACCCCTCACCTTCTTAGTTCAGTTTGCAACTGTCCTGTCTCCAAGACTTGCGTGCCCTTGCTCACTGTGTCCATCATGGCTTGGTCTTGGAAACCTGACTGAGGCAACAAGGAAATGAAAAATTACAGACACACACACACACACACACACACACACACACACACTCCCTGACACACACAGAAGCTGTGGTCAGATGGGCTGGAGAGGGCACCCACTACACAATCAGGAACCTCAGCACACTTGTCATGTATAGCACAGGAAGGAGGGATTAGCTAGTTTTGGTCGACGGCCTCTGTAGGGGAGCAGAATCAGGTTGCAGTCATCAGGAGGAGGAAGCTTCAGTTGCTGGTTTTTTTTTTTTTTACACACTGCACACCCAATCAGAGGGAGGCATTGTCACTTCCCTGAGTCTGGCCTGGGGAAGGCTCTGCCATTCTCAGGGGTCTGAGACACTGTGTCATTGACATGGACACAGCCGTTCACTCAAGACTTCATCTGCTCCCCACGCATTCGCTCAGAGCCACCTCTGTCCCTGCATATGCTGTCTACTTCTTACTCTCAATTAGCGATTTCAGCTGGCTTCCATCTCCAGCAGACCCTTGGGTGTGAACTCGGGAAGAGCTAGGGTAGGTACATACATACTGTGGTGCCATGTGGCCAGATGTGGTGGCAGTTGTGCTTGCACAAGCTGGAGGTATCACTATACATTCCTTAGAGCATTTGGATGAAGCAAGTACCATTCTGCCCCTACTTGGGTACGTGACGGTCCCAGGGCATGGACTGCAGTCATATGGGGTGTCCAGGTTGGAGTGACAGATTTGTGGGAAAGAGAGTTTGTGTTTTCTGTCCTGAGAGTGCAGACAGAAAGAAACTTTGATAATGAGGTAGACCCTAATGGGACACATTTTTGTCTTTGTCTATTTTCTGTTGCTATGACAGAACACCTGAGACTAGGCATTTTTATTAAATGTATTTACTTTATTAAAACGAGATATCTGGGCCCACGAATCTGGAGGCCTTGAAGTTCAGGACTAGGCAGGCACATCTAGAAAAGGCCTTATGCTGCACCACAGCGTGGCAAATGGGGTCGTGTGGCTGGCATATATGTGAGGATGGGAAGTTGGCATGTGCTCGAGAGAGCATAGAGCATGTATGTGAGAGAGCAAGAGAAAGTGCTGGCCTGTTTTCTAAAAAACCCACTAGGGTTCCCAACTGAGTCTACCTCCCAACATACCCCCTGGAGAAACTGAACCTCATACTGGAACATAGGAGAGTCCAAAGTTGTTGGGAGTCAGAGTGAGGAGGCATGCTTAGCAGAGGAGTGGAGTCCATCTCCAGAGTGTCACATTAAATGGTAAATCAACACCATAACCGGTGGAGGTGGAGATAGTGGAAAAAGGAAATGGCCTGTTTTCTTTTCTTTTCTTTAATGCCTTTAATAATTCGTTTTCTCTACTTTTAAAGAATGGTTTCATTCATCACTTGTTTTCTGCATTGGACCCACAATTAATACAGCTAGTCCTGGGTGAAATATGTCTTTAATAGTATTGCCTCCCCAAATCTCATCAAATGAAAGTGGAACACTGAGCCAAACTCCATGGATGTCTCCTTCATTGGGATGTGCTTTGAAGTGGTGGTGCTGTTTTGGAAACACCATTTAAATGTTTTCTTCCAAACACTTTAGTAGACTGTGAGGAGTGACCGAGTATAGCAGAGCTCTGGCAACACTGGGTTTGGAAAGAAAAGCCCCTTTGCTTACCTCTTCATCCATCAGAGCTGAGTTTTCCTTCCATGTTTCGAGACCCCGCCCATTCCACTGCACAGAGAGCAGGGGTTACTTCTCACTGGAATCATCAACTGTGCAGACTTGTCCTGTGACAAACGCCCACCTAAGCTGTGAGCTCCCTCGGATGAGGTGTGTAAATATCTGGACCCCCTTCTGTGGCTGACATCCGAGTCTTTTCTGCATGGCTGGTGGTTCCGTGATGGGGCTGGCTACACTTCTGTGGATCTTTTAAACTTTGGTGTTATTCCAGTCAGTCCTGGAGGCCGAGGGAGCCAGAATTTTCTTTGAACTGAGGGGCATAGCAGTATGTTCTGTCAAACTGGGCACAGGTTCATCATTTAAAAGATTTTGTAATATTTCATGGAAATAGTTACCAAATGGCCCAGGGTTTGTCAAATTGTCTCCAATTATTTTTCAGGCAGAAAGGAAAAGGTTTATTGATCCATGCTAAAACACATACTTGGTATAAATAATTTTGTTAAGTAGAAGAACAGTTCTGTAAATAGATTTATTAATTCTCTGCTGCTGAATTATGGAGTGTGTGAAAACAGTGGTTTATGTTTATGGACTGTGCTGGTTCACAGTCCCTAAGAGTTTTCTCCATTCTTCATGCAGAGCTCCATTGATTCCTTCTTTCAGAATATGCTAATTGAATAATTACTGCTTTTCAGGCTTAAGGATGCATAAATGAACAAAGCCTGAACTCAAAGTGTGGCCAGGGCTAGCCTGAGCTCAGTTCACCAAGTCTTTCTATAGAGACTTGGAAATATTCTAAACGGTGGGTTCACTTAGTTTCTGATAGTTACAGTTCCATAGATATTCTTTTTCTGCACAACTAATAAAAAGCTAGTAATCTAAATGACTTACTAAAATTACTAAACTGTGTTCATAACTTAGTAACCATTGTGAAGTTAGCACATCGATAACACCTCTGTTCAGTCTTCCTCATTAACTCTTGACTACCATGATCCTTTGCTACCTCTGCTCAGTCTTCCTCATGAACTCTTGACTACCGTGATCCTTTGCCACTGGATACCTGAGTGTTGGCCCCAGTGAGCAGCAAGAGCCCTCAAATGTCTAGAAAAATGTCCCATTAGTGTTTCCCCAAAAGAGAACCCCCATCTTTCTTAAAATTGGTTTTGCATCTTGTCAATTGTGTGTTCAGGGCCTATGGATGCGGTCTTCCAAACCCATCTTACACTTGTTCACAGTAATAAACCACACCTAATTAGACTGTAGCATTAGCGTCTGTTGGACAATATATTTTGAAGACTTTTTACAGTGATGTTTGTGAATGAAGGTGGTGTATAATTTTCTTGGGGAAATATTTGTATTTTGAAATCTGTGATGCTTGCGTGTATTTATTTATTTTTATTATTTCCTCCCTTATTGTCTGTCCTCCAATCTTATAGAGCACACCCACTTTTGGATTTAAGAAAATTGATAATATTGCTAGCATATGATTAGTACAATACAAATTAGTTACTAGCATATAATCTGTACAATTCTAAATAAATTTAACCAGCATGAAGTTTCTGTGAAAATAGCCACTGTGGTTTGCCTCCACCTAGTAAATGGGGGAAAAATGAAAAGTCCCTAGAGAAGTGTTTGCTTTGTCCCACTAATAGCCAAGCAACATTGAATGTCAGCCTCCTAGAGAGGGACATTTGATTCAACATAAAACCAAGTTGTTAGAATAACAGGGAGGAGAGAGGGAAATAAAGGAGGACGGGCAGGAAGAGATGAGAGATGAATGCATGCATGAATGAATGAATGTGTTTAAGCTCTTGACATGTTTTTTGAAGATCACCCTGGCTTACCTCATGTTTATGTAGACATATGCACGGTAGAAGCTTCGCAGGACAGGAATACCTGCCACTGTGACAACATTCTGAGCAGGGCCTCTTGCAAGACTGGAGTTCTCTACTAGAAAGAGATCCAAATTTGAAAGTTAGAATTTAAATTGGGCAAATATAGTAGGATCATATCCTTGACTAAAAATAAGACAATATATGTCCATATATGTCTTAAATATTTGACTTCTTGCCGGGCGGTGGTGGCGCACGCCTTTAATCCCAGCACTCGGGAGGCAGAGCCAGGCGGATCTCTGTGAGTTCAAGGCCAGCCTGGTCTCCAAAGCAAGTTCCAGGAAAAGAGCAAAGCTACACAGAGAAACCCTGTCTCGAAAAAACCAAAAAAAAAAAAAAAAAAAAATATTTGACTTCTTTAAATAGTAAATTCTCTTATCCTTTACCCTAGGGCATTTACAATATTAAGCAAATTAAGTTAAACTGGGCTGTACCCATTTGTAGAATTTACCACCAGAATTACAAATTTAAAGTAACTGCATCCTATATAAATTATCTTGCATTGAGACTTTAATTGTATACATTCCCTAAATAATGAAATAATTACTTTTGGTAGAACATCTGCAAAGACCACAATGAGTGTATTCTCAATCTGCTACAAATCCAAAATACAGCCTGGAACGGAAATCGTGACTTTAGTGCTCTATCTTCCTATGTCTGTATCACCAACAGAGCATGAGCAATCCTGAAACACTGTAAGTTGGGAGTATTTAATGAGCAGTAAGAACGAATACACACACCCAGTGTTCCACTTCTGTTCCAGGTGTTGACATACTACCACAGCCTGTACAAAACGACTGTGAACATAACCAAAAAAAAAAAAAAAAAAACTGAACTGATTTTTAAATTGTTCCCATGACCATGTTGGATCCCAAGCACTGTCCTTGGTGTATGTATTGCTCTAGCATTTCAAGTCCTTTTCAAAAAGCTACTAACCCGTAATTAGTCTGTCTTAAGGGAGTAATTAAATGTTAGCTCTAACTCTACCATGACGAGCAATTTAGTAAAGCTCATGTTTAGTAAACATGGCCTCTGTGTTCTAGAAGGGCATTGTTGAGACTTATTAAAGAGACATTTGAAGACTAGATTAAGATATTTATGTAATTGTAGGGCCACATGTGAAACTAACATTGAGGGCCCTTGTTTCAAAAAACAGGATTGATTATCATTAGTGAGTAAACCACCTCCTCCCACAGTCTCCCACACAATTTTGTCATGTGTTATTTGCTAATTAATGTAATTCTAAAGAATGAAAACTATAAATTATAGTACATGGACCTTTGACCTCAATGACAGTGCACGATGGCCATTTTCAGTGTGAATTCCAGAACCTTTACATTTCAACAGCAGGGCTGGAAGTGTGCAGTCAGCATTTTGTAGTTCCTGCATGCATAGGGATTTCTAAGCAAAATTGAGGAAAAGCTGCACAAAATGTCTCAACTTTTATTCACCTTTGACACAAGTGTGCATATTCTGTGGGTGCTCTTTTTAACTTATAAATGAGGGTGAACTTAAAGAGAATGGAATTGTCCTATCTTTCCCTTTTCTTCCGTGTTAGCTAGCACGGCAAAAACGGGCAGAAAGAGGTTCCCTGCTGGTTTGTGTTTCTTTAAACCCCCACCTGTTTCTCAAGGAAGCAAGCTCTGGCTTGTGTGGCCAATGTGTCATGTTGGGGCTGTCAGTGACTCCCTCCACATCTTCTTTCTTAGTGGTAAGACTTGCTTGCCCTCTTCTATTGTGTGTGTGGTGTATGTCCACATGTGTATGCAGGCATGCTGGCCTGTGCATGTTCATGTGGAAGCCAGAACTCTATGTCTGGTATCTTCTACTATTTTACCCCTTAGTTTTTGAGACAGTGTCTCACGGAACCTGGAGCTTGCTGCACTTGGAATGCTTTATGTAAAGAGGGAGGCAGAAACCCATGGACGAGTGTTATTATTTCTGGCTCCATTTGTTCTCAAGCATGCCCCATCATCCCATGAGACTTAATTTTACAAGATGAAGTTCAAAGATCAAAGTGATAAAACTTTCAGGGGTTTGGTGAGATGACTCAGGAGGTTAATGTGATTTTTCCTTAAGCCCTATGACCTGAGTTTGATCCCTGGAACCCACATGGTGGAGAGAACTGACTTCCACAAGTTGTCCTTTGTCTTCCACACACATGTGTATGCACCCACCCACATACACATACACAAAAGAAGTAAAAAAAAAAAAAAGTTTCCAGATGGTGATAGGAACCAAACATGGGGGTCCCTGTGAAGGGTGCAACTGTGTATGTTGCACACCCGTGAAGCTGACCATGTCTCAGTGATCTCACTATTATGCAAGATAATTGCACAGAATATGCAGGATCAGCATGACATGTCATTAGTGTATACATTCATTAACAGTTATTTTGCACACAGAAAGCATGTATTATATAGTTTGACATCTATATTGTCCTACTACCCTAATAAACTCACCCAATGGTGGTTATACTCCTATTATTGAATCTGGGTTGAGCATTTCTTATGGGAGTTTTAAATAAGCAAGATACACTTTCCAACCCATGGGGCTCTGGGAAGCTTGAGCACACTTTACCTGTGTTCATGAGATCATGTGGTCATGTATTCATCTGGTCATGAGGCAACTGTGCACCAGACACAGCCCTGAGGTGAGTTCCAAAGATTGCCAGGGTTCCTTACCTCAGTAACTAAGCAGATTATAGCAAATGGGGAGATGCCAGCCATGTAAACGAAGTTGGCTCCTTAACACCTTGGGTAAGAAGGCCTCTTCTATAGCCACAAAGGGGAAATGTAAAAACAGAATAAAAATAAAAAGGTCTACCTGGGCAAGCAGTGCTGAACTCTGGTTGACTTAGCTAAGTCAAATTTGATGACTAAGAAGCCTCAGGTCCCAAAGCTTCTGAAGAAATATTCAATACAATCTATTGGTAGAATACTACTTTTCAAGTGTTTTTTTTGTTTGTTTGTTTGTTTGTTTATATATGTTTTACCAACCAGTCATCTTGGATATACTAGTTTTTAAAAAGGCTATTTCATTAATTACTCAGTCCTTATTGAATAAGCTCGCATCTCTTAGCTTTAATATTGCTTCTCAGCCTTTTATCTAAGACTATGTATAGTATCTTATATGGTTTAACATAATTTTACTTACATAATTTAAGACCTAAATATTTTCTTCTATTTCACTGATACACTGCAGTGGCTGGCACCATACTTGTGCATCTAGGGCAGCAAAATAGGACTCAGTGGAGTATAAGAAAAGATGTGAAATTGAGGATGCACATAGGCTGAATCCAGGAGTTGTTGGCAGAAGAAGTAGGGGCTAAATATTATTAAAATAAATTGTATACATGTTTGAAATTTTCAAAGAATTAATAAACATATCTGACTGGTGTGATGACTCAGAGGTTAAGAGCACTTGCTTCTCTTACAGAGGACCGGGGTTTGGTTCTCAGCACCCACATGGTAACTCACAGCCACCTGTAACTACAGTTCTAGGAGATGAGATGCCTTCTTTTGACCTCTGAGGACCCTAGGAAAGCATGTGGTGCATATACTTACATGCAGGTGTGTGTGTAAATGAGTGTGTGGGAATAGTATAAAATTTAGAAAGGCTTTCAAGAGGGTAACAGTAGATGATGTGGAAAGAAGGGGGATGTAGGCAGAAGGGCACAGGAGTCATGAAAGATGATAGAAAGCTATTATTTTTTCCTAGTTTCAACTTGCAGGGTTTTTGGTTTTTTTTTTTTTTTTTTTTTCATCTTTAGTGCTGCATAAGAATGTACTGGATCACGAAAGTGTAAAACCCTGAGCAAAGTCACATAGAATGGACATTCTGATGGTATAGACATTCATTGGGACGCATAGGGTTTGGGACTGGGCAGGGATTTTGCGTGGTTTCCTTAAACTAGCTGTGTGATGTTTTCATTTGTGAATTAATAAGAATAAAGTGATTTTACTTAAAAAACAAAGTCTGTGTAGCGTGTGCTTTTTAAAGACCTCTTCCCCACCCATGCCCATTTGGGTTTGAAAATATGGATCTAATTTCCATTTCTAAAACTTAATGGGCTTTTTAGAAAGTATTAATTTTCCAGCTCTTGAGTCTTCTTATTCACTGATACCGGGGTCAGAGAGAGTTTAACACCAGGAAATGTTCATTTAGGACATGGGTGCACCAACTCCCATGCTGGTTCTGAAAGGATGTTGCTGAAAGATAATGTGGTGGGTTTTTTTTTTTTTTTTTTTTTTTTTTTTCAGATGCGGAGCCAAAGTATCTGATAGTCGTGCGACCCGCTCCTCCTCCCAGCCAGAAGAAGTCATGTTCAGGTACAGTCTTTGCACTGCATTTTCTTGTAGTTAACTATGCTCCATGAAACTTCACCTTCCACTACATGCCAGAGACGAAATGCCTTGGGAATATCTTAGCAATGTAGGTATAGATGGTTTCAGTCCTGAGTCTGCAGCTTATCCTGCTGGATAAGCAGCCATAGCCTGGCCTTAGACACTACTCTCAGCATAAGGTGGCATTGCTACTTCTTGTGACTGTCTAAGCTGAGGTTTAGACAGTTAACACACTCTCTTTGCCTTGGTTAATGGGAGGGGTAAGTGAATTAACACAGCTTCTGGCCTGTGATAAGTATCATTTTGGCTAATTCCTGCTAGCCTGTTTCTATTGTGTAAGGGTGACCTCTTGCCCACTCTTGGCCTTTCAGATTTTAAAGACAAAGCTTCTAACTAACCTTAGCTTAAGGAAGCCATTTATGTTTGAAAAGGATAACTCACTTGTGTATATACTGAAGGGATTGGCACTTTGGTTTTATTTACTCTGTGTCTCTCCTTTCTGGACTTCGCTCCGACCAGGAAGGCTGGAGACAGAAAATGGATAACTTACATATCAATAAGAGTAAAACTTCAACATGATTGCAATACTGTTGCCAACTTGACAGGAGCCTAAATTGCCTTGGAAACACACCTCTTGGCACACCTGTTAGAGATTACTTAGCCTCTGGGTGTGCCTGTGAGGGCTTATGTCAATTAGGTTAATTGAGAATGGAAAGACCTAACAGTGGGCAGTACGGCCCCCTGAGCTCCCATCCTAGACCACATAAAAGGAAGAGAGTGCATGAATCCATCCCTCTGCCTCTTGGTTGTGGATGTGCTCCAATCAGCAATCAGCTATTTCAAGCTCATGCTGCCTCAACTTCTCTGCTATGAATGGTTATCCTTGAATCATGAGCCAAAATAAACCCTTTCTCCTTTAAGTTGCTCTTGCTGGGTATTTTACCACAGCAACAGAAAAAACAGTAAAGACAAAAGACTAAAAGCTTGCCATGTCTAATTCGTAAGACTTCATCCGAGTATTGCTCTGAAGGAAAATGTTGTGTCCTCTAACGGAGCGTTCACCTTCCTTCCTGTGGACAGCATTGACCACAGAGTGTGCTACTTTGCTTTTCCTGGTATGAACTCTCCTCCACTCAATGATTCCCTAACCACTTTCATCTTTTGAGTAACCCTGGATGCCACACAGAGAAGCATCTTTGTGTTTGTTTTGCTTCTCTGGAGGGATAAGATGGGAGGAATAGCATTTGATACTTCTACCACACTGAGCATAGGTGCCTTGGCCACTCTGAATTTGTACTCAATGAATTAGCACAGGGCTGGTCACCAGAACTCAGCTTCCAGTACCCTTCTCTCCTTTTCTTACACTTCCGTTATTTCTTTTATAAGTAGCTTTGAATGATCAAGCATTCTGAGAAATAAAAAAAATATATACATTTTATCCCCCCCTTCCGCCTCTTATCTCGAAGCAAAGGGAAAAACTCAGTATCAAGACAGTGCTTCAAACTTTTGAACAACAATGTCAAACGTGACTGATGTCCTAGAATGGGATTTCATTTGGCTAGTCACTGACCTGTTTGTTCATGTAACCCTGATCATATAAATAAAAATTTATAAGGAAAATCAGACCACTGAGGCTTTTGTGGCTCAAGTAATAATTCCTACCTTCATTTTATTTCAAGGTTGCTGACACTGGCCTTGGAGATTATTTCTCACTTTCTCATTCCTAGCTCAGGAAGTTGTATCATCCTGCTCAGCATGAGATAGTTCCACCTTTCCTCTCAGGCAGTGGATATAGTTTCTGGTTTTGTATTCTGCATCTGGGAGAGATGTGATGACTAATGGAATCACTTCCATTTGTTTTACATTTGCATCTGCCACATAGAGTCTAATTAGCTAATCTTTTTCATATTAAAATCGCCAAGTTAGTGACACAATTGTTTGATTATGCAAGCTTAGGATCCCTTGGGGAATGAAATATACATTTTTCATCTCTAAAGCTGCATTTCATCTCCTCATACACTGTGAGTTGAGCCAAGGATTCACTACAAAGGAAACTAGAAAATAATCAAGGAAATCCAAATATGAATTTTTACCTTGCATTCTGTGTAATTTTGGACACCCTTTTTTGGCCCTTCTTATTCATCTCTAAAATAATGCTGTTGTATTACATTCATGACAGTCAACTCCGAAACAGGAAGATTAGTGTAATCACCTCAGTGTTTGTTTCCAAGCTGTGTGTACCCCCTACCTTCAATCAAGAGTCTCCTATCTATTTCTTGGAGGTCAAATGTAGACCACTCAAATCACCATCTGCAAGGCATGATGGCAGGCGCATCTGAAAAGGTTTATAGAGAGGAGTACATGCCTGTCTGCAGCCAACAACTATTATGATATTCGTAAATTACTTTAGACATCATTAAGAGGTCAACTTTCCTAGTTAACTTTCCAGTGTTATGTTACTATGTCAAACACCCAAGATAATCTTAGTTTTAGAAGGTTGATTCTGTAACCATGGACCCCATTCTTTAGGGTTATGGTGAGACATTATGGAAGTAAGGCATTAATGCTCATCTTATGATCAGAATTCAAAAAGTGAGAAAGAAGAGGAGACTGGGATTCCATAATCCCCCTTTCAGGGTGTACCCCAGAGATCTAAACCCTTCCCACTATGGCTTACTTCTTGGAGTAACTCCCAGTAAGAGCATGGGATGGAAACCAAGCCTTAGCATTGTGACACTCAAATCATAGAACCATATGTAGTACAAAATTTTACTATGTATTTTCTCAAAGTTGAAGAGGGTGTTTGTTACTTCACCATAAGGAAATGCCAGATGTTTAAGGATATAGATTTACTCTGCTCTGAACATTACACAATGTATGCAGATATTGAAAGATATGGCACCCCATAAATAAGCCAGCTGCATTAGAATGAGGCCTTTTTATACCACTGGGTTGTATAAATCCTGGGTTCAGAGGCTTTCTTCCTGGAGTTATAATTGACAGGCCTTAAAGAAACAGACATGACAGTTTTCAAGAGCATGTGTTTCAAATAGTCACCATTGCACTCACTTACGGGGTCCTGTGTTACACACTTTACTAAAGGTCCTAGGCGCTGTGCTGTATTGTTCCAAGCCCATTAGACTGAGAATACCGAAGTCCTTCCTATAATAGACACAACATGCCCAGTCTCATGAAGCAAAGAGGAAACTCAGTAGGGATGCAGTTTTATGAGTCTTATTTTTTTTTTTAATTTTGATTTTATTTCCCTGGTTGAACCTGTATCCAAGGTTCTTCCTTTTCCTGTCTTCTCATTTCTATAGCTTCAAATAATTTTTAAAATTGAAATGCCTACCCCACACCCTTATCCCCTTGTGCTTGAAAAGACTCTAATACTCATTCACTAGCATAACTTGTGGTATTCCCCAAATTCTATTAGTACCTACAGAACAACTGTGCTTCCTGTATTATTCCCCCCTTACCAGTGTTATTTCAAATGTGTGTATCTCTCCATTTGTGTGCTTACTGTAAGCATAGGCCTATTACAATATCATATCAAGGGATTTTACACTGTAAGGTAAGATTTTTTAAAAATATGACATACAACTTCCATAATAATGTCATGTTCTCTTTGGGGGGTGTTAATTCAGTCTAGGACAGTAGTTCTCGACCTTCCTAATGCTGCAACTCTTTAATACAGTTCCACAAGATGTGATGACCCCCAACCATAAAGATATTTTGTTGTTACATCAGAACTGTAATTTTGCTACTGTTAGGAATTGTAATGTAAATATCTGATATGCAGGATATCTGATTTGTGACCCCCAAAGGGCTCATGACCCACAGGTTGAGAACCACTGGTCTAAAAGGCACATTTTAAATTTATTTGTGAAAGAAATAAAGCAAATGGAATGTGTATATACACAGAGATGTAAGTATGTGTCTGGGTGTTTACTTCACTAATCATAGCCAACACATGTGTAACTACGTGACTCACAGGAAAACTAAAGCCTGGGTATCATCACATATGGTTTATATATGTATATATGTATATACAAAAACATGTACATACACACACATGTACATATATAAACATGCACACCCAAGATCAATAAAGCATTCCCTTTGATGTTTAAATTCATAGAATAAAAATCAGTCTTGTGGGCTATATGAAAAGGCATGAAATTCTCAAAGAATTTATAAAAATTATGATTTTAAAAAGCACTCTCATGAAGCCCAGAAATGACTCAGAAAAATATCTTGACATGATAAAAGCTAAAACAAAAAGGAAAGGAATATCGTTTTACCAAGTCTTCTTTGTGTGTACATTTTACTTAAAACATCAATTAAAAGGTACTGCGTCCTCACCGCAGCTCCCAATGACACTAAGATGAATGAAGAGGTGTTGGAGAGGCAGGAAAGATGGAGGAGTAAAGTGGGGTTTTTTTTGTTTGTTTTTAATTAATATTTTTTTAATTTTCTTTTTTGGGGGAGATGCTATGGAGGGACTGGGATTGGGTTGCATGATGTGAAATTGCCAAAGAATCAATAAAAAAACAATGCTACAATAAAGATACTGTGTCTGGAGCTAACTGTGTGTTGCCTCCCCAGGCAAATCTCGCTCTCGAAAACCTCTCCAGCTCGTGGTTGGTACATTGTCACCAAGCTCAGTCTTCCTGTCCTGGGGTTTCCTCATCAATCCGCACCACGACTGGACGTTGCCAAGTCACTGTCCCAATGACAGGTAATTCCCCATAATGGAAATTATTTTTCACTACTTTTGATAGCATTGACACATGCTTAGAAAAACGTACAAACTTTTGGAACCTTAGCATTTACTTAACACCTATTGGCCATATAATTGTTCTAGGTATTTGGGGTACATAGATATCTAGTACAGGGACCCTGCCATTGACAGACTGGGATCTATCTGAGTAGAAAACATGTTTGTATGAGCAAACACTAAGGGAAGGAGCAAATACCAAATGGGCAGTGTCATGCAGAATGGGCAGTATCAATTATGCAGAGGGCACGGAGGCATGAACTAAAGATCATATCTATCTATATATCTATATCTAGATATAGATATATAAAGATCATAAAGATATACTGTGTGTGTTTGTGTGTGTACATGCATGTGTATGTATCCTTTCAAATAATTAGAAATACTCCTTATTTTAGTCACTACTAAGCCCATGTCTTATTTTGCTCGGTTGATTGATTCTTGAAAGTACTTATTTTTAATAATAATTGCAGTTGCTATGGATGCCATTTCTAAAAAAAATAAACACATTGAGATAGGCTCCTACTCTGAGACTCAGGTGACCTTGAGCTCACTGATCTTCCTGCCTCCACCTCCCAAGTATTGATCTTTGATCTGATAATTCAGGAGTGTTTGAAGTAGAAGTCCTTGAAGCGTGGTCTCAAATCAAACTGCATCACTATTGCCATCACTGGGGAACATGTAACATGCAAACTGAAGGTTCCTCCATCCCCAGACTTCACTGGGTCAGAAATTGAATGTGGGTCTCAACCATTTGTGTTTCAACAAGAATTCTCGATGATTCTGCTGTCCACTGATGTTGAGGAAAACTGGCTTAGGAAACTAGATGTGCACACATGGGAGAATTAAGCAGAGGTGGAGCAGAGAGGTGGTGTTTGGCAGAACAATTAACAGTCAGTCATGTTTTCAGATAACTGCAGTTCATTTATCCTTCAACCCGACACAATCTTTGGCTCTGTCTGAAATGAGCAGTGAGTTAAACACTGAACCATGACCCTAAATGGCTTATGCAGGGTATTTGCTTCTCATAAATATTTACTACATAAGTATCAAAATTCAAAAGTTATAACTGCATAAGTTTGCAAAAATCTCAAGCTTCGAGATATTTAAAAAGGGCGTTTGGTAGTTCTTGTTGCAAATACACTAGAAATTATTTCAAATTTGAGAAAAGTTGCATTCCTGCTTTAAAATAAAAATGTGAGGTGTATTTAAACATAGTAAAATCTATAAAACTTGTAAGTTTGAGGTATAAATTTTGATAAATTTTATAACATTAAGAAATAGAAAAGAGTATCTTATTCTCTGCACCTTGGGTAGTTGTTGGCATCTGTGTTAATCACCTACTGCAAATAGATGTTTCTTTGAGGGTTGAGAGATGCACTCATTTATGGGTATAAGGATACATCATTAGGAGTCTGTTACTACTATGTCCATTTAGCAACATTTTAGTAATAGGCTCTTGCTGAGGGCCTATGACCTATCTAGCCCAAAGTTCTTGGCCTAGCAATGGTGCCAGGTATGGGTTTCATCCTGTGGTATGAGACTTAAGTCCGTCAGAAAGTGGTTGGTTACTTCCATGATGTTCATTTCACAATTTCACTGATGAGCGTATTTTGCAAGACCAGTCATTGTTGTAGCTCTCAAGGACCACAGCTGGGTAAGATGATGATTTTTTTCCTCTGGTAGAATGCACAGCACCTTCAAGCACTATGAAAGCTAGCCAGTAGGGATGAAACTTCCAGATCAGGATCGGTTTGGTTTCTCTATGGTCTATGACTCTTATTGTCAAGTTCTGAAGGGTAACAAAGACCAATGGCAATAGCCTAGAATGTTTGGGTGTCTATGGGAGCTCATTGGCCAACATCCAAAAGAAGAAATTCTTTCCTTGCACTGGGATTTTTATCTATTAGCTTGTGATGTCTAGTAACATTGTTGGCCTGTGGGTAGGAAGTGAGGACCTATTGGAGGAGGGGGTGAGTATGATCAAAACATAGTGTATGAAATTCTTAAAAAAAAAAAAAAAAAAAGAAACAAAGAAAGAAATAGAATTCCAGAAAGTACCCTCTCCCAGAAACATTCCTTGATTGGATTTTTATCACTATAGATTAGTTTTGCCTCCTATAAAATCTGTATAAATGGAGTCACATTGCCTGGGAGGGGTGGTCTGTCTTCATTTCTTCAGCATGCTTTTAAATTTCATTTCTAACATTTCAGGTGTCAAACGTCTACTTTTTTATTTTTGAGTAGCATTCCAGTATGTGAATATTCTAGTTTATTATATATTCTGCTGGTAGGTACAAGAATTGTATTGATGAGGCTGTAGAGATGGCTCAATGGTTAAGAGCTCACTGGCCACTCTTCCAGAGGACCAGCTTTCAACTCCCAGTACCCACATGGCAGTTGACAACCATCTTGCCTCCAGTTCTAGAGGATATACCAACTTTTTTTGTCCTTTGAGGGCTCTGCACACATAGACCCACATATGTACATACAGGCAAAATACCAATGCACATAAAAATTAAAATCAAATAAAACTGTGTTGTGATTGTTTTTATGTCTATTGCATCTATAAACATTTTCATACAAGACTTTGAGTATATTATCTAATCTCTTGGGAGGAACGTACCTCCAATGGGAGTTGCTGCCTTGCAGGAGTGCATGCAGGATGTATATTTAACAGTCTCTCTGGCTTCATCTACATTCCCTTAAGCAGGCTGTGAGAGCTCTGCTTGCTGTAAACCCCCTTCAGTGTTTTGTGTTGTGACATGTTTTTTTTAATTTTTTTTATTTTATAATTTAATTTAGTTTTACATATCAGCCACGGATTCCCCTGTCCTCGCCCCTCCCCCCATTCCCATCTCCTCCAGGGCAAAGACTCCCCTGGGGGATTCAGCTCAACCTGGTAGTTTCAGTCCAGGCAGGTCCAGTCCCCTCCTCCCAGGCTGAGCCAACTGTCCCTGCATAAGCCCCAGGTTCCAAACAGCCAGCTCATGCACTGAAGACAGGTCCCGGTCCCACTGCCTGGATGCCTCCCAAACAGTTCAAGCTAATCAACTGTCTCACTTATCCAGAGGGCCTGATCCAGTTGGGGGCTCCTCAGTTATTGGTTCATAGCTCATGTGTTTCCACTAGTTTGGCTATTTGTCCCTGTGCTTTTTCCAATCTTGGTCTCAACAATTCTTGCTCATACAATCCCTTCTCTTTCTTGCCAACTGGACTCCTGGAGCTCCACCTGGGGCCTGGCCGTGGATCTCTGCATCTGCTTCCATCAGTCATTGGATGAGATTTCTAGCACAACAGTTAGGGTGTTTGGCCATCCTATCACAAGAGTAGGTCAGTTCGGGCTGTCTCTCGACCATTGCCAGTAGTCTATTGTGGAGGTATCTTTGTGGATTTCTGTATACAATTGTGAATGTTTTAATTGTAGCTCTTCTAGAGTAGTGTTGACCCATTACACTTAACACACACTTCCCTTGCTCTGAGGATAGCTGAGCTTTTGGGCTGTGAGATTATTTTTGTAGCGTTTTATTCTTGTTTAAACTGAACTGGAATGAAAAGCCTTTTAAAGTCTTTGCAAGTTCTCAAAAGTACCTTTTAAATTACTTTGATTGGGAAATCTAAGCTGAAAAGGAATGAAATGAAATTTTCCTTCCTGTGTCCATGGTCCTCAAGGAATAAAATACTTGGAAGAAAGCATGTGGATGATTATTTCCAAAACTTTTTTAAAATTAATTTTTAAATGTTTCAAAAAATCTGAAATATTTCTTATTTCACCCACCACTAAGTCCATGACTTATTTTACTTGGAAAATACTCTTGAAAGTGCATATTTGTTTTATGATAATTCCAAGTTTTTAGTGGAGTAGTTCAGTATGCCAACACTGGGAAAATAATGTGCTGGTTGAGTTGCCCACACCCCCAAAAAAACTCCAAACCAAAACAACAAAAAAAGGAAGAGAAGAAGAGGAATGAGGGGAGAATCAGAAAAAGAAGAAGGGAATGTGATAGTCATAGAGCAAAATGCAGTTTGATTTTAGTGGTTGCTCAGCTGGCTTGATGAATCCTTGAGGAGGGATGTGTTCCACCAAGGTCAATAGCAGCCAGGGGAATTCTTGGAGCATGTGCAGTAAGTACCTTCCAGTGCCTTGTGACTTTATTTATGCTTGAGTAATGCTGACCTTTTCATGAAGAATTTATCTACTCTTGGCTCTGATGGACACGGGTTGCCATTGTTGGCAGCACAGATGGACAGAGCATTTAGAGGATGTCGGAGCAGAGGGCTGAGAGGTAAGTCATAGACTCTGAGACTTCTGACTCAGATCATAAATACATCTCGGCCTTACCCTGGCTCACCAGTTCTGGCCCTGCCCATTACCTTAAATAGATGTAGTCATGTATATCAAATTACAGTATTAAAATTCTGCTTTGAGTAAAGTATTCAAAGGATTCAGTATCATCTCAAAATGACTGTATCTTTTCAAATCTGAGTTGGAAAAATAGGGACCTGTTAAGATAGGACTTGGAGAAGAATTAGAGAGTCATGGCTGAAAAGGACCATTTTAAGTACTTGTAGATTCTGCTTTTCTAGGCAACTCTGCTCCCAAGTCGGCAGAGTTAGTAATGAGCCGACATTTTAAAGCTTTTGTCGTGTTTGAGAAAAACGAGCAGTGCTGATTTAAAAGCACCAAAAATACTGTACACATTGAAAACACCCAAATGCTTCTACCAGAACTGCACATAATTAGAAACAGACCTGGAGAAATCTACCCTCATATAGTCTTGCTGCTTTTTTTTTTTTTTATGAGGTTAGACCAATCCAATGGGTTAGAATAAGCAATAACAGCTAAAGGGAGTGATTAGGTCTTGAAAATTAGAAGACTAACATAGCTGAGATTTTCTTTCAGCCATACCTTCTTTAAAAACCACTGGAATCTGGCTGCCCTTGGATTGCCACAGAAACACAAATGGGGTTGCTTTAAACCAATGAACTTTCTGTAAAGACTGATTTATAAAAACCGTTTCATATTGGTTTCTTGAAACCTCCATTATCCCATACAGAGAACCTACTGGACAAGTTGCTCCCTTGACTTTGGGCTTTCCATACCAAAGCTCTGACTTAGTAAGTTTCCATTGAGGACAGCTCGTGTTCTGCTGTGCACTTGGATGTATTCATGGGCTGTTGCTCTGACTTTGCGGCCCATTTCTAGCCCTGCTTTCACACACAGTTTGTCTAGGTCTTCCAAGATTTCGGGTCCTTCCCCCGTTGGAAAATAGATGTGTTTCATTTATGGTTGTGTGCGCAGTGTTCTTTGAATGGAAGAAGGGAACATTTGTTGTCAGTCTAAGACCAAAAGAGAACTTTCCAAGCTGACATAGAGGAAGGATATGGTTTTTTTTTTCAGCCAAAATTTGATTTAATATTGATTGCTTCTTTGTCCTTGCCATTCTCTTAGCTTGTCAAGGCTTTCAAGATTGCGTCTTCAGCTTTATAATTTATTTGTCTAACACTTTCATGTTTTATTTGTTTAGTATAGAATTAGCATTCTAGTTTTTGATTATTCAAGAGGGATGTTTACTTTTATTATTATAATTTTTTCTTCTAGACGTCCTAAGAAGTAGGCTTTTCCCCTGTCTGTGAATTCTCACTTATTAAACCTGGAGCCTTGTTACTCCCTTGCTTTGAAATATAGTGCTTTGTGAGAGTAGGGATTATGTCCCCAGGCTGGTAGTAAACCGGAACTAAATGGTTAAGCAGGGAACTGTCCTCATTTTCTGGTATGTTGTTATTACCTCAGAATCAATCTGACAAAATTGAACTAATACCCTTTTTCTGGAAATCTCACTTCCCTTATTACTTTGGAATATATTGAAATTCTCCTTACACCCTAACTTCATTTACTTTTTGTATTTCATTTTCTATAGTGTCTAAAGGTCCCAACTCTTACTGGTTTTGCTTGGGAGAAGTACTCAATATCTATGTCCTTATCTTTTCCTTCTCTGTTCCCACATAGACAGTCCCAACCAAAGCACTTCTCTGTACTCCACATCCTGACAGTAGCACACTGGCCATGTTCCCTGGATCTTTTCACACCTTACTGCACCTATACACCTACAGTAATGCTAAGGAAATCTAGACTGATCACTGTCAGCTTACTCCTGCACCCCAGTTTCATCTTTACCTCTCTTCACATCTCTCCCCTCCCAGGATCACATTTCTGACTTCAGCACTCCTGATTCCATTTCTTCCCACATCCTTTAAGCCTTTGGCTCCTTGATGGTCCGTCTCTTCTCTTTCAACCACCTTTTCAATGCAGCTGGTATCCTGCCTCCTGTGTGCAAACAGACTCAAGGTTTCCATAGCCACATCCTCCCTAAGAAAACTTCTCTTGATCCTGTTCTGTCTTCCACACTTCTTTTTGATCCCTTTCCTTAATCTTCAAGACGATTCCTATGTTCTTGATTTTTACAGCATCCCCATCCATTTTTTACTGGCTCACATCCCCTTCCCTCTGTTTCACTGAGATGTGTTTGTCACCAATGATCTAATAATTACTAACTAAACCAGTAGAATTTTCTAAACTATTATCTTCTCTATAGAATTATTGGCCAGATGATCAGCTTAAAAATTACCACAAGCATTCAAAGATAATATACTAAATGCTTTGTAAAAACAGAAAAGATGAGTGCATGAGAAATAATGTGAGGAAGAATACATGGGTCTGAAAAAAGATTAGACATGAAGGAGTAAGGGACTCAGAAGAAGGAGGTTTAGTTCATTCATTGTATTTTATCATTAGAAGATTCAGTCTGTTAAAGATGGCACACAACAGAGTATAATGGTACATGGATATTTTTATTAAGAAGGTGGAAAAAAGTAGATTATGCTTGTCATGAAACACATTGACAGGGTTCAGAGAGCGTTCATTTTATTGTTGCTTTGGTAGATCTCAAAACACCTACACAACTTCCTTGGTAGATAAAAGGAAAGGTTGATGTGCTTACAAAGTAAGAATGTGGTATAAATTACCAGGAAGTCTACTCTCCTGACATTAGAGTAAAGGAAGGTGAGATACTGAGAGGATGGAGTGACTCTCAGTGGCTCCAGTCACTATGAAGCAAGGACATTAACAAATGGGGTGCTGGGAGGAATCTTTTGGTACAAGGGTGGGGAAAATATATCGTCCCCATGTTTGGGGGGATACAGTTGTGTCAAATGCAAGTCTTCCTGAAAAAGTGTAAGTCCATAAAGTGACTAATGATGGGAGAGTTTGCGAGGAATAAACTAATTATGATGTTCTTCACTTTCCTTCTAATTATAGTTCACTGCCCGCCGCTACATCACAAATTTAGTTTTTGCCTCAGGGAGCATTTTAGAATAGAATATCTAATTTGTTGCTGAAATAAACTTCTATAAACAGAGTCTCAAATGGTGTTTAGTACAGAACCTCTTGAGAAAGTTTATTTGTCCAAAGGAACAGCTTCCCTGAGGTCATGCTGTTGTTGGTAGTGGACTAATGGTCAAGCCACTACCTACTCTTTAAGGCACTATGGTTTTTTTTAAAGATTTATTTATTTATTATGTATACAGAAGAGGGTACCAGATCTCATTACAGATGGTTGTGATCCACCATGTGGGTGCTGGGAATTGAACTCAGGACCTCTGGATGAGTAGTCAGCGCTCTTAACCTCTGAGCCATCTCTCCAGTCCTGTTTTTTTTTTTAAAGAGGCTTTCACTGTGTAGCCCAGGATAGCCTTGCATTCATGATCTTCCCAGGTTAGTGCTTCGATTGCAAGTGAGCATCACCACGCTCCAGCTCGCACTCTCTATTTTAAAAAGACCCAGAGCCTCTCTATATGGTTGTGCTCAAAATTGCTAGCAAAAACTCACACAATCAACATTTGATCCTGAATGTTCTCAGACAATGAGGAGAATGTTGACTATGTATCGAATATGGTTAATATACAGTAAAAACAAGTTTAAGCCGGGCGGTGGTGGTGCACGCTTTTAATCCCAGCACTCGGGAGGCAGAGCCAGGTGGATCTCTGTGAGTTCGAGGCCAGCCTGGGCTACCAAGTGAGTCCCAGGAAAGGCGCAAAGCTACACAGAGAAACCCTGTCTCGAAAAACGGAAAAAAAAAAAAAAAAGTTTAAAAGACTTAAACAATACTAAATTGACTACTCTCTGATTATGGGTCATTTTATGTTTATTTTCATTTACTTTTGCCAAGCACCACAGCAGAAAGAGAATTCAGGGCAGACCAGAAGTATAGCTTGGGACTCAGAAAAGAGGATGAAGGGTTTGATTATCCAGCTGTAGCTGCTCTGGGGCCTCTTCTGACTCTGTAAGGTCTTGCTTTACTAAGATTTTATCAATACACTAGCTGGAGTCAACAAGTAAGAATCACAGATTTTCTGTAATACAAGCAAGCTTTTATTGTATTTTGCCTCAAGTTGTGACAATTTTAGGGAAATGGTTTATTTTGTTGAGTGACCCTAAGGAAAAATTGCAAAATAGAATTGTAGACCCAATAGCTTAAATTGGTCTTTGCTGATGGTTGAAATACTGCATTGAGAGCACTTCTAATTTTAAAATGACCTAAAGGAAAACTAGACATCGATCCTGCTCATTGAACAATCTGTATATACTGAGTGTCAGATTATAAAGCAATATCCAGTCTCAAGAGACCCATAGTTCGTTTTAAACTCAAGAAGAATTCAATTCACTACTTTCAGTATAACACCTACTCTTTTCTTTAAGACTTAGAAGCCTCCCACCTTATGTAATTATCAACTTAGATGTGTTGAGGAAGGCCAGTTAGACTGTGTAGAGGAGAAAGCATGGTAGTTTGCATACATGAAAAATCTGGTATGAGAGAGGATATTGTAATTAAAATAGAAGAACTTTACAGGCTGTTTTTTGTTTTTGTTTTTGTTTTTTAAACGTGAAGTTGAGGATCTTTGAAAACCATGGAGCACTCTGTCCCATGTTCTTTGTTGGAAGGCTATATAAAATCAAGCTGATTAGAAAGCCTTGGATCTGACCCTTGGCAGCTCAGCTAGCAATGAGATCCTGACTCATGCCTGGAGTTAAATCCTCAGGAATACATCTGTACTAGAAAGGCAGAGTTGGGAGGGGGTGGGGCATCTGCTCTGATTTTAGCTTCTCAGCATTTCTCTAAGGTCCTTTAAGAGCCAGGACATGGTGGAAAGGGGAAGGGCAACAAGAATTCCATGTAGCATTCTTGTCAAGCAATGCATTTCATGAATCACTGTTAAGATTTTGACTTAAAAGACACAGAGGACTCTATCGTTGAACATTTGTTACTGGTAGCAATGAGTGTTCTGGCTGGAACAGTCCCTTTCACTCATTGGGCTTTCTGTTATTTTGGAATGGGGGATTCCAGCCCAAGAGTAGCTTTTACTGGTAAAAAGCAAGCTAAATGACTGGCTGCAAGCATTTTCAGGCTCTGCAACTACTAAGAAAGTAGGCTATCTATACAAAGGCTCTCCCCTAAGTTACTAAACTCCAAGGCCCCTGCTGACTTTATGTACATTGGAGTTGGGCACAGATTCTCCCCTACATACACTTAGAAGTGCTGAATTTTGGCTTAATACTCTGCCATTGCTATCTGAAAATTCTCAGATACTTTTCAACAAATGTCCTGCCTTTTTTTTTTTAAAAAGATTTATTTATTTATTATGTATACAGTGCTCTGCTTGTATGAATCCCTGCAGGCCAGAAGAGGGCACCAGATCTCATTACAGATGGTTGTGAGCCACCATGTGGTTGCTGGGAATTGAGGAATTGAACTCAGGACCTCTGGAAGAGCAGCCAGTGCTCTTAACCGCTGAGCCATCTCTCCAGCCCTGTTCTGCCTTTTTATTTTACAAAGTTCACACTTTATCTTCATCCCGGCCCCCGCTTCCTAAGATTAAAAGCAACTGACTCTATTTGTATCTTCAAGAAAGTGTGCCTAGAAAAACCAAAGAACATTCAAGTAAGCTTAATCATTAGGGGGTGTCTGGTAAATGTTTTTTAGCCTGAGTGAGTGACCTTAAAATCCATAAATAAAACCAGTTAATTTGGGTGTTAATTTAGCTTTGATAGGTGTGGAGTAGGGGGAATCATTCTAAGTTTGAGAAAAAATATATAAAAACCCTAAAGTTGTAGATAGTTACTGTGTTTCCATCATCATATGTATAGCTATTATGTTGCTCTCTTGGTTAAAAATATTTATTTAAAAATAAAAAGGAATTACTTACCTGTCAATACCACATCTGATACTATTCATTTCCTAGCCTGCTCACCAGACATCGAAGTTCTATTATAAATATGACATTCTCCCACTATTTGTTGCCTCCTTATAATGTTAAGAATGACAATATGGAAAAATTTCATGTTCATAGTTCTTTAAATGATTTGAAAGCATACAGTTCATTTGGCGGTTTGCCATTTTATCCAGTGCAGCATTTGTGTATACCTGTGTTAGTACCTGCTCTGTCAGTGTGTTCTCGTCCGTCTGTACAGTAGTGTGACACTTGCTCTCCAGGCCTGCAACCTGGTTAGTGGGACTGTTCAAACCATAGCCAGTGGAGCGTTCTTTGGACTTTCATTCTTCCATTGCTGGAGGTAAAGACACTAACTGGCCATACTGGGAAAGGCAGGTGATGGTCCTGAAAGCCAGTGTGTACATTCATAAAACAGGATTAATAATTTCTGCCATTCAAGATATTTTTGTGATAGTTGAATGCGACAGCCAAACCTACCATAGACTAGACATGCAAAGCCTAGTGTTGGGGACTCTCTTACTGTGACATCCAAGTTGTAGGATTATGCAGCCTGGAGCAAATAGGTAACGGTGATCTTAAATGTATGTTCTATATTCTTACTGTACCTCTATTAACTTTGCCTTTTTAATATAACAATAATTATGTTTTCCTCCTAGAAAGCAGTCCTATATATTACATCCTCAGGTTTGTCTTTTACAAATTGAAAAGTATTACTTTTGATACACCCTCCCGGCATGAGAAGGCTTGACTTCTTCAAATTATGAAATGACTATACCATTCATAACACCTAGCTTCTGTTCTCTATGGAACTGGAAAGGGATGACTATCTAGAATTTTCTCTTTCATTTCTGTAAGTAGCTAATGATTGATTGTGCTGAGACTTCTGAAATTCTGCTGGCACCTGACTTGAAGTTTAAAATTTAGAATGAAAACACACATGCTCTCTTAAGCTTAAAAAAAAAATCTGAGCAGTCCAACATTTAATGGAGTCTTCTGGTTGAAGTCTCTTGTGTGTTAATAAACTTGAGGGAGCTGGCTAGATGATTCAGCAATTAAGAGTTCTTAACTGCCATTCATGAGGACCAGAGTACAGATCCTAGCAGCTATGTGGGAAGCCATGCATCCCACAAACGCCTGTAACCTTAGTCCTGAGAGATCCAGCAGTGCTTCCTGGGTTTAGACACACATGCTCCTGCATACACATGTGCACATCTAATCATAATTGAGATGCATGTACACATAAGTAAAACAGATCTTAGAAACTTGGAAATACATTTTGCATATCCCAGTGTTTTTCAAACATCATATTTTCATTATTCAACAGATTTTATACAATTCGATATAGAGAAAAAGATAAAGAAAAGAAATGGATTTTTCAACTCTGTCCAGCTACTGAAACAATTGTGGACAATCTCAAGCCCAACACGGTTTATGAATTTGGTGTGAAAGACAACATGGACGGTGGAATTTGGAGCAAGGTTTTCAACCATAAGACTGTTGTTGGAAGTGAGTATCCTCTTGACCCAATAAAGCTTTTTATTCTTTTCTAATTGTCCACTTTAAGTCACTTCACTAGCTGCATAATATGAAATAAGTTCATTCCAGCTATTTCTAATATTTAACACGTTCTAGTGTTTAAGAAAATACAAATGAATAGAATTTAAATATTGATATTTCAGAAATTTTTATGTGATTTTTATAAATAGATAATGAACAACTTGATGTTTCCAGTGATGTCATTATAGTATTCTAAAATATATCGTTGACCTATGAACAGCAGCTGAGCTGAACAAATAAAATGCCAGTATGTGTAACCAATCACAAGGGGTGGTAGGCCTGTGGAAGTGGATACAGCCCATTACAGGGAGCCCTGCACTTCTCTTCCTTACCTTGTACACACACATCATTGGGATCAATGTTTGAAATTGCACTAAATGAAGGCACATGCCAAAATTGAGAGTGTGACTTGGAATTGTCCCCACGATGAGCTAGACTTGATTAAGGAGCAAGAAGAATAAAAATAATGCCATTTCCTTCTTGTTTTCAGGTAAAAATAAAGTAAATGGGAAAATACAAAGCACTTATGACCAGGTCCACACAGTGGTAGGTACCAATTTATTTTTAAGATTGTTCTTTAAAAATAATTATATCTGCATTGTGTTTCTACTTAGATGAGAGAGACAACTGTATTGTGAGGTACTGAGGTTATCTATTGGTCACTGGGTGAAATGCTTAATGATTTAGGAATTACCTGCTTTTTGTTTTGAAAATTATTTATATAATATGTATATATAATTATATAAATACAACTATATAAATATATAATTATATAAATGTATATATTATATATGCTTCCAAACCCTTTCTAGTTTGTTTGAAGTACTACAATTCAGAGATTCAGTGCATTTATTCTAGCATTTGAATATTTTAAAGTATTCAAGATTTTGTTCATTCCTTTGATAGTTCTGTGTCTGATATAGGCAGCACAGGTCAGAACAGGACACAGGATGTGAAGGAGAGTTTGAGCCTCCTAGTTAGATATGACTCAGGTGGAGTGAAGTCTTGTGGACATGGGGGGCTGGGTTGGTGTGCAGGATGTGCATCCCGATCCAACCTGGAGTTTATGACATTATTTTCTATTGCATAATCTAAATTACATGATTATTGTTTTACTCAGTTTCCAGGTTATAGGCATTTTAATTAATTCTAATTGATTTTTAATTTGATATAATTAAATTCCTATTAAGAGTTTGGGTTTTTTTTTTTTTTTTTGAGACAGAGTTTCTTTGTGTAGTTTTGGTGCCTGTTCTAGATCTCGCTGTATAGACCAGGCTGGCCTCGAACTTACAGAGATCCACCTGGTTCTGCCTTACAAGTGCTGGGATTAAAGGCGTGCACCACCGCTGCCAGGCTAGGTTTTTAAGGCTCTTTAGTATTAATGGACAAATTTCTTTCTAAGAAGGTTATCCTAGCTTATGATCTTTCAAGTAGCTAACAAGAGTTTATCCTGCTTCTCAATAGTGTGTATTTCTATGGCTAACATTTTGGCTAATAGTTTAAACGTTATATTAATTTTAATTTCTGTGAATGCTGATAGAGTAGTACTGTCTTTGCTTTTGTTTTCCATTTAGTGATTTTTAGTTGTGGCTCTTAGTTAACTGGGAATTGTGTGAACTTTTTTCCGACCAGTTTAAGACTTTGTAGACTAAAGAATCCTTTGCAATGCCATCTAGAAATATTTTTCTTGCATTTGCTATCAACTTGGTTGGTTGGGAATTGTTAAAAGAATCACATCTTGAAATGTGCTTCACCCAAAGACTAGACTTTCATCGGATCCTGAGCTATGTTATAGTTTTCAAAGCCTTTCCCTCTCCAGACAAAAGATAAATACACGTCTCCCTTTTTTTAATTTCAGTTTTTACAACAATTAAACTCTAAAATCTGTGGGTTTTGCTTCGCTATGGTGTACAGTAAGGCTCTGCAATTTTCTAAGTGGTCAGTTGGTCTAGTAGCATGGATTGAATAACGATACTCTCTAAGGTCTCTTTGATTTTGTTTCTCTGGAGTTCAGTCAGTATTATAAAAGAAAAACCTGCTACGTTGCACAGGAGGAACAGCAAGATACAGTTCCTGTTTCATCCTCTTGTAGAACGTTCTTCGTTCTTTGTTGTAAATGGTTTCCTAGGGAGCAAATCTTATCCCCTTCCCTCTTGTCTGTCTTGCATAATCTTTATGTGACTTGCTGATGTCATTTCTCTCATTCTTTCTTTTTCAACTCCACATGTCAATCATTTTTATTTATTTTGGTCAGAATGCCTCTTGTAGGATGCATCACTCGATGAGATTGGGAAAAATGGTTGGTACTTCCATCACAGCAGAATTTAATATCTTTTTTTCCTTTTCATAAACAGCTGTGATAGGGCTGGAGCGGAGGTTCATACATCTGTGATACAGAGCCAAAGTTGTATCACTTCCATGTGTGAGGTGGAGCACCCCCAAATCCAGCCAGCTGTGATGAGCTGTACTTTAAAACTCTCGGTTATTTCCAAAGGAAAACCCAAGTTCATTGAAAAGATGCTTCAAAGGAAGCCCTGAGACATGGGGAAGTTGCAAAGGAACCACACGGGATAGCTATTGGCCATGTGATGTGGTCCCACAGAATCCATTATGAAGCTGTTTTGATATTTCAGATTGTATATATTTCAGTCCAAATCAAGTCTTTGTCCAAGTATTTACCCATATCTTCTCTGAAACTGATCTTAAAAGGCAGTATTTAAAGAGGAATGCAATGTCTTACTTTTAAGTTTTAAGTAAAAGACTTGAAGACTGCTCTCATTCAATATTCTCATGTCTAAACCTTTGAAACCACAAAATATCCTTATACCCTACTAAAAGAAGTATTTGATACAGGGAAAGTATTTTAACACTAGGCTATCCTCCTAAAAAGATAATAATTAAGCTAAAAGTTTGTTTATTAAACCACCCCATCTTATGCCCCTGGTCACATTACATACTATAATTTATATATCCAGGCATACATTCCTCTGGCAGGCCCCACACAAATTATTCAGGGATATGTGGCAGGGTCTCTTCTGACTGGTTGGTTAGTATCTTTGCTTTACCAGTTGTTAAATACCTTCAATGATGTTACTCCTATCTTTACCTCTAAAATAGTGAAGAATGAGCATAAAAATGCTCTAATTTTTCATATATAACATAAATGCATCATTTGAAATGCATATAAGAAAGAAAATTTTTATCATACCATTTGTGTTTTTCTTTTTTCAGAGTCTATTATATTTCTTTTTTCTTTTTCATTTCTCATATATTATATTCTAACCACAGTTTCCCCACCCTCTTCTCCTCCCAGCCCCTCCCCTGGCATTCCCCTCTCTCCCAGATTCACTCCTCTTTCCCTTCAGAAAATGCAGGTTTCTCGGGGATATGAACCAAACATGCATATCAAGTTATAATAAGACTAGGCACATCCCCTCATTTTAAGGCTGGATGAGGCAGCTCAGTAGGAAAAAAAGGGTCCCAAAAGCAGGAAAGAGTCAAAGACAGTCGCTGTTCCCGCTGTTAGTGGTCCCACAAGGACATGATGTTACACAACCATAGCATATATGCAGATGACTTAGGTCAGACCATGTAGACTCCCTGATTGTCACTTCAGTTTGTGAGCCCATATGAGCCCAGGTTAGTTGATTCTGTGGGCTGTGTTCCTTGATTATATTCCACCCCTCTTTTTATTATATCCCTTTTTAGTGTTATATTTTTATTTATTCCTTGAACACAATAGATTACACTCTTTTTATGAAAATAAGTGTCTATTACCTAAATGCTTGTTACTAGGTTTTATTCAAAAATCAAATGGCTTAAAGTTAAACACATTTTCTCTTTAAAAATTCTTAAATCTAATTTATTCAATAAACAACACTAGTTACTGAAGTATTACTACATTTTAGTATATTTTGAAATGTAAAGTTATTTGATGCAACTTTCCTGAGAATCTGTGTTCCTTTAAACTACGATGCTATTTCTACCCTTTCATTTTCCATTCAAAATCAACTCACTTTAAGAAAGTTACTCCCACAAAATGGAGGAGCCCTCATAGTCTCCTCTTAAAATTCCCACTTTTCAACATGGTTGCGCTGGAGGTTTCTATCACATGTTCTTGAAGGGCGTATTCAAACCATAGCACCATGCCAGCCCACACTGTGTGATGACCTGAAGTCTTATCAGGACCCCGTACTCCACATCCCACAGCAGGTCTGATGGGGTCCATATCTGTTCCTCCAATACACATTCATGGGTTTTCACTAAAGTGGTTGAATGTGTGAAGTATAAGACTGATCAGATAAGTTAACAAAGAGAATGACCTTGTGGCTCACTTACATCTTAAAATTATATAGCATGACTATAACAAGCACCCTTCATTGTTCTCTTAACGGCTGTCCCCTTAAGCAGAAGCTTAAATATGCATGCACACATTTACACACCACAACACACACGGACACACACATACAACCACCAGAGGTTTATGTCTTATTTCAGCTAACCAGAAACTTGAAGACTTTCAAAGAAGGAGCATGTTAGAGTCAATTTTAGCCAGATGTTAGACTGAAACAGTATGTTTTGTAACTTTCATTAGAACATCCTAAAATGAATTAAAAGCAGAATTTAAAATGACTAAGTACTTCTCATGTGGTCTAGCTCTTGAGTCCTTGAAATTATATTTTGAAAACCCTTAGCTCCTCCCCAAGTGGACAGTTGCAACATCCCAGGCCCTGAAAATAAAATTAAACCCTCAATGGGCACTCTGATGCCATAAAAATGCCAAATGGACAAACCTGATACTAGCCTCCTTGATTAGCACTGATAGTAATGAAAGCTAACTTTCAATATAGTATCAGGAGGGAGTTAGTATAGTGCAGACAGTGAATTTAACACTCTGTGTGTGGCTGCTTCTGCTGTATTTGTTTCTCCATAGTCAAAGGCCTTCTCTGGTCATGACAATAATACAACAGAATGACAGAAAACCCCCACTCAGTTTATCTCCACTGGTTTTCCCTTTCTACCTTAGTGTTATTTACACGTTGAACAGCACCAGCTTCATACTCTGTGATTGCCCTGCTCTAGGTATAGCACAATGGTTATAGCACCGTGTTCAAGGCTTGTACAACCAAAGATGTCTTTAAAGAGACAGGATTTTTTGAGAAAAAAGGTGATTTATCGCTTACAGAGCCGTGAGGGTTATATTTATCTCCTGATGTGTTGTAAACGTTCAGAAAACATTTACTAAATGAGGAGGATAGAAATTGTAGAAAGACATAGTGATGGATGTTGCCACAAGATTGGGGATCAACAAGTTGAAGAGCAAAGATAGAGAGCAGAGAGACTGACTGCCGATGAGCAGCACTATTGGCAGACAGCAGTACTGCACCTGTAGGTGTCTTATTTAGTCGTTTTACATGGCTATAAGAAGAGGCCACAGACTTGGGTAATTCATAACGGCCATAGATGTATGCTTTACATAATTCTAAAGGCTGGGAAGTCTAAGATCAAGGAGCTGGCACCTGATAAAAGACTTCATGACACATTATCCTGTGGCAGGAAGCAAAAGGAAAAGAGGGAGATGTTGGCAAACTTGGCTCTTTTATTGGTGTCTTAGTTGGGTTTCTATTGCTGTGGTTAACACCATGCCTGAAAGCAATTTGAGAAGGAAAGTGTTTATTTCGCTTCACAGATTACAGTTCATCGCCAAGGGAAGTCAGGCAGTAGCTCAAGGAGAAACCTAGAGGCAGAAACTGAAGCAGAAGCCATTGAGGAAGGCTTGCCCCCCACGGCTTGTTTAGCCTGCTTTCTTATACAACTCAATACTACTTGCCCAGCAGTGGCATGGTACCCACCCCCATGGCTGGGGCCCACCCCCATCAATCATTAATCAAGAAAATGACCCCACAGACTTCCCTACAGGCAATCTGATGGAGGCATTTTCTCAATTAAGGTTCCTATTCCCAGATAATTCTAGGTTGTGTCAAATTGACAAGAAACCAAAAAAGAATAATCTGGAAGCCCATGGTATTGTTGGCTAATGCACTCCCCAGCAACAGCGATCTCTCATGATCTAGTCACCTATTTTAGTGTATGCCTGCTAATACTGTTGTATTGAAGGTTAAATTTCTAATATGTGTACTTTGCGGGACATATTCAAACTATAGTACACCACCAGTCCACACTGCATGGCAGCCTGAAAGCCTGTTGCTACCCCACTTCCCAAACCCTAGTTCCATAGGTCTATACCCACGGCTCTAGCATCTATTCATCAATGTCCATAGGAACCAGCCTATGAGAACAAGGGAAGGGTAGTGGTATCCTTTTTTTAAGCATTGAACATAAAACTCAAATGAAATTGGGCTATAATTGATTAAATCTTGGTATCTTAAGAGTTATCATATTTTGTTTCCTGATGATTTAAAGTGACAGTTATTTTCTTCTGCTTCATAAGCAGACACAGAGGATAGACTCACAGTGTGGAATTCTTGGTGGGACCTTTAGTCTTTGGTGGATATACTGAATAGTATTTCTTAATATCCTTTCAAAAGAAACCTATCTGCTGAGATGTAGATATCTGTTCACTGGTCTAGTCTTTGTCTTTGGATTATGGATTAGGAAAGAGAGCAATTACAGGTTTAGAAAGAAATGCATTCTGCAGCTAAATCATTTCCTTATTTTTGGCAGCACACCTTGTACCTATATTCTTGTCATCAGCTTAATAAAACATCGGTCAGTTCTCAAGCAAGAACTCAGAACAGAAACTTTTTTCCATTCATGTGATGAGTGGAATAGTTTCCACTTGTCCAAAAAAAAAAAGGTTGTGCGAGACAAATCACTGTAGCAGAACTATAAATTGGTGTGATTCAGTTCAAAGGCGATCAACACAGCCGTGTGTAGACATTTCTGCTATAGTGTGTTAACAGCCTTTGAGAAACCTCACATTCTACAAAATACTATAATAGGACTCCTAGTGCACACGAGCAGGGTGTTCAGATGCCTTTGTTACTGTAGCCATAGACCTGACCTATTAACACTAGGAAGATAATTGGGCTTCCTACGAGGAGAGGCTCTCCTGTAACTGAAGCTTGCTCCACTAGACATGTAGAATTCTCAGAAGTCTTGATCTCATGAATGTAGAGAATTCAGTGGTGGCTAAGGGTGGGAAAAAGAACACTGAGGAAGGGTGGAATGTTAAAGTTTCAGTTAGACAGTAGGAAGAGGTTTTTTTTTTTTTTTTTGAGAATGATCATACACTAGAAAGCAACAATCAAATTTACTGAAATACATTTAAAATGTCTCACCGCAAGAATGACAAGTCATGTGGTATAACTTCATCAAGACATCACATTGTATCTCATAAGCATTACATACTTATAAACAAATGAAAAACTATGAATTGCAAAAAAAACCAAATGTGAACTGTCTGGATGTAAAAACAGCATTCTTAGAAGTGGTAGGTGGACACTATGCTGGGAGTGATTTCACAGCCCAAGCAGAGCTGTGTCGGGGCTGCTATTAAGGTGGGTGTTGGGGGCAGTATAGAGTGGCAGGGATCTGTCTGTCCTCAGTGGGAACTGTGTACACATGCCACAGTGATGAAGCCAGAAGGGATCTTTGTGCCAGTGTGAGCTCACAACTGACAATACTGTTTCTGCTATGAATGTTTGTTTCTCTTGTGCTCCTGTTCATATAGTTGCCCTGCTCTTGCCTTGGAAAAATCATGGTAAAGTTATTTTTCAATCATTGCCCTGTCCACCAGTGGTTGATGACCTAAATTGCAGTCTGGAAGCATGGGTGACATGAAAGTAACATGAAAAATAGTTTTCACTTGTTTAAGGAACTTGGAAAGTAACTTGTACAAAAATTAATGAGTTTGTAATAACTACTACTCAAATTATGATGCATTTCCTTCCAGTCTGTTTTATGTATGCATGTATGTATGTATGTATGTGTATAGATGTGTGTGTTATAAAATTGGGTTATAGTGTGAGTGAGTCTGCATTTGTAGTCTTCCTATTTTTTCAGGCTGTTGAATAGAAGTAAACCATTTGAATTATAGCTTATTAAATAGAACCTGAACTTTGGGTAATGAAGTTGTTTTCAATTGTACTAATACATGTGATCACACACATGATTGTCTGTACCTGATTGAGTAGTTAGGCTGGCATGGTAAGAGAAATCACTGGGTCAATGATTAGAGACTATCCCTTAAAAACAAGTATCCAGTGATGAGAATAAATTATTTTTACAGTTTTTAAACATAATACAGGAAGAAAAATAGCCAAGAGTAAGGCTGGTGTTAGGACTCCCCTTTACTATATCTTATTAGACCACCCTGAAAAATTATAACATGTTACCACACTTTTTATTCACAATCATGAGTGCCTATTTTGTAAATGTCTCACATTCAGTCACATTCAAAACAGGCAGATCGGCACATGTTGTGTCTACTCTGTGTATTTGAGTTAAACCAACTGCCAAAAATTGGCCATTCTTACTTATTCTTTCAACAACTGAACTCTAATCCCCTATTTGAACTTCCTGCCATTCTCCTCCCCTCTCAACTCTCTCCTCACCCCTTTCCTCACCTCTCTCATTACCTCTCTCCTCCCCTCTTTTCTCCCCTCTTTCCTCTGCCCCACCTTTGGTCATGGAATTGTGTATGGCAACAGCTCCACTTTAAAGTCTAAGCCCATCCCCGGGCACTGTATGATGTCAAAATATCCCAAAGGACTTCAGAGACAGTTTGGGTGAAGGAAAGACATATAATCCATACCAGCTTCAATTTTAAGAGATATCTAGTTCTGAGTACTTACTCTTCCCTCTTGGGCAGTAAAGGGTGATGCTAAGAGTTCCTGGGGATTGTAGTATCTGCAATAACAGCAGCACCAGTAGGTCATGCTCAAAGAGTCAGACTTGATTGGTTTTAAAAGATCATATGTAGTTCAGCATCTTTTTGAGAGAAAGTATGAAGACAGTGTTTGGCTGGGCCATATGTCAAACAAAATGAAAATGAACTCTCTCTATACATTGAGGATCAATTTCTAAGTAAATGATAGTTCTGAAGACTGCTTCTGTGAGGTTTTGGCTCCTTATGGGGTAAGCAAATGAGTTCAGTACAATGGAAACGTATGTGCTAAATATCTATCCAGTGACTGTTAAATCCCTGTCACGGATGACTTCATTGAAGACAAGGGCTCCTCTTAGGATTCTGATTTTTTTTTTTAAATTAACACTGATGTAAAAGCTGACTTTCTCTCCCTCTCTCTCTCTCCCTTTCCAGCCAGCATATGTCCCAAGAAAGCTAATCCCAATAACAATCATCAAGCAAGGTAATTAGTCTGCTGTATTTGAGAACTATTATAGTCAAATGTTCAACTAATATAGTTGAACATACAATGTATGTGTTCTCAATTTTTCTAACAATGGTGTTTAGAAACATTTGAAGAAACTAGTGTAACTTAGTAAACTTGTGGCTAATACATAATTTTGGCTGTGATACCTTGGACAAATCTTACCAGTTGGGCAACAAAGCAGTTATACCATGTGTCACATTAAAAATAATCAGTTAAACATGTGGAGCTTTACTTTGGAGCTTTACTTAGGATTAAGTTAGCATACATGAGGAAAACAATTAGACCATTTAGGATATTGAGAATGAAAACTATGATTTAGCGGTCACTTAGGGGAAGTAAAGATGACTATGTTTTAAGAATTACAATGCTGTATTTCATTTCAGTGTTCAGTTGTTTTTGTTTTGGCTTCCAGTTTTCAAATTATTAAAATGAATCCTTTATTTCCAGAAAAAAATCTCTTGGTAGAAGAGCTAAAGCCTTAAAATAGTTCTCCATTTTAAGAAAACACAGTGTGTTAAGTATATGTTAAAGGCATGGCCACTTACTACTGGAAACACTGAAAGATTCTCTGATTTCAAGATACATGTTTTTTAATCTATTTTTTTAAAGACAGGGTTTCTCTGTGTATCCCTGCCTGTCCTAGAACTGGCTCTGTAGACCAGGCTGGCCTCAAACTCATAGAGGTCGACCTGCCTCAGTCTCCTGAGTGCTAGGATTTAAGGCATGTGCCACCACAGCCTGGCTTATGTTTTCTAATTTTATATTGTCTTGTTATAGAACTATAGTAACATTGTATGCTAGTTCTTACCTGCTTTGTGTGAAGGGCAGGATAAACAGAGAGTAGAGAGAGAGGGGATTTTTCACTACTTAGAATAGGATACTTTGTGAGAGAGTGGTAAGGATATGCGTTGTTACCCCCAAAGCATGGATGGGAAGGTAAGACATATATCAAATTCTTCTGTTGACTCTGTAGCCAATCCACTGAGTTGCTTCTGTTAATGGATAAATTTAGATTAAGACTGTACAAGGAAAGGTCGCTCTGCACCATTAGCTTCTTACCTCTTCCTGTGTTCACCCTCATCACACTATTGTCTTTTCATATCTCGCTAGTGATTCAGAATGTTACCCACAGGGCTTCAACTAAAGCCCCAGACAAGACTCCTTTTGGAGGAACAATACTAGGTAAGTCAGTCATGCAGTGTATATCTAGACGAGGCAATCTAGGCTATCTTTTGATAAGAGGGTTCTTATGGGGATGTGTACTGTGAGCAAGTGCTAAATTAGTGTGAGTCCATTTCATTTCCATTTCATTTCCTGGCTTGTGCCCAGTCTAAGCTACCAGCCAAGACACACTGCCTTTATCTTGGCTACAGCCCATGCAGAAGCTTTGAGTCTATGAATGTAAACTCGGGGGATTTCTGGTGGTAAGTTCTAGATAAGGAAAATACCCATTTTAAAAGGTGCAGTCATATTCCCCTCCCCATATTTTCTACGTGGAGTTAAAGTTAATCAAAGGAAGGGAAGGGTCAACCTTTGAATTCTGCTTTATAATTCTCCATTCTCCACTTTTGTCTAATAGGTTTTCTTCCTCTTCTTACATTTATATCTATTTCCTTGCAGTTCATCTTATTATTCCGGGACTTAATGATTCCATGGTAAAACTTCCCACATCCATAATGCTTGAGATTTCGGATGCTCTCAAGGCACAATTAGGTAAGCAGGGGCTCTTCAATGAACAGTAGCACTGGATGATACAGCACTGAGATTATGTAAGGAATTTTGCAGATGAGACATTTGAGGACTAAATAATGAGTGTGGAGGAGGAGGCTGGAGGGTCAGAAATTACTACCAATCATTCTGTATGGAAAACTATTATATACATATGCATGTAATATATGAAAGAAAAATGGGAGTCGTATCTGAAATGTACTCATTTGAACAGGTATAATTTTCAAGTAGAGAACTTTTCCTAAATTATGCTCATTGAACTTTGTTATAAGGGGCCATTAGGAATTTTCAATGAGAGCTGATATAAAGGGACATTAGAATGAGTATGTGCTTGAGGCTGGTATTGTTGCCTTCTTCTAGAAAGAATTGGGAAACGTTGGTATCATTAAGAAAACATCAGCAAAATGTCCTTCAAAGGGACCCAGAGGACAATTCTGGTTGCTATATTTGACTATCAAATTGGGCTCAAGGTTGTCTCTCTGGCAGTAGATCTGAAACTTAGATGATGGCCATTCTGACTGAAGTGAGATAGAATCTTAGGATAGTTTTGATTGTGCAGCCCTGATGACTAATGGTGCGTATTCTTCCACTTCTATGTATATGTACACAGTGTACACGCATGTGTTTATGTATACATGTTGGCATGCTTAGGTGCATGTGTGGAGGCCTGAGGTTGATATGGAAATCATCCTGGATTACTCTTCCAGTGTGTTTACTGAGACAGGGTTTTTTTTTTTTTTTAATAAAATCTTATTGTTATGGTTAGTCTTGTGTGCCAACTTGTTCTGGGGATCCTGTGTTTTTGCCTTCTGAGGCTAGAATAATAGATGGGCCACCGTGCATGCCCACATGGAATTCAGTGGGTTCCAGGGATCTGAAGTCTCAGTCTTATGTGACAAGTCTTTTAAGCACTGAGCCATCTCCTCAGTTGTTTTTGAACACCTTTTAAACTGGTTGTGAAACAGTTTACCAAGAACACCTGTATTTCTCCTTTTGAGAACTCTATTTAGCCCATTTTTACTTGGATTTTTTTTTAATGTTTAGTTTTGTTGTGATGGTGGTTTTCGAGTTCCTTATTGTCTTCTAGATACCAATTCTCCATCAGATGTATAACTTGAAAATATTTTCTCATATTCTGTGAGCTGCCTCTTCATAGGGTTATGGTTTTGTTTGCTGTACAAAAGTGTTTGGGTTTTCTGAGACCCCACTTGCTGGCTTTATTTACTGTGGAGTCCTATTCAAAACCTCCTTGTCTATGCCTCGATGTACTCCCTTCTTTATCTTCTAGTAGTTTCAGAATACCAGGTGTCACTTTGGTTTTAGTTGATGGTGATTATACATACTTAGGAGTTATAGTTCAATACAGATATGCAAAGTGTAATGATGAGTTCAGGATAATTGGCACACATATCACTTCAGACATATGCAATGTCTTTGCATTGGGAGTATTAGAACTCCTATCAGCTATTTTGAAATGTCACATTAATTACTGTCAGTCAGAATCATCTTATTGTGCTATAGAGTGTTAACAAGTTATGGGCATTCTTTATATATTTTAGACATTGAGTCTATATGTGAACCATGGCTTCTGGACATTTTCTTCCAATCTGTAGGCTAGTTTTTATTTTGTTGATGGATTATTTTGCTGTGCAGAAACCTTTTTTCCCACAAAAATTGCGTGGGCATAAACACTTTTTCTATTACCAAGGGAGAAATAAACGTTCCAAAGTTAATTATCACTGCTGCAATTCAGAAAAGTCATATTTTTTGAGGGAGTAAATCCTAAAAATAATAACCCCCTTCCAACAGAGCCCATCATGGGCCATCAAGAGATGCAATAGCTTTTGTTCTAAGAACACATGGTGTGAATAAATGAACAAGAAAGCTAGTATTACACACACTCATCTCCAAGGGACTTAAAAGGGCTTGCCAAAGCTAAGACACACCCTGCCAAAAGTTAAGAGAATCAACAGTGTTGGAAAACAGTATGAAAGAAAAAATGGAGGAACAAGAACTTACTGAGGTCTAGGCCATAGCTGGATGATGTTTTACTCTGTCAAGATAGCAGGTGTGTGAGTGTAGATAAGTGTTCATAGGTTGCAAAGTGATGCCAGAACTCTCATTGAAATACATTCCCCATCTTCTAACTACTCTGACATCTGCTATGTTATATGTAGAAATACTATATACCTTTACAAGAAATTAGTGTTGTATGAAGAATACATATATCTCTTAAGAAGGCTTGCCATGTTTTCCCATTTGTAATTGAATTTTAGGTTAATGTGATTGCCAATTAAAGGCAGCTATTGACTCTTAGAACCTGGAGCAACCCAGTTTGTTGTCCCTGACTGAGAGTCTAAGATCTTGGGGGGGGGGAGTGCATGAGATACACTCACACACACACACACACACACACACACACACACACACACACACACACACACACACACGCAAACACGGGGAGGCGTGGAGACAGACAGAAAGAGACACAGACACAGACAGATGGAGACAAAGTTCTGAAGTGAGAGAAGTTTCCTAACCAGGCAGAGGTTACCCAAACCAAGACCGTAGGATATTGTTAAGTGAAAGGGAAAGATTAGCAAAACTACTCTAATGGAGTTGGGAGCACTATGTGATGGGGACCCTGCAATTGACATTAGAAGAGCTCATCTTCCTGTGGTGTACACTGAAAATAACAGGTCCAGAGCTCAGGAGAAGCTTGTGAGCTGAATGATTCTTCACTTGCTAGCAAGCACAATGGTTCTAAGTGAAAGCTGGAGCTCTGAAAGATGTCCAAAAAGAAAATCTTGGTCAATTTTAGAAATCGTAGAAAAGATTTCCATAAAACACTAGGTGTGTCTGGCTGGTCATTACAGAAAGAGTTCTTACTCTTCATGCCCTTTTAACTAGATCTGAGCAGTGTTGTTGACTGTCTCTGTCATAAGCATGCTGGGCAGCAGCCATAGACGCCGGCTTGACAGTGGTGGTCAGCACACTGCACCTTGTCCCCAGAAATGTATACACCCAAAGTTGATATCTGCCTGCTTTCTAATTGCTTTTAAGTCTGTAAGAGGTAAGCATAGTTTGTGTCCACACTAAGTGGAAAGAAGGGTATGGCCTCCACCAGAGTGATGCCAGCTATAGCTGGTTACAAAATTTACATTCTCAACAAGATTTGAGAACACAGACTGGCTCAGTGTTCAGCGGGGGATAAGTATGTACCAGGGAATTTCGGGAAAGGGCTGAGATACTTCCAGTTTAAAATTGATAGACTCAATTTCCCAGAGGTTGGGCAATTCTGATTGAGAAGTGTTGTTTGTGAAAACCACCTAAGTTTTAGAAGAAAGGTTTCCCAAAAATTGTGTAAAGAGGAAAAAAAGTCAATTTTTACACCAGATTCCCAGAGACAAAAAGAGAAGATATGTGCTAACATGTGTCTCTAATAAAATCCATTGTCAGTTTGTTCTGCTACAAACTTATCCAAAAGCTTACTTTCCTGTGTCTCTTATTTGTGTGTTTCAAAATTTTCAGTGTCATAACCTGCTAGATTTTTTTAACCATCTGTAGTAATGGAAAATCCCTATTGAATTTTATAAAATTAGCTTGAATAAAAATCAAGGAACATTTGCAGTCCAACTCTGCCTTACAGAAACTTTAAATTGAATCATGAGATTTATTCAAGTATTCTGTTGTGATTTTGTCATTCCTGTACCAACTAAGATCTTAAAGAATTTCCATGATTAATAGGGAAGAATTTCAAAGTCTGTCTTGTATTCATACCAGAGCTCGGGAGGAATGGACAGTAAAGTGGCCTGGCTAGCAGGAAGAGATGCGTGTAGATATTTTGTTGTTGTTGAGGGACTGGGGAGTTGGCTCAGTGGTTAAGAGCCCTTGTTGCTACTCACAGAAGACCATGGTTTGGTTCCCAGCACCCAGCTCACAGCCATCTCCAGTCTTTTTTCAGACCTCAGTGGACACCAGACACACATGGTGCACATGTATACAGGCAGGCAAATACTCATACATATAAAATAACAAAATAAATCTTTTAAAAAAAATTGTGGTGGACTATGTTTGAAATAAGTAATTTTGGACACTGTACTACAAAGAAATAAAGTTTTCATTTTATTTTATTTTTTAGCTAAGAATGAAACATTGGCATTACCAGCAGAATCTAAAACACCAGAGGCTGAAAAAGTTGCACCCCAGCTAGTAACAGGTAATGAGATCCCTAGGATGCTGTTGAGAAAGCAAGTAGCATTGTTTCAAATAGTGAGTGAGCTACAAACCTGTTTTTTTAAAGCAAATAACAAGAAATTAATTTTGTTCATAAGCATAAAACAATAGGAGATTCTAGGGCTTTATACTTGGGAAAAGAACAGATGAAAATCGAGTGACTGGATGATGGACATGCTATGTAGCATGGAAAGAAGGTGTGTGTTTTGACTATGACTGACGGTGCCGTTAACACTGAGGTCATTTCCAGTAAGGGTAATGGCATGTTTCATAACCTTTCCTTTTGGATGAACAGTGCAGACCATTTTTCATCGCCCAGTTGCCTTCACAGTGACTGGCAGAGCCAAGCGTCTTATAGTCCTCATAAATCCATAACTTGATGGTGATGAAAATGCTTTGAAATGTCCCTGCAGATTAATACCCCTAAGATGGAGACTATATGGTAATTTGGTTCAAAAATATCCCTGAAGAAACATGTGGTAAGCAGTGTCTCCATAGTGTATTATTGTTACTACCAAACACACAACATCTGTTCTCCAATTAAATCTACCCAGCCTAATTCTCTGGGGAGACATCAGTCTTGGAAGTACTGAATTTTTGCCAGTGTGGTACCACCTTATCCAGGCCTGGATGAAACAGACAAGGGGCAAGTATTCCCTGCAGCTCACCATCAGTTAAAACACTCCCATCAAAAGTGAACTTTTTACTTCATAAAATTTCTATAACTTGAGGTGTTTGTGGTGTTCTATTTGTGCTGAATTTGGGGACTTGTGTTTGGTCAAGAGGGGATAGGGTTGGTGCAGTAACAAAACAATTTAAAGAGGCAGACTGAGCTAGACCATATTGACAGAGTGAGTATTATCATGCCTTAACAAAGAATGGGCCTTTAGAAGACAGACAGACACCATTTGAGCTACTAGCAGCATCCAGTTGAGTGAAATATTTTTTTTAATGTGATGTGATCAGTTAATACAGAGAAAATTGCGAGCATGTCCAGTGGCCACATGAGTCCATTTCTGTGTCAAACGTTCAACCCAGCTTTCCAAGTGACACTTTCTTCTCTCGGCACAATGTTTGGTGTGAGTCTACAGATTGCCCAACTTTCTGCCAAGATCGCCTCAGGATTTTCCACTTCAGAAATGCTTGGGCCATCCCCACCACATTTTATTCAGTCTTGTTAGTATGTGTCATTGCTGCAAAATTCTAGGGTTTTGTAGAATTTTTTAAATCTCAGTGATCATAGTTTATATTTCTCCAAATCTTCTACCCAAAGTCTTCACTGCCTTTAATGGAGCAGCTGACACAACCCACCCTGTGGCTGAACGTTTGAATACCGATCACAATTTCAGCCTGGATCCAAGCTCTGCTGGTAATTTGTGGTGTTTAGAAGAAGTCTAGTAATAGGATAGATGTTTGACCCTGTCCCCCCCACTTTTTTTCCTGCTTGCTCATTAACTCACTTATATCACTGTAAGCCTACGAGATAACGAAAAGGGAAGATGAAACATTCGGATTGCCGTGAAAAATGATTTCATAGAGAGGACCTGGGTATGCTTCTGTGGGACACTTAGAAAGTAACCCAAAGTGGAAAAGGATCAGGGAGGAGAGGCATCTGGGGAAAGTAGGTAGCTTCACCCTAGGAACCTGAAAAACAGAGGCTGCCAACAGAAGGGGTCTCATGCCTGCATTGCTTCCTTATTTTATTATCTCCCAGCTCATAAAGTTGTTTGTATGTTTTACTTTGCAGTGACTCCAGAAACAGTTTCAAGAAGCATTAAACCCACAGCGTCTAGTGCGTTAGACACCTCAGAGCCAGCACTGGGTAATACTGAAAACTGTTTTCTCCCTTAAAATAACACAACAGCCATAGTGACAACTCCCGGCATTCACAGGTTAAAGACCCACTTTATCCTGCCATGCGCCTCCCCCCTCCTTCTCCGTTCTTTTCTTTTTCTGGGAATTCACCTTTCCGTCTCTGGGACAAGTTCTCCTGAAGAGTCAGCAGCATGCCTTGACACTAGTGACCAACCAGACAGGCAGCTGTGGATGACACACTAACTGCATGTCCCCTTTGTCCCCTCTTGTGGGTTGGGTGTCAAAGCTGCTGGAAATCTGGACTCTCTCTGGGATTTCTGTTCAGGTCAGCTATGGGAAGTCTTGTGCCAACTAAATTCCAGAAGAGTCGCCAAGAGACATGCTGTTTAATGAGAATTTCAGTTGCTCATGTTAACTGCTGTTTCTAACTGCTATTTCACCCAAAAGAATATATCGTGCTTTTCTTGTTTGTTCTCTTTCCTTGAAGAAAAGGAACAGCATGTGTCTTGTTGTGCATGTGTGATGATGACCTAAAAAGCGCCTTCCATTTTAACAGCTATGTTACTTTTCCTGGGAGAGCCAGCTCTCTCCCAGGCTGGATGCTGGAAAAGGCATGGATTGCTCATCATTGCACGCAAGCCTGTTATGAAGCATTCTGGGCCAGGAGAGAGTTATGCCAAACCATCCTGTTGCTAACCGTGTTCTTCTTTATTGTAGCCCTCAATGAGAAGACCCCAGAAACAGCCCGTTCTGTTCTAATGCCTGAGTTTGAATTGCCTTTGAGCACTCTAGGTAAAAGTCACTGAACACTGAAGCATCAATGAAAGCTACTTTGGGAGTGTTATGCATGACTAATAGAAATCTTTGGTGGCGACTTGATTCAAATCAATCTCCTTATAAGAAACGAGTGACAGATAATGCAGAAAAATGAACTCTAAACACCCAAACTCCTAAATGTGATTTTTAAACAACTGTCATCATTTAGGGCCCTAAAGAGGCCTTCCCTGTGACAATGCCACTAGTAGTTTTTCTTGGTGGTGGGCATGATTTGTTGTTGTTATATTTTATTCTTTCCACTCATGATCATATGTGACTGAACACATTGGTCTCTTCTGTTTTTCTTCCATGTTTTTATTCACTTGCAGCTTTATCTTGATAGATAGGACATATTAGCTATTTCTATAGATTCCTAGGATTGTTGGAATTTATGAATGAAGTATCAAAAACTGGAGGAGCATATGCATAGAGTTGTATAGTTGCCTTATGATTTTTAAAGTTCTTGTGCAGACAGCTTTCTAATTCAATGTGCTTGGTACCTTGTTTGAATTAAAATGAAATATACCTAAAAACCACAATAATGAATGTAGTTAGAAAATTCAAGAAGCTAGTAAGTATAGATGGAAAAGCCTAAATAATACCTCGCTTAGTGGCTTGATTATAAAATGCCAAAAAGGGAATTTTACACTGGGTATGGTGGCCCATGCTGTAATAAGTGAATATAAAAAACACAGTCAGGGAGTATTGTGAAATCCAAGACAATCTGGGCTACATGATGTCACAAAAAAACAATTACCTTTCATTGAAATAGAACTAAAAAATACCACTGAGTACGTTCTTGACATGCGGTGATTTTTATCTTGTGTTTGTTGTTTCCACAACTTTGAACATTTTAAAACCTTTTTTGTCCTATTGCATACACTTGTCCTCACTATCCTGTGTGTTTTACTCCAGCTCCAAAAAGGTTTCCAGAGTTTCCCGAGGCAGAAGCAGCCTTCCCTTTGGAGAAACCAGGGGGTACCTTGGGTAAATAAAAGTACTTTGTATTTGGTGTGAAGAATATGCATGGTGGGCTGAGGATGTAACCCAGTGACAGAACCCTTGCCTGGCACGTATGAGGGCATGGAGTTGATCACCAGCATCACACAAAGTGGGTGCTGACTGTGCAGTTCTGTAGAACACAGGTACAGAGTCCCTTCTCTGTTAAGCTGAATGCACTAATGCACTTGGTCAACACAGGGAAATCAGTAGTTGGTTGGTTGAAAGTGAAAATAAAAATATTACTTGGTTAGATTTCCTACAGCTTCACTGAAAGTCATTCCTGTTAGTTCTTCATAATCTAGCTGGTTGGTTGCTGTCTAGATGGATGCACATTGACTTCTAAGTATATGATGACTCTTGATTGGGTCCATATGAGCTTTGCTGTACAAGTGTTTTTCTAGCCACTTACCCATCTCTGCCATGAAACATTCAGCACCTTCTGTTTCTCTCTAATATAGTTTCACGTGAAGAGCAGTGGGTGGTACCTGGAGTTAAAACATCTGGAGATTCCAAATTTGTACAGCCTCCAACTGGTAACTGCATTCCATTGGAAAAAAGTATTAACATCTTTTGCCTTTACTTATATAGGATCTATTACTAATCATCAGTGTACTTGATGGCAACTCATGATATGTTTCTGCTAATGTGCAAGAATGCATCTTTCTAAGGATTAGTTTAAATATTCCATTGGACCATCCCAATTTATGTTAAATTTCAAATTAAAATTAAAAAATAGGCTATTTGTGATCTCAAGTGTTTATACATTCAGGAGTTGACATATTTGTATTCTTCAGAGTTGATATGTTCATGCTTCTATTCACTTGCACCTTTCCTATTTTTAAATTTGGGGTATATTCGTGCATGTACTAAGCTACGTTCTGTTTAGTTTTAATATATACCATTGTTTCCCAGTTACTTGGGTAGCTAGCTCCCTTGTTTAGTTATTACAAACACGGAGAACACAGACTGAGGAATAGAGGATCTCTTAGAAGATGCTAGAAAGGGATCAGTTTCTGTCTCGTGTTAAATGATTGTCATGGGGGTCCTAGAAAGTAAAGCGTTGCTTCTCCTGGTTGAATACATTCAGAAAGTGAGTCCATCTGTGAATGCATATCTTCATAGCTTTTAACTAGATGGTGAGAGGCGCAGAATGGAGACGAAGCTCTAATTGTAAAGACGCACAGACTGCATCAGCTAGCATGTGGGGAGGGTAAAGTTGTTGTGTTTTGCCTGTATTCTATGTGAATACAGGATAATTTTGATTTTGTCTTGATCTGTTTGCATGGCAAAACAGCCTCATTTAATATTACTATCCTTTGAGATGATTGACATTCATCAGGGGAAAGCCACATGCCAACTCCTAGATGGCCGGGGCTGCTTAATTAGTCACTAAATGTGATATAATGTTTCTTTTTGTAAGATTTATTTTGCTTTGGAATTTACTGAAAATTTTGGCACCTTTACACTCTGTATCAAAACTGCAGAATGAATACTCTCATAAAGACTTCTATACCAGTTTTTGAGATATAAAGGACAATTGAGAATTCTAGCTTGCCTGGTTATGGAAACTCGAGTTATTTCAATAGTTTTTGGCAATGAAGGAACAGGATATTTGAGGTTTGGAGCATTGCGAGAAACACGAGATTCATAGTCATTTAATATACTCTTCCCCCTTCTCAGCCTGTGTGCCCTAATCTTTCACCAGTGCTGTCTGTTGTGATTTTTTTTTGTCTGGAATTGCATTTTATATAGCCTTCTGTAAAGTATGCTAACTAGGGTTGATTGAGCTTGATTTCCTTGGCAAATTTAATTTTCCATAAAGTATATAAAAGGAAATCATAAAAATGTGCTCTATAATCGCATACCAGGATGTAAAATTACTCATAAATTCTGTGTTTAAAGGAAACTGGCCAGATTTTAGAAATACTTTAGCACTTGTGACAGTTACTCAGGGTGAAACTTGTCTTTCTAGTGGTGCAAGAGAGTTAGTCCTTTGTTCTGTTGGATGTTGACCAGTCTGCTATAATCCCAATGTCATCACAGCAGGGGCTCTGGGGAAGCTCGAGGTACCTTCTACCACTGGATAGACTGGGCATTTGTGTTCATGGGATCCACATGCTGTTGGAACCTTTCTCCCTTAGAACTACATAATTTCTGCATCAACTTTCTCTATACAACTCAAAAGCCTATGAACCTAATGCCATATGCACATTTCTGAAGTCCTTTGGCATGATTAGTTCCTTTTGTAGAAAGGAGATGTATGAAGGACTTACATGTGGGATGGGTAGACAAACAAATAGTTAGACTCACCAATTTCTTTCACATTCACTCCAGTGAATCACTGCAATTGAAAAGTGAAACAATGGCTATGCAGCGTGACTTGGAATTGGGGGAACAGGGTTTCACAACAGAGAATTACACGGTCTTCTCTATTCAGTGAATGCGGTAACCTGAATTACTCTGTAAGTGTGCCCTGAGGACTTGCATAGACTCAGTGAATAAAATGATGTCCAGGTCAAGCTTCCATGTTTTCCATGAGCAACAGAGATGGGAATGCAGCATAAACCCCACAAATAGGCATGTGCATAATGTTGAACATCCTAACATGATGCAAAGTTCATAGATAGGAACTTTCTGTTTCTTGCTCGATAGTGCCTCAGTATGAATCCTCTTTAATTTATTTTAATGTTCCATAAAAGACTATTATTTAGAACCATGAAGGTTCAGAATCAAAGGAAGAAAATGGACACAAACCCAGAATGATTTAATGCATTTGAGTTCAGCAGTAGAAAACCCTTCTGATTGTCCTTGCCCAAGATGTTCAAACAACTGTGAACCCTTTACCCCTAATATATTGAAACTTATTACAAAGACCTCGTTGTCTTTTAGAGACTTGCCTTGACAGTGTCAGGATGGAGTACGATCAGCCTTGATCTTTTCATTGTACTCCACTCTGGAAATTTCTTTAAGAGGTCAGCCCTCACCATTTTCAGTGTTGAATTCTTTCAGTACTTTGTAGAATTATAGCATCTTGTGTCACATGGTTAGGCTCTGTGAACTACATAGTTCAGCTTGCACAAGGAGGGGTGTATCAGTTGGAATGTTTATACCATAGTTGATTGGCTTAGAGATCTTTGTTGAAAAGAGATAAACTCTGTCTTTGGACCTTACTGCCTGCGCTGCGAGGTGTTGATTAGCCCAGATCTGGCTCACCCAACCTAATTAAACCCTAGAGAGGACGAAAAGTAGGAACAAGTAGTGTTGATGCTTCAAAGGCAAGAAAATAGATTCAAGCATAGCAGATGATTTTCATTTTCACTGTGGCCTCTTAGAGGATTATGGGCTCAAAACTTTCATTTTTATTTCACAAATTTCAGGGTCAACCAGAGTGGTGGTTTATTTTTCCATTAACTGAAGAAAGTATTATTTGTATTTAAATAGTACAGAGACTTTGTGGTGCTTGCTTAGCTGTATGCCATCTCCCTTCACTGCTTCTGCATATGGCTGTTAGAATTCTGTTGCATGATCTTACAAACCAGTAGCAAGACTGCGTAGTAGATATTTAGGTGCACACATTTCTGTATTATTAAATGAGAAAAGGGCATGTTTCTCCTCCCACTCCTGCATCTAAGCTAGGAAGTTATTCTTTTTAAGACCTGAAACTACCCATCTTCCAAATTAGTCTGTTGATGTAGGCATTTTTAGATTAATTCTACTGTGGATCTACCATGTACTAGGATCTAGAGCATATAAACCTTGTAGGACAAGATAGCTGCAACAGATTCTCTCCCTAATAAAATCTGTTATCCAGGAAATTATGTTTAAAAAGGAAAATCTTTCATATTGCTACTAATATTCAAGGAATCCGAGCAAAGTAAAATGTTGCTTATTTGAAGTTCTTTGTGTACTATCACATGACTCGACCAGGGCATTTTTATGTTGGTATTTGTATATAATTATTTTTTCAAAGTAAAAACATAGAGTAAATAAAATATAACTAACAGATGGTCTTACAAGTATAGATATATTTTCTGGAATATCTGAAGGTAAAATTTTGTATAATTGCTACTCATTATTTTTGCTTCTTAAAGCTCTGAATTGTGCTACCCATTTTACCTGTCAAATTAATTTTCTCCTTCGACTCGGGTCTCATGTAGACTCTATGAATTAAAGATCAAAGCTACTGCCTAGTTTCAAGTAGCGTTAGCATTTTATCCACTAAAGATGGTGATTAGCAGCAAGGCCTGGTGGCATACAGACTGTCTGAAAAACAGTAGCACTCACACCCAACTCTTGGGACTGTTTCTCAGTTTCATACCTGGTATAGTTTGTTAGAAACAGGGTGAACAATTTAGTGAAATCTACTCAGGCTTAAACACAAAGTTCTGTAAAGAACTTTTAGATGCCCAAGTTTTTGTAAGGCAATCAAGAACTCTTAGTGATTTTAAGAGTTTTTCAGAGCACTCTCCTTCAGCGCCATCCCCTCCTCTGACCTCTGTCACTTCAGAGTCAAAAGACTGACATTTGCAGCAAATTGAGGTAGTCGCCTATCAAAGCTTTCCAAACAGCATAAAACTTCTAGTGACTGATTTTTTTTAAGTTTTTTTTTTTTAGCATTCAACTTTCAAAAAGTATGGAAATAGAAATATAGGGATCGACTATGTGACAAAGGTGTTATTTGAATCACAAGGATTTCAAGAAAAGTATTTGCAAGTAAGAGATTCCTAATGGGAATTTACAGACATGAACCATAATTGCTGGAGGATGCTAAAGCATTCTATTCCCTATGAATGCCTGTAGTAATAACTTAGGGAAGGTGTCAGCCTGGTTTTGAACCTCAAAATGTAAATATGAGAAATGGGGTTAATTAATAAATGCCAGTTGGAACAAAAATACAGACTGCAGAAAAAAATGATGTCACATTACCAGATAGAAAGGAGACTTGGGAGTTAACATAAATGCAGCCATGTCATTTTTCAGAGGCATGAATAAAAAGTCAAGATATTAATTCATAATTTCATGTGAAGAGAGGAATAAAAAAAGTTGATAACCTCTCCTGACTTACTTAGAGGTGGACAGAGCTGGTATTGCTAGATCCGTGACAGGATAAGGGTTAGAAACTGGCAGCATTTTTGTTCTTTAAAAGATTAGTCATTCCCACCTGACTCTTTAAAATCACAACTAGGCTAACTTTACATTAAAACATTAGATCCTCGTATAAGAAGATTCTCACAATATGTTCCTATTTTAGCACAAGATATCATATTTTTGAGAACTTTATAGTTATACCTTCACAAGGGACATGCGTCCCCTGTCTCTTGTGGGATAACATGAGCTGTTCTCTTCTTTGAGACTGTCTCACCATCTAATACCATGTTATGGCTTCAACCAGCACTGGTTCCATGTCATGAAATTGTCATCGGGTTATACATAACCAAATGAGTAACCCTCCTGTGTGCTACCTCCATTTTATTATATTTCCTGTAAACCAATTTGAATGCCCCAAATAAGCAGTGTTCACCTCTAGTTTCTGCTTTCTCTACCTCTTACTCCTACAGCGACAGTTCTTGGTGCTCGAAGAGAAGATTTTTAGTACTATTTTTACTTGAAAGTTCATCTTTTATGTGAACATGAAATTTATCCCTACATTGAAAGTTACGTTTGAGTTCATCCTACTTTCTTCCTTTTATACTGAATACAAAAATCTACCTTCAAATCTACCTATCTACCTTGTAGAAGGGGTCATGGCTCTATGGAGGAACACAGAAAGTTGTCGCTAAATAAAACCAAGAGGGGTGGTGCCAAGAGTGCCCTGGTCTTAGTTCTGCTGTCCTTAGCCAGGTTATTAAGGTGAAAAATGCACTAAGTCAACAGTCCCCCTCCATGTGAGCACTGGCAGTTGTCCTTACTGCTGTAAACCTCAACTTTGCTATCATAACCAGCCTATTTAATAATAATAATAATAATAATAATAATAATAATAATAATAATAATAAAACCCTCAACTTCATTATCTAGAAAATCTACAAAGTGGTGGCAATGCCTATCTCACCTGTATCTCGGGGATGGTAACAAGGTTAAAGAAGTTAATTCAGGAGACCGTGTGAATCCTTAAGTACCATTTGCTCCTTAGGTACTGTGCCAGCACCGTCTACTAAGCAGAAAGAGGAAGCAATGGATTCTACAAGTAGCTTCAATGTGCCTTCTCTCTCTTCCTCTAGAAGCTTCTGCCCTAGCTGCCATATGACTAGTAGATTTGTGTTTGTGTTTGTTGAAGCTCTTTGATTTAGAGCTGGCATGATTTCATTATAAACAAATGACATGACTTTCACAGAACTCTGGGGACCAGGGCTGTAGCATGATATGTGTCTTAGTTAGGGTTTCTATTACTGAGACGAAATACCATGACCAAAAAGCAAGTTGGGGAGGAAAGAGTTTATTTGGCTTACACTTCCAGATCATAGTCCATTCTTGGAGGAAGTCAGAACAGGAACCTCAAACAGGACAGGAACCTGGAGGCTGGAGCTGATGCAGAGGCTATGAAGGGGTGCTGTTTACTGGTTCGCTTCCCATGGCTTGCTCAGCCTGATTTTTCTGATGGAACCTGGAACCATCAGCTCAGGGATGTCACCACCCACAATAGACTGGGCCCTCCCCTATCAATCATTAATTGAGAAAATGTCTTACAGCTGGATCTCATGGAAGCGTTTCCTCAACTGAGGCTCCTTCCTCTCTGATGACTCCAGCTTGTGTCAAGTTGACACACAAAACCAATCAGTACAGTATGTTAAAGTCTTGCAGCTAAGACAGCGGTGGTGACTGGCAATTCAGTAGTGAGGAGGCCAACAGCTCCAAACTCTAGTACCTTCGTAAAACTGCTATACTTCAGCCACCACTGAAATATGTCACGAAATCCTGCACAGTATAGCAAAATTAACCTGTCTTTTCTCTTACCTTTATTTTTAAGCAACTCATGATGTTATCTCAAGCTCAACAACTTCAGATGAGACTGAAATAGAGCCCCGCACAGGTATATCCAACCTTTCAGTGATACCTTTGGATCCTAGGTGTTCTTAAAGCTAGTGGTTGCATTTATTTTTTGTGAAATGAAGAAGTGTGCTCTCTAGGGTTCCATAGTGGGTAGTGGCTATCTCCATCTGTGTCAGGGAGATATTCTTGTCCATACTTCCCACTTTGGGATTATTTATTTTTATCAGTAAATAAACTGTCACACAAGGGAAGGGTACAGATAGACAAGGTCACCACTAGGGGAAAGTAATGTAATGGCATCTTTCTCTTTGGTCCAGAATCATTCTAAAAAAAACGATTTTGTATTCCTAGAGGGTGTTCTGTAGGGCAGTGATCCTCAAATGAGGATACTTTAGGATCTCTCCTCTGTATAGGAGCATTTGGCATTCCTTAGAGACACATCTGGTCTTAACTACTAGGGGAGGTGCATCTCCATCTAGAACACAAACTGGGGGGTATACTGCTGTGCACACAGCAGCCTCCTGAACCTAAGACTTCTTGGGCCCTAAGTGCTGTACTGCTGATATGAGAACCCCATGCTAAAACAGGGACAGCATCTGTTTGTCACAGCAGTTGTGTCTAAGTTTTACATTTACTTACCAATGCATCCTCAGTGGGTTTACTTGAGTCCAGCAACTCCTTTTAGCAAATGTTTATCAAGCATCTACTAAACCAAGCACTGCAGAATTCAAAGTCAGACTGGTATCTGTTAAACATAGATAGGTGTCTGCAATTATTTTTTTGGTATGTGTAGTCTTATATCAGCATTATTTGTATGCTAAGTAAAGATAAGTAGAAAGTAAGAAAAGTAATAAAACTGAATCCTCATAGTAGGCTCAATTAGTAGTTACGAAACAAGGGAAGAATCTAGAAGAAAAGGAATTGAAAATAAGCTGAATGTGCAAGGCTGTTTTATGGGTTCTGATATTCCAGTGATGGGTGTTTTGCGGGGTGAGGTCATCTTCAATTCCTATTGAATCACTGGCCTAAAGCCTTGGCTAGGAATCCCTCACGTGTTCCTGATATTTTCCTTTTTGGGAGACATTACTTCTTTACTTTGTATTTTATCCCTAAGAACTTCTATTGCTTTTATAAATGTTGACATTTATTCCAACAGCAACAAGTGATCCTATTCTGGACTCTGTCCCACCTAAAACTTCTAGAACTCCTGAACAGCCAAGGGCAACACTGGGTAATATTTTTAACAAAAAAATCTGTGCTTTGTTTTCCATTAAAAAAAACACTCCATAATCCACGTGGATGCCATTCTTCCAAAATGACCATTCCATCCCATTCCATCTAATCATTTACCTCTTTTCTATTTCTGAACATAGATAAACAATATATTTTTATGCAGGCATCTCTTATATTCCATTTTATGTATCTGTCACTTTCTCTCATACTGAAATAACTACCAAAAAATGGATTTCCAATCTTAGTGTTGTGAAAATATTCAGAAACTGCATGGACATATTCGTCATCTGTATCATTTCATACCATGTGCTTATGGCTTGCATTGCCTCGTTTTCATGGACCGAGTCTGCCTGTACTGAGCAATTATCATTCTTCTACCTTCCTTCCTGCTCTGCGTCCCAGTGTCATCCACTAGCTGCAGGACAATGTGCGTCTGTTTTTCATCCCTCTAGCATGCCCGTTATGCCATCTTGAAAGCATGTTGAAATTCCTAAAATACCTCATTTTTAACTGAAATTGTTCGGTGGGATGGGGTGTTTGTGTTTCCAGCTCCAAGTGAAGCATCATTTGACCCTCACAAGGTGGAAATCTTCACCAGTCCTGAAGCGCAGCCCACAACCGCTGGTAACTGATGTCATTGGTGTAGTTGTATGCTCTGAAATACGGGTAAAGTGACAGGAAAGAATCAGTCACACTGGCCTTTGAGTATGTTTTTATTAATAAACATTTCCCTTCCTTCTCCACCATGAGATTCTGCCTCTACCAATGAGCTGAGTTATTCTTAGTTAGCCTTATGATAGACCTCAAGGAATTTGTACAATCTTGATATTTTGAAGAGGAATTTTCTTAATTGCTTTCAACTTTGTCAACTAGAAAAGTATAGCAGAAGCACAGGTGATCATTATTTCAAGTATATTCCTTTCTGGTGAGCACAGTGTTTAATAGTGTTTAATCCATAGTAGATCAAATAGATTATCAAATAGTACCTGAAATTCTGGATATGCTGAAGAAAGATGTATGAAAGAGCTCATGTCTTATAAATTATTTAAATAATAAAGTTCATTAGTGTCTGGTAAAGGTACGCATGAACTACAATATAAGATGTTCTGAATTTCCCATTCTATAAATCCAAGATATCTCATTGGCTTTTTCCCTGCTGTTAATGTTAATGTTATTCTGTGGGTTCTTATCCTATCTGGAAGGAGTCCAGGGTGTTCAGTTGCCAGTCCATTTACTCGAATAGTATTTCTTCTCAAGTATGACCTTAAGTTCTCCTCTATAGAAATGCTGTTATTCTGGGCCCAGCAAATACTTAAAACTTATTGAGTACGTACTCTATAGAAAGCATTCCTGTGTGGGCACCCAGGAATCCAAGGCAAGCATGCAGTCATTCTTGCATTCCATAGGGTCATGTGTTTATGTTTACAGGCACAATGTGTCTGACCTTTGAGAAATATCACTCACCAATGCTCTATTAACTCTTCTTTCAGCTCCCCAGCAAACTACGTCTATCCCCACCACACCTAAACGACGCTTCAGACCTAAGCCACCGCCAATAATCAAACCTGGTAAATAAACATCTCTTTAACTTTTCAGGTGACTTAAAACCAAATAGATCATGCTCACCTCTCTATAGTAAAAAGAAAATTATATTTTTCTGTAGGACAGTTTCTTTATAAAACTATATATAGCTAACAGTAATACAAAGGCGCAAATGGGGGTCTCCAATAGGATGTTCTTGGATTTGGGGATAGGCTGGGGAACAGGTCCTGCCCCAACAGCTCACAATATAAGATAACTATCATAAGCTGGGTATGCATCCACTTCTAAGTTTCTGATGGGCCAGTGCCTACCACACTTTCAGTTTTGCCATTGGGCAAGCTGATATAAAGAGGATGTTTTTCTGGTCTTCAAGTTTCTTATATCCCAGAGAGTAATAAGAATGAAAGTAAAGCATAAGATCATAAAACCAGCCTTTAGTACTTTTGTAGAAGCTCCAAGAAAGACTGAGTTGAAGCCATGAGTCTTAAAATACTTGTAGTATTCAGATGGAGAAAATGGCAGGGGGAACAGCTATTACAGCCTGAGGGGGTTCATGTAATTTATCAACTTGGGGGGTTCCATTGGCTAATAGTATGCTCAAGTGCTTGCTCAGCAAAGGGACTTACTGCACTTACATTTGTGATGTAAATGTTTTTCTATCCTATATTTTTGTGATGGTGTAGATATTCTTTCCTTCAGCTTTTGCTCAGTGCATACTTTGAGAGCAACTACTAAATATGGCAGGATTTTGAAAGGTCACTCTGTTCCTTCTTGGAAGATTATTTTACTATCTCTAACATTGAATCAAAGCGTTTTCCTTCCCATCACCAGAAAGAACTACAAGTCCGAGGACAAATACTATGAAAGTTCTTAAAGTCCTGAACCTACTCAACACCGTTTGTGTTACTTCATATCACTGCGGAGAAGCCAGGACTCTGGCTCTGTTGTAAACTGTCAGGACCTGTTTGTGCTGATTGCTCATTTGGAAAATGCCAAGTATCTCACAGACTGCGTGAGTTCTATGGCTATTTTGGTTGTGAGTAGCTGGCCCCTTGAGTTAGTAGATCTGAGCTCAGATTAAGATGCCATCTAGGGCCAGCACTTGGGATATGCGGCTACTGTTTGTTGGTTGATTGCATACACAGTTCTCAGGATTTTTTGGAAAAAGGTCCTCAAGCTCAACTTAGGAGTTCTTTGAAAAAGTGACTTTCAATTTGATGTTACTGGATTTTCCTTGTGTTTCAGATCATAGTATTATGCCTATCAATCATTGATTACTAACACTAAAATATACTCCCATTACCTAATAAATATGAAGTAGGGGGGTGAAAAATAATTAGACCAACTTAAAAGCATAGATTAAAATCAGTCTTTGAATAGTTACCAGAAAGCACCAAAGCTCTCTTCCATAAGTAATTCTTTGTGCCTGGAGCATGAAATATTCTTTTAATGGAATATTTCCAAAATCCTCCAAGATGATAGATCTATCCCACTTATTTAGTGTTAGATTTTCCTTTTGTGGTTTTATATACCAAAATAGAAATTTGTTGATTATTTCATTTCTTTTTAACTCAGTAAAACACAACTAATTTCTTTGAAACTTAAAATATCTCTCATTCTAGAAGTTAACCCAAATGTGATAATTCCTCTGATCCTCATTTGTAGTGTTCTAAAAATAATGCTGGGAAATTGGTTTATGCAGCTCTTTGGTTCAAGAAGTTCTGATTTCTGTGTTAGTGTCTAATGCAGTCTTTCCACGGAAAGTGCAAAAACACAACCAGATGACCTCAGCACAACTGGGCCCTTTGGTATTATCATAGATAGCGTTGCCCTGAGCTGTGTGGTGGATACTATGTTCGTGACCATCACACAGAAAACAGAATTATAGCCATGGCAGTGGATGAGGGCCCCTTGTCTGTATTACAGCATACTTTCCAGTACCAAAGTTGAGTGAAATCCTGATGCCCTGAATAGCAGCCTTTCAGTGGAAGGCAACAATGGGTTCTATCTTCTAAGAACCCTGCTTGTTTGGAGTGTCTCAGTTCTTGGGTTGCAAGACCAGAAAGAGCTTTCTTCAATGTGCCAAGCATTGCTAGTTGGGGGGCGGTTTTTGGACACTGACTTCTGTTTGCTTCTCAGGAGACTTTATGGTGTTTTTCTAAAAAACAGGAGGCTCTTTGGTAGGAGGAGTCTTCTCTCTGTTTCACTAAAATCGAAGTGGTTCCCTATGTAAGGATGGTGGCGGATACTGAAAGATCCAATACTCTCCTTTTACAGTTAATCTGGAACTTACACAGCAGTCTTGGACACTGACTTACAAAATGAGCTGTGGAGAGCTTTGTCAGTTCTTGCTGTCATTGCCATAAAAATTTTAAACCTTTAGCTCTGGGGAGAATGCATTCCACACTCTGCTATGCAGAGGAGTCTCAACTTGGATTTCCATCACGAGTGTGTTTACACGATGGAGTTATTAAAGCAAGAGCTTTTCTGCTCGAGTGGTCATGATTTATTTCTAAGATGGCATAAGGCAGCAGAAGCAGCTGCTCAGAGAACGAATTTGTGTAGCACGTTCTGACAAGGCAGCTGGATCCAGATGTAGGTGTTACCCCAACAGAAATAGAGCAGCAGTTCTCAACCTGGAGCTTGAACAATTATTTCACAAGGATGGCCTAAGACCATCATGAAATATCAGATATTTACGTTATGATTCATAACAAAAGCAAAACTACAGGTGTGAAGTAGCAACAAAAAATAATTTTGTGGTTGGGGGTCACCACAACATGAGGAGCTGTGTTAATGGGTTGTAGCATTAGAAAGGTTGAGACCCACTGAAATAGAGGCTTAGACAAGTATGTAAGTGACCCTGGCTGAGGGCACCAAGTGAGAAGCACAGTGTATAAAAATCAAATGTCCTAGTAGTTTAAATAAAGAACTCGGCCAGCTGTAGTGGGAAGGGATTAATGAGGTAGATGTGTTTTAAAAATCATTCTTAGGAAGGTTTGGAATGAGAAAGTGACTTTTATATTTATGCTGAGTTTCAGTGGAGGCTGCTACCAGGCAAATGGAGAAAGGTGCTGTGTGTTTTGGTTAGAAAATTAAATATTTCTCCTCAGTAATTATGTCTGTTAATTTCACAATAAAATTGGAAAGCATAAAAAACTGCCTTATCAATATTGGTTGACATTTATGCATGAAAAGTCACAAATTTTAGAAATGAATTTAAGATATTCAATTAGAGGGTGTGTTATTACTCTTTATAATGTCTGAATAGACACTTCTTAATTGGACATTTTATTTATTATTTTTTGTCAGAATTTTTATTTGGGAGTTGGTGTAGTTTCAATCCTTTGATTTCTAAACATTCTCATAACTCTGGGGTCCTCACCTTCTCTGGGTCTGACAGTATCACCACCTGAGGGAGTTAACATCCAAACCTCACAATAGAGGGATATTGAGTGGCCCAAGACAGCACAGAGTATGGACTGCATCTCTGTAGAGCATTTCTTTAGCTACAGATCTCTCGTGTTGTTTGAGCTCAGCAGAAAGATCGTCTCTATTTCCAGCTGAAGTTCACAAGAGCATGCAAACCACCAGAAGCTCCCCAGTGTGAAGACTCCCCAGCTTTCCCAGCCGTTGCCTGTTCTTCTATCTTACTTTCCATGCGAGGTGCTTTTCCTTGGTGGTTTAGTCAAGGAAGCTTCACATTTGTTTTTGGCTTGTTTTATATGCACAACCCAATGCATTTCTGGAAAACCAGGGCCGCCGCCTCTCTCTTAACTTGTCCCTCCCACACAATGAGAACTGTTACCCTCCTGTGTTAATCCACAAGATGGTATTACATAACCCTGAATTGCTATATTTTTTGAATTATGAAAGCAAGTCATTTAGTTCCTAGAAAGTTGCTCTATAAAAACTTCTGTTGTCACTTCCCCCCACCCTCAAGTCAATTCTTGCTTTTTTCCAAACCTACTACTTTCTCTATTCAGATTTATCCAAGTTAACTCTAGAGGAAGTACTATCTGGGCTGTATAAATAAGAGAAGGATTTACATTGTAATGAAAGCCAATGAATGCCAAATCAATTCCTTTCTTTCTGTAAGAGATAAAAGCTCTCATTTTTCCCCCTAGGCTTGAAAAATACAGTTAATTTTAATTTGCTTCTTGAAAGAAAATTCCTTTGAGTAGAATAGCACAAAAACTACTAGAAATAGCCTGTTGTTTTTTCCTCCCAAACATAATAGATGGAACCAAATAGCCAGCATGAAATAAAATAGTTTGTTCACATCTGATTTGACCATCGGAGGGTTTGTTTATCATACCATCGTCATATGTTATTTAATTTATTAAGCAGTTCATGAAACCTGAGACTATACTTGGATACGCATTGATATGCTAACCAAAATGGATCTTGCTTATTAGCAATATGTACTCATAACCACAGGGTACACCATAAGAACACTTGTGGCCCTTTTTACACTTGAGTTTCTTATCTTTAGTGAAAGAACATGAGGTCCAGTCAAGCCAGATACCATTCAACACTAACAGAACACAACACGGGAGAAGGCATGTTACCTGCTTCTCACTTCCTGGGGTAAACGTGGTTGCTTTGTAAGAAACAAAATGGCAGATGGCAAGACATTCAGAACACCTTCACGAGGATGTGCTAGGGACAGCCATCAGATATTTGTAGTGAGAGCCACAGCAAAGGTGAACAGCACAAATGTCAATCCTCAACTCTTGCTGGGGTTTATGCGATGGGTGTGAGATGAGCAAGCCTCGGCACCATAATTCAGAGGAGCCTAAACCTTCATCAAGGAATGAGCTTGTCTTGTGGTAAAGGATGTTTAATTCCTGCCCTTCAGCACTGCTTTGACATTACTTGCTTTCCTTGCAGCCCCAGAACCTGAGACTCTACCATCGTCACAGTCAACAAAGGGTAAAGCTGCTTCCTTGAATCACACTGAAGAAATGGCCTGTATCACTTTCTGTGTTCAACTTCTGTCCTTAGATATGCGTTACTTTGAAAATACTTAACTGTCCTTCAGATTTTTTTCTTTTTTCTTTCTTTCTTTTTTTTTTTTTTTTTTTGCAGCTGCTTTTTGCAACATTATCTGCCCTGTGCCTGGGCTTGGCTGAATAGAGGCTCTGGGACACCCATGACAGCCACACTGCCTTGGATGTGACTAATTCTTTATTGTCCTGTCTTACATTCAAGGAGATTTTCCTTAGTTTCTTCTAACTTGTTATTTCCAGTGGAGACTTCTGGCTTCCCTCTGGGAGTTTTTTTTTCCCCTCACTTTTCAAAACTCTAACATTTGCAGACTTTCTTGAAAAGCGCAATGGTCATTCCAGATCTGAAAACTCGGATGTGTCACTAGATAATCCATTAGGAGGTAGAAAAGAAAAAAAAAAAAACAACAAAGCCAACCCTTATAGCTTTTTTTTTTTCCTTCAAAAGAGAAAAAAAAATGATACCAAACTAAAAGCAAACCAAGCAAAGAACCCCGTTCCGGTGCCCTTCTAGCCAATTACGCACATTTTCCTTCACAAGAGGTTCTGGTTAGAGTATTGCATCCACAGCTTCCAAAGATCCATGCCTCTGCCCATTTTTCCATTTCTTTTTCCAAACTTTAGCTGGCTACATTTTTATTCATTTTGTCTAAAACCACAGGAATTGATTTCAGTAGAAGAGGTTACTTCTCGTGTGGATACAATTTCACCACTTTTAATTTGCTCAAGCTAGAAGTTAAGAATTGAGCATATCCCACATTTAAGTTGATTTTACTTTCTCCTTTGACTTGATTCCTTCTTGATAATTTTGTGTGTGGTTTAGGGTCCCAGAGCTCTGGGAAAGTGTCCGTAACAACATTATCTGGATACACAATTACTCCTTCTTTCCTTAATGGCTGGTGTCACTGTTGACAGATTCACATTCATGAAATGACACATCAATGTCCATTTGTCTATGTGTTCTTGGTTATCCTTACAAATTTTAAATCCTATACCTCTAGCCTATAAGTATATCTCATTTTAAAAATGCTTCCCTTGATATAGTTTCTAAACTCATTTTTCCCTATTGTTTACACGTGGACTTTTTTTAACAACAAGCAGAAAAAAATCTCCTGCTTTGGAATATTAAGCCAAATTTTAATTTTTTATTCTTACTGTGTCAGAAAAACAGCCTTTCTCATGTTCTTCCTGATGGTATAGGTTTGAAACTTTTGTGTGACCATCTCATCTAAACTATATACTAATTTTGAGATTTTCTAAAATCTGTTTCAAAGTGAAAAAATAAAGAGATCTCTTGGGAAATGTACACATCTTTGACCAGAAACTGTGAAGAGAAAGAGAAAGATGGAGGGAGGTGAAAGAGAGAACACAAAACATTAAAAAAACAAAACAAAAAAAAAAAAAACTCACCCTAAATTCTACATTTCATGTAACTGGGTGATGATAGAAAGTGGCCGAACAGAATGTGTCCAGATTGAATCAGAAGGATTAAATATGTGACTAAATTACATGTAACATTTACTCTCAGTTTGTAGCACTACTCTTTCTCTGCTAACGAGACATTTTCCTTTCTTTAGCTCCACAAAAGACCAAACACCCAGGCCGCCGCCGCCGCCCCCGCCCCCGTCCTAAAACCACACGTAGTCCAGAAGTACCTGAGTCCAAAGCCGGTAAATGTGGTATTTAGGGTTCCAATGACCAGGGATTCAGTGCGGTGGCTTCTAGTCTGTTAGCTGCCACCCTCCAAACAGCTGGGCTTTAGGGAACAATATGGTTGGTTTGCATAGTTGAGCATCTGTATACTCTCTACATTCATATCATGTATGATGCATCCATATCTTTATTTGTGATTAGTAAGTGTACAGTGTGAAAAGTGGCCCACTTGGTGGATTATTAAAGCAATTAGAGTTATTAAATCCTTAGAGTCTTAGAGCTGATACCTATCCAGGACTGCTGAGGTACAGAAAAGCAACAGGGAAAAGGGGGTAAATGGGAAAAGCCAAAGTGGAATCACCTTCAGAAAAAAGCACAGTTTACGTATAGCTTCAACCTTAAGGCACAGTGTTATCTTCCTTGGGATGCCACACCATGGTATAACCAGTCTTCTTGGCATTTTGCTTCCACAGCTCAGGAACCTGCCACTGTACCGCTGGTACCCACAATTGGTAATTCTGCATCCTCTATTGCTTTCTTGCCATTTTTTTTTCTCTCCATGGTCTCCAAGCCAGGCATGACTGAAGTTTTGTCACTCCATCACACTGTCAACCATGCTTCCCTTCATTTCCTGTGTGGGTGGGAAGAGCCTGAGCACCAGAGAATTCTTCCAGTACACTCTGCTACAATAACGCAGGGAAGGTCTGTGGTCTTGAGCACAGCTTCCCCGTTCCCTGCTGACCCTCTGTCTTTTAATGGCATGTCCTGGTGTTCCTACTCACAGATGTCTGTAGTCTTCTGGACTAAACAAATGGCATCCATTTTTCCAGTGTTGTGGCTTTCATTGCTTTATTCATCAATCCTGTAAGACTCTGAAAAGCTACACATTCCTATTAGAGAATGTTTTTCGCATGTTTGGATACCGTAGACTGATTCTGATCTGGGGCCCAGTATAAAACTGGTAGTTGTCCTTGCAACTTGAGAATATTAAAAGTTCCAAGATGGTTTTTATTCTTTTTAGTGGTAATGCCATGCCTATGACTGTTTCATTATAACTTCTCAGAATTCAGTTTGTCTCTGATCATTTTAAGAAATTCCCCCAGGTCAGTAGCCATGTGTCATTATTTCTTATGTTAATAGCAGATGTTTATGGGTAATTTTCCAGGTTTCTTCTTAAGCAACTTTAAAATACTCGATCTTACTGGTTTGTGCTAAGAAAAAAAAAGTTGCCAGCAAACAGCAAAACTGATATACTTAATCCTTCTCAAATACATCATTTAAGAAGGAAGTTGTATGATAGTTAGTACTTTTGCTCAAAGACACGTTTTAAGCATTTCCTTAAGACTATTCTTTTGGGGGCTGGAGAAGTGGCTCAGAGGTTAGGAGTACTGGTTGCTCTTCCAGAGGTCCTGAGTTCAATTCCCAGCAACCACATAGTGGCTCACAGCCATCTATAATGAGATCTGGTGTTCTCTTCTGGTGTGTAGGCATGTATGCCAGCAGAACACTGTATACATAATAAACAAACAAATAAATAAATAAACAAACAAATAAATAAATCTTTTTTTAAAAAAAGATTGTTCTTCCATGAAAAACTATTGGTGCAAATAAATGGCTAGAATGAGCATTTCCACCCTTCCTGGAACTATTTTTATATTTACAATGAGTCTTCACAGAGTGTTTCTCAGCTTATACATCCATTACTTTGACAGTCACAACGATGCCCATTATGCTAATTTCAATACCTTTTCTTTTAGTTCCCAAACTGTCCCAGAGACCCAAAGCAACACGCAGGCCAGAGGTACCCCAAATCCAGCCTGGTAATCAACATTTTCAATGCCTTAGCATGTAAATGGGAAAAGGGTCTACAAGTAACATTGTTTTCCACACCAACAGCTTAGCTGTGACACTAATTACGGTCCTTTTTCTTCTTCAGATTTAAAACCACCAAAGCAATTGCTTCCTAAGCCCAAAGCTACACCTGACATGCCACCAACTAAATTCGGTAAACGTAATTCCCATCATCCTAGCTTAAGACGCTTTTATCAGTGGAAATGACATTGAAAGAGTTTATATATTAGACTAATTAAAGAACCGATTATCCTAATTTTGTTCTTTATCTTCTGAAAGTATTCACGCTAGGTGTAAGAAATAAGAACATTTAATACCTGATAGTCTTATAAATCCCATACTTTAAAAAAGCATTTTTATGTCTTTCTGAGTTTATAATGAATAGAAATTAGACTTTTCTGTCCCTGGGACAATTTAAAGTGACTTTGCTAGCTGTTTATGGGTAGCACACACAAGAGGGGACATGTGTTCCTCCCTCATGGGCACAACCAAAGAAAGACTTGCCACATAGGGATTGGCTTCCTCTGAAATAATTATTAACTGGGTGGTTTTCTACTATATTAAAAAAATAACAGTTTTGAAAATTCTGTTTACAACTGAAAATTTCTCCTAAGATTCCAATTAGTATACAACTAAGAGAGCTTCTCATTATAAATAAGCCCATCAGTTAGCAATCTACATCGACCTAGATTAAACTGCGCTCAACGTCTGTGAATTAAATATTATGAATACTTGAGGTTCTTTTTTTCTTCATCTGTGTTTTATGTTTAATGATGCAGCCTATGAGCAGCCTGCTACACTTGGAACTGAAGCCCCTGCCCTAGCCATAGGTAACAAATGTTTTCTTAACTAACGTTTCCTTGAGATTTCTCCACTGATCCCTCTCATCATCTGTGTTTTCAATTTAATCATCATTCACTTATTTGTTTCTGAGAAGTACTGGCTGTTTTTGGCAGAGGCCATTTTAACATCCTGACAGGCATCGCTGCATCTGCTCTGCTAACAGCACCTGGATGGTACACTCCCTTTGATATTCAGAGTCAGATTGCTCACAGCACTTGCTGCTGCCAGAAGTCAGAAGGCTCTGTCCATCAGTCTTTCCAAGCAGCGACTTTCTGCAGCCTCTACTTGTGTGTGTGTGGGAACAAAGAGAGCTGGTTGGAGCTTGCGATGATGAGCCATCATTTCTGATAATGGTCCTTTCTCCTTGATTCCATACTATTCAAATGCAATCGGACCTTTCTGTTGAGAATTCATCTCGTGAAAAGAAATTCTGACAATGTCTTCCTCCTCTTGTCCCAGTTTCTTTCCATCTCTGTGTGCCATTTACTTGGACGCTGCTCTCTGATGCATTTTAATCTAACTTCATGCTTTGGTTCCCTGAACCATCTGGGAAAGTCAGTCTCTCTACCAATGCTTAGAGGACATTAGATAATAAGAAATTTGAACCTTACATGGAATCTCCTAGATTTAATGGAAAAAAATACAAGGAGATACTAATTTAATGCCAGAGTTGTAATTTTTCATTTCTGATCTATGAAGACTTATTTATAGAAATCATATATACTGAGATAAAAAGCTGCATTTCCTTTTCATTCTGAATTATCTTTATTCTTTTGGTGTGTGTGTGGGTGGTTTCTAGGAGTTGAAACTAGGGTCTTATTTGTACTACACAAGTGATTCATTGCTGAGCAGTTTCCTCAGCACCCCTGTATCTATTCATATACTGGGTAATTGCATGCAAATTATCCATTTGAGATAAGTACAGAAACATAATAAGCACCACATATACCGTGAAGAGAAGGCAGGCATTTACATCTATCTGTATGATTGTCACAGATCTTCAGAAAACAAGACAGTTAGCAATACTTTCCCTATTCTTAGAACCACCACTCCTCCCAAAAATAATGGTGGTGAATGTCTTTGAGATACAACAGAAGACTCTGTAGTCATTTCCAGAATAATTTAGTATAACACATCCTAAAGCTGTAGCGCCAGAGTGCCATTATAGGTAGGTAAACTCAGACAGTCCAATATAGGAAAATAACTTTTTAGTAACTTCATAGCCATTCTAGGTAAAATGGTGTGTGTGTGCCAAATAGGTGGGCATAGACTCTGGCCAGCTCCAGGCAGTAATAGTATTCCCAGACGTCACAAATGCTTTTAAACATAACAATCTTATAGTCCTTGTCCACCTCTGTGTCAGAACTAACGTCTTCTAACTTAATAGGTAGAAAGCTTTTGGAGTCTATTAACTTAGCAGGCCACTAGCTTTCACCAATCCAGAAACTAAGAATGTCAACAGAGAGCATCTTGGGCATACAGAATAGCTTTCCCCACCTTGCTGTACCTGCCTCTCTGATGTACCCACCAATGTATTTTAAATTTGCCTTGATTGATGACTTTCTTTGTTCTTTAAAAACAATAAAAAGCTTTAGGAACCTGTTTCCACATTGGAATGTGGAATTTGGGGTAATCTAAATCTGTGTTTCTGGGCCATGGTCATTCAAAATATCTGTCTATAGAGTAAACTATCTTTATCCCTTTAAGAAAAAAAAACAGGCTTAAAATGTTTCATCTTTAAGATAAATCACTGTGTACATTTCTTAATTTCTGTCATGTATTGTTTTTGGTCAGTTACTACCACAGACATTGAACCTGTAATTATGAGAACCAAGGCTCCGGTGACAACATTAGGTAATGACCTCTTAGTCTTTATACACAGTCTTTGCTTACTGTTGGATCCATTTCTGTCTGGATTGAGGGGATTTTTCGTCCACAAAAATGTCTTATCATTAACGGTATTCTCATTTCAAATATATCAAGAATCCTTAAAGGATATTACTTGGTTATAAGCCTCTATTCAGCTCCTTAGCTACCCATGCCCGTTATCTGTCTTTGCAAATGCTTCACAGAGCCCATGAATCTATTTAGTACTCAGTAGGAGTCTACATTAAAAATAAGTTTCTGATCTACTTCAGAATGCCTACCCCTTAAGATATTCTTGAGTTATTCTTTTTTTGAAGATATGAAAGACCGTGGTCATATGCAGGTGATTTTAGGAAGTGTTACATACATATAGTAATACTAATTTTAATGGCTCGTATCCCTAAACTGAGTCTTTTTAAGGACAGTTACCCAGAAGCAGGTTAGCTGAAGTCTCCCTGATGTGATATCAACATGCCATGTTTCAAACTCCCTTTGGATCTGGAACCTCTTTGATGCTAGGAACTAACAATAAAAATTTCAGAATAATAAAAACAATGTCAAATAGTCTGTTGCCACTGTCAGGAGACCAAATTGTTTTACATATATATTACCAAGAAAGAATTCCAAATCAAAGAGACATTTTGTATCTCAGGTTTCAGAAACCTTACATTCATGTGTCATCTTTCTTTAGTTCTGAAGTCACACAACCACAATAACCACTTTGCTTCTCCAGCTCCCAAAACACCACGACCAAGAACTCGCCGTCCACGTCCTCCGATTCATAAAGCCACCCCACGCCCAAAGATACCTCAGCCTAAACCAGGTAAATGTGGTTCTTGGCTCCTGTAGCTCTTCACTGGATGTGACAGAAGTTACGCAAGTTCCACTTGCTACTAAGGGTGAAGGCTTAAGCCATAGGATGCAGTTGCTATCAGCATGGTTGCTATGGCCAATCCCTATGGCTCCTTCATGTTGCTGTCATGAGGAAGTCCTTGATGCCTGAGAATTTTATATGTTTTTTTCTCCAACATTTAATTATACTTTGCTCTTTGATTATAAATTGGAAAAATATCTACTTAGTATATTTAAGAGCCACATACTTTATTAAATGCCACACTAGCATCTGTAGGCTATGCATTAGAGGTAGCAAGTGACTTAGTTGAACAATGAAGCAACTCTTACTCAGACATTATAAATATGAATAAAGAATAGGAGCAACATTGGGTAGTCACTATTTCACCAACTGTTAGATACATAATTCATTCTTAAGTAAATATATATATACACACACACACACATATATGGGCTAATATGTTTAAGGTGAACCTGAAATTTTTAGCCTTTATAGATTTGCCGGCAAGAATGGGCCTGACTCCTACAAACAGAGAGGAAGGTGCCATGTATGGGAGTACCAATAGGAAGATCAGAGCTAGAAGTGTAGCCTGACTGAGAAGGGCGATGAACAATGATGTGATTTTTGGAAAGTCCACAAAGAAGATCAGTGATTGCTCTGAGCCCATTGGCAGGTCCTGCTACCCTTTGGAGCCAGGTCTTTTCTGTGTAATGAAGAGATGTAGTAACAAGTTCTGTGGACTAAGGACCCTTCAGGTCTAGCTCTTTGTTTGCCTTTGCTCAAACATAGGTCTTCATCTTTTCCCAAAGTTGACTCAACAAAATCAAGCCTTGTCTATTTTGGTTATTTTTCACTGTATCCGATTAAATGTATCAACAATTGTGTTTATCATGATTCCAGGATTTGTTTTCTAATATATAGTCTTATAAATTATGCTTTCACGTTAATTTCTTATAATTGTTAAATAAGATGTTATGACATACATAACATTTTTCTAAGAGTTTTCTATCACATTATTTACTAATGAAAATGCAATCAAAGCCTGTAGTAGTTAACTGTAGAAAAGCAAGCAAAATCGCCATTAACGATATAGAAATGCTAAGGATAGGACTGTGTTGTACAAACATCTGTGGACTACTATGTAGAAACTTTTTAAAGGTTTTGGGTTTTTTTTTTTGTTGTTGTTGCTGTTGTTTTTGACTATAGAACCAATGTTAGACTGGTAAAGCTCGTATTCAGGAGAATTTGATGGATTTTCTAATGTGTTTAACATTGCCTTGTTTTAAATTGCTTTTGATCATTTCTCACAGCAGACTTGGGACCTATCACTCCTGAGCCATCTTTAGGTAATGATTCTTGGTATTCTTCTGTGAGTGCTTTTGTCTGTTCACTGTTGAGCATCACTGTGGTTGCTATGGAGATTACGGTGACATGCCCTGTTTCATCCTGCCATAGGACTCATCTCAAAGTACTGAAAGTTTTCTTAACATTTAACAGAAAGGTACCTTGGCTTAATTCAAGATAGGTATCTGATCCATGCCCTGCCTTGAAATTGTGTCAGGCTGAGTCTTTGATCAGGCATGACACCTGGCCCTCTTTAGGCCTCCAATGCAACAGCAGTGATGGTATACTCAAAGTTGTCTGAGAAGTTTCCTTCCTGCATTTCAAGTTCTGTGGAACTGTTTTTGGCTCTGCTGATGTTTTGGTGGCTTTTAAAAGACTTACTCTAGTAAACCACCAAGCACAGAACTTCCCCAGGCACAGTCACATTAAATTAAAAGCATCACTGTGAGGTTGGCTCAAATTCACACCTCTAGAGTTGAATGTGGACTTATAACCAATTTGGGGTTAGATATATATTCAAGGAAATAGTGATGGCTCCTAACTTACATTTCTTAAATGTAATTCTATCTAATATTTTTTTTATCTCTGAAGGATTCTCGAGTATTAAAGAAATCTATTAATATACTAGAGGAAAAGCTTCAAACCCTAGTGACAGGATTTCTTGGCTCAAACTATTAATTATTTTTTTAAACTTAGACAGGATACATCATCCTTGGCATAGCTTTTGGGCTCATCAACACCATGTTAATACTAAGTTCTCTTCCATCAGCTTCAACAACAACAAAAAAAGCCCGCCGCCCACGTCCCAAACCTAAAACCACACCCCATCCAGAAGTACCTCAGACTATATTGGGTAAATATGTGATTTGTGATTTATTCTGTATTAGAAGGTATCCAACATATCTCTTTAGGGTCAAGTATCTCCTGGTTTGCAAGGAGAGCATCACATGCCTAAACATCTTATGCTTCTTTCTTAAGAATGTTGACTCTCAATGACCATTATGTTTATTTTTCTTAGTTTCTGATTATAGTGGCATCTCAAAGATGAGACTGCTGGGTGTAGTACTGAGCTGAAACAATCTGATCAAAGCTACTGCATTCACTAAGCTTGCCCTCACTCTCCTTAGTCACCTCAGCCCTTGGCTCTGAAGTAGAAGCTGTCTTATTTACCACTTAGTTGACGAGACACCAGAAAAGAAAAGCTACTCCTGCATAAACAGAAAGTAATGAAAGGCAGCATGTTCATGCAAGCATAAAATAATCTGAGCAACCCAAATGCTACCTATTGTGAGCTTTGTGAAAATTTAGATTAAAAAATCCAAGATAATTAGTAAAAATTAGCACAGGATTTGAAGATTGGAAGGATGAAGGCTTACACATGGAGAACATGGAGAACTTGACTTCCCAGACAGAGGATAAAGTATCGATGCTCTCCTCTCCTGTCACAGAATGAATTAAAGAGACTGGGGGCTGAAATCTTCAAATTGATCCTATGGGATTTAGGTTCTCACTTCTGCACAAGATCATGTTCTTTCTATTCACAGAACTAAAGATAACCCAACGCAATGATGACAAAAACTACGAAGTGGTTCTTCATCTTGTTAAGTAATAGTGTGTGCTCCAAGGATGTCACCTCTTAATGGGTGTGGTTCCAGCTTCCTTACAGCTATGAACACCCATCATTGATAAACCATAGTGTGACCTCAATACTTCCTACTTTTTCCTCCTCCTCATTCTACATCCCTGTTTCTCTGTGTCAGTTGTTAGCAAGTCGTGGGTCTAGCACATACTCAAGGGACAGTATAAATACAAACTATATCTGTAGTGACAAATAGTGTTGATCACAGGGACAGAATCACTGGAAATCAGAGAGTCTGTAAACTGCATTATGTTAATATTCAACTATCTAAACTGCCCATTGCATCTGGCATTGATTGCTATTTAGAGTGGATGTGTTTTTCTGATTTTGCCTTTTGTAAAGGTTCTGAGTGTCTTGCTAGCTTTTTCTGATGGTGAGTCAGATTTTCTATATAGGTTCTCATATTTGTTATTTGTTAAAATGGGATAATTACCATCAGTGGGAGATGCACAACAGAGACCCCAAAGGCTGTGACTAACCTCTGAATCAAATGAGGATGTAGTGATTCTTTGGAGAAGTATTTAAAGAAAAAGCAATATTCATTTTCTCCAGTTAAGAATATTTTTAAAAAAATGTTGCAACTTAAGAAACCTTGTTTTTACTGGTAAGATGAATTTTCTAACATTCCATGCATTCATTCATAAGGTCTTTTTGATATCTTTTCTTCTTTCGATCAGTTCCTGCTACAACCCTTGAACCAGTTACTAGAACTGAGGCTCCAGGAATGACCTTAGGTAACGACATACCATGTCCTTCCACATCTGCATTTCTTCCTCATTTTATCACCTTCATAATCACTGCTTCTGGGATGTCACAAAGCCTCTGCATCTTCTGGTCCGTCAACTGCTTACCATGTTTGAGTGTTCAAAGGATGTCTTGTCTTTATGACATCTTTTATGATGTTTTCTTATGACATCTTTTTATGAGAGCCAATTTATTGAAAAAGAATGTATACATATACAGATATAGGCTCACTGTCACACCTTTGATTTTTTTTCTATCTCTGCTTCCATGTATCATGTTAACCACATGCACATTTTTGTTATGGGGTATCCATCTCTGTCCGTGTCTACAGGGAAATCTATGTATCGTCTCGGCTGAGTTTATCTGTGCAGTTCTTGTGATATGATAGTTTTTGTGAAGCTGTCAATTTCTGTATTTTGACCATTTTCGTGCTTTGTCTGATTTTTCCACTTTAGGGAATGATAAAACTTTGTTTTGATGAGGATGAAAATAGAAAATAGACTCAAGGCTGGTCAATTGAAGTCATTATGGCTTTTGTTAGCATGAAACCACCCCCAGTACCCTTATGCACACCGTAACTCTGTGTTTTGGAACATTTCTTCATTCAGGAACCCTTATGAGAATCTATAGGAAGTATTCTTGATATATAGATTCATATTTCTTCAGGAGTTTTGTTTCTCAAAGAAATGCAAGTGTTATAAAAGAGCACAATATCAAAACAGAGACAAATATTACAAAGCTCGAAAGGGAAATTCCTTGAAGCTCAAGAAATCATAAGGAATGTATTCCTAGTCAACATTTCTAAAATCCAAAATACTATATTAACCTGAGATTTTCTTCCTTCAGCTCCCAAACTGCCTCAACAACCAAGCCATCCACATCCAAAACCTAAAACTACAAGGAGTCCGGCAGCACCTCAGACAGAACTGGGTAAATGTGTAGGGCCTGTGTTAAGAATCCCGGCAGTCCATCCAAGCAGGTCTTACAGGAAGTATAATGACAGATGAGGGTCAATAGCTCAGGCAGGGGAGAAGAAGAGATACTTCAATGGCTGAAGTCCTTAAGTTCTGTGTGCTAGAATTTTCTCTACGGTGGTTGTTTTTCTGGCAATGCTAGTCATTATCAAGTGTCCATGGTAAATATGTACACACATGAAACAAAAGAGAACGAGTATATGTTTGCACCAGTGAGGAGTGATATATCAGTTATTGGTAAATCTTGTGAGTCATAATAGGCATTCAAGTCAGACAACAATAAACACTTTCTGTATGGTGCTAGAGAACAGATACTTCCGGCTTCATAGAGCATATGGTCTCTGCAGCATGCTTTTGTGGTTTGTTTCCCCCCAACTGCCTGTAAATATAAAAATAATTATTACAGGGATGATAACCTGGGGCAGGGGGAGGATAAGGGGAAAGTTCTAAAGGGCAGAGAATGCTTGTCAGTGAAAGAAAGCGAATTTCCTCTTATGAAAAAGATAAGGCTTCCAGGAATTGAATGGTTTTACTGAGGCTCCTGCAACTAATGGCCTATAGGACAAGTTGAAAAGTTCTAAATGTTAAACTTGGAAGCTTAGAGTACACCAGATAATTGATTTATGGCCACACTGTCTTTGAGTATTGGACAAGGCTGCCTTGCCATGCCACAGACAGAGCGGCTGCCCCATGTAATGTTCTCTTATATACTCAAGTTGGATATCTTCTCAGTAAGGCGAATTTGGTCTAGATGTTAGTCAGCTTTGTTTGTTATAACAGAACGACTAGCACTGGCTACTTACAAGCAAGAGGTTTGTCTAGTTCAAATACTTGAATGTTTGTATTTTAGTGGTATACCACAGACTCTGTGGTAACGGCTGTTCCTGCTTGTATCACCTCATGGCATGGTGCTGTGGTGGGTGCATGTACAACATCTAGAAAATGATCATATTTCAAACCAGAAGCAGAGATGACTGGAAGAGCCAGGTTTTTGCTTTTATAATCAATCTGGAGAGCTCAAAGGGTCACACAGAACTACCAAGGGGTTGTGCAAGCTGTCTCATGCCCTCAATGACCTAAGATCTTCTCACTAGATCCTACTATCCAAAGGTGCCATTACCTTGTAACCATATTTGTGGACCTCAGAGGATGCAAGCCATATTCAAATGATCTATTTGGGTACATTAAGTAATCTCAGATCATTAGAAAATGAGGACAACTCGAAGGTACTTTATACAAACTTTGTAGGCCCGTACCTACAAAGGTTTTGGTTCCACTCCTAAGAGATGAGTTGACATCTAAGAGCAGAGACACAATATTCTTTTAGTTCGGAGAGTTAGCCACATGGCTTAATGTTTCAGACTTATTTCTATTTGGCTAGAATTCTTTTTGAATGAATATGGTAGGTTTTTATAAGTTTTAATGTTTGGAGTTGACCTTTGGCTTATTTTGTTTTTGTTATTTTTGGCTAGTTTCTACTCCAGTCTTTGAACCAGTTACTCCTTTAAAAGAGGATCCAGTGGCCACAATAGGTAATGATACACCTAACTCTCAGCAAATACTTTCTCTGTTCATTGTCAGATTCATCCCATGTTGCCACCCAATTACATTCATCGTTTTGTTTGAATTGAATGTTCAGCAGTACTTGCCTCTTGTTTATTGGGTACCTAGGAAGCTGTGGAATGCATGGATCTAGTTTGGGTTATCAGTCTGCCTCATAACTTGCTTTACAATATTTACATGTTTCTTTAAGGTTTTGGTTTAACCAAATTCTTGGTTAAGACCAGTTTCATATATCTTTGATGTGTCTATCTCTAATTTGTGCAAACCAAGTTATAGTGGGGAAATTTCTTTTGTTTGTTAATATGTGAGCAATGTGATTTAGCAGACTGAATAGCATAGAATATCATCAGGTTACCAGCTTTAAATAGTAAACTCCATCCTTAATATGAGTTGAAGTCCTCTCCCTCCTCACCATAGTTTTATTGATTCTCAGCCATTTTAGCCCAATCAGATAATTGTAGAAGAATTTTTTGAAAATACTGATCTTGACTTTCTGAATTAATAATTTTGATTGATATGTCAGTATTTTCCCCCAAGCGTCCTTTCAATAACAAAAGATGCAATAACATGTTATGGGGTACTGCTTTCATATATTGCTTGAATCCCAAGAAAAATTTACCAAGCTTTGTAATACCTAAAGTTTTTTTTTAATTTTGTAATATGCTAAACCATAACTTTAAAACAACTCAATCTTACCTCTTTTTAGCTCCCAAAAACATCTGAAAGAATACAAACTCAAAGCCATCATAGTCTAGATGTACTGGGTCTTCTAGATAAACAACAGATTCTTAGTTCAAGGAACCTGAGCACCAAGCAATGGTTGTAAATGTCACCTTGTTACAGGTTCTCCCTAGAGAGGGGACTCTCAGAAGCCTACTAGCAGCTGGCAAGGCCTTTACCATTGGAAGAGACATATAGAATCCTTTTAACTAGGAGTAATATGAAAATTGTTTTACTTCTCAGTCTGGAGGCTAATGAAATCATGAGAAGCTATTTTTGGAATGGCTGCCTATGTATTTCTTAACTTCAGAACTGTTTATGCAATCATATTTTCATAAACCTAATAGTTACTTTCTTCTTTTAGTGTTCAAAGAAAATACAAGTTAGCTTCCTATATACTTCTTACAAAACATTAGAAACCTATGTAAGGGCATGGGTAAAATGTCCTGAAGTTTTCCCTGTTAGAGTCAGATAAACATTGTAACATGAGGAATTGCTTGCTGAAGCATTGCAAAATGAGAGCAATGGTGATGGCTGTCTGGAAGGTGGATGCTGCCTACAGTTTGGCTAGTCTGGATAGGACTGGTATTTGCCGTGAGCTATAGGCAAGTAGGGCAGCCATTCCACAGTGTTACATACTGAGTACTTAAATCAACAGGGATCTGTTCTTACAGTTCTGGAGGCTACAAGTCAAAGACCAAGGTGTCTTCAGGTCTTGCTTTCCCTGAGGCCTCTCCCTGGCTCACAAATGGCTGCCCTGCTATGTTCTCACATGGCCTTTTCTCTATGTGTACACATACCGACTGTCTCTTATACTAAGGACATTTGACAAACTGGAGCGCTGACCTTATGATTCCTTAATTACATCTTTAAACATTGTGTCTTCAAATATAGCTCCCTTGAACTTACCCTTCAGTATATGAATTGTGAGGACACAATTCAGTCCATAGTACTTTTCAACCAGAAAATTAATATATACATGTATATATACACATACACACACATATTCTAGATTCAGTGTTATACTCACAGAGTCATTTTGAAGTAAATGTTGTGTCTGTTTATACATGGTTTTAAAAAGCTCATCTTTGCTAATTCAGTTCCTATTACAGACCTTGAACCTGTTACAGACCTTGAAACGCCTGTTACTTTTAGAACTGAGGCCCCTGGGACAACACTAGGTAACAACCTTACTTGCCAAGTGCTTCTATTGCTTACTGTATACATAGTCCTCCAAGTCTCCATCCCCCTGGCCTTTCCATCCCTCTGAGAAAACATTCATCCTCTTCTGTTGTCTGCTGCAGAGTTCAGAGCATCTTACAGACACTCTTCTTGTTGTGTTTATGAGAGCTAAGCATGAACTTAGTTTAAACATTAAAGGCCACATGGAACATTTGGAAGTGTTGTTTTGTGCTTCACAGAACAGTGTTCTATATTACAGCCAAGTTTTAACCACAGTGGAATGGCTGCCCATCAATAATAGCTACTCTTATGCTCCTTGGTACATCCAAGTTTCTAGATCTCTTTCTGAAAACTATTGTATGGTATGTTTGTTTCTTTGGTGATGTAATTTAAGTAGTGATATACATAATGATGTATATAAGTAATGATACACTGTACTATAAATTTGACAAATTGGAGATGACCCATATGAAATGTCAAATTATAGACCTCCATCTAAATATGATCCAAATCTCCCCAACCCTTTATTAAATGATTCCTTCCCAGTCATTTTCCCCAAAGTGGGGCTCTATGACTTTCTTGCAATGAGTGTTAATCTCCTTGCCTTGAATGAGCAACTCAACTGTGAACGGGAATTTACTTCAAATCATCAATGATAAAAAGAAGGCATGCTTGTTTAAAAAGAGTGAAAAAGACAAACTAAAGGACCAATCTCCCACACTTTTAGGAAATCTGAGAGCTGTAGAAGGTTCTCTAGTATCCAGGACCATAAGATCCAAAGTAACATGAGGCTTTTCTGTCTTCAGCTAGCAAAATGTCACAAAGAACCCGCCGTCCACGACCCAGACCTAAAGCCACAATGAGCCCTCAAGCACCTCAGACAAAACCTGGTAAATTGGGAGTTAAATGGCTTCTGGGTGAGCCTCAGTGGTCTGTCCCATCAGAGACTCAAAGCAATGCTCGTGGTAGGCAGTAGCAGCCCTTACACTCCCTGAGTGTGAGAATAGGAGGCATCATCAATAACTTCTCTGTGGGTGTTTGAAGGAAAATACAGGTAGGTGAGACCCATTCTCTTGGGAGCTAGAATACCTTATTCTTTCCATGTATGACCCTTTATTGAAACTTTATATTTAGTACAAATTTCACACTATGCATTTATATTCAAATCTTAGTAGTGAAACTACACTAGCAAACCGAGTGTATTTAGTTCAAGTGAACAAATCCTAAGCCCTTTACATATTCCCAGGCTCACATTGGCAATTGTAAATAATAGACCCATTGTAGAAGGTTTTTTTTTAAACTTCTTCTACAACAAAACTGAGGCTGCACTGCACAATAAACCCACAAAGTGACAATCTAGAATCTAGAAAAAAAATGTTATGGTTGTCTGAGCTTGGACCTTGGATATACTATAAGATTTTGATCAGTGGAGAAAAGAGAAAATAGAGGGACCAGACATATGTGCAGGTCAGCCAGACATAGAGTAGCGTCCAGATGGACTGCATTTGGAAGGGTCCATCACGGCAGTATGAGGAGGATTTTGAGGATTTGATTCAGAGTTTAGGTAGGATAGATACAGAGACACCGTATCATACACAGCCTCTTTGATTTCCACCTTTTATTCTTATGAGGAGCACAGATGCTCCATTGGGTGTTAGACTAGTAGCTGCCTTTTATGCTCCTCTTTTATGGTTTGTGCAGAGGTCTCAAATTCCACAAGATTGGCAAGATCAACACAAGCCATGTGAATGATTATTTTTTTTAATATATGTTTCAAACTTCTATTGTGTCAGTGTTTTCTCAAACATAGTGACTCACAATATGCTTTTAACTTACTTTTCTAAGAATATAGTAAGTAAATGCTTTATAATATTTTCCATTGTGGTGTTTTATATATTGACTAGAATTCATTTATTAAAAACCTTGCAGAATGTCACACTAACTTCTTTACTTAGGGTAGTTAAAAAGCTAAGCTCAACAGCCATCAGGACAAAAGTTTAGCAATTGCTTAAACAACGTTCTTTCAGATGAAAACTTGATTATATATTTCCCTTGGGACAATTGATATTGTAATCATATATGTAGGTTATGTAAATGTTCTAACGTAAATATGCATTTTGAAATCTCTTTGGCTTATTGTGTTGTTTTTGGCCACTTCTTCCTGTAGCCCCGGAACCTGTCACTGCTAGACCTGAGGCCCCAGTAACACTAGGTAATGTTGTTAAGCTATTTTTGTAACAGGTCTTCTTATTGTCACACCAAGAGTTTAATGTCACTTCATGTGGCAACTGGGTCATTCTTTGTGGCCATTCAGTTATATTCATCTAAAAATTATGAAGACTTTATAATTATTCTGATTTTAAGATGTCATACATGAATTCTTTGGGTCATTTATCTGCCACGTTGCCTGCTTGAAGTATGTCCTGTTTTGTGTTTTGTTTTATGGGGTGCTTCACTACAGCTGTGTTTCAAACATATCAGAAGTCTCAGCTACACAGAGAGGCCGTTAACAACTTCATGGGGCCCATTGGCCCGTGGCACACTTGCATTTCACTTTTTCTGCTGGCGTAAATCTCGTTATTTTGTTTCTATTCAATAAGGTTTATTTTGATGATTATATAGAGAACATATCACAGATTTGAAAAATTAAATTATAAATCACAAATCATAGATAGTGGAAATGTCCACTATCCGTTCAAATTTAGTGATGGTTCCTACCCATTTTATTTCTAGCCATGTCCCCTTATGACACTTAGATAATGATTGCCAGCCCTTATCTCTCTAACTAAATGGTAACTTTTTTCTTCATAGAATTTATTATTGAAAAAAAAAACCAAAATGATGTATATATAAAAACCAGCAAGCTATCATCTTTTTACCTTCCATGGCTTCCTGACTCATAAATAATGAAAATATATAGTAACCCAATAATTTCTTCCTTTAGCTCCTAAAACATCAAAACAAAAACATCATTCACATCCCCAACAAGACCTGAAGTACCCGAGTCCAAGCTAGGTAAAGCATATGCACCTGGTTTAAACAAGCTCAGCAGTGTGACCTAGCAGGGCCTTGGAAGTTATCTGAAAGATTGAGACCCTGTAGGGTATCCCCATGAGAGCAAAGATGAACGTCAGGGTCCTGGGGGGGGGGGGGGGGCACAGTAACTCTACTGTACAGCTATTAAGCAAACAAGGCTGAGTTGTGCATCTAGATACCCACTGCTTCCTGTGTGCAGTCTTCTCAATCACCACAAATTTTTATAACTTCCTCTTACCTCTTAAAAAATCCAATTTCTTCAGGATAATTAGGTCCAGTTCAAATAAAAAGAATTATTAAGTACCTCCCATCTCTTCCTAACTAATCCTACTAATACTTTTGAGTGAAACAGATGTAGGAGATATATCTTGATTTTCAAACTTGTAAGACAGAGTGGAAACCCTTTTTCATAAATATGGTTGACGATGGCATAGGAAGAATCTATGCAAGTGTAAGATTAATTTGTGAGGTGTAAACAAAATGTGTTAGGTACGTAAACATTTGGAGCCAGGAAACAAAGACTAAGAAGAAGTCTTGAAATCACATTAGAACATGGCCGACAAGAATAAAGGAGGGAAAGGAGTGAGGAGGGGGAGATATAAATGAGGATAGTGAGAGGAGTCTCTGGATATTGCTGTGGAGGAGTTCTCCCTTCTAGGTTGTAGGAAAGTTCCTTCATACCTCAACCAGTCTTTGGACATGCATCGTCAAGGCCATAGGAATGTGATAGGGCAGCAGAGGATTGGTCTAGCAGACATCAGCAGCCTCCTCACTCTATAAAGGCATACTCCTCCTCTGTCTGTGATGGAGGCTTCCTACCAATTCATCATGCTTTCCAAATATGAGCTCTAAGTAATGCTTTCATAGTTCATTTTGGATCATTAATTAATTATTAATATCAATCGTTTATACTATTAATAATTCTCAACATCAATAAATTATTTGGATCATTAATTATAAATTAATTGTTAATAATATCTGTTGTTCTTACTCTTTTTGGGGGGCCCACCATCCAGCTCCCAAATAAATCACACATGGAGGCTTATTCTTAATTATCAATGCTCAGCCTTAGCTTGGCTTATTTTTTGCCAGCTTTCCTTATATTATCCCCTCTATCTTTTGCCTCTGGGCTTTTCCCATTCTCTTACTTTTGTAAATCTTACTCTTCTTACTCCATGGCTTGCTGTGTAGCTGGGCCGCTGGCCCCTGGAGTTCTCCTCCTTCTCTGGCTCCTAGATCTTCTACCGCCTCCCAGATTTCTTCCTCTATATATTCTCTCTGCCCGCCAGCCCCGCCTAGCCTTTCTCCTGCCTTTCTATTGGCCATTCAAATCTTTATTAGACCACAGGTGTTTTAGACAGGCACAGTAACACAGCTTCACAGAGTTAAACAAAGGCAACATAAACAAAAGTAACACACCTTAAAATAACATTCTACTACAAATATCAATTAATTATTTATATTATTAATAATTAATTAGATTCTTATTAAGAATGATGAATGAGAAAGTAGGTGCCTGACTTGGGTATGATACATTTTTAGGAAGTCAACTGCTTGCTTTTCCATTTTAATGGTTTTTAAATGTTGTTATAGAAACTATATTATGCTAGGAAGATTCATAATGAAGAGATTTTACTGCTCAACTATATAAAGCAAACATTTGGTTTATTTGAATACCTTTGCTCAATTCATACAACAGAACTTGAACCTGTGACACTCAGAACTGAGACTTGGGTGACAACAAAAGGTAATATCACATTGTGGTCCTGGCTACGTCCTCTCTTTTGTCATTGCCAAACTCATGACATCAATGTCATAGTTACACATTCTGCTTTCTGTGGTGACACCATCACCCTCTTTGCCATTCTGTGAAAGTCTTCATTCTGAAAGGACTGAAGACTATGACTCTTCAAAGAGCTCACCTCTTGTGAGACCCACCATAAACCTAACTCCTACCGTCTGTCAAGCTTGTAACCATGCAACATCATTTTGTCATTGTGTGTGCTTTGGAGAATGCAACTCTCAAAAGACGTTTTCATAATTTTAACAATCTCTGTATACTGAGACGTTTCCTTAAAGATCTGAAATTCTCCTCTTTAACTATTGATCCATTTGCTTTTACCATGTGACATTTGTTCTTTGATTGATGTGCTGGCTAGTTATATGTGCAGTATTACTTTAACAAACGATCAAAGAACTCCTGCTCCGTCATCACTTACCACCACCATGTTATAACAGTGATTCTCTACACTTTGTGTGAGACTGGTTCTCCCTACGTAGTCCAACCTCAGATTTTCTAAGTACCTCGGGTGGGTTGTCCTTGAGCTCATGTTCTTCCTGTCTCAGCCTCCTACGTGCTGAGATTATGGTGTGTTCTACTGTTCCTGGCTCCTCAACCCGTTTATTCTATAAAAGTTCGATTGTTTGCTCTTCACTTCTTGACCTACCCACTACATTTTACACGTGACTCCTCTTCCAATAGGCCTTTAATTATAAATGGAAACAAGAAAATATGAGTGAAAGTTATATCTAAAAAGTTGAAAAATTAGTCGAATTTTAGTCGAATTGCCTAAAATATGAGAAAATCTGGTAAGTTTTACTAAATTTAGCACCATTTCCCCCCCCCATAGCTTTTGAACTACAGACATTGTAATAATTGAAGATTTTCTTTCCTCAGCTCCTAAAACATCAAAATGGCCCCGCCGTCCACACCTCAAACCTAAAACCACACAAGCTCCTGAGGCGCCTCTAACTAAACCTGGTAAAACAAGTTTCTGATCACAGGGGGACTTACAGCAGCTCTGGGGGAGCCAGGAGGTGGTAGAAGTGTTAGCTCATGCGGCTGAAGGCACTTGGACCTGCTTCTTCCACCACTGCCGTGTATATAGGGGGAAACATGGGGTCCTGTGTGGCAGCTGAATTGCTTGTGCTCTCTGCATATAAGTATCATCTCTATAACCACATACCTGATTTGTTACTACTAATTTAATTACATTCTTCTCTTAAAGACAAAATGTCAGTGTTGTACATAGTGCTGTGATGGGAAAATTCCCTAAGAACAGTTAAAGAAAGTTCTTGAAGGAGTGATTCAGAAGTTTGGATCTGACCCAGAAAGCATCCATGATCTTCCTATCCATCTAGAACACTCTATTTCCACAAGGAGAGTAGAGAGCTGTTCCACTCAGTACCACACTTATGAGATGTCTCCGGTCCTGGTTTGTTGAGCACCTTTATTACAAATGAGATCTCAGCTCAACCCTACACAGGGCTTCTCAGGATGCATGTGACTCACTTGCTTTATCCTTGGCTGTATCTTATACAGAAAAACCGTCGGCTCTATCTGCACATTTAGAAATGTTATTTTCTTAAAGCTTTCATACAAAAGCTCATGATCACAGAAGTTATATCTGTGCAGCTTTGGTAAATATTTAAATTTAAAATGTTTAGCACAAAGTATAGGCAGCAACTGAGTACTTCTTAAAGAAATGTTTACCGGGGTACAAGGTGGCCAAATCATCAAGTAACAAGTATTAAAATGCAGACAGTTTCTTAACCTTGCTCTCCGCTTATTCCAGGAAGAGGGTATGGTTGTCTTACTGACTTTTCATATGTTTATTTCATTGCCTTTAATTAGTTGCTGCTACAGGTCTTGAACCCAGTGCTCTTAGAACTGAAGTTCCTGCGACTGTGGGTAATGAGAATGTGTGTCCCTTCCAACAGCGATGCTTTTCTGTGTCATATCATCCACCATGTCACCAGTTCTGCATCTTAGTCCCATCCCATCATCATCCTCTGTTGTCACTCCATTCCAGTCTGTATCTTGAAATTGTCCTCCGTTCTCTACCGCGTTATGAGTTGAATTTATGAGCACCATTGCATGTACTAACTTCAGGACATCAAACTGCCATGTAGCTCACTGCTCAATACTGTGTCATGATCATGTGCATTTTTAAACAGCACGGACCAAGGCCGTGTTTCCATCCATCATATTCATGCTCTCTATCCTTTGACAATTGTGAAAATATGCTTTTTTTCAGAATGATTTTTGGTATACTGGAACCTTTATGATGCATTGGAGCAATAGTTTTAAGGAATGATGATTTCAGGAATTTGTCAAACTTAGAGATGCATGCTCTTGAAATGTTTAAACCCTAAGTTTCCATGATAGAGACTCCTTTCCCTAGCAGGTTCAATGGTCTTTTTAAATCAAGCATCACTTTGAGATTTTGATGAACACATTTCATCAGTTTGTCTTCATATTTTCCCACAAGTGAACTTTTAATTATAGAGTTATTTAAATAGTAGACCAAGAAATGCTATAGGTAGCCATCTTGGGTTCTGCAGAAGGTCAAGAAGACTAACAAAGCTTTCTTTAGTCTAGTTAGAAAGGCATCTATCATTAAATATGTAAAGACCTGATCAACAGAATTCCACAGTCCTCATGAGGGGGCAGGCAATCACATGTCTAGAAGAACATCTTGTGCACTGTGACATACAGCTAGCTGTGTACCATGCCATCTTTCAAGTCTATGTCATGAAATAGTGGGCACCTAGCCATAGTTTAGACAAAGATGGAAAAAGCAGTTATCTCTTTTCTGTTAGTTTTGAGACTAAAGATATTCTCAAAATTAGCCTTAAAAATGAATTTTAATTTGTCTTTGGTTTATTTTACTCCTTTCTATCTAGTTCTTGCTACAGCCCTTGAACCTGTCTCTCTTAGAACCAAGGCTCCTGAAACAACAACCTTAGGTAATGGCACTGTGTTCTGGAATGTTCTTTCTTGCTTCTTTTCACATGCATTCCACCGCCATCCTAATTCATTTGTCATGTGCTTCATTAGATGGTCTTGCCATCCGCCATCATTCAACTTCATATCCTACTGTTTTTTGAGAACACTAAAGGCTCTTAAAGTTACCTCTTTTAAAAGCTACCATGGACCTAGAATATTGCCATACTTGTTATCTTATTTGAATTTGTAGTGTATTTTTGTCTAAACAGTGCTGAATTTCAACTAAAGCTGAATTTCAAATTCAGCTAGTAGTGCTTGTATTTTATCTAGACAGGGTAAACTATAGCAATATCATAGTGCAATGAATTCTTGGGAATGCTGAAAAATTTCAGTGTCAACCTAAGGTCCTAACACCTGGAGTTTAACCATCATTTTGTTTGAGGTTAGAGATCTATGGCTCTCCTCATTCATTGACTTAATTTTATATTTTAGGTTTCTTTCTTAAGAATCTTTGGTGATTAAAAATAAATAGAAAATATTTTAACCCCAAGACATACATGCCCCAGATTTCAAGGAAATGTAGTTTAACCCCAATCTTTGTTTTCAAAAGCAATAGCATGAAATTAATACAAAGTTTCTTCCTTCAGCTTCTAAAGTACAGCGGACACGCCGTCCACGTCCCAGACCTAAAACCACAGCAAGTACTGATATGTCTGAGTCCAAGTCGGGTAAATGTGGAATGCCTGCTTTGAGGGCTGCTAGCAGTCTGTCCTGGATGGGTCCCAAAGTCATACCGGCAATGGGAAGCTGATGTTCTCATGCTCTTTAAGTAAACGAAGGCATTGGGTCCAGTTAATAACTGCCCCTAAAGAGCTTCTCATACAAGCATGACTTGGGGAATTATGTCCCTGATTCCCCAAGTAACTTGGTTTGGATCAAGTTCTTCTCTTTAAAGATGAGTTCATGGCAAGATTAGCATTATTCACTCGTGGTTATGTATTAGCATTGAAACATAAGATCGGTTGCTCTAGCCTTGGTTACATAAGCAGATACTTTTTTTCAACTTCCAAGAACTACAACACACTGCTTCCATATATACTTTTATACACGTTGCCTAAGAAAATTTCCAAAGCCGTCTTCCATATTAACTATAACCAGAAAACCATGTACCTAGGAATCTCTTATGTGGACAGAACTAAGAAATACGTAGCCAAGGTCAAAGTTGTTGACTGTTTTCCACGTTTTTGGCTACTGTGACCAACTTTGCAGAAAGCAACTGTTAGTTCTTTGCTTCCCGTTAGTTCTAAAATTTAAAAACATGTTTGTCATTTGAAACTTGGGTTTTGAAAGAAAATTTAAGGCATTTTGTGGCTGTTAAATTTTCTCATGTTCATCTTGTTCTGGGCTTTGAACTTGATATTCATAGTACTGGGTCTCCAGAAACAACATTGGATAATGATTTTTGTGACATTCAGTGAATGTTTTTTTTTTTTTTCTTGCTGTTCATGCTTTGTAAGATTGTGGTTAGAATGCCATTTCATACTCTATAGTCAGTCATCATGGAAACTCAAGTGTCACTGGCCTGTCATTTATCAACCATCCTTGGAACCACTAGAAGATATCATTCAAAGAGAATGTGCATTCTCTTTGAAAATCCAGAGGTCCATATTACTGCTCCTCTCTTTGGTAGTTAGATCCATAAAGCTACAATAATTAAAAAACATAGCCTCCTCCTGAGCAACTTACTTGCCAAAAAATTAGTGTGCTATGCTTATTACTCTCGTTTTAAGCCATGAGGTATCCCTATTGTCAGTAAGATAAGTTGTGCAGGGAAGCTCCAGGCTCCTACATCACTGATGAGCTCCTCCATGGTTTACTGATGGCTCTTGCTCTTTACTAAGTAGAGACCTTGCTGCGTATCCATGAGTATTAATATTCATTACTTTAATTAACAGATGAATGCTGTGGCTTAGGTTTCTGAGGGAGCCCCTAGTGATGCTGAGTAACAAATGAATCATTTCTTTCCAAGGAGGATGTTTCAAATCAGGAGTCAGCGATTTTAGTCTGAGAAGGGTTAGATGGTAAAAGTTTCAGACTTTGCAGGCCATTCAGTCTTCATCATAACTGTTTACTTCTGCTGATATAGGTAAGAGGCAACAAAGTTAGTATGTGGAAAAGGCCCTGGATCACTCTGGCTTATGCCATGTCCATGTTCCAATAAGACTTTGAGTTTCTTGCCATTTTCATATTTTACATGGCATAAAATATTGGTCATTTTTTCCAACACTTAAAATTTTCTTAAAGATTCACAGGCTAACTTAAATTCTCTTTTTCCAGCTCCTACTGAACTGCAAACTCTTGTTTTGAAACCAGTGACTTCACCAAGCCTAGAAATGACTCAAAGTCAATCTGGTAAATTGCTTGATTTATCTATCGGGCTGCAAGAAGACTTTCAGAAACCTACTACAACACCCTCTGTGTTGTATGCTCAGATATAAAACCTCCTTTTCCCATGGTTACACATGGATGTTACATTAGTAATACTTTATCTTCTATTATTCCATTATACACAAAGTATCTACCTTTGTTTCATGGAGTTTGCTCTATATCTTTTGGAGAACAATCACATAACTGTTAGCAGTCAGTAAAACCTCTGAGGACTGGTTATATGTCTTCTTAATTTTATCCACAGTTATAAAGCGTGGTTCTATGAAGCAGAAAGCTAAACGTGGGCTCAGCCACAAAAAGAGTGCCGGTTCATTTGTAACCACTGAAGAACCAAAACACCATTTTAGTAAAGATTCTTCTTGAGTTCCTTAAATACAGAGAATCTTAAAACATACCGTCTTTCAAATTACAAACAAACTTTGCATGTCAGTGTTAGGAATAATGCTGCTGTCCTCTAAAGCTTAGTTTTGAAAAATTGGGTTCCATTTTTTCAAAGCATAGGATTATACTTTCTTTATTCTATCTTTTAGTTAGATGAGATGACAGTTTGGTACTCCTCCTGAAGATTTAAGGTGTGTTTACTGACAATAGCCAAAATAGTGATGCTGTGGATTCAACTCACAGTTGTTAGGGTTTCCTTTCGTGTTTATGCTAATGTGATGGCTTTATCAGAACCAGGCAACTTGTTCACTTACCAGGTACCCAGCACTCTCCTTAACAGTTAGTCTGTAAATATTAGGTAAATTAGACAACAGCACATCCTTGACCAGCTGTACCATTGTTTCATTTACTAGTTTCTGATGACCGGGAATTGGTTGCGTTTAGTACTGAGTCACCACAGAAGACAATAGGTAAAAATGTTCCCAGTGGGAAAGTCAAGAATATGTGCTTTTCCATCTCATTGCAAAGTGCATCACTGGATGTTGTCAAGTTTTGTGACATCTCAAAGCCACCTGCTCCTCATGTCTTCTCTGTGCCTATCCAATAGGTCTTTAGAACTATCATGTATAAAGTAACTCATGCTAGCTAGTATCTGCTATACGGCAGTTCAGATTTCATAGTTTCCATTCAGTTAATGAAATTCATAATTTTAAAATTCTGATTATTCTTTGTATATGTACATATGAATCTGTACATATGTTTACATGTATTTTATCATTTTCATATCATTTTAACACTTCATTTTCATGCTTCCAAAGGACTCATCCTATAACTTTTTCCCTTACTAAAATAGTTATGCAAAAATACATAAGGAAGTAAAATTACCTACACTAACTACTCTGAGTAATAATTGCTGTAATGGACTCTGATAGTCATTTGTGTGTGTGTGTGTACACATCTGTCTGTCTATCTTTGTTTCTCATATAGCAAGCATCACTTCATTTTTACTCTACTAAATTGCAGCAGTTTTCATAATCTAGATAACTAAACCTGTATTTTCAATTAAATTCAGGGTTCCGTGACAGCCTGCTTTTCACTGCCCACCACTAACCAGTCATTTCGTGTTTCTCCCCCAGCACCAGCTGAAACAGATTATGTAGATACCACTATCAAAGAACCTCTTAGGCCAGAGGAGCCAAGGACAGAAGGTGGTAAAGGTTTTCATGCTATGATTCACTTATTCTGCTATGTAAACTCTGATACTTGACGAACAGAATTGAATAGCTACACTTCCATTCCACCTACCAATCCACCTACCCCCCCACTCCTGCTCCTTACTAGGGATCACTCTAAGGATTCACATGTATTCTGCATCTGCTTTAGCAATGAACTGCACACACCAGCTGCTCTTTGATTCTTAGAATTAACATGATAGTTGATGCTCTCTGAAAAAAATAATGTCTTATTTGTTAATATCTGAAGATCAAGGCATAGTCACATTTGAAAGTCAGTTGTTGATAAAATATGACTATTAGAGGTTAAATACTATGAAATATGACTTTCCTCCTTTTGCCCCATCTAAAACACAATCTAAAATTGTCCTGTCTGTAAATGATGACACAAATTCTTAATGAGGTTGCGAATATTCGAACACTTGTGGAGCTGAACATCTCACCATTTTTAAACTCATTCTCCTTTGTTTTGATGCAGTTGTGGACTCTCTTACACATGTGTCTGAGCTTCCTGAGACCATGCTAGGTAATGACATCCTCAGCAGCACATATCTGTGTTCTCTGTCTTCATTGCGTCATCACCCAAGAGTCTCAAGATCACCCTCATTGTGAATTCATGTGGCACCTGCTTTCTCTGTCATTGAATTTTCTTTCTAGCTGTTCCTATTCATCATCATCGTCCAAAGTGTCTCTTCATTTACCATCATGATCTTGGTCTCATACTATTCTCATGCCAGCCAGACTATGGAATATAAAATGTAGCATTTTCCCTAATATCATACTCACTGCCAGCTCGGTACTATTTGACTGAGGATCATAACCTATTCATGAAATTTAGCCATTTTCTTATTTTTGACATCTGTTTGTCTCCATCCTGACTGTTGTCTGTAATCTGAGTGTGTCTAGCACTGTAGTAACCCCACTATAATTTCCTTCAATTACCATAGAAACAGCACCTCTGCCCTCCCAAACTATAGTCCTACCCAGACCAGAGGAGCCTCAGACGGAACCTGGTAAATACACTATTTTGCATTTCATATATGAGGTGAGTGTTTGCAACATGACCCGTCCGTCCGAAGCCCTGGCTATCATTCACCTCAGCCTTTGATGGGTGAGCCTGCCTTTCTGACATAACATCTCTTGTCTGCCATCAGCAATTGCTCTCAAACAGTAGTGTGTAAATCTTTAACATAATGATGAAACTTACCTCTCACCGGGCAGTGGTAGCACATGCCTTTAAATCCCAGCATGGGGGAGACAGAGGCAGGTGGATCTCTGTGAGATTGAGGCCAGCCTGGGCTACAGAGTGAGTACCAGGAAAGGTGCAAAGCTACACAGAAAAACTCTGTCTCAAAAAACAAAACAAAACAAAAAAAATTACCTCTCCACTACTCTTCAAGTTTTTAGTTCAGTAAATAGGAATATTTAGGAGAAAGACCATGCATATTCTATTATATATAGAGAATGTATTTATAGTATATATAATATATAGAGAGAATGTGTGTGTGTGTGTGTGTGTGTGTGTGTGTGTGTGTGTGTGTGTGTGTGTTGCTTTGTCATCTTGACTAGCTTTATAACTGTAAAAGTAAAGTATCTGGAGATAGCTTACTCATGTTTGAAATTATACAATACTGTCAGGAACAGATTTGGCTGTGATCCACATAAACGAGTATCGACAGATCCTCTTGTTATTCAGAGGCCTCACTACTGTCCATTCCTTCTTTCAATAGTCTGGCCTGTTGCTGTACCCTCCCCCCTGGTATTAGAGAAACTGCTATCAAACCATTAGTCATAAAGTTTTCCTTGATGGTGGATTTTAATGTGAATGAAAGCAAATCACCTTCATGGATAATAAAATGTCTTCAGTACCGCCAGTGTCCCATGGAATAGGAGTTCACCATAAATAGACCCAGGCTTCTGTTCTGTTCTGTTGTCATTGAATTATTTTTAAGCCAGGTGTGGAGCTCACATCTGTAGCTCCAGCATTCTGTGAGGCTCAAACAGGAAGATTTCTATGAGTTCAAATTCAACCTCAGCTAAATAGTAAGATACTGTCTCATGCCCACTTCCCAAAAAATACTCTATATGTTTCTATTCCCAAGGGAGGCAGGATATTAATTTTCATCACTTATTAAATAATGTTGCCTAATAAATGGTCCAGTCTAACTTTTTACTCAAATTCTACATCGACTACATGAATGGGATGTATCTCATATCAGTTATAACTATCACTGCCAAAAATTCTTTCTGTAACCTATTAACATGATTTTTTTTTAATTTTTGGTTTTGTTTTATGAGAACAAACACTTGCCATGTAGCCCAGGCTGGCCCAGATCTCAAGATGCTCTTGCCTCAAACTCCCTAGTACTGGACTCATAGGCATATATCCCATGTCTGCCTACCAGTCAAGGATGACATTTGGAATTGCTTCTCAACAAGCCTTTGTCTTCACATGGCCTTTTGTGCCCTGGGAAAGCAAATAGCACATTAGTTGGGACCTTAGCAAAAAAGGGGCCTGCACTACGACATCACCAATATGCTCTGTAACATGAATCTTAATAAAAACAAACCCGGAGCCAGATACTGGGGTGAACGCTGAAAGATCAGAGAAACAGAACAAACTACAGCCAACCTCACCCCGGCAACTTCTCAGCCGATCCTATTTCCTCAAACTGAAAGCTTCTGAGTCCTCAACCGAATGAATCTCAGCTGAACTGCTGCTCGAAAGCCTAAAAAATTAAAAAGCTTTTTAAAGCCTCTAGTTCCTGGTCTTCATGCCTTATGTACCTTTCTGTTTTCTGGGATTAAAGGCGTGTGTCTTTCCTAAGCAAGACATGAGATCTCAAGTGCTGAGATTAAAGGTGTGTGCCATCATGCCTGGCTGTTTCCAGTGTGGCTTTGAACTCACAGAGATCCGGATGGATCTCTGCTTCCAGAATGCTAGGATTAAAAGTGTGTGTGCCACCATTTTCTGGCCTCTGTGTCTATCTAGTGGCTCTTCTGTTCTCTGACCCCAGATAAGTTTATTAGGGTGCACAATATATTGGGGAACACGATACCACCACAATGCTCAAATAATTAATTTTAGGACTAGAACACTTCTTAGCCATCGTGTCAGTTTTGGTAGAGAATGTGCTCATTGACCCTGATTAGCAAATCATGCTCTAAACCACTAGGTTAGTAAAAATAAAATAACCTCTTGTGTATCTTGATCTTTATCTCTTTACAGGCTCGAGAAGTGCACCGAAACCACCGTGTACCTTGTGTGTTCCCATTTATTATCAGGAAGAGGCACACCCTGCAGAGTCTCACACAAATGTCCAGTGCCTAACAACTTGTCTTTAGTGAATATTTCTTAAAGGCGCTGAAACTACATAATATTAACACCACTTTGTTTCTTCTCGTCAAACTCCAGTGCCAAATGATTCTTATTTTCAGCAGTTTTTTTTTTTTCTTAAGGTGTCTAAAACTGCATGACACTGTGGACACCATTTTGTGTGTTCTGATCTTTCTTTATTCCCCCACACATTTTAGTTCCACTGAAGGTGGTGGTCTCAGAGGCTGCAGCCCCAGACCTGATAACTCCTCTTCACTGTTGGGATATACCTTTAATTTTCTCACTGAAGAAAACAAATGATTTTTATACCAGTTTCTCTAGAGCCTGCCTTAAGCCTCTCCAGTGAAGGAACACTGCTCAGCAGCGAAGTCTCATTGGTGTTCGGTTTTTCTTCCCCAGAATAACCACTAAAATTATGCTTTGTTTAGTAAGATTAATTTGTCCATTGGACTTGCTACTTAAATCTTGCTTGAATTTTTATCATGGTGATTTCTTTGTTCAGAAAAGGTGTGTTTGTATTTAAAGAACACAGTTGAGTATCCACGATGACATGTGGATTAGTAATGAGATGACTTTGTCACTGTGCGCTTCATTTTTAACCTATTTAAAAAGTATTTGAAGTAGGCATTTCTAAAATACCAGCAGTTCTCTGCTGTAGGCTGAATATTTGAGGTATGTTTAATCTGTATGTTTATCCTGTATCCATAATCTTCCTCTTCTTTGCAGCTCTCTGGAGATTTGGACAGCAGTTATTGGCTTTATTTATCTTCGGTCACTCAGCAAATACCTTTGAGCTTCTAGAAAACACTAAAGTTCTTGAAAGGGTCAAGGGCTCCAAATCTGTGAATCTGTGTCTTTCTTTTAGCTCCCAGGCAGACACCCGGTACTCCTCCCAAGCTCAAAACAACACCACACCCAAGAATCCCACCACAACCGCCAGGTAATGACCAAGTTTATGCTTTAACTTCTAAGACAGTGAGTTTCTCGGTTACAGCAACCTGAATTTTTAGCCACTGTCAAAGAAGGCTTCCTTTCCTTGGTAACCTAAAGTATTTATTGTTATTTCTGGACTTCATCAGAAAGCACATCACCAGGAGAGCTTAATCCACGAAGCTTTCCTAACCTCTTCTGGTTTTGGATAGGAATGACCAAGAACAGGTTTTCTTAGAAGAGCTGCTTGCTCCCTTTTCCTTACAATTTCTGTCTTCCTGATCTTTCTGCGGTCCCCGGATATACTCCCACCGCCTTGCCAATCACCCAACTTAAATGAGCACTAATCTGAGTCCTGCTTCCAAAAATTATCTGAGGTCCACTAAATCAGGAAAGGTTTACTAATGGTCCACAAGTGGGAAAAGACAATATTTATCAGTATCAATATTAGTCTTGATCCAGGTGGTAATTCTTGAATCCTACTAGGAATAATTTAAATAATTTCAGGATCTCTGTTATTGTTTTAGGTATGACCTCTAAGAGTTGATTCTGTTTATTCTTTTTTAGGAAAACTGATTCAAAGACTATTCTATATTTTATATCTCACTAATAATTAAAAATCTGCCCTGCTTTGTGTATTTCTAAATCTGTTCATATTAATTACCAAATTTTACTGTGACAATATTTTTGAGATGTAAATATATGAAGGTACAAATGCAACATTCCTCCAAAGAATTACAAATTTTAAATCACAATGAATATTTAGACTATCCCACTGAGATATGTGGAGTCCTGGTAAAATGCTTAATGATTAATTAAAAAATAATAATTAGTGGGCTAAATATGTCAAATTTTTAACTCTTATTAAATAAATCAGGTGTGTTTTATTTGTTGGTGTAAAATTTATAACTTAGTTATAAAATTGAATAGGTGTTAAAATTACATGGCAAACAGCTCTCAGAATTTTATTGAACATACAGCATAGGACAGGAGTAATAGGTAAGGATACATGGAAATTTTAAAAACAAGAAAATGATAAAGTAAGAAACACTAGGCATTCAGACTTCCAGACTAAATTCCTGTTTACAAAGTTAAGAAAGGGGACATAAACTACGAGGAAAACCTATTAATGATATTAATTATCTTTTTGAGGAATATTTTGTACTTAATAAATTTCAGTACAGTAAATTAGGATCCTGCTATGATTTCCTATTATTAAACCATAAAATTTAAATTTGTTTAATTTTAAATTAGCTCTTTAACCAACACAAGATATATAAGCTCAGAATGATTAGAACTAACCCCATTCACTCCACGCGCACTCTAGGATGCTGGAGGGGTTCCTGAACTATCTGGAAAGAGGCTCTTGGTTTTGTTCCAACCGAGGCAGCTTCTAGTCCATGAGCCTTTTCAGTGGACAGCAGCTGCAACCAAAATGCTTCTGATCTTTGCAGTGGTATTTAACATAAGGGTAAACTAACAATGAAAACCAAAATGTGTTATAATGATGTTTTTAAGTGATAGAAGTTAAATCTCTTCCTTTCAACATGAGAATATGATTCTTAAAAAACAGATCCAAATAATTTATTGTTTTTATAGGCTTTCAAGGACGTGTGCATATGCACATAAGTACCATAAAATATTGTTGTTTTACTTTTGTATTTATTTACTCTGTGTGTGTGTTTGTGTGTGTATGTGTGTACACACACCACTGCACAAGTATGAAAGTCAGAGGAAATGTTAGGAATTTGTTTATTTCAACCATGTCAGTTTTGAATATCAAATTCAGGTCATGAGGTTTGGTGGCAAGATCCTTTACTCACCAAGTCATCTTGCCAGCCCCATAAAATGTATGAAAAATAAATATTTCAGATCTTCATTTCTCATCTGTTGCCTTTGAATATCTGAGGACACCTGCATGAATGAATACTGCATAATCAGTTGACCATATGTTAACTAACACTACTGTGTATCTCAATGCACAGCACAATGTTGTTTACCCACCACTTTTTTCATTATTAAATTTTGTAATAGGTAGATTATCATTCTAACTGTTCCATAATATATCCACAAATTAAATTACAAATTTCATATTTGTATTTGGTTCTTCAAGATAAAACAGGACTTAAACTTTAGAACAAATCATCTCTATTTTATAAGCCAGTAAAACAAAGTTCTGTGTTCATAGGTAATAATGACCCTAAATTAATTTCATACTTAGAGATCTTATAACCATCAAAATTATGGGTATTATTAGTTTTGTAGAAGTAAGGTAAAGTGAAAAACAAGCTACAGTTAGCTTCTTCGGTGCCAAATTGATAAAGGTCCCAGGGAAGTTGAAGAAACTTTGGGACAGCACAGCTGTCACGTCATTTTGACATTTCACATTTGGTTCTCACGCTCAGCCTGCCAGACAGGTGTTTATTTCCAACTAACGATAAGGAGCAAAGCAAAGTCTGACCCAAAGAACTAGGGTTTCAAAAGCCTGTGGTCTGGGCATAGTGATCATGTCTGGCCCTTGGAGTCCGCTGCAACTCTCAGCCCTAGAACTTAATGTGACCCCAGGCAAGCAAGCATATCTAGAAAGAAAAAAAAAAAGACAAAAACTTCTTTATCCTGATGATTTGCCAAATGTTGTGATTTCTCAGATTTCATTTTCCAAAATCAAGGAATTTTCATTGGATTTCTACCTCATCTATTTCTAAAGCTTATATTCACTTTTCTGTCTGACTCTGTATTGACTCTGTATTACCTTGGGTTTGTTTGTTTGTATCACAGTTGAAGCTTATGCCCCATCAGGACTGATGTGTTAGCATAACTAAGAAACAAGGAGCCCTAATGACTCATGATCTGAGTTCTGTCTTTCAGTTCCTAAGGGGTCCCAGCATACTACTTCAAAACCAAAAATGCCACCAAGTCCTCAAGGGGCAGACACTACATCTGGTAAATATCTTCGTTTGTGTTTAATCTAAATGCACCCTGCTGTCCCACATAGAGGCACTGAACCAGCTGGGGCACGTGAGACTAATTCAATTGCATGATTCTATCGTGCAGTCTGGTGGGTTTTATTTTTATAGGTGTCTCAAGAATTCTAGTTGCACATGCAGTAAAACTATTATTACAATGAAAAGGTAGAGAATTATGCCAAGAACAGAATGTTTTTCCTAGAACCAACATCTGTTGTTTGTTTTGCTGTTGATGGGTTTTGTCAGGGTTGCTGGAACATTTGAATAATTTTATAGGGGGAGGGGAAGGAACTCATGGAAAGAGAAATATGAACTAATGATGAAAATATAGGATAGAATGGTTGAGGATATCTCAGCAGTAGAGCATTTGGCTGACATGCCCATGGCCCTAGGTTCAGTCCCCAGTACTGAAAAGAAAGTTACATACTTTTGACTGGATATGATATAATTGCAGTGCTTGGGAGCTGGAGCCAAAGGATCAGGAATTCAGCCTCAACTACTTGGCAAGTTAAGACCAGCCAGGACTACATGGAACCCTGTGTCAAAATACACCAAAACAACCTAGGATAGGTGTAAATAACAGATGCTAACATGCCTTTAAAGAGATGGATGTGGGTAGCCCAGTAGTACAGGGAAGCCTAGGTAGTGTCCTCCAAAGGGGTGGGAGTCCTGGCCCCTCTCATGCTAGATGTGAAGCCATGACGCTAGAACACAGAAATAGGGAGTCTTGAGGTGAAAAGCCCACAGTGTCTGCATGTTTTACGTTTCTAAGAGGGGTGATCTGGTTGCAGACTGTGGGCAGGGTAAACCTCTTACAAACCATACTCTATCAGCTTTCTCGGACAGTAGTGTTTTGGTTTTCTCACTAAATTCTAGTGAAGTATTCATGCGCATGCATTTTACATTTGTCCCCACTTGACATTACCTCCTCGGAAGTGCATTTTGGTGTTTAAATTTTCTTTAAGGAGATCCAATTTATCTAAAAAGATGGTTAACATAATTGACTAGACAGTTGATATTAAAGATAAATTATTTAATGTAACTATATATGGAAATGCTATTACTAATAGAAACTCAAGGAAATCAAAGCTGCCATCTCAAACAACTTATGGTCATCATTTATGTTGATGAGATGCCCTCAGCTTGCAGGACAGGTTTTAGGGATTCTAATCTGATTTGATTTAATGTAGTGATGAAAGGCAGAAAGAGGGAGATTTTGACTTGGTCAGACTTGCAGTGAATCAGGTAGGAACATGATTGATAGGCCTTTCCTGGGAGTCGTTCAGCTGTTTTTCATTCCACTGATTTCACCTGCATTAGCAAGTTTGCTCTGCAGTTTATTAAATCACTGCTTCATGCGGAAAAGGAAAGTGCCAACCTTAGCAGCTGGAATCGACATCAGCCTCTTTGAAAGGCTTTAGTGAGCTGAGGCAGCAGCGGCTAATGTGTTTACGGTATGGTGGGTTTGTTAGGAGCACATCTTTCCTTACTTCCTTAATCCCAGCTCTCCTGTGTCTGGCCTAGTACTGTAATTAATAGGTATTTATTGCAGTCTTAGCATCTTCATGGCCTTTGCAGAGCTAAATCAAAGCGCCTCATCCCTTCAGCCTCCAAGTAAACGTTGAGTTTGATTTAAAAGTTGGAAATGTATTCCCCCAAAACACCAAGTGGAGAAGGGGGAAAGTTTGATGTTGTGGTGGATTTTCTTCAACTTTATGAACTACTGATTCTTTCCTATAGTATATAAATAAAAGCAAGCATTAGACTTTCAGGTCGCCCTGGATTTTTTTTCCCTTTAAACTTATGAAAGTTCTGATCAGCCTGGCCTGGAACTCATAGAGGTCTTCTTACCTCTGCCTCCCAGGTGCTGAGTGCCACCATGTCTAGTTTAAGTAAAGTCTTTTTTAATTTTTCAATGTATCAAATTCCACAACTGTAATAGAGTCAGTACTAGCCTAGAGGAAGAACAGATGTGGCCTGTTAGCTGAACTATCCCTTTCTCCCCAGTCAAAACAGAGGATGCCCATTCTAGACAACCTAGTATAAATTGTGCTTAGCTGTCTCAAGGTGTGAAGGTTTCTTCATCATCATCCTGCCTGAATCCTAATTTTTAAAGCTTCCAGTAAGATACAAGACAAATCACATTGCCTTCCACAGAGACATTGATGTTTTGTAAATCCTCGGTATGGGAAGATGCTTTGCTTTAAGAGAGTAGGCCTAGGCAGGGCCTCCTTATAGGGAACTGAGTTCAAGAAGTACCCTGCCCTTGGGTAAAGGTTTGGAATTAGAGATCTGAGATGAGCAATAGGAGGACATCATTCTGGCATTTACTCCAATAAGACAGTCAGTAGCCAGCCAATATGCTCCATATTGGAGAATATGAACAGAACACAAACATTCACACTCTACTGTGTGTCACAGACTGATGTGAGCTGGTCTACTATTTAGCTGAACTGATCGATATTCTCATATGTCATGTGTGCATAATACCCAGTACACAAGAAGTCATGCCGCTAGGGAAGGCAGAAGTTGGCAGTAGTGTGTGTGTCCAGCAACTGACCATCGTCATGAATGTCGCATGCAGCTCGTCTAATGGCTAGCCATTAGTTCCATTTGCTCCTGCTTTCCACAACAATGTCGGAGTGTCACTTGCGATGAAATGTTGTCCCTTTCGTAGGCACTTGAGAGTTTTGTCTTTTGTTGCAGTGAGTCTGCGAACCATTTATTCATTTACCTAAGATAATGTATTTTTCTATTACTATCTGAATTTTAGTGAGTGTCAAATGGCAGCTACCACGTCTGCTCAAAAACTTTCTCTTTGAAAGTTAAAAACAACCTAAGGGGAACCTACCTCCCTATGTCTAGATTATCCATTTTGCTTCTGCTTTTCTTTCTTTTTCCTTTTTCTTTTTTTTTAAAGGATGCTTCAACATGAGCTATGACCAACTTTATATCTGTCCACTGTGACCAGCCCTTCCTCCAGAAAGTCATAGTTTCCATTTTGAAAAAATGGTCATTCCTTCTAAAACTTGCCTCTTTAACCTTTTGCATCCTTCATGTTTTGCAGATTTTTACATAAGAAGATTATCTCCAATACTATGCAGTGTTTTATAATTTTTTTTCTTTCAGTTCCAAAGGATGAACAACTTTCCCATGAAACAGACCCTGAGGTCTCTCACACTGAAACTGGTAAAAAACCTTTATTTTCCTACTTATAAAGTATATTTGTATTTCTAAAATCCTGATGTTTATAAATATATATATATATTTATATTTATATATGGATATATACCATGATAAAGAAAAGTATGGTTATGAAATATGTTTTCTTGGAGGAAGTTCGAGCATATAATCCCATTTAAAGGTTTTTCCTGGTTAAATAGAGGAAAACTTACGTCATAGTTTTATTTGCTTTGGAAATGTTTTCACTGAAGAAGAGATCATGCTGAAATTACACAACTTAATTATTAGCTGAGATAATTTTTATAGTCTTTTATGGGTTTATGGCTTTTAAGCAAAAAACAAATAGTTGCCTGCTCATTCATGTTTTCCTCCAAATGATGGTTGGTGAATGAAATAAAGATTCAGTTAACTAAGTTCCTTGAATAGAATCCAGTAGAGCTTTCTCATATTTATTATGGTTCTCAGAGGATATCCAAGTTTTAAAATAACTGTATCTAGAAAAGAAATAATTTGACTTTGTTGTAGTAATTTTCATAAATGTATCTTTGGTTTGCTCTTGGCACAGTTCTGCCTCCTGTCACCTTTAGAGCTGAGCCACTGAAGACAACAATAGGTAATGCTTTTTTCACATTAACCAACCAGCTTGCTTGCTTTGTTACCATCAAGATGGCAGGCCTTTCTCGAATGATCACTCACCCCTTCCGAGTTCGTTTCATGACAGCTTTCTCCCTGTGACCACTGTTTCCAATAAAGAAAAGCATGGTTTCGGTGTTGAAAGGTTTTGCTCTGGAGACAACCCAGAAAGGCTCATTACGAGCTTACCCTTATCTACCTAGTTTATCTTCATGATTCCACTTTCCCTGTTCCCTGTCTAGTTGATGTTCCTGTTAGTTTAATGGTTCTCAGCTGAGATGCTATAACACAGTACCATATGTCAGAGCTTGAAAGATGATGCAAGAAGCTAATAATTTGGTCAAAATAAGAAAGCTACTATTGATTTGCTTGTCCAACTAAACCAGAGCAGATTCAAAACATTCATCCGAACAGTTCTGTAACCTCTCTGCTTTGGGGTGGAGGGTAAAGAGACAGAGCTACAACCCGAAGATCAGGAAGGTGTCATAACCACACTCCATCTTGGCCAGGTCTCCTATGCAGTGGGCCAAACACAGAATATTATTTATTGTGCCTCCTGGTAGAAAACAATTAACCATTATGCTAACATTCCATTGTCTTTCTCCTGAGAGTCCTATATACGTTAACTTTCTTCTTCACCACTCATGAGATGTTTTCCTTTTTATATTTCAAATGAAGGTGTCTCTTGCCATACCATTCTGGTTTATTGCTGGCTTTGACTTAAAAGTTTACCAACTTAGTACTTTTCTTTTGCAGCACCTTTAGAGACACGGAACATTCCTTTCATACCTGTGATTTCACCACGACCTAGTCAAGAAGAACTACAAACCGCCCTGGGTAACTTGTGTTATTTTACTCCACCAGGGACTTATCCTTTAAGGACTGCCCTTAAAGTAACATGCTCACTTTATTCAACTTCTACATTGCATGGTTTTCCATATAAATAAGAATGGCTACACGCATTTTGGCAGTCAAGTTTCAAGTATAGTCAGCTCTCCTGAATCAAAACTACCTTTTGAAAAAGTGTAATGAAAGTGATCAGGTGTTTTTCTTGCCATTGTCCCTCAAATGGTATAGCACAGCACAGCAGCGATTTCCATCTGCTTATACTACAAGTGATCTAGAGAGGATTTAAGATACAATAGGCTACCTGCAGAAAGACGATGGATGAGACAAGAAAGCAGTTGGTATGATCTGAACCTCTCTTTGAGGATTTCAATGTAAATATGGCCACAGTTGTGGAAATACATTTGCTGAGTAATGACAGAAAATGATAGGAAAGTTCTCCAGCTCCTGTTTGTCCTCTCCCTCCTGCACGCCGAAGAGTCCTTTCATTCAGTAGTCTTATTTTCCTCTCTTTATGCCCTTTAAGTAAATCCATCGTGTGTGTGTGTGTGTGTGTGTGTGTGTGTGTGTGTGTGTGTGTGTGTGTGTGTGTGTTGAAGTAGCTGACTATATTTTTACATAAAATCCATCTGAAAGAAAAAAATTTAAGTGGAATGAGCAAATATACCCCAGTGATTACCAATATATATCTTCTAGCCTATGACTGCACAGTTATGAAATGGTCAAGTTTAAAGTACTTTACACAAGTTACCACTGGATATACTAATCACCTAATTTCTACTTCCCTTATTTTTGAAAAATGTTTCTTGGTTTATTGACGAAAGAGCCATCATCTGCAAGCTATCACAAATCTCTTTCCCAAAAATTGAACCAAGAGAATAAACTGGGGCAGAGGAAAAAGAGGGCAATGTTACTGCCATCAGCTATTTCCTTGATCTTTAAAGTAGCAGAGTAAACAATATTCTTTGCCATTATGATGTAATATGTTCAGGATAATATGAGGGCAATACTTATTTTGCCAAGACAAATATGTCTAAATGTCAGGAAACATAATTTTCATTTTGACACATAGAAAGTAAAACAATATTTCTTCTTCTATGATTGAAATCAGCATCTTTTCATGTGATCTAATTTTTTTCTACATATAACCTGTGGAGTTTGTGGAGCAGGGAAGAGATAAAAAGACAAATACATAGGTATTTAAGGTATTTTCAAACTTTGTCCACACCCAAGGATAGCAACCTCATCAAACAGCTATCTTGGGCTTTTAGCTCCATAGTAGGACACTTGCCTAGTGTTCACGATGCCCTGGGTTCAATCCCTAGTGTAGTAAAACCCAAAATCAAAGCAAATTAACCCTGCCCCAAAGCTGCCTTGTCAATCCAATGATAATCACTAAAGTAATGAGAGAACCAAAATAGCAAGTCATTAACATATGCATTAGCTTTAAGTTACTACAAAAAGGGTAGAGAATAGCTTGAGTTGTTATTATTATTTTTTTTTTTTACTTTGCTCTTTGTTATGTTCATGGTGATGGTTCTTAAAAACAAGACATCCTACTATGTTTTTCCCTAGAAGAAACAGACCGGTCTACCCAGGAGCTCTCCACAACTAAGATTCCACGAAGAACAACAACCGAATGGGCAAAGACAACTCAGGGTAATGCTGTTTCTCCACCCTTGGAGAGAAATTTTTCCTTATTTTCCTTGAATTTTGCTTTCAGACAGCATTTGCTTACCACAGTGAACTACTTGGCTGTCTTCACATTCAAGAGGAAGGACCTCAGGCAAACTGAGTACCACTTGTACACATGACTTCTTTGGTCTGGGCTTCGAATGTCTTGTTGGCTGCAGGATGCTGATAACTAATCTTAAAAGCCCCTAGGTTTTTTCTCCTTGCTGAACCTTCACAAGCCTGACTTTCATCTCTGGTAAATAAGGAAGACCATCTCCATCTTCCTACTTGTCCCTTCCTCTCCCCTCTCCTGTCTTCCCCTTCTCTCATCTCCCAAACTGGAATAAAACCCATTGATCTTAGGAGCTGAGCAAAGCTATTAATGAGAAAAGTCATCTAAGTATTGAGAGGGGTTAGACGTTTAGGAACGTGTTCCCTATAATGCCCTGTCTCTGGAAAAAGGAACTCACCTGCAGGCTTAATTTTCATAGTCGCTTCTGTTACAGCTTCTCACCTACTTGAGCTATAAGCATTTGCTGGTTTTCTGATGCTGTAGTGTTATTGATGCTGCTGTTTGGATGATCCTTTTTGCTCATTTGTATTAAATGGTAGAAAGCCAAATCAAATAAAATAAAACAAAAGCAAATTTTTAAAGGAACCAGAAGACAGATAACTGTTCTGTCCATTATCAATGCTAACTTGAGGGAGAACATTGATGGATGAAGTCTGAAATCAACAAGAGCCTAGTGTGGTGACACCTGCTCATAATCCGAGCCTTTGGGAGTAAGGACAGAGGATGGGGAGTTTAAGTCTAGCCTGGGAAAATTTTTAAAAAGCAAAATTCAAAGGAAGGAAGGGTATAAGGGTAGTAAGTAACAGCAAGAAAAATGATAGCATCAAAATAAATGTAATTTTAAGGCAGGTCCTTTGTCATCGGAGTGAGAGTCTGAGCAAACATGAATAGGGTGGGTGTGGTACCACACTTAGAGCCTCTAACTCTAGACCTTGTTTATTTGGAACTTTTTGATTTTAAAATTTCCAATTCAATTATAAAATTTGAATTGATTAGCTTCTTATTTGTGTAGAGATACGCAGAGAAATAAGAAGCAACAGAGCAGCTTTCTCACGCCCCCTTCACCAGCTTCATCCATTCATACACTCCGTCAGCTGTGTGAGGCCGTAACCCTCCCTGGCTTTTGTATCTTATTTTCTCTCTTTTTGCAAATCACTTTGCTGTCTTAAATGACGACATCATTTTAGTGCTCAAACAGTGCAGCTCTTCAACAAAATAGATAAATATTTATAATAAGGAGGACAGATAAAGATGTTCTTTCAGCTCTGCTTTTGCTTTTCCAAGTGAGAAATTTTTCAACTTTCAGAGGCTTCATGGATTCCAGATTAAGGGTAAAAAACGATAGATCTGATAGGTTTGAACTTTCTTTACTTTTTTATGGGAATGCCAACATTGGGTTAAAGATTTTTTAAATTCCTTCTGAAACAATTTACTAGATAGGAATTTTATGGTTATACTGAGTTTCACGAAGGAGCTTATATCATGATCTGAATTGTCTTAGTACAATTGTGTAATGTACTATAATTTTTTTCTTGTGTCCAGAGAATTCTTAGTTTGAGGCTCTGCTCTGCTATCCTAGGATTTATGTTCTCCTGGTTTTGTCCCAAATCTTTTGTTTAGGCTCAGCAGGGATGCAGTTGCATGAGATATCAAATAATAACTAGGAAGGAACCGTCTTCAGAAGAGGAGGAGCCCCCACAAACTGGTGCCTTCTAATCACACTGATTAGAAGCCGAAGGGGGGCAGCTTAGATGAAGACAAGTTGGGTGTTAGAGGGCCCTCCTCTTAAGCTGTCCTGAGCTCTGAGGTACTTCAGGTCCATCTGGGACACTGGGTTTGTTTAATGCCAATCGTCATATATAGTACATACCAACTGAGATGAAACAATTCCTCCTGATGTTGCGTTCTAACCGTATGTGTACCATTGATGCATGAGACTGTGGGATCTCAACCCCTCAGCAGTGGTACCCCTAGGACCACAATAGAACCCCACTACTAGACTCTCCCACCTATTTTCTCTGTGGCAGTCTTGCCCCCATGTCTACTGAGACAATTCCCACACAAAGTGCTGTCACTTACGCTCATTTCTCTCTGCCATCTACTTTTGTTTCTCCAAGTATTTTTTTTGTACGAACACGGGCATAATAAGAGGGCATTGTGGCCATGCCGTGGCATGTGTATGGCAGTCAGAGGACACCTTAATGGAGTTGGTTGTCTCCTTCCACCACATGGATTCTGGAGATCGATTTGAGCTGGTCAGGCTTGGCAGCAAGCATTTCCCCCACTGAATCATCTCTAAGTGCCCAGTTTTTTAGGACATAGTAGCAACGTACTTACCCAAAGGCACTTCAGGGAGTCCCTACTTGTTTGACTTTCAACTCATGATTGCTTCTCCATCTGGACCTGAGCAGGGCACAGTGCTTCGATTACCACTGTCTATTTATTTTGGATGTTGTTTTTATATTCTTTATTTTTAATATTTTAGAAGGTCCTTTTTTAAATAGATATGACGTATCTTCACAGTTTTGTATTATTGACCACCCAAAACCAAAACAAAGCATGTGGCAGTGATGTTTTTATATGGTTACATTGTCACCAAGCTCCTGTGTCTTTCTCTTTGGGGTGTAAAGTTAGAGCAGGTTTCCCAAGGCCACATGCTGTTGGGTGAGAGCTGTCTGAGTGCCTCACAGCCTAAAGTGAAATTTTATTCCAGCTCTTGAAGTTCTTCCTAGGAAAACTCAAACAAAAGCTCCTGTGCCCCAGCATTAAAGCTGACACGACTGCTGGGTATTTCTGAGCCCTGCTCTCATCTCCTTCCCATGCAAAGTTAGAAGATCCCTGTGTTTTCTACAGCGAGAAAAATATGAACCATGATCCCATCACTTCTCTTCAGCAAAAGTGATCAAATGTTCAGAGGGATCTACAGGAGAAGCAGAAATGGGCTAAAATGACTGGCACTTATACCATTCTCAAAGAGAATCAAAGGGAACCATTTGCAAATCATCATGAGACTTTTTTGGTTCTGTGGACATTAATGCTTTATAACAGCAGCTCTTCTGTTCACTATGGTTAGTACCCTTGGGATGGCCCCAGACAGGCCCCTGGAGGATGTCAGTCTGCCTCTGTTGTTGGCCTGCTGTATGGCAAAATCCTGCTCATCAAAGCCTTCACATTGGAAGCATCTAAGTGAGAGCTACACTGTAAGCTATTTCACAGGTGTTATTTTTTTTAAATCTGCCAAGCAAGACATTGCTGATTTATGGTTAATAAATATCCACTCAAGATGTGAGCAAAACTATTAAATGATGTAACATTTGTATAGTTTACAAGAAAAAGAATCTGGCTGTAGGTAAAGTATTACCAAGAGACTTGGTGGCAGGAATCCATGTGCGCTATGCGGTGTACAAAGAGCAGCAGTTGGTAGACTCCAGGAGGAGCACATACTTCAATACCTTAGGAAGCAAAAATAGTTCTGTATTGTTTCCTAAAATTGTAAGCAATGCTTGTTCATGTATCAGCTCAGCAAAGCTTCATTACTACTCCTCCATGGGCAGGCCCCATATAACAAGAGGTAGCATGCTGGTTTTAGCGTTCCTTGCTCACTTTTCTTTGACAGGTTAGGCATCTGGTGTCATTTTCTTTCACTCTTCTGTATAGAAATCATAGACAGTAAAGATTTATTAATTTCAGAGTTCATAAGCAAAGACAATTTGATAGAGACCACATATTACTATTATTTTTCTTAGTGATCTAATTTTTTCCTTTTTCTTTTTTTTAACCCTTGAGATTGCTGTCTTTGGAAAAATAATGTTCCAATGTACAGTAGTTTCTTATTGAGAAGGATGGGTGGCTGGGTAGATGGCTGGATGGATAGATGGCTAGCTGCTGGCTGGTTAGATGGAAGGATGGATAGATGGCTGACTATGTCAGTGGATGGCTGGCTGGGTAGATGGAAGGATGGATAGATGGCTGACTATGTAGGTGGATGGCTGGGTAGATGAATGGCTAGATTATTTATGTATCATGTTAAGTAACCATCTGATAAAATTAATACAAGCATGGACTAATTGATTCTTAATATTACAAATGACCTACCTCATCCTGTGTGTATCTTTGCTTTTCAGCCACAAGTATTTTCACTTGTTTTATGTCCCTTTTGCATGAAGTAGGTAATGAATAACTTGGCGATTTCAGGACCTTCTTTCTACCTCTATGTGAAGTGTATGGGTTATTGGTCCCTAGGGTAACAAAGGTCAAGTGGCTGGTCTTTGGAGACTAGTTATTGAGTATAAAGTATGTCTTCTATTTCAGCACCACACAGATTGTACACGACTCCTGTGAGGCCCAGAATACCTGACAGACCACATGCCAGGCCTGGTAAGGGAGCTTTGCTTTCTCTAATGACCTACACGGGCTGGGGAAGCTACAGAGAAGTGCCAAAATGGCCAGAATAGCCAAAGATTGGAGGGTTGGGAGAGGACGGATCCAGGACAATGTACCCTTAAGTTGAAATCAAGGGAACACAAAATTTCTGATCCTTTTGGATAATAGAAGAGCTAAGTCATTGAAGTGTTGAGACTTAAAGGTTTTATGGATGTTTAGAATCAGAGACCTCTGTGGAACTTAACAAATATAAAAATATTTTAATGAGCTTTATTCGTAAGTCTCACATACCTTAAATTTTTTATGACAATTTCAACTTTTTTTTTCTTGACTCAGGAAAATAAATGGACTTGTCCTAGCAAGAGAGTGCTTTTGGTTTCAAAGAGAATTGTTTTACTTGATACCTGCTGTCATCAAAAGAAATACTTCTCATTTCAAAAGAATCAAAGACATGGTTTATTCTGGAGCCAAAATTATGAGTGACCATGACCTGGGAATATATAATCCGGTCTTCCCAAGCAATGTTCCAATGAGGAAGACATTTTTAAAACAAACTGGTAGAAACATCTGAGAGGCAGAGTACGGAAAGATGGAGAATCTCTCTTACAAGCCTCAGATGCTACCCAATAACAACATTCTTAGCTTTTGGTTTGGTAGAAGCTAGCGGTCTTCTTAGCTAATACATTCCTATGAGTTTACCTGTTAGTTACAGGATGCCCACGAGGTGGACAAGGAATGACTACTTGGGGGGCTAATGGTAGTGCAAAATTAATTATAATTAAGCTCTGGATTTGCAACATTCCAACCTTTCCACACCACTGAAGTTCTCATCCATCAGTCGTTGCTGACACAGGTTCCTTCATGGAAGTTTTATATACACTTCAAAGGATAAAGCTATTTATAAACAACAAAAAGTATAGTTCAGCGAAGAATCATAACTCTGCCCACTTTGGGATTTAAAGAATGACTAATTGTTCAATGTCAGTTGTTCTTATGTTAAAGCACAAGCATTTTAGCATGAGCTAAAGCCTTTCTGGTGTTTTCCTGTCCCTTTCTGTTGTGATTCTAAGTATTCTTAAGGTACTAAATGAGGAAAGTCACTCACAAAGGTATGGTCTTTGTCCAGATTATCCAACATCCTGGAATAGCACAAACTAGCCAGTTCCCAGGAAGAAGGGAACTCATTCGATTCCCACACAAGCCCCTCCTCAGATTCCAACTCTGGGTTATTTTCCTGTCTGGGGACTCTGCCTTTGTGTTTCTGCTTTGAACAAGATCTGGCTGAGTGATGAGACCTTGCTTCCCTGCCTTTTATTCTTCAAGTTAGTGTTGAAAAAGAAACCATTCCTGAATCCTTAGATGAATACACTCAACACTGTGTGTGGGTATATATATATATCATGTATATATATGATATATATGACATATATATTTATATATTATATATGCCTATATTTTTATATAGTGTACATATACATACATACACATATATTTTATATATTATATATAATTGGATATTACATATATAATATTCAAAGAGTATAAAAACATTGTCTCTTTCCTCTCATCTACCTGGAGATACATTCACATAGACCATACATTTGTGAGTAATAGTGTGACACATGGTAAGCACTTGGCCATTGTCAAACATAAATATTTATTTTACAGAAATATTTAATCAGTCACATATTAAGCACTTTCTTTGTAACACAAAGACACATGAAAATACCTTCTCTTGTATAGATTTTTCTACCTAGTTACCTTTAGGGGATAGAGATTATAGCCAAAATGTTGGCTCTCTATATAAAGGACTAGGAGTCAAACAGATCCCCACCAGGCAGGCATTGAACAAAAGCTCTAGGTAGATTAATATATTTTTCTCATAGACATTTAAGATAGCTAACTTTCTGTTTTCCCTCCCCAAGAGAAACAGTTGGTGGGAGTTTGACTACTCCCACCAAGGGACTATTGGGGAGCACCATGTGTCACACTATGAGGTATCTTTAAGGAACCTGAGGTGCTGAAGGGAATATAAAGACAGGCAATCTGACTCAAGAGCTTATGCATGTAAGCACATTCAGTGTTTGGTTTTCTAGAGAACAGGAAAGAGGTTTACATCACGGTATCATGCCTCAACAGTGGATGTGTACAAGGACTATTGTCATTAAACAGTATCTAGAGACTTCTACCAACAGACCACCAATTTATGGCTTATGCATGGTGGTCTTGACATTAAATACATTTCAGGTTTCAATTCTTCACTCGACATAATGTAATCCTGATATTCCTTCAGTTCTATTTTGAAATGTGTCTAATGGTATACACAGGAAGCAGGGTAAAATATCTCCCACTCAGAATTAGAAATTCCCTTGCTATTTACTTTTTTCAGGAGCAAGTATTGGAGCTTAGTGACCACCTCAGTACAGATGCAGATTTTCATTCTCACCCATGAAACTGTGTGACTTTCATAAGAGAATGTAGTTTCTCTATTCTGGACCATATTTGCATGCGTGTGTGAGTTGTCCTTACTTTATTGCCTAGTTAAATGATTTTCAGTTCTCTGAGAAGTTTTGTTCTCCTTGGCTGCAGACTTTTAATAAAGAAGTGTCTAAACTGTTTAATCCCTACTTTGTTGTAGTTCTGAACAAAACAACCACAAGACCTGGTAAAACCAAACCCAAAGGAAATGGAGTGGGAACAGGTAATAATGACAGATGTTATTTCTCTTTGGTTGCATCCAAATTAAATGCTCTCTGTGGTGGTTTGAAAGAAAATGGCCCCCAAAGGGAGTGGCACCATGAGGAGGTGTGGCTTTGTTGAGTAGGTGTGGTCTAGTTGGAGGAAGTGTGTCACTGTGTAGGTGGGCTTTGAAGTCTCATATATGCTCAAGCCATGCCCAGTGAGACAGAGCACTTCCTGTTGCCTATGGGATCAAGTTGTAAGAACTCTCAGCTCCTTCTCCAGCACCATCTCTGCCTGCATGCTGCCTTGCTTCCAACCATGACGATTATGACTAAACCTCTGAACTGTGAGCCACCACAATTAAATGTTTTCCTTTATAAGAGTTACCGTAGTCATGGTGTCTCTTTACAGCAATAGAAACCTTAACTAAGTCACTGTCCATCTCATATAATTTTGTTAAATTCACACATCAATTTCTTTTGTATAAGTTTTGGAAAGTATTTGTAGAATTAAAATTTTTAAAGTTTTAACTCATTTCAAAGTCAACTTCAAATATCCCTAAAGATGCTGGAAAGGAATTTTCCAACTTTTCTAAACTTAGTCTACTAAATTAGCTACCATATATCGTCTTAGTTCTCAAAAACAATTCCTATTAAATATTAGTTATAGGATGAAAGTAGGAAAAAATACCGTTGTTTTCCCTTTTTTCCAACCACTTCCCGTGCGTAGGCTGGTCTGTGTAATGACTTGGTTTCCCCCTTTACACACTCCCATGGGGGCCATCCCAGCTTTCTGCAAGGCCTTTATCTGCTAGTAGTCTGCAACATGGAATTTAAACAAGAAGAAGCAGACTTAATTCAAACCAGTTAACAACTGGTAGCTGTGGCTATAGTCCCGCTCAAGCTTGTAGACCATGCTGATCAAATGGCACAGCCCTAACTTCCTTAGAGCTGTGGAAGTAGCTCTAAGAAATATTCAAATACCCAACTTATGTACTCCATGGGCAAGTAGGACTGCATTGTTCCCTTGAGATATTTCTAGTAATATAAATCATCTATTTACATATGTAAAATGCATAAAAATTAGAATGTATTTAATGCATATATGCTACGCTTAATCAGCTCCTGGTAAGAAAAAGATATAATACTTGAGATTAGTCTAAAAATCATTTACATTCATTTAGAATGTGTTTCCTGTACCTTACTTGAGTATCATGGTATCTGAAATTCTGGAAATTTCATTATTTTTCAGACCAAATGAAAGAGGCCAGTCTATGGATTTCTGAGACATTGCAGCACCTATTTGTGCTGAGTTATTTCATTCATTATTCATGCCTGGAGTTTTAGCAGTGCATAATTTCTCAGATTGGCATAGATGGGCTCTAACAAGAGCTATCTTTTCTCAGATCCTCTTGGAAGGAATTTAAGTACACATGTCCAATACTCAAATGATTCCTTGGAGGTTGCATAAATAATATATGTTGCTATGGTCCTATTGGAGAGCTGTTGGCCTACAGTATAATCAAGCATGATTCTTTCTAGGACAACGAGAATCATCAAAAGAGGGAAAATAGTATTATTATACTTTAACTTAGCAACAGTCCGAATTTTTTTTCAAAACCCACTTTGAACCAATTATCTCTCATTCTCATCTTGCATACATTAGTCATTTTTGTAATATCTTGTCCAAAACCAGTTTGGGGCAGACAAGTGCTTCTGTAATGTAGCTACTGGATACCAACAGAACAAATGGGTTGCCTTTCCCCCCATTCCTTGTTTCTCTCTTAGTGTCCAATCAAAATTTACGTGCTTGTTCTGCATTATCCATCTATTGGGGCCTTCTGTCAAGGATCATCTTTTTGTTTATCTCTCAGGTGGTAAGGTCAGCAGACAGCATCCAACCATCATCACCTTCAGGGCCAGTCCTAGCTGGATGCTGCCTTGAATATTATTTTTTAACACCATTATAGATGTTTGTTTTGCATTGTATGGATTGATTTTCCTTTATTTTAAGGTTAGAAAGTAGCCTACAGAGGCTAAGATTTTCTTTTGTTACATTTATTTATCTATAATATGTGTGGGTTAGGGAGGGGAGTATGCAGAAGTTCATGCCCCTGTTCATATACAGACATCAGAGAATCAGGGGAATCTGCAGACATCAGGTCCTCTCTTTCTATAGTGTGGTTCCTAGATATGGAGCTGAGCTCATGCACGACCTAGGCATCATGTGCCTTTACCCACTGAGCCATCTTGCTAGCCCAAGGCTCATCATTTGGATGGGCCATTTTCTTGCTATTCTGCTTTTTTGTGGTTTCCACACATAGACATCACAGTTTAGTTAGGGTGTTCCACACATTAGAAATTTCTAAGTTGAGAAGTTGTGAGGAATGGCACAGTTTATTTCCTGGCTCTTTAGAGAAGAAACTTGTCCACCCTAGCCCAGGGAGTCTGACTTCTCTTCGAAGATGACAACTGCTGGGCTGGTTAGTCACTCCACTGTCACATTTTGAAGGTTCCTTACATGCCAGGCAAAGTATTCTCCTGAAGCTCTCTTGGAGCATACGATCTGGCAGACTCTGTTACACAGCTGAGTCTCAGACTCTTCTCTCTCTATCCTAATGGGGAAACCACACCTTACTGCCCCCACATGGAGAGTGCCTCCCAAGGAGAAACCAGACTCCTCCTCGGGGTGAGGTATGTGTTTTTCTAGGCTGTGGCTGAATCTTCCAGGCAACTGGCTCACTGCTCATGAAATCTTAGCTAGGTGCTAAGATTTGGAGGCAAAAGCACAGAGACCAATCCTACATAAATATCACCCCTTTTAGTTACTGATTCATCGAGAATTGATTTCCACTGATATGGTCGGAAATCAGCATGTTTGTTTGCAAAGGTTTTGTTGCTATGGTTAGAAATATCCAAAATCATTATTTCATCTTGGACAAGAAATCACTAAGTGTGATGAATTACGTAAATCCGTAGCCTTCTGGAAAACTCCCATATGGCAGTGGTGGGCCATACTGAGGTTCCAGTCTTGGTGCCTTCAGAGCCAACTGCCCTTTAAGCATTTGTGTTGTCTGAGAGAAAAGAATTCTCTCAATAGATTGCCTAATTGGATGCCAGTTCCATACGACCCATTCTCTACAGTGTCTCTCACAATGGCTTCCCTTTTAAATTTTCTCCTCATTCTGATTCTGTGCTGCCTTTAACCTTAAATTGCCCCCTTATGACTTAGGGCAGTGCAAGTTCACTGGTTTACCAAGCCTGGGGCTTCATTGTCTCCAACTCGCCCCACTGACCCCCAAAGTTACTGTTTGCAGGGCCCTTTCCAATGCTTCCAAACAGTCTTTTTTCAAGGGCTGGTGTGCTGTTGATTTGCTAATTTATATCTAGAAATCATAATGGTATGCTGCCTCTGTCTCCATCTGTATAGAAAGCAACTGGGAAATTTCTAGTTAGCTCTGATGTATTCTTCCTCCCTTTCCTCTCCCCTCTTCTCACCTCCCCACTTGCTGACCCATGTCCCTCCCTCCCCCTTTTCCTTGATCTCCAACTCACTTCTGCCTTCAGGCACTTACCTGTCCTCATGTGGGATTAGTGGATCTGCATTGGCCCTAAAGGAACTGCTGAAATCCTGCAACTAGTTTTGTGAGCGCCACAAGATGGTGGCATGGTTACAGGACAGATGCTTGCCTGCCAAGGTCAATACCTCTCATGTAGGAAGCACTTCAGACATCTCCGGAGATGACATATTAGGACTATAGTCACTTAGTGTCATTGTGAGGAGTACAAGGAGAAGGAGCCAATAGAAGACTTAGTGCTTGAGAAAGGCTTTGGGGTTGAGAGCATGTGATTCTGAGTCCCAGCATTTCCTTGTGACACCTTGAGCAGCTTGTTTAATCTGGCCTTGGGTTTCCTCATTTGTGTATCCCAGATGCTATATCCCATGCAGAAGCTTTGTAAAGCTCAAACCAAGTAATAAATATGCAGAGTGCTTAGACAGTATTAGAAATAAATACTTTATATTTGAAAGACAAAAATATCTGGAGAAGGGCTAATAAGATCTACTCAAAAGCTGGGCAGTAGTGACACATGGTTTTAATCCCAGTACTCGGGAGGCAGAGGCAGGCAGATCTCTGTGAGTTTGAGGCCAGCCTGGTCTACAGAATGAGTTGCAAGACAGGCTCCAAAGCTACACAGAGAAAACCTGTCTTGAAAAAATAAAAAAAAAACAGAAAAAAAAAGATTTACTCAAAGAACATCCAGCCTATTGGTATTCTAGTTACCAAACCAAGTCATTTTAGTGGCACAGTGGAAGTCTTTTTCTGTGCCTGAATGTCATTGACAGAATAGTCAGTCACATGATCCATCTCTCTGGCTCCAGGGTACTAAGAACACCCAGGGCACAGGAACAGCTTTTTTAGAAGAAATTTTCAAAGTCTTCCACATTCCTCCAGAAATCAGCAGGGTCGGGTTCTTTACAGCAACAACTCCACTCTATGGTACCAGCTTCTGTATTAATTACTTTTAGTTCCTGTGCTAAAACACCATGACCAAAAGCAAATTAAGAAATTATTTATTTGCACATACAGTTCTAGAGGGCTGGATGTCCAGAGAGGTGGGGGAGTCATGGAGACAGGAGCAGGAAGCTGAGAGATCACATCTCAACCACACACAGGAAACACAGAACACAGGGAGTCAGGCAAGGCTATCCACTCTCAAAACTCACCCTCGCAAGTGATGTCCTTCTTCCATCAAAGCTCTACTGCTTAAAGGTTCCATAACCTCCCCTAAGAGCACCACCAACAGGGGACCAAGTGTTCAAACACATGAGCCAATGGGGAGACATTCAAACTTCAACAAGCAAAATTTTTATATTTGATCAGTATATCTGCCTGCACACTTAAATGAGTTTAAGTAATATCCTTTTACTTTTTCTGGGACATAACTATAAAACCAGAGTTGTTGGCACTTAGTTACTATAGTTGGTCATGTTAATATACTAACTGGCTGTTAAATATGTTTTCTTATCTTTAATATGCAAACTACAGTCAGGCTATTAGCATATAGATTCTTCTTTAGGATGATCATTTCTGAAGTTATATTTCCTACTTAGATTCTAAAACTGTTTCTGTTCTTTCTTAATAAAAACTGTCAGAGCCAGGCATGGTGGCACAAACCTTTAAGCCCTGTACCCAGGAGCCAGAGGCAGGTAAACGTCTATGAGTTTGAGACCAGCATGGTCTATATAGTGAGTTCTAGGCCAGCCAAAGCTGCATAGTGAGACCCTGTTGAGAGAGAGAGAGAGAGAGAGAGAGAGAGAGAGAGAGAGAGGAGTCAGACTCATTAGGAAAGGTTATTTTGTAATATAGTTATAGAAAAGGGGAAAGAAAAACTGTAAGAGCCAGAGGACTAGGATGTCTGCTGTGAGACTGCATCTCCTAGAAATAACTGGGAAAGCTGCACCCATAAAGTCCCATCAGCATAGCTGCCTCAACAAGACCCGAACAAGGACCACACCAAGAGACATGCCAACATGGAAATCTCACAGGGCTCCAACCCTAGACAAAGAACTACAAGCACCTAAGGAATATTGAAAGAGAAAAATAGTCTTCCCTGGGGAAGAGCTGCTCCTTAATTGGTTATCTAATACCAAATCATCAGCCCTGCCTGAAATCATGTACATACATGTAACGTTAGACTGGACAGGTTGTATCTATATATTTAGGAATGTATCTATATATCTCTTTATATATGCACATATACATATATTTAGGAGTGTGTGTATATTGTGTGTGTGTGTGTGTGTGTGTGTGTGTGTGTGTGTATGTGTGTATAACAACAATTATAGAAGAAAAAGGCCAGAGGTCATAAATTTGAGAGAGATCAAGGTAGGCATAGAATACATAGGAGGAGTTGGAGGGGAGAAATGGAAAATGATATATTTTAATTTCAAACAATAAAACAAAATTGTGTAAAGAAAGCAAGCACTATTTTTTTAAAAAAATAATAGTATCACAAAGCTAAGGTGAGATATACTGATTACCAATGTCCTAGGGAAGCTTTCCAAAACCTATCCCAGGTGCTTAGATGAAAGGTCGGCTAACCACCATATTTGAGGGAGACAGAAGAGAAAAATATCACACAAAGCAATATTCAATTAGTTGTTTCCAAACAACAACTTGGGGTTCTAGGCCAATCCAGGACTATTTTATAAACCTCAAAAGTAAAGATCCAGTTTGTAGCCTCAACAATCTAATAGACAAGGCTGGCACAGGGGTATTTTTTAAGCCAATTCAATAAGTATAAACCCAACCACATTGGATTCTGAGGTTTTTTTTTATGAGCATTGGTGAGTTGGAGCAAAATTATCCTTTTAACCACAAAATGTACCCATGAAGACTGGCAGAAGGTGACACTTCACCCTTGGTAAAATCTGTCTGGTGAAGCAATACCTCCCAGGCAGCCAGGGCAGGATGAATGCCATGGAAAAGTCTGACAAAACCAAAAACTGCAGCCCAGCGCCAGCTCTAGAGAGAAAAACAAAACCAACGAATGTAAGATTTTTAGTATTTTTTTCTGGATAGTAGAAGACAATTAAAATGGACACAAGAGCACTGGTGTTTATGTAAGAAATGCACATTTCCCTGACAACTCCATCAGGTATCCATGACAGAGAATGTTTAGCAAATTTTTATTATACAGTTAGTTATTCCTGTTGCTTGTCTCTGCTCCTAGGAACCAAGCAAGCTCCTAAGCCACCAAGTACTGGGAGAAATGTGTCAGTGGACCCACATGCCACAAAAAAGCCAGGTAAGATGTGGCCCCTCCGGCACCTCAGCTCTGAAATTTGTACAGTAACAGCAGTGGTGGATGATGAACAACACCTGCGTGACCCCTGTGTGTGTGAGAACCAAATTAGCAGTAGATGGAAGCTGCTAGAGAAACATTCCAAAGATCATCTCTGGGGAAAGAAATGCAAGTTAAGTTCTTTTAAAACCCTTTGGGGATACTGATTTAATGGTTGCTTCCTATAATACCCTGAGGAGTCACCATGGACAAGTGGTACAAAGCCATCGGGTTTTAGATTTTTTTTCCCAAGTTTTGCTCTTATGTGATTTATTATGATATATTTGGCCTGAAATGATTTACATTCCTGTTTTAAGAGTATATTACATGTAAAAGACATATGAAACTCATAATCCAGTCAGTCTCTTTGCTTTTTAAAAAGATGCCACGAGAGCAGTTCTCATGTATTAGTGTTTATATTATCGTCCTCACCTGAGCAAGCACATGGGCAGGCTCTCCTCCCCATCTCCTACCTTTCTCTACCTCTTTCTTCTTTGTTTCTCCTCCTAGTAGCCTTGAAAACACTTAAAGCAATAAGGTATTTTTCTGGGTGGAGAATTCTTCTTGGTTATTTTTAAATCAACATAAATAATGCAAAGAAAGAAATACATTTCTCAACTCTTAACAGGTTAAAGTTTGAGCTAAGGTGAGTTGCTCCAGGCATGTTCAGCTTTTCCAACCACCCCGCAAAGTAGACTTGATTATGCACACTATAAAAAGCATGCCACTCTCCTTCGCCCATTGGGCAGACAAGGTTTAAAATGGTACAAGTTCTTGGGCTGGTAGCCCTGCAGCAGAAGTTGTGGGCGGGAGAGCAAAGTGAGTGGGGAAAATTGGCTCCTAGCCATGCCACCCCTTGCGCAGTACCCTACGACATTTGCTTCACACTGACCGTGCTCTCCCGTCACCAGATGCCCATTCCTGCCACAAGTACTACCTTGATATAATTATTTGAAAAGTTCCAATGTTGTTCACTTATAATCACATATTAGAGTTAGGGGTTAGTGTGAACCACCCACAAAAAGGGAAATTATATATATGCTCAACAATTCAAAGTCGAACTGGTAGACGGAATTGTAGGCTCACATCCAAAGGTGATTGGAAATGATAAAGTTTATCAATGCTTCTGGCGCGTCTCTAGGGGAAAGATGTTCAATTATATATGACCTTTCAAAACATCCATGCCTATATATTTTATCTACAATTACAGGAGATGATTTACATATGCTAATGTGATTCATTATCCATGAATGTGGGAACAGCATAAATTTAGAGGAATCACACTATATATTACCCGTAGGCACGATTCTGTAAACTATAAAAGTATCTTACCATTCAACAGCTACTCTGCTGTTTCTGAAAGCTTATTTATTTTCAAACTGATTTTTTTGTAGTAAATTCTGACTTTATGATATCTCTCTTAGGCACAATTCCAGGGACTCGTCGTCCACCCATGCCCCCTAGACCTATATCTCCCCAGAGAAAACCTTTACCACCGAATAATGTCACCGGAAAGCCAGGAAGTGCAGGTATGTCCATTGCTTACCTCTCCTCTCTCTCCATGGTTGCATTTTCCTGGCCAACCCAACCCCTCTTGGTATGCTGGCTTAGGCAAGAGGCGAGGCACTGGCATGTGTGACAGACACATGCTGTTAATTACAGCTTGGAGGATTGAAATACTGAGTGGGCGGAGTAAAAGAAAGCATTCCTCCATATCTGGGCCAGTCTGCTTTGGAGATAACTGCATCCTTGGAGCCTAGAGAGAGGCTGCCTTGGTTTTCAGCAGCGGGTGACTTCAGAGTAGAAGTAGGAGATGCTGCTGTACATTGCCAGCCCCTCAGGGAAAGTGGAAAATAATGCCCTGACTCTGCCTTCAGGCCGCTTCGAGTGTTACAGTGTTTGGGGAGGAATCTGAGCAGTCAAGCTGTGTCTTACTTCCGTGTCTGGGTCCATGCCATCATATGTGCCCGACCTGGATAGGCACATACTTTATCTCTCTTCCAGCTTCACAAAGAAGTCTTATATTGCCACTCTATTCTATGTGACCCTCGGTATGCATCTGTGGTACAACAAAAAACAAACGGCTTTGTGCTATTCATTTGTATTCTTACCTTCCTCTCATAGCTTGTGAGTTTTGTCGTAACAGCCCTTAGTCTATTCTCTCTGAAACCCCAGAGCCTCATTGAGTGCTTAGAATATGGAGGGAATCTGATAGTAATAACTAAATGAATACATGAATGAAATGAAGACCTAGTGAAAACTGATCAAGTTCAAAACAAAGCTTTCCTTCACTTCCATGTGTGGACTCTGCTCGCAAACTGTGAATTCCTTGTCATTTCTTCCTTTCCACATCTCAACTTCCTAGACATTAGGTAGGAGGAAACTGGATAAAAGTATTAAAAACAGCTGTAAAAGATGAATGAAAGTGTAGAGGGTTTCTGTGAAGGGAGCTGGTGCCATTCCTTTTTGCAAGATAAAAGGCAGGCATGATAATGGCTTTTATGATGTTTCATGATTCTGGGTCAGTGGGTCGAGACCCCTTTGGGGGTTGAATGAACCTTCACAGAAGTCACATATCAGATATCCTACATAGCAGATATTTATATTATGATTCAAAACAGTAGTAAAAATTACAGTTATGAAGTAGCAACGAAATAATGTTACGGTGGGGCGGGGGAGTCACCACCACATGAGGACCTGTACTGAAGAGTCACAGGGAAGGTTGAGAACCACTGCTCTAGGTCGTTTTTCTCCCTGATGTCTAGGGGAGGATTCAGCCCCTAACTTGTGCTTTGTGCCTTGCTGGGTCAAGGTTCAGTGAGTGCCTCATGAGGAGACCAGGTTTTTCTCATTAACTGTGACGTGAAGCAGCTGTGGCATAAGTGGCACCAGCCTCCAGGTCTGACTGATGAGTCACTGTGGTGCCAGAGTGTGCCATGAGAACCCCGGGGACCACCCCTGCGGGAGTTCCCCGGGTGAGGCTGTGTCGGCAGCCACACTTCATGGGTCTTGGGTTTGGGCTTAGGATATCCTGTTCTCTGTCAGAAAGTATAGCTTTGGCACAGCCTCTCTGCCCCGGAGCCCGAGGAGGAGCCACAGGCACATCCTATTTCTGGGATTAGCTCAGCTCACTGCTCTTTGTGCCCCACTGTCCACCTCTAACTGAGAGAAAACGGCTCCACTTCAAAGCCTACACAGGCTAGTGACTACAGTGGTACAGTTCTGGTGATCTGGGAATCCATTGGGTGTCTGGACCTACTCTGAGGGTCTCTCACAAGTGCTTGTGAATGGTCTTGGCTCCCAAGCGACATCTACCAATTGTTGCCTATCTCTAAATCTACTGAAGCCTCCCAGTCCCAATGTTGCCACCCCTTTCTGCTGACTCCGCCAGCTCTGGAAAGCACAACTTCTCTTGTTTTTGCTTGCCATTTTATTGTGGCCCACTCCCTCTAGGACCAAGGGCCTGAGTCTGTAGGGGAAAAGCAGAAAAGCTCCATCTACTTGACTCAGCCATGACTTCACACTTAACTAAAATCCTTAAGTCCCCAGTATCTCTTGACTAGTAGCATAAGAAGGACTTCTTTTTCTAGGAGGAATATAAGACCCACCCTATTCTCCTCTTACTGTACTAAACACTCCGTCTTGCTTGGACCTTGAATCCAGTTTTGGAGACTGATAAGTAACTTTAGCATAAAGGAACTGAACATAGCAACTCAGAAGAGCGTTGTGCAGAATCACAGATTGCTCCAGGGATCACTGTCCTCCTAGTCTGGTTTTCTTCCATATCTGCCATTCCATCTCCTTAACTTCCTTCACAGTGGACTAAATGGTTAGGGGGAAAGTGTCATCATTCATTGTCACTTCCCTATTGGAAATCTTCTCATGGTCCTTTTACCTTAAAATAGCCTCCCCAGCCGTGATATTCACATTCTTCCGTGTCTGCCCTTCCTTGCCCCTCCACATTTAGCTGGGACTGGGCCTTCTCTTCCCTCGACTGTCCTGTGTTCCCGATCTGATTCATAGACTGAAGCTCTTGCACACTTCCTCACTGACACCCCCTTCCCCATAGACAGCCTCTCCCTCCCTTTGTCCCCTCTGTGACTTGACGTAGTTCTTTCACAATCTCTGTGATGTTTCGGTACCCTTGGCTCAGTCATCGGTCCCTATCAGGAACCAGGTCTTGTTTTCTCTCCAAGCCTGCCTGATAGTGCCAAGCCACATGGTAAGTGCTTAGTAAACGTTTACTGAATAAATAAACGGGAAACTTGGCATGCTCCTACTGCTTTGGTTCTGCATTACAGGAATCATTTCCTCGAGTCGAGTGACTTCCCCACCCCTGAAGGCAACACTCAAACCTACTGGAACTGCTGCAGAGAGACCAGAGGCAGAAAAAAAGCACCCAACCACTCCTGCTTCCGAAGAAGAAATTGGTTAGTGTGTCGGTTCTCACTAGAGGCTGTGCTACAAAATGCTAAAATATTTCAAATTAGGGCAAACAAAAAGCACAGGGTCTTCAGTTTTCATTAATTTTAGGAATATTTGTCTTTTCAATTTTCAAGTAAGATTTATTGTCAAACTTTTGTTATGGTATATACTTCTTTCTTTGACAGACATAGAAATGCCAAGTTTTGTTTTGTTTTACAAAATGTAGACTATCCAATCACCAATTTAAAAAATTAGATTACTGCCGGGCGGTGGTGGCGCACGCCTTTAATCCCAGCACTCGGGAGGCAGAGCCAGGCGGATCTCTGTGAGTTCGAGGCCAGCCTGGACTACCAAGTGAGTTCCAGGAAAGGCGCAAAGCTACACAGAGAAACCCTGTCTCGAAAAACAAAAAAACAAAAACAAAAACAAAAATTAGATTACTAAATCACCCATTACTATGAACTATAGATATTTTAATTTAGGAATGAGTGTTAACTTATTGGTTAGAATTTTTAATTCACTATTGTTACACTCCAGGACACTTTGCTGCAGGACACAATTAAAGGTATTTTTATTTTGGATAAAAGTATATTATAAGACTGGTGAAGGAAATCAAATCACAAGCAATCTGTCTAGGAGGAATAGTGGTTATCTTTCATCTGTACTGCTTTTGTCAATGTAGTGTGAATTTTTCTTCATCCTTCACCAAACTTTTCTTTATGTTTTCATCCTCAGGTAATACGACTGATTTTAGTTCAAGCCCAACAAAAGAAACTGATCATCTTGGGAAGCCCAGATTCACAGGTATGTCTGGCTCTGCATTTTGACTTTAGGAAGGACTGCTCTGGTAGGTAGATTCGTCAGGTATTTACTGTGTAAATATTGTAGGAGCTTGCTACAACGTGAATTTTCATGTTCATGCAAGTCAGCTGGGCAGCAGATGCAGCACGCTTCTGATAGGCTAGCCTCAGGTCCACCCTGCAAGCATGCATTTTGCTGCCCAGGACAAAGAGTAGCAGTGCCCCAGGAGAAGCTATTCTCACTGTAATACAAAGTAAAGAGAGGAGATCCAAAAAGTTGCATTTTGAGATCCTTTTCATGTTATATCTGCACAAGACCAAACCAAACATCGGGAGAGCACAACTCTTCTCATGGATGCAGAGATTGTTTGAAGATACTGTTTTCCAAAGCAGTTGTATCTTTTTACATTTCTGACCAGGGCTCTGGTTTCTCCTCCTCCTCACCAGTGCTTGGTATAGGGAGTTTCAAAAGGCCTTTGCCATCGTTTTTTTTGTTTTGTTTGTTTGTTTTTTGAGACAGGGTTTCTCTGTGTAGCTTTGCACCTTCCCTGGAACTAACTCTGTAGACCAGGCTGGCCTCAAACTCACAAAGATCCACCTGCCTCTGCCTCCAGAGTGCTGGGATTAAAAGGCATGCACCACCACTGCCTGGCCGGTCTTTGCCATCTTAATAGGTGTAGAGTGGTACATTATTGTGGTTTTAATTGACGCTTCTGGCCCACCCTAACAAAATTCCACAGAAATTTCCATTGGCTTCTTTTTCTCACAATTGTGAAGACAAGGATTCTGAGATTGGCCTCTCCCCTTGCCTTACAGACGCTTCCTTTTCATATGAGTGGTCATGTGACCTGTGCACTGTGCCTGTGAGTCCCTTCTGTCTCCCCTGGCTGATTAGGATAAGGCTTCACAGCATTCAACCTCTCCAAGCTCTTACTTACAACTTTATCAGTTTCTTTCTATATTTAAGTCTGTTGAGGGTACAGGCTTAAATTATTTATGACTATAATAAATTACTGAGTGACTGATCCTTGCATTTATTATGCAAGGTGTTTTCTATTTCTGATGGATGTCTTCGCTCTGAAATCTAATTTGTTGATATTTACATATCCAGGCATGCTCTCTCTGGACTTCATCATTTGTCCACCTTTTACTTTTAACCATAATTTAATCTCTTTCTATTTACACTGTGTATTTTTTTAGACATCATAGCATCGAGTCTTACTTTTCTTACACACTCTTAACAATCTCTGTGTTTTGTATTAATCTGAGAGTTGGACACTTGAAGTCATTATCTTTTAAAATACTTTTGTGCTCATGCAACCCCTCCTCTACCTTGGGTACTTGAATTATGTCCATATGAGAACTCTTCAGTTTCCAGAAGCACGCAATGTCCATTGTCCATTATCTTCCCCATCCCCCACACCATTAGTTACGTGCTGTATCTGTAAGTCTTCTGTTTTGGCGTATCTTGTGTATTAGTTCTACCTCATGTAGTTTACATCTTATATAAAGTTTTCCTCTCTAGAGATTTGATTGGAGTCATTTTTACCTTTTTCATGGGCCATTTTTCTCTCTGCGTCTTCCTTGTATAATAATTCTAGCCTCTGTGCACATTCTGAGCTGGTCTCAAAGGACTGGTTTCTCTCACTATGAACAGTATTTTCCTGTGAATTTGACCTTGTTGAGTGTTGTATATTTCATTCCTAAAATATTCTTGAGTTTTGTTCTGAGGTACAGTTGACTATTCAGAACTGCTTGGTCCTGTGAGTCTCACTTTGTTCAGAATGTTGGTTAGGGTGGTGCTCATTCCTACTGCCTGAGACTCCCTGTCTATAAATTAGGAGGTAGGAACTGACTCTGAAGAGACCAAACAGCAACACTGGGTGTATCTATAAATACAGCATCTCTATCATATATCCCAAAGGTAGCGTTTAGAGTTGGAAGGCTAAGGTATCCTCAGCACTATTTTCAAATGTCTGCTCAGAATGTGACACCGAAGTCCTCGAATAGATGATCAAATTGACTAGTTTGCCTCCTCCATCTTCTTCACAAGTTTCCTGTGTGCTAACTGTCAAGAGTCCTCTCTCTTTCCCACTCTTAGGCCCCCATGTGCGATATATCCCGAAGCCTGACAACAGGCCCTGTTCCATCACCGACTCCGTCCGACGGTTCCCTACAGAGGAAGCCACAGAGGGGAATGCCACCAGCCCACCACAGAACCCACCCACCAACCTCACTGTGGTCACTGTGGAAGGCTGCCCCTCATTTGTCATCTTGGACTGGGAAAAGCCACTAAATGACACGGTCACTGGTAAGATCATGGCAGTAGGATGTGACACTGTGGTGGGAAGCTTTGAAAGCACAGGACTTCCAAACTGGGCAGCCTGGGTCAAACTGTGCTACAAAAATTGCATCTAAGGCAGAGCAAAGTTCTGTTGTCCAAAGTGTCATAGGTAGAAAAAAGATACTGGTTTAAAATTCTCCTAGTTAACCGAGAACTTTAAAGCTATATTCCTGCCATCTCTCTCAGAATTCTCTTCCACAGTTTGAAAATACAGTCTTATGATTTTATCAAGAAAATCACATAAAATGTATGAAGACTTGACACCTCTGATAACATTTAAAATAGCTTTCTTTTCACCAACCTAGTTTCTAAACTGGCTGTGAACTTCCAAACAGGCTAAAAATGATTTTAACTAACTTTGGAGAAATTGAAAATAAAGTAAAAATGAATAAGAACTCCCTCACTCCCAGGCCATTTGCTCCTTATCTGAGGAAACACCGACCTAATCCCGCTATAAATGGTCGTGGAAAATAAGAAACCTAGAATCAGTTTTTGAACTTGTTACAATTGGTTTGGCACACTTTGACTGTAATATAGAAAAGGAGGGTCAAACAAGAAAAGGGAAACAGACTGACTAGCGTCCGGGATTGCTGGGGGATGGTACCTAGTCGGCGGGAGTCCATGTGACTCCTGTTGGCAGGCCCCTCTTGCAGGGGTAGAAGCATAGACTTCAGCAGCTGTCTGAAGTAGACGGGAGCACTGTGGAGGGCAAGGGTGTGGGCAAGGAGACTCAGAATCTTCCAGAAAATATTTTCTACTGTGGGTAAAGGGGAACTAAGCAATTGTCTGTCCTTCTCCAAAACCACGTGACCTGAGCAACTTCCCATACAAACGTTCTCTTGGCTGAACAGTCATATGCCATCAGTTTCTTTTCTCCTGAAGGGGCAGCCTCTGTTCTGAGAGAGAGTCTGTCACCACCAGTGTTTCTAGGAACCTGCCGAGTCCTGCTGACTCCTTTAGAGATGAGCCAGTAGATGCTGCTCTCTTAATTCCTAAAAGTCAATCAACTTTCAGTATTGATTACCCACATCATGTATTCCAACATCTAAAACTCTTGATTATCCACTTTACTAATAAGAGTTCTAGTTTCCTGAAACCAAATGATAAACCAAATTTTGTTTGCTCTAAAGGTGTTGGGTTATCAAGTTGGAATTATTTAATCTGATATACCTAATTTCTAATACATCTCCATTTGGATAATATGGTGTTTTGAGATACGGTTTGTCTGTGTAGCCCTGGCTGTCCTGGAACTCACTACATAGATCAGGCTGGCCTCAAACTCAGATTTCTGCCTGCCTCTGCCTTCTGAGTGCTGGGATTTAAAGGCATGCACCACCACCGCCAACCACCTGGCAAAGTTATATAAATTTCAATTGTAACAAGTCATGAGGAGAGTATACTTTATGTACCTAACCCACTGTCTTCATAATTATTTTCTTACTAGATGCTAATGAGCTGCTTGGAGTCTTTCACAATTAAAATTTCATGGCCAAGGATTGCATTTAGCTCTTTAGCTACAATTCCACATTTAGCCATTGTTCTCTTAGTCTATCTTTGAACATCAGACCGTCTCTCCTAATGATCCCCATAGATTCCATTTCTTGTTTTGGTGTTACATGAAATACCACTTGATTTCAGATGGGACTATCTCCCGGCCAGCAGATAACCCTGACGGCAAGTGTTCTAATTCCTAAGTGAGAAGTAGGGAAACAAGTTAACACGTCTGTCAATTCTCTTCTTCTGAAGGCCTTTCCCTGTTGATGGGTGAGTCTGCAAGTTCAGAGACTCCTGCCTTGAAGGGAAATTTATGCAGACATTAAGGTTGCAGTTTTTATTTAATACAAAACTATCCAGGAAACATAAATAAGCAAGCATTAGGGTAAAAAATCCAATTCTACAGCTCCAAACAACAAAGAGGTTTTAATATTTGGTTAACTGCTAACACACAGTTTTAGGGTCAGATTTGTTGTAGCAGGACACCCGGCCCGCAAGAAGATAGCAAGAAACATGGTTTCCATTCAAGCCCTGTCCCTCATACAGTGCTTTCCCTAAACTGGCCTTTCTACCAACTAAGCTGTGTATCCAAAGCAATGGCCGAGCAGGCTTCACCAGGTCTTAGGTCTTCTTCCACTCTAATAAAGCAAGATTAGTTAATATCCATTCCCCAAATGCAGTGCTCTGCCATCTGGTGACTGAAGATTGCTCAAAGATGGGATCATGGTGTCTTGGGGCTGGAAAGTGGCTCAGCTGTTAAGAGCACTTCCTGTTTCTTTCAGAGCACATGGTGACTTTGATTTCCAGCAGCCATGTTGGGCAGCTCACAGTCACCCTATAACTTCAGCTCCAGGAATCCAACACCCTCTCCTGGACTTCACAGGGAACTGCACTCACACGTACATACTCTCCCCCCCCCCCCCCCCGCCCCAACACACATACATATACATATAATTAAAAATAAATCTATTTTTTAAAGATCATGTTTCTAGAACTCCAGTCAACCTGTCATCTCTATGAGAGTGTCTTTAGCATGCTATTAGCCTCAGGAACAATTAAGTCAACGGAGACATAACACAAGTGTCTACTGTGTACTTTCATTTTCAGAATATGAAGTCATATCCAGAGAAAATGGGTCATTCAGTGGGAAGAACAAGTCCATTCAAATTACAAATCAGACCTTTTCTACAGTAGAAAATTTGAAACCAGATACAAGGTAAGGCCCAGTGCTATTCCAGGTGAATTCTGAGCGTTTCAGAAACTACAGCCATAACAAAGGACAGAATGATACCTTCTCTGCTTTACAGAAGGATCTTGTTTGAATTCTGGGTTCCTTTAACTCGATTTTGAATATCTCGTATCCCATTTTCAAAATATTCTTGTTATTAGGGATAAAAAGAGTTAATAGGATGGCCTTATAAGTTAACAGTATAAATGACAACATAAAAAAATAGGCCATTAGCAAATACTGATTTTTGTTTTGTTTTCCTCTGAGTCAAGGTTTCTCAGTGCAATAGTCCTGGCTGTCCTGGAACTCGGTTTGTAGCCCCGGCTGGCCTCAGACTCACTGAGATCCACCTGCTTCTGCCTCCCAAGTGCTGGGATTAAAGGCGTGCGCCACCACTGCCCAGCTATGCAAATATTGACTTTAAAATATCAAAATTTAGAGAAGTCTGTGAGCTAGAGATAAATGGAGTGTGCGTGGTATCAACTGGACTGGAGGACTTGAGTCTGATGCTGGAATGGAGAAAGCAAGGAATGCAAACTACTTGATAGAACGCCAAGATTGTATTTAAACCAACTACCTATTAGCCCCACACTGGAGTAGTTACTGTTCAGTTACAGGGATGAGAAAGCATGACCAGGGCAACTTATAAACGGAAAGCACTAACCGAGGGCTTACTTACAGTTTCGGAGGCTAAGTCCATGATCACCATGGCGGGAAGCATGGCAACAGGCAGGCATGACACTGGAGGGGTAGCTGAGAGCTCACATCCTAGCAAGATGGAGGTAGAAAGAGCAAAAGACTGTCTTTGGCTTCTAGCATGAGCTTTCGAAACCTCAAAGCCCACCCCCAGAGACGCCTCTTCCCCCAGGCCACGCCTCTCCCCCAGGCCACGCCTCTCCCCCAGGCCACGCCTCTCCCTCAAGGCCACGCCTCTCCCCCAAGGCCACGCCTCTCCCCCAAGGCCACACCTCCTAATCCTTTCCAAGCCGGCCCACTAACTAGGGTCCAAACATGCAAATACATGAGCAAATGGGGGCCATTCTCATTCAAACCGCCACACAGGGGCAGCAACCCTTTGCTTTGGGGACCTTTTACACTGAAAAGGAGAATAGAATTTTGGGGATCAGTTGCATATTTTACTGTTTATACATTAACATGAGGTCATTCATATTTCAGTATAGTTTTATGATGTCTTTTCAGTGGAAAACATCTTATCAATTCATTTTATTACTGAAAGAAAAATAAGGCCCCCGGACATTTCTAATTAGCTGTAGAGAAGTTCCTAGAAGAGGTTTCATTTCTTTCCTAAGTTTCCTTTGGTATAACCGTCTCCATCTGGGTTGAGTAGTACTAGGGTATTGATAGCGACATAAGAATAAGCTCTTTAACTTTGGCAGTAAGGACATCTTCCTGATCATTTTAGAGGAAAAGAAACAACTAGTTGAGGTTAACTATGTATAAACGTCAGTCCTTTGCTGCAGAAAAAAAAAAATACATTTCTTATGTAAAGTGATTTTCTAAAGTGCCCTGTTTTGAGCTGCAACATGGAAAACATTTCAACTTTTAATTTTCACGAAAGGTTTAAGTTAGCCAAAATAAGCATATTTTTCAGTGAAAGCCCAATTGATCTTGATTCTGCTTCCTTAGAAAGATTGAAAGAGGGCTGGAGAGATGGCTCAGAGGTTAAGAGCACTGGCTGCTCTTCCAGAGGTCCTGAGTTCAATTCCCAGCAACCACATGGTGGCTCACAATCATCTGTAATGAGATCTGGTGCCCTCTTCTGGCCTGCAGGGATATAGGCAGGCAGAATACTGTATACATAATAAACAAATAAATCTTAAAAAAAAAAAAAAGATTGAAAGAAAGAAAACCCATTTTTTTCACCATAATAGATTTTAAGAAAAGAATTAAAAAAACCATAATTTCATTGGACCTTTTTAATAGGTAGATTTATGCTTGCAAAACTTAAGTTTTTCTCTTGAGTTGCCTTTTTATTCGATTTAATAGCATGAGCGGATACACTATATCCATGGAAAGGCATCTGCTTTGTAAATGTACACGGTGTTCCTTTTCTGAATCAAGCTGTCCCCACAGCTTCTCACAGTGCACCTATTAGCTTGTGCCATAAATGTAGAACACTCTTTCCAGGCACATTTGAAGCCAAATTTGTTTGCCGAAGCGTCTCATTTCCATTTAACTAATGTTTATTAAGTGCTGCTGGGGCTAAAAATGGCAAAGGATGTGGTGTCTGCCTTTGAGCTCAAGTCTAGCAGGAAGGTTAATTAGTAAGTGTTCTACACAGCGTGGCAAGAGTTCTGGAAGTGGCCTGTGGGAGTGCTGGAGGAGGTTGGGGAACAGCACTTGCCAGAGTCTGGGAAAGGGAAAAGTTGAGAGTTGGGGCTTGAAGGATAAATGGAAAAGCACTACAAGGTGATGGTGGTGGAGAAGTGAGTGTCCAAGAGAATAGAGCACAGAACATGACAGTCAGTGCACAGAAGCCAACTGGATCATAATTTAGAGTTCCCTCCAGGGTTCCATGTTTGAATATCTGAAAGAAAGTTGCTTTGGAATGATTTACTATAGTTGCGTTATATGACAAGGAGACATGTGTGAATACTGTATGTCAGTGATTTTTCTATTATTTGATCTGATTTTTAAAATCTGAAAAGTGGGATTATCCAGCATCGAATCTCCACACATCCCATGGGTGGTTGTCAAGGTTAGTGTTGATCAGTGAACCAGAGAGAAAGAAATATAGAAGCAGAGGTTAAAGATTCACAGACTGGCTTGGGCTAGACATTCTATTCTAGAAGCTAAGGAACATTGGATCACACACTCCTTTCACAGCCAGCTGTCCCCCACTGGGTCTTAATGACTTTGCCAGGCGTCAATCTTACGATGCAGGAAGCTCAATTTCTTGCTTTTTCTATGGGGCCACCCAGCAGCTGTTTGCTGATGAGAGGGCTTAACTCCATACCTGGTGTCAAATGTTCCTGTCTCTGAGCTGGTGCCTCCTAGCCACAGCCTGCTGCTGCAAGGGACTGTGGTCTCAAATGTGCACAGGGGTAGGGAGCCATCACTTCAAGTAAGGGAGGCAAAAGAAGTCTAGAGATTGAAGACAAGTGCTATCTCTTCTCTTGGACAGAACCTATCTCCCTTACTACCTCTAAAACAAAAAGAATTGTGGGAATGTTGGTATCAGTTGAATCAGTGTCATAGTTTAATTTTCTATTGCTGTGAAGAGATATTATGACCAAGGCAATTTATAGAACAGCTTTATTGGAGGCACGCTTACAGTTTCAGAGGGCTAGGGGCATGGGAGCAGGCAAGCAGGCATGGTGATGGAACAGAAGCTAAGAGCTGGCATCTTTATCCACAAGTAGGAGGTAAAGAGAGCTGACCAGGAGTCTTTTGAATCCTCAAAGCCCAATGCCAGTGACACACCGCCTCTAACAAGGCTACACTCCCTAATCCTTCCCAACCAGTTCCATCAACTAAGGACAGAGGATTTTTCTTAGTTAAGATTTACTGTTGCTATGAAGAGACACCATGAGCATGGTAACTCTTTAAAAGTAAACATTTCATTGTGGTAGCTTGCTTACCATTCAGAGGTTCTGTCCATCATGGCAGAAAGCATGGCGACATTCAGGCAGGCATGTTGTTGAAGAAATAGCCAAGTGTCCTATTTCTTGCAGCAATAGGAAGTTGACGGACTGTCACATTGAGTGAAGCTTGAGAAAAAGACCTCAAAGCCTACCCCCTCAGTGACACACTTCCAGCAGAAGGTATGGCCCAGACTAAAGGTGTGCCCTCCAGACTAAAGGTGTGTGTCATCCAGCCTCCTCGAATAAGACCACACTTCCTCCAACAAGGCCACATCTCCTAATAGTGCCACTCCCTATAAGCTTATGGGGGTCAAATACATTCAAACTACCACAGGACTCAAATATATGAGCCTATAGGGGCCATTCTCATTCAACCACCACTATCAATACTCCAGCCCACTCCTCAATACTACCTATTTATTTCTTCCCCACCAAATCTCCTTTCCTATAATTGGCCAGGAACAAACAACACAGTCCTTTCTCTTCTAGCAGCGTGTAGCTCTTGAACTCTGAAAGTAAAAGTGTAGAAAGAGCCTCTCTTATCAGAGAATGAGCCACCAACTATACTTAATTCTACAAATAGGGGAGCTGGTACCTCAAACCTTCAATCTGGCACCAGTGCTGATAGGGCCAGACAGTGTGGCTTAGCCGATCCTTGGGATCTTCTGGCACATAGTCCTGGGATAGGCAAAACCATGCAGAGTCAGAATAAATCAAGATGCAGATCAGTCCATAGTGAATGGTCTCAGTCAGCAGCTTGACTTTGAGTCTGCCTTGAGATGAACTGGAAAGTGCTTTGTTTGGTAACATTGATGGTATGGGCTCTTCTTGATGAACTGGTTGGCAATGCAGATGGACACACATGATCACTCTGGCTGAAAAGACTCTTTAATAGCTCAGGTCTGTTCCAGAAAGCTTACTCTACTGAAAAACCAAAGAATCTGTTGTCTATGCCAGAATTACATGTGGTCCAACAATTTCCTATGGAAAATGGACTCTGGTAATTAAGATAAATCAAATTCACTTCATCTGTTCAAGTACTTTTATTGACAACGGTGGTCTCAGGAGGATTCTGGGGAACAGTTCTTCCTCTAAGACTAAAACCTACCAAAGTTTGAGACTCTTGTTTACACTGAGTTGATAAAACATTGGCACTGATGGTTAGCTGCTACACAGACAGTGACTTCTTATAAACTGAATCTGGCTCCAAGAAACAGATGTGTGGAATAGCCATTATGCCTGGATCACGGGGTTTATGTGAAATTCAGGTCTCTGCAAATTCTTTATTTACTTTTCAACACCATCTATGGATTTGTTATAAAGTAAAATAAGGTGCCAAAGCATCGGGCATTTTACTTAAGTTTTATTGTAGGTGTGGGCAACAGGCAAGTAATTCCTTCCTTTAAGTTAAAGAAAGAAATGGAGGCGGTTGCTTGGCTAGTAACTCTTCACCAGGCAAAAGGACAGTTCTCCAAGCATGGATCTCTACTTGTCTGTAAAGACAACAGTCCTGTGCTCATCACTGTATGCCTTGTTATTATAGTTTCTTTGAATTCCTTGTATCTAGAAAGGTGGGGGGAAGTCACACAGCACCAGAGTTAGAAGTGAAGCCCAACTCCGGAATGTCTAGTTTCTGACCCCTGACCCCCAGAATGGAAGACACAAGAAACTTCTCTTGGGGCATAATGGGCAGCCAGGTTGTGACCTCCGTGATTTCTGCATCTGTTTTCCCTTCTGTCACTTGTTCCTTCTTCCCCCATCCCCCCGCCCCTTTACTTTCTCTTTTCTTCCCTTCCTTTTGAGACAAGCTGGTATGTTGCCCAGGCTGGCCTCAAATTTGTGATTCTCCCTCAGCTACCTAAGAGGCTGAGATTACAGGTATGTGCCACCATGCAGGTTCTGTCCCTAATTGAGGCGTCCTACCCCACTCTGCCACCAGCTCTTTACCTGTATTCCCACCATTGAACAATGAATGACATTACATGTTGTTAAGTGTCATGAAATGCTGTAGCCCTCTACTGTCCTTGAGATGAGGTCACACAAACTGTGTCCTTATTGCTTTTTATTCTTTCTTATTCCACGTTTCCTGATTCTTCTCCTCCGACAGCAGACCTCACTTTCTAAACGGGTCTCTGGCACTTCAAGATTGCAACAGGGGTCAAATGAGCTAATAGTCACACAGTCCAAACCAACAGACAGCCACTGAGTCTTTTTTGTATAAAAACAAGTTTTATAAGAGGCAGTTTACTTGAGGCTTGAGACTCTTGTTAACCTAACTTTTGTAACCAGTAGGGAGTTATGTAACTAACAGTACATTAAACAGTGCAAGCTGTTACTCGGCTCTAAGTTTATGCCAAAGCTGAAGGCTTTAAAGGAGGAGTGAGGGAGTAATGGAGGTATCCATCCAACCGGGGCCTGCAGCTTTACTCTGTAGAGGGTAGCTCCTAGAGGTCGACATTCTGCTTTTGGCGGATTAGCTCAGTAATTAAGGAACATACTTTCTGGAAACATTTTTTCACTTTGTTCCAGTAATTGATAAATTTTTAATTTGCATGCCAATTTTTACAGCTATTCTCAAAACTATTGGTCTCAAATTTCACCCATTATCCTTTCCTGTTAGGATAATTCATAGTTTTTTCTTAAACCCTTCTACGTTATCAAAATCTTGCCACTGCCCATCACTTTGTGGTTTCCTAAGAATCAAATACTGGAAAAACAGTATTTATAAATCTTTACATATCTTCCTCTCTGTTTCTTCTGTTCAGTTGCATGTAGATTTTTAGATAAAATGATGATAAAATGATGACCTTCTGAAAGTTCTTTGACTTTCCCTTAACTTCCAGTCCCGCTGTGCAGTTAAAACACCGTTCTGATTCTGGTTCTGGTGCCTCAAATAGGCCCATTATTTCACTCAGTTTGGGGTCTTTTTGTCACTCTACCTCGGTACTCTGAAAATCTGCCATTTGTATGCTCTCATTCTTTTCTCATCTTCCTGGGCACAAAGCAAGTCTTTTTAATGTTGAAAACTTACATCTTTAAGTTCAGGGCAATTTCTCACAGTCTCTAGGACTGAAGTCTGTAGTTCCTGCCAGTTGAGTGTTCAAGAACAATCTAATTTTCTTATTTTGTAACTTTGACTTTTAGTTCTAATTATCTGTAGACTGTCCACTTTATCTTCAAACTTCTATTTAGTCTCTGTTTATTCAAATAACCGATAAAATTTTGAGGCAGCACCCTCTATTTATGTACAATCATTATTCTTTGAGACTTTACTCTTAGAGGCGTATGGTGTCACTCATGTGACAAAAGGTGCTTTCTGGGAAAGAGTTCACCACCACAAATATTTTTTGTTTATATTTTTACATTTTTTGTTAATCAGCCAAAACATGTCCTCATGTTGTTGAACATAGTTTAAAATTATTTCTTTCAAACTTGTATCATAAAACATTGGAAAAAATCTTCAGAAAAAGTAAGTTATGAAAACCTGTGGCCATGCTAGAAGTAGAGATCAAGTGTAAGTAGCTAAAATAAAGTGACAAGAAAGGAGTCCAGTGGTCAGATCTGGTCAAGGCCTGGGTTGGCCTAGAACAGATGTGACATGCTCTCCCATTCGAATCAAACTGCAGATGCCTGTGAATTTGTGTGCCCACTCCCATATTCAGCTTGCCAGTTTCGTGAGGTTTTATGTTATCATTGGGGCTGTTTGAAGTCACTAGGTTTAGGAAGACTATAACCTTGGAAATACCTCATGTATGTGACTTAAGTAAATGGCATAGGTGTTTTCAGATCAGCCTTGTTTATATGGCTGTGATCATGTGTGTGCCAAGTGCAGTCCCATGTGTGCATGCCGTGACTACGCACTGTGGAGGGCAGAGGGAGCTCTGCGTCTTAAGCCTGGCTTTATCAAGAGGTCTCTTTTGTTGTTTGGGGCTATGTGGCTATGCAAGCTGGCCTGTCAGTTTCTGGAGATACTTGCCTTCACCTCCATCATGCTACAGGAGCACTGAATTTGGGATTACAGATCGTATGGGCTGCCCTCCATGCCCCAGCCCTGCTTGGTATGGGTCCCAGGGATTGGCACGCTGGTTCTCACACTTGCATGGCACTCTCTTTAACCAGAGTCATCTCCCCAGCCCGGCATTTTCTTATGGTAAATGGCACAACACCTTACATCAGTTCTTTAGCTTTCAAAATGCTTTTACTTGTATGTAAGAATTAAAGGGGAAATTTAACTCTATTTCACAACTATTTCAAGTTTGGAAAAGTAAAAGTTATTACTACAGTTCTACACTTCACTGTCCTGAGGTAAGACTTTGGGAGAGAGTACTTCATGGGGTTTGTGTGCTGGATTATTTTACAGACGCAGAATGATTATGTATAGTAAAGACTTTAAAAAGTGGTTCCTATCACGTGACCACTAGACTCTGTCCTGTTAAGACTCCAGGATTGATCTATAAATAAGGAAACTCACTCCAAGGACCCCCCTCCTCCACTTTGTTTTTAGTACCAAACCATCATCCTGTTTCTCACTTGCTTATAAAATACTTACCTTGTGTGGTTTACATTTTTACTTTGTAGCAAACTTCTCAAAGATGACATTTATCTTCCAAAAACCTTGCAAAGATCATGAAACACTATATGCTGACTCAGGCTGTTTAAGCATTCGTGTAAAGGCAGCTGAGTCCTCTGCTGAAGGAAGTCAATTTCAGACAAATGCTACACTGCTTTCCTGCTCTGGGTTTCTCAAGAGGATTTGCAGTTTATATAGCTTGTGAAAAAGATCTGCCAATTATGCAAAATTTTATGACTCACTCTTAAGGATGGAGACCAAGCAATCCCTACCCCCCACCTTTTTTTAAGAACCTGACTTACTGAGGGGAGGGAGAACGTCTCAGTGTTGTGTTCATACTCTTCAGATTGCTAGCGCGTCCCTTTTCTGGACACCCTGATTTCCTGTGATCTCTATCAGACCTAAGTTCCAGGAGACGCAACAAGCGCTGCAAAGAACCATTCTCATGTGTATCCATTCTTGCAGCTAGTATCTCTCAAAACCAGTGGCCACAGAACTCATCCCAGTAACTCACTCAGCCCTCATTTTCAGTCGCAGAGGTGGGACAAATAACCTGCATTTAAAGCAACTTTCCCCACTGCCACCCTTTCCTGTGACTCAGATGTCACAGTGAGGGACACTGGGGTGACAGGGAAGAACAAGGAAGAACGCCCCATGTGACATGAAGCAAAGGGAGGTTCCTTGTTGCTGGAATTAGAGTAGGTCACCACGTGTCTATACATCGATGGTAAACCTGCCTGGTTATTTCTACTAATTTGTTATTTTTAAGACAGCTAACTTTTCATTAATGTTTTTCTCAGATGAAATATTAGACAAGATGTTGAGAAAGTAAAACCTGAAATTGTCATGATTTTAAAAAGAAATAGGAGTTAGTATAGCAAGAAACTGTTGTTCCTTGAACCAAACCCTCAAAAAGATGTTACTATTATTTTTAATTCTCCTCACGCAGCTATGAATTCCAGGTGAAACCCAAAAATCCACTTGGTGAAGGCCCCGCCAGCAACACGGTGGCATTCAGTACTGAATCAGGTAATCATGTCAGCAGTAATCTACAGGGATGTGGAGGGACGTGGAGGGACATAATCACAAGTAATCATAGGAGCTTATTTGAAACCCAGTGCCTTGATTCCAAAAAGTCCATGAGAAGAAGCTAATAGATGAAGGTACTTAGAGTTATCACTGCTTTTCTTCATTTAGGTTTATGTGAGGAAAGAAATTAAAATGAAAAACTGTAATCTACACCCCAAAATGTAGTACACCAATGCTTCCTTGCATGCTCAGAACAATGTACATCAGAGAAGGGGAGTCGTAAGTTCTGTGAAACTATCTGCACATTCCAAGCTTCAATGCCTTAATAAAAATCTGTATGTAGCCGGGCGGTGGTGGCGGCGCACGCCTTTAATCCCAGCACTTGGAAGGCAGAGGCAGGCAGATCTCTGTGAGTTCGAGGCCAGCCTGAACTAGAGTGAGTTCCAGGAAAGGCGCAAAGCTACACAGAGAAACCCTGTCTCAGTAAACAAACAAACAACAACAACAAAATCTGTATGTACAGACAAATTTGAAACTATATCATAACTTGGTAACTTTACAATTAATGGTTTTTGTAGAAAACTAAATGAGAAAGCTTTTGAAAAAAAGCTAGAGTAACAACCTATGGTCAAATCTACTCAAATCATGTGTAAAAGATACAGCTGAGTACCTTTGGAAATGGTTGTTGATCATCCTAAAACAAAACTTTCAGATTCAGTCTTTAGCAAGATTGTACATCATACAAACAAGAGCTAAGTGTACACACCCATCTTCTTTACCATAACACTACAATATTAGAACTTTACCTAAAAGGCTCTTTCATGTGTGTTATTTCTCCTCAGCTGACCCAAGAGTGAGCGAGCCAATTTCTGGTAAGTACCAGTCTCAATGGGGACTACATCATTTCTAAATTAGGTTAAGTACTGCAAAACTTGAGCTGAGCATCTTTCTATCTAGAAAGATAGAAGAGGCGTCAATCTTAAACACATCAACATTTGGAACCCATTGGGGAGGTGTTGAAATTTGCTTTCACTCATATACTAGTTCACTCAAAATTTAATTTGCTCACATTAAATTTTATACTATTTTTGCAAAAAAGAGCCCTAAATGTGTCTATACACCTAGCACTGCAGACTAGTCTGACACCTAAGATATGCTCTGAGATTTACTTCAATAGTGACAGAAACTTACATTGGGGTTTTCAAACCCTTTCAAATATTTTCAGCCTCCAATATTCACAGTATTAAAGAAATGAGTTATCAGAAAGCTGGCAATGAATTCTGCAGGCTGCTTTTGTTGTAACGCTTTTAGTCCTTCAGAGTTAAATACTGAACCCAAATCATGTGTTTTCCTTATGCAGCAGGAAGAGACGCCATCTGGACTGAAAGACCCTTTAATTCAGACTCCTATTCAGAATGTAAAGGCAAACAATATGTTAAAAGGACATGGTATAAAAAATTTGTTGGAGTACAGCTATGCAACTCTCTCAGATACAAGATTTACTTAAGTGACTCCCTCACAGGTATGTTCCAATACCCTAGCCTTTCCTGTAGAGTTTCAGACTCAGCACTTTATACAAGTTTCCTTCAGAAAAAGATGTTACAGAGATAGTTAAAACAATCTTAGAAACGAAGACTTATAGATCTGCAACTTGGAGGCAGATAACAAAAATGTAACATAAAATAGTGACACCACGATCAACTTAAATGCACAGGCAGGCACTTGCACAGCAAACCTCGGTACTGTCACAACCACCCAAGAATGAAAATTCCTACTAACTAATCATGAAAGGAATATGACATACTGAAAATGTCAGAAGGGCTCCAACCCTTTGCACGACATTCATTTAAAATATTTTCTTCTATATCTATATGGTGGAGACTTTGGTCGCTCACACGCTCATCAGGTACTATTCTGGGTTTGGTGGGTGACAAAGCACCAAATGCCATATTCCTGCTCTCCTAGAGTGTGCCTCTCCTCCTTTCCTATAGGAAGGAGAGGCACAATACATAAAAATGTAAATTAAGAGTGTCACACAGGGTTGGACAGAGTGGCTCAGCAGAAACAGAAGCTCCTTTAGGCGAACAGTTTTAGGGAAGGTCTGTCTGCAAAGGTATCCTGTCTGCTTAGAATAAATTTTCAGACGAAATCAACTACAGAAAAGTCTAGGAACAAAGGACCTCTGGAAAGGTACAGGAAATAGAAAGTGCAAAGGCCTGAGGCAAGACATACTGGTCAGTCCTACTAGTTTGGGCTGATTTTAGTAAAGGAGAAGCTGTATTCCGAGTATGATGGGAGACTGCTGGAGAGAATCATGGAGGGAGTAATAACATGACTTGCATTTCTAAAAATCACTGTGATCTCAAGGGGAAAAGGAGAACCTTAGGAGGTAAGAGTACAAGCAAGGACATCAGCTAGGAAACCTTTTCTAGTTCAAGAGATGCTAGTGTCTTACTCTGGGAAGTAAGAGAAAAGCAAAGCAAAACTATCCTTTGAAGTAATTATGGAATTCCATACACTAAAGAACACTGTTTCATTTCTGGTTCTTCAGGCAAATTTTACAACATAGGAGATCAGAGGGGCCATGGAGAAGATCACTGCCAATTTGTGGATTCATTTTTGGATGGTCGCACAGGACAGCAACTCGCCTCTGACCAGTTACCCACCAAAGAAGGTATGCTTTCTGACTGCCCTCTACCGAAGCAGAGGGCTTTGCGGGTTAGCACAGACAGCGGTCGGCTCACAGGAAAGGCCTCAGACCTGCACTCTATCTCTAGGGAAAGAAGAAACTTAACTCTCAAGTCAAGCTCAGCTCTAGAAAAATTAGATATGTAAATGTATTCTGAGAAAACACAAAATCTTTTCCAAGTTTACATCACTCTTGCTGTCCCAATCACAGTTGTCTCTCACAGCTTTAGTCATATGGAACATACCTGTTCATCATTTTTTGCTCTCTTAAAAATTGGTAAGAAAATTTAATTTCTCCGATACAACAAAAACATAGTATTTCCCTTAAAAATACCTATATAAAGCAAAATAAATCTGAAAAATAAATATAGTCAGCAATTTGCTAAATACATATTAACAGCAGGTTTTGAAATGAGGACTGAAAATTTAATCTTTGCCTGAGCAGAGCAGAAAGGTGTAAATTGCCCAGATCACTCCAGAAACACCTAATTATTTGAGGTTTCCATGGACACAAAAATACAAGCTTCTTAAAGGATGCCTCTACAAGGTACTCGGACATAAGAGGCTGCTGAAACTACTTATAGTACTGACTTGCTAAGACAAACGTCAAGACTTGGAGTCGTGGGGCCATCGCATTTCTGGATAAACATCAGATCCTCTATAACTACTCGTTTTCTAAATTGCTTTCCTTCACTCAAAATAACCTTCAGCCACCGAACAGCCTATATCTAAGAATGGTGTGGCCAAAGATAGGAAAGCGCTACTAAACTCCACTCTTCTTCCTCTTAGGCTATTTCAGAGCCGTTCGCCAGGAACCTGTCCAGTTTGGAGAGATAGGTGGTCATACCCAAATCAATTATGTCCAGTGGTATGAGTGTGGCACCACAATACCTGGAAAATGGTAGACGCAGCAAAGTACTTCTGGTTCATTATCACAAAAAGGAAAGCAAACAGGAATGAATCCGCCGGATATACTGTGGTATCTGTCACACCCATTCAAAGCTGTTTTGTTTACTATGGATCAAAGTTTGCAGTCTAACTGAGAGCAGTACTAGATGTTTATTATTAGAAAAGATTACTGAGAATATTTATCAGGTTTTACAAAGTCATTTTAAGAAAGCAAGATATTAACATTAATAGAATAACATTTTTAGGGAAGCTGGCTCCCTACTCATGATATTTTAAGAGATCATTTGTATATTATTTATCACACTGTTGTAATGTTTTCAGATACTTTTATAACAAAATTAATGCCAAAATCTTTAATATGCTTTATAAAAAGTATTTACTTTATTGATGTGTACGTGTTGTTGGTGAGTTAAATCCATAAATCTCTACTTGGTTTAACTTATTGGATCAAATAATCTTCAGCATATACATGTGAGAAAAAGTGGTTCTAATATTTACATTTATGTAAACTTCAATTTTTTAGCATCAGATGAACGGATTTTGGGTTTAAATAGTTATATATTCATGCTAACTTTTCTGTAAGCTACCAGCAAATTACTGAAAAGAAAAATCTGAATCTGTATCATTTTATTTCAGCCAGAAGCAGCTGATAATCTGATATGTCAAATGATAAATTTTGGTGGTTTTTTTTTTTTCTGTACCCATAATATATATCTAAAAATACTTTCTCAAACTCTTCCTTTAAGCATTTCTTTTAAACGGCTCTATGGTTCTAATTCAAGCTGTATGTAGAGACTGAGTGTGAAGTCAGCATGAAAAGATACTGCATGGTGAGATGCTATTGTTTTATAGGATATATTATATATTTATATGTGAAGGCCATGAATGAATGTATCACAGGTTATTTTTGTGAAACTGTTTGCTCAAGCTGTAACAAAACTGACTCATTTTCATGGGGGGAAAAAAAGGTATTGCTTTCCTTCATATGGGGGAGGGAGCAAGAATATTATTGCCTGTCCTGAAAAAGATGTTTCTGTGTGTATCTTTCAATATGCTTCAGTTTCATCAATGCTACATTTTGTATTTTTCAAGCAAATATAAACTCTGCAATAAAAAGATGTAGGTTTTTAAAAAATGATTTTTAAAATGTTCTTAATAGTTCGCCAATATGTATGTACACCTTTATCTCTGTAAGGAAAATCAGAAAATTAAGGGCTACCAAACCTCTATTGTGTTTACATTCTAAGTCAATCAAGTTTGTTATATGCATTTCTTTCCCTGATTGGAAATCAATTTCATAAATTTTACTTGAAGACCATATACCAATAAGATGACTGTTTTCCTTGTCTGAAATAATTAAATGACAAGACCACTATTGGATTCAATCACCTTTATTAGCCTATCAATGTTACACTTTATACATAATGTTGTCTAGTCATCTTCTCAAAGGACTCTATTTTTAGTACATCATGTTAATAGTAAATAGCCAAGTGTGATGGCTAAACCTTAGCCTAGCTTTTTAAGATCCTCTGGGAACTAGAAAGCCAATCATTTTACACGTAAGAGTAGTGTTCCAAAATAACTAGGAAGCTGCTACAATTTTAAGCAGGGGCAGAAACAATGTTCATTTTGGTCTTTTTGTGTTTATATTCCAGCAAATTATATTTTCAATTAACAGCAACAATGATATCATAAAAAAATGCTCTGCTTTTTAAATTTTTGAACTTCAATACAGTACAAATTGAAACAAAATAGTATTGTAGTCTTTTGGGGGTAATTAGCCATCATTAGTGAGGCTGAACCTCCTTACCGATAACCAGGTCCAGGTTGGGTATAGCCCTGACCAAAAGGAGGACGGTTACGTGCATAAGGGTTAGGCCCACTGGAAGGAGGGGTCATGGTACTTGCAGGAGATGGCGTAAAACCTGGTCTTGCTTGGTAAGCACCAGGTTGGCTTGGAGCTATTCCAGGCTGAGCGCCAGGGGGAACAGTGTAATTAGCAGGTTGAGATGTCTGGGTAGTGTAAGTTTGTGGAGGGTAAGTGCTCGCCTGGTACTGCTGTGGTGGTTGAGCAGGCAGTTGTTGTGGCTGAGCAGAAAAGGCAGTGGCTGGTGCCTGGGAAGTTGGTTGTTGGCCATATCCCTGGAACTGCTGAGGTTGTTGGGGTCCAGTCTGCTGGCTGTAACTAGCTGAAAAAGCAAAATAAATAACATACATGTCTTGGTTCTTTTGGTGAAAGTTTTCCAGAGAATTAGTCTTATTGCTATGGATTAAAAATTTAATAAATGTATTCAAACATTTATGCAGTGAGTCCAGCATAAAATATCTCAAGGCCAAGTAGTTATGAAAATTTTCCGGACAATTTTTAAATCCTATATTCTAAAATTCAAGTTACTATACACATGTCTTTTCATTATAATTGTTTTGAAACTAAATAACCCTTGAGCAAATTCCCATTTGCACATAATTCCTAGAGTAGATGCTCAAATAATAAGCGAAAGAAATATGCTTTCAGGAAGATGAAAATCATAAAAGTAGTCACTAATCGGGTTTGGAGGGAAGTCCTATTTAACAGTACCAAATGAAAACACATTACAGACAACAAATGCTTTAGAAATGAAACAATGCTACAAATACTCTTCATATAAATGAAGTGTTTTAAAGTTTATTTACTATAATATCTAAGAGTAAGTTAAGAATTAAGTACCATTAAATCTTTTATATTTGGTTATCTGATACTTTGCCTTTCAACTCAAATTTTGACTTAGATGGCATAACAAACAAAAAACAGCACATTGTCCCACAAAAGCAACATCTATATTCATTATTTACTAGGATATAATTAAAAATAAAATCTGCTTCACTGAAAACTTTTATCTCTACCATGAAACACACCTGCAGCTACTTGCAATGAAAACTCTCCATTGACTGGAATCCTGTCAGCATTAAATACCAGATACATAAGACAATTATTAAAATATGTACAACCCTGCATTTAGGAAAAAAAAAAAGGATTGAATGAATTTGAGTATATTCTGAACTCACCTTGAACCTGGTTCAAAATTTACTTATGAAAGAAACCTTTATGATATAGTCCATGAACAAAACTGGAAAGGTCAGAGGGGAACTGGCAAACCAGAAGTGTGAGAGATTGGTCAATGTCACTACCACCAGCACCACTAAGAAGTCTCTATGCAGAGAAATTAGTTGACTATTTCCATAGTTCTCAAAATCAAGGAAATAGGACTAGCGGGATCAGAAATACCAGAGGAAATTTGTAAAGTACTACATTTTACTCAGTGAAGACCCTAAAATTTCTAAGAGAAAGCTTAGGCATCAACTATCTAACACATTTTATTCATGGCAGCACCTGAATACTGAACAAAAATAATTTATGGTAAGATCTTAGATGTCATGTAATTTCTCCTTCTATGCAAAGCTTAAAATTGTGTGTGTACGTGTACACCCACCCACGGAGGTCAGAAGAGGGCACAGAACTTGCTGGAATTTCTGGTGGTGGTAAGCTGCCATCAACATGGGTGCTAGAAGAGGAACTGTTATTGTGAAAGACAGCAAGTGCTTTCAACCTTGGGCCAACTCTCCAGCCTCCACAAAAACTTTCAGGTGTAATTTTTTCCTGTAAGTTTTTGGGGAACACCTTTACACTGAAAATGACTACCCCATTTGAAAGGAAACAACAAAACCAACTGTCTTTTCATTCCACAACTGGAATCTAAATTTTTTTTAACTGAACTGGGAAGCACCTGGAGTCTTAATTATTGCTCAGGAGAGGCAACAGCAGTAAGTGGTAACAACGCCGTTTCAGTAGCTGGGCCATCAATCATAATTTTAACATACTTCTCTATTACATCTACTTGTCTCCACTGCTGCACACCCAATGTGAATAACATCAGGTGAAGACCATCACAAACTGCAAGAAATAGCTATTTTTTAAAATCAATAAATAGCTACAATAAAAGATGAAAGTTGAGCCTCTTTTCCTATAAAGGGCCAGATAGTAACTATTTTAGGTGTTGTGGGCCACACTGCTCCCTCACTGCTGCAACTACTCACTCTACTTTGTCAGTATAGTGCCAAAGTACAGCAGTGACACCAAGGACACCCGAGAAACATGTAAGGTTGAAATGTCCTAATAAAGCGTCCTTTACAAACTAGGCAGTAGAAGACTCACACTGTAGCTCTATCTATCTACCTACCTACCTACCTATCTATCTGTCTATCTACCTACCTACCTACCTACCTGTCTATCGTTATACATCTATAACCTGTTGAGCTATACTCTTATACTCTAGTTAATAACACACAATTCTCAAAACAGAACTTTAAGATTTAATTTATAGAAGTTATTTTAATCTTTGACTATATAACAAGGTGGATAGACACTCTGATGTAACTGGAAAAAGTACCTAAATTATAACCAAAGCTATACCAAAGAAATTCATCATATCAAATGCAGACAGTCTTCAGTGGGACAGATGGTAAAACTAAAACAAAATATTCAAAGTCTCTGGAATAGGACCCAACTACAAAAAAGCTCTCCGATGATTTGGACATGCCAGGTGTTAAAACTCTGGGTCAGATGACAACTGTGTCCCCTCACCTGACAGCACAGTCCAAACATCTAAATATTCTTCCTTGCCTGAATTCCATTGTAATCTTTCATTTGTATGTTTTATTTTAGTTTTTTATTAAGTTCACTTCTCCATGTGTGGATAAATTGTTACTATATCTACAAATACTAAGAGTACACTACAATTATAAGTGATACAGATAAAGAAGAAAATCTTATTTTTTTTCTCAATTTGAAGTTATCTAAGAGGTTGGATTTTTAATGTTATTAAAACATTTTTTATACTACAGATTATTGCAGAATCTTCTCTCTACATCATAAATTTGCTCACTGGAAAAATGAAACACTGATTTGATAAAACATGACAATTTAAATGTAAATAAGTATTGCTTCCCCTAACCTCTATTATGACAATGTAAGTATTATAAATCAAGTACTTAGGAGGAATAACTTAAAATTTAGTGAATATAGAAACAGATCAAAAGCTGCAAATTAACTCCCTTTTAACACCTGCTCACCTGAATACTGAATACCGTACTGCTGAGGAGCTTGAGGCTGCTGCGCCCCGTAGCCAGCCTGCTGCTGGTATTGTTGGTACATCTGACCTATGGAAGAAAATACAGACAGAAGAGGAAGGTTTAACTTGGCAGAGAAATATTTTTTAGGGCACCTTTATATTCCCTCCCAATTTAATATACAAGCACATTGAATAGTAATAAACAATATATTTTTTATACTTTAAATGTCTATGAAGACAAGAATGAATAAGAAGGGTGACTGCTCGTTCTGCTATAGATAAACTGCTAAGAATGTTAGCTGGAAGCAAGTATTTATATGATGTTACTCTAGTGGTTATCACTTCATAAACTGCAGAAAATACATTTTTAAAACTCTATGTCATCAGGTAAGTAATCAGAGAAAGGGACAAATACATTGCCCTTTCACATACCCTTATATGTTAGCAATACCTCTCTGATGATCTACAGCACTTTTCTCATTTAAACAAGTTGTTTAGTTTTTAGCATTTATCAAATTATACAGAAGGCACTGATTTTAGAGTAACATTGTCCTTTTATTTTCTTCAGTTATTTTCAACATGGTCACTCACTTTGCAATGTACGATACTGTATTACCTAGTGATGTTGGAGCCACCTTAGTTTTATATAAACATGTTCTTTGGCAGTATTTCTCAACTTGTGGGTTGCAACCCCCAAGGACCATAGGAAAACAAGGATATTTACATTACAATTTATAACAGTAGCAAAATTACAGTTATAAAGCTGCAACAAAAATAATTTATCAGTGGGGGTCACTACAACATGAGGAATTATATTAAATGGTCGCAGCATTAGGAAGGTTGAGAAGCACCGCTCTATAGTGTTTATATTAAGGCCAAAGTTATCTAATGACACATTTCTCAGACAGTACTCCATCAACTGAAATAGAACTATCTTCTCAAGACCTCTTAATTTTATTATTTATTTATTTATTTTTTGAGGCAAGAGTCTCACTATGCAGCCCTGGCTGGCCTGGAACTAACTATGTAAACCAGACCAGGTTGAACTCAAACATAAAAGATTGGCTTGCCTCTAGATTTTCACTTTTCAAACTAAACCTAGGGTCTCACATAAGTTAGGTATATGCTTGGTCACTGAGCCTGAGCCTGAGCCTTCCAACTGAAGAAGATATTAAAATTACAATCAATAATAAAAAATGCTTTTGGAGAAAATATGGTATTTATAGTATCAATAACTTGAAATTCTTAATCTCTTATGAAATTAATGATTTGAAATAAAATTATGTTAACCAATTAAGTCATGCTCTGTTGGTGATTCTGCTCAAAATATAACTGGAACTTGATCTAAATAAACGGCAATGTCTAAAACATATACATTACATATACAAAAGTATTCACTAAAGTAGCTTCATCGCTTATCTTTAGCTATATATTATATTTAACACAACAGCCCAAAGATGTGGCAACTGAGCTACTAAAACAGCAACTAGTCTGAACTGGGACATACTGAATGCTATTTAAAATGTTCCAATCTGTCACATTTCTAACATACAAAAAAAACAAAAACAAACAATCCCTTCCTAAATCAGTGCTTCTATATTGATATATTAGACTTACTTGGCTAATTAAAATTGATGGTACTGTTAAGAAAATGTTCTAATGTATCTAATAACAGACTTTCAATTATATGACTTTAGTATAATTCATAACACTGATCTAGAACTAGACTACTTATTAATCTTTTTGCTTATGACTATACTACATCCTTAAATGTAAGACAAGCAATAGCTGTAGCAAGGCATATAATTAGTACCACTCCAAAGTAAATCCATCAATGGTATTAATCTGCTGCTGCTGGAGAGGGTATGTGGTTGTGAGAGAACACAGGTGGAAGACGATTTTCATTATAAACTTTCATACTCCTAAACTTTTATTGATTTTAAATTTTGGCAATTAAAAAAAAAAACCCTCAAAAGGCAATGTGAAATTCTACTAAGCAAGCATTACATCTCATTCCTGCTCACTGACCTTACTTTTCACTTACTTACAATTCTTCTCAATAATAACCTACACCAGTGCTTCAACGGTTTTTAGTTCACCTGACACACTGTTACACTCTCTGTCCATCCAAACTCTGCATCCTGCTTCTACCTCCCACTTGAACCCATAGCCACTTCAGTTCTAGTCGGTTTTAGTTCTGGCTGTTGTATTTTTGATGCAGAGGAAGAAAAACTAAAGTTGGTGGAGAAAAGACTTAACATCGGATTCTTATACCACCCGCTAGTTCCCAGTGATTCATACTAATTCAATGAAGCATGAAAAGTATCACCATGGGACGAAAGGATTCTAGTCACAGCTCATCTTATGCTAGTTTTAGTCTTAATGTAAATGTTAACTTCAATCAGGCGCTTTAGGTGCTAAGAACTTATTTATTATGATTTATATTATTATTATACACCATTATCACCAACTGACCCTTTGGTACAAATTTTTAGAGCACCACCTAGTGTTTACTTCTTTAAAGTAAAATGTACACTTTTACAGGTCCTAACATGCACAGCAGTTAACAAATAATAATATAATGTCAAGGGGGTACACTAAAGCTCAGTAAGGTACTCAGTCATGTTCTGCAGAACTGTGTTTTTCAACGAGGCTCCTCATTTGCTGATCTGAAATCCTTCAAACATACCAACCAGCCCTTTTAAATACTGAACTTTCAATTTCATGATTAATGAGCTATTTTTGAAACTAATGGTCTAGTCCAATTTTCACATCTTTTTGATCAGTAAAAAAAATATCAAAACCCAGAGATTAAATTACTTACAGAAGATACATAATTTGGAAAGAAAAGAAATTAACTTAAAAATGCACTGCTAACCTAATAAGCAATCAACATTATTTAACTAAAATTATGCTTCATCTCTATTTAAAATCTTTTAAAGTGACAGAAAACATATAGTTTTTGGAGGGGAGAGAATAAAGTCATTTCCCCCTAATCTTTCATTTTGTGATTATATTAACTTTTAACATTTTTTCATCTCTTTTTTTAAATTTTCAATAATCAGAAACATACTCAATATATTATTTGGCTCTATGACACACCAAATCACAACATGTCAATAAATAAAACTATTTTGTTAGACAGTGATATTACCTATGTAAATGGATTGCATTACCAATAACGCCTCAATAAATACTTCTGTACATATCCCTTCCCACACACGGGCTCTGAACATTATTTTACCTTCAATCTGACCTGCTTGTGTCTGAGCTCCTGTATATGGAGGTTGCTGTGGCTGAACTGCTGCTGGGTGCGCTGCTGAGGAGGAAGAAGCAATACTGTCAGGAGTTCCTGAACGATCTTCTGCAGGAGCACTGGGTGGCCCTGGATGGTCATGAAAAGTCAGTTAATTACCCTGTCCAAAGCCTTTCCCTAACAAGCGCAATTAAAAGTACAGGTTAGTAACATTAAAAAGAAAATCGCTATGCAACAACCACATCACCAAAAATACACTAAGCTTATGTACTCTGTATTTTCACAGTTGCTCCACTCTTTATCATCCAAAGTCAAAACTGGAAATCATTCCCTACAATGTGTGAAATGTTAAATTCCTGAGTCCTAACCTCCCATGTCAAAGTCAAAACTCTTATCTACAGTCAACCCAAACCAGTGCTGCCTTCTTAAGCAGGTCTCTGCTGTCTGAAAATTCAATGTAATCATCCTGGTTATATTCAGGGGTGTAAGCATTTTTCACTTGTCTTCTCACATGTTCCTCTTTTAGTTAAACTGATCCACTCCACAGTTTCATAGGGTAGCTTTCTGACCTCTACTAATCACCATTCCTCCACGCTCCGAATAATCTCAACAGTCACATACATAACAACATTCTTTAAAACCTACTTACAATTCTAATATACTGTAGTATTCCCTAGAGAATTTCTCTATGGCTTACTTTTATTATGAGCCATACTGATTTCTACTAGGTATTTCCACACTGGCCCCAGTTTCCTTAAGACTTTAAGAACTTTGGCCATGCTCAGGTTCTTTTCTGCTTCCATAATGTCTAGGACTCTACTTACATCTGTTGTCAATCAAATTCTGCCTGGTTAAGGAACACAGAATCGAGTACAGAAAATCTAGATTCTCTGTACAGCTCTAATACTGTGACAGTAAGTATATTATTCTGAAGAACTACAGATGGCTTACTCCTTTAAGTCATTTTAGCAACACAGAGGAGTGGCTTAAAGAGTTTTTGGAGTTCAATTATTTAGGGGGCATTGCCAGAGCTAACAGTGACTGCTGACTTTGGGCAGGTTACTGAATCAATCTCTGTGCCACACAGCCTTTTCATTATGTAAAAAGCACACTAATTCTGACTTCAAGGTTACTTGGAAGACTTATGAGTTAAAGGGGGCTTATAGCAAAAGCTTCTAAAAGCAATTACCACTTTAAAAGCTTGAATTAAATAATATTATTAACAGGCTTTCCCTGAAAGTAGTCTCCAACTGCTCTAGTGGTATGTCCTCAGAACTTATCATGATTTAAAACTAAAATGTCACCAAAGACCAAGTACTGAGACTGATGGACTTTTGAGAAGTGTCTGAAACAAAAGTGCTTGGACCTCATAACTGGATTATCCCACTGATAAACTGACAGTGGGGTGGGCTATTAGAAGGTAAAAGGGGAATGGGTTCTTGAGAGCAATACTTTAAGAATCTATCTTGTCTCTAGCCCCTTTAACTTGCTCATTTGCTTCCTGACCACCATCAAGTACAAGCCTTCTCTTACACATTCAGCCCCTGGGGTACTGTGCCTCGATTCAGGGCCAAGCTAATGGAGTCAATGGATCATGAACTGAGATTTCTGGGAGAACAAACCAAAATACATCCCTTTCCTCTACATCAGTGGTTTTCAACCTTCCTAATGCTATGATCTTTTAAAACAGTTCCTCAGGCTGTGGTGACTCCAACCATAAAATTATTTCATTGCTACTGTTATGAATTATAATGTAAACATCTGATATGCAGCCCCCAAAGGGGTCATGACCCATGGATTAAGTTATTTTCTCAGGCATTTTATCACTACAAGACAAAGCTGGTATACCACCATTTTAGGCAAATGGTTTGCCCTTTAACAGTCATGTACTAATAAGAATCTACGCTGGGTTATAGTGATGGGAAAGCTGATTACCAGGTTAAAATGTATGACTGACTGGTTTACCACTACTTTACTTGTGTGTACACACACACACACACACACACACACACACACACACTTTCCCTAAATGAATCCTAAACATACTCAGTGCTTGGCTCTTCTTTTCTCTCTTGGATGGAGCTTATGACTGCTGTTCATCCTGTTCTTCTAACACTTCATTCTTTGCACTTCTACATTACTGTGTAGCTATTTCCTCCGCTTACCAGATCACACATGGAGAATTAAAAAAGTACTCTGGTTGTTGTCTATGTGAAGACAACTAAGTGTACAAATCCACATGAAAATGGTCTTCATATAATAGAAATCATAGTCATAATATTCTGGTCTGATATATGACATCCAATTCAAGTTTTAAGGCTGGCTTTTACATAGCGCATTTCCTAACATTTGAAGTAGCTGAAACAGTAGTTCATATTTCAGTCCTTGACATGGTTTTCAGATGTATCATTTGTTTATCTTTTGCCAAGAACAGGTAACATATTCAACTGTCTCCTCAAAATCTAACACAATTCTCTTCAGTGAATAATCCCACAAAAATTTTCAAGAAGATGAAAATGAACAGACCAAATAAATTCTCTATCTTCAACTGCTGAAAATGGCAAAGTAAATGATTGAGGTAAACCCTTCCCCGGGTAGCAAAAATTTGAACAAAGCAGAAGAAAACAATTATTTAAGATAACTACTAGTCAATCAAATCTCACAGAAACCAGAAAAGAGTTTCCCCTAGGAGAAACACAGTGAATTAAGAGTTTCAAGACTTGACTCTGTAGCTTCAATGGCAGAAAACCATCATATTAACAGCTTTATGGTTGGACAAGGAGCTGGAGATGAAGGTGAAATTCCCTGTCACTGAAGGGCTAATTACTTGAAATCATTATAAACTCCGCCCAATCTTTAGCCACTCCTCTGTTTCGGAAATGGAGGTAACTCCAAGCGGGCTGAGGAAGAAACATGAAAAAGAAAGAAAGCAGAATCCACTGCTGGAAAACAAGAGACAAAGCTACTGTCCGCAGGAGTTTATTTAAGTCTGAAAGGGCAATAACAAAGCTCTTAGAAAAAAAAAAAAAAAAAAAAACATCAAAAATCACAAGTCAGAAAGATACACTAATGAAAATGCCCACCTACAATGAAGAACTGCAAGGCAGATAGAAACAAGAAAATCTGACACATATTATAAAACAGGAAAGCAGCCAATAAAAACATGAAGCATTCAGCAATGATGTGTGATAAGGATCCCCAAAGAAAAACAGGAATAATGCTGGCAAAATGATAACCAAAAACTAAGAAGAAAGAATAAATCACAATACAAGGGCTGCTTTAAAGCTAAAACTTATTTGCATACAAGCAATTAACCAGAAATCTGTTTAATTTTAATTTCCTAAGATCAGAAGAGATAGCAATTTAAAATCCAATTTAAGTCCTACAAAACAATCTGTAAAGTTTTTTTTTAATAAAACAGTTGTTTTTTTCTCTCTCTCTCTTTTTTTAAAAAAGAATCTGAAAATACTGCTTTTAATAAAATTTAGCTGAAACAAACAGCAGTCATTCTTTAAGATGGAAAGAGTGCTACAGACTGGAAAGGACAAAGAATCTCTTTGGGGTGCTGAAATCATGCATTTTCCTGTTTTATAGGAACTTAAATGTGTAAAAAGTAACTGGCTGAACCCTAAGACATGGTATTTCTCTGTATCCATGAAAGAGGGGAGATAAGGATAGAGAGAAAAAGGAACTGACCTACCTGAAACCTGGTCATCTGTTAATCCAAATGCTGACATGACATTTTTGTTGATTTCATCTTGGTTTTTCAGAGGATCAAAAGCTGACATACTTGCTGCCATAACCTGAGTAGACTGTTTTCCAGAAGAATCAGAGGCAGCAGGCTTCTCTTCCCTACCATCCACAGTATCTGTAAGAATAAAGGAATAAACAAGTTTATTTCATGTATACTCAAAAAGGCATAAAAAAAAAGACAAGAAAATATACATGTGTATAAATATTGTCAGGAACGTTAGAATAAGAATTTGTGAATACAAAACTATAGAATGTTTTACTTTCTTCATGTGTGTTTATGCTTCAAGAAAAATGGGTAAAAGGAAATACAAGATAAAGAGCAGTTTTCCACAAAGAATTACTGTCTCTCCCCATTCCCCCATTTAGAATTACTAGATTAATCTGAGCACAGAGAATGGTGCCTGCCTATAGTCCTGGCACTCAGGAGGCTAAGACAGGAGGATCAAGAGTTCTAGGTCAGCCTGAGCTACACAGCAAGACTGTCTCAATAGCAAAAGAAAAGAAAAATGAGAAAAGGAGAAAAAAACATTATTTTAAGGCTTCTTTAAAAACACAATTGTTTTACATTTTACTTTTTTTGGAGCCTGAGCTGGCTAGTTTTTATGTCAACTTGACACACACTCTATAGCCATCTGAGAAGAGGGAGCCTCAACTGAGAAATTGCCTCCCTAAGATTGATCTGAACGCAGGTCTGAGGGGCATTTTCTTTAATTAGTGATTGGTGTGGGAGGGCCCAGCCTACTGTGGGTGAGGCCACTCCTGGGCTAGTGGTCCTGAGTTCCATAAGAACGCAGGCTGAGCAAGCCATAAGCAGTAAGTCAGTAAGCCGCACTCTTCCATGGCCTCTTAATCAGCTCCTGCTTCCAGATTCCTGCATGGTTTGAGTATCCTGCCTTGGATTCCATCAATGGGCTATGATTCAGGATATGTAATCCAAATAAATCCTTTCCTCCTCAAGTTGCTTTTAGTTATGGTGTTTCATCACAACAATAACACCAACTTGCACGTGTGTGTGTGTGTGTGTGTGTGTGTGTGTGTGTGTGTGTGTTTTCACTCAGGTGCATATGGAGGTCAGAAGACAATCTCCAGGGACATTTCTCAAGAGCTGTCCAGTTTGCTTTTTGAGATAGGGTCTCTCAATGGCCTGGAATTCATCAAGTAGACTATCTGGTCTCTCCCTGGCTAGCCAGTGAGCCCTAGGCAACTGCCTGTTTCCACCTCTACAGTGCTGGGTTTACAAACACACACCACCATACCAGGAAGGTTTTGTTTGTTTGTTTTTAACACAGGTTCTGGGGACTGAACACAGACAGACACTATACCAAGAACTTTACCAACTGAGCTGTTTTTCCAGCCCATACCCCAGTGACCTGCACATACATATACGATACCCAGGAGAGCCGGGCAGTGGTGGCGCACGTCTTTAATCTCAGCACTCGGGAGGCAGAGCCAGGCAGATTTCTGTGAGTTTGAGGCCAGCCTGGTCTACAGATCAAGATCCAGGACAGGCACTAAAACAACACGGAGAAACCCTGTCTCAAAAATACCAAACCAAACCAATGCCGCCATCCCTGCAAAAAACCCAGATACCCAGGAAACAGAGTAATAAATGTTTTATTTTGCAAAAGAACAGAAATCTTGCCTTAATTTAGGATCTCAACTCTTATGTTTTGTCTATTCCTCTACTATTAACATAAAAACCAAACCAGCCAAAATTCCTTATCATCTATAAAATAACAGTTTTGCTATGTATTTTAAACATGCATTACTTATTAAATTAGTTATTAAAATACTTGTAGAAAAATGTGTTTAGAATGTTCTTCAAATTAATACACAAGGTGACAAAGTATAAATGACACGATCCTGACTTAAGGTAATTCTTGAAAGTGATTTGGGTTCATTAGTGTTAGGTCTACTTTGATACATGCATTTGTACTACGTATGCCCTTGTATCTTAGTCACTGGTCTACTGCTGTGAAGAGACACATCACAACCAAAGTAACTCTTAAAGAAGAAACTGTTTCACTGGGGGCTTGCTTACAGTTTCAGAGGATTAGTCCATGATCTTCAACAGCAGGAAGCAGACAGGCACAGCACTAGAGCAGTAGCTGAGAGCTTTTGAAACCTCAAAGCTCACTCACAGTGACATACTTCCTCCAACAAGGCCATACCTTCTAATCTTTACCAAACAGTTCCACTAACTGGTGACTAAGCATTCAAGTACATGAGCCCAGGGGGCCCTTCTCATTCAAACCAGAATAACCTGAATTTCATAAATTAAGAAACAATATGGTAACAAAAGCAAAGTTTCAAAAAAGCAATACTCCTAACCATTTACTCAATTAATAAAAATTATCATTTTTTGTTATCAAGCAAGCAACTTGATAATACTGTAAATGGATACAAAGCTTACCTAAAGTTAAGATCTTTTCAACTGCATGGAATCACTATCTCATCTTCCTCACCAATTTCCTTCCTCTAATCCCAAGAGCACTCCACACTAACCTCACAAATGAATCCCCTTCATGCTACTACTGCCTCTACTGATCTAGGCTTCTAAAATAAACCAAGCCCTCAGGAAATACTATATAAGAGTTCTAGTCCTTAAAGAGGAATGAGGGCCACTTAGGCAACTGCTGCATAGTAATGGCTATGTTGGTTGAATTTTGGTCTGTCCCTCGTAATCTTTGACATGGTTATGTAATGTAAACATGCATTAATTCTTCTGGGAGAATGGTCTAGAAAGTTCTCATTTCATCCTTGATGTAAAATGGGATTTTAGTTTAGAAAGGCAAAGTTCACGACTGGAGAGACAGCTCCAAAAGCAGTACTCGTTTTATATTGAAGAGGACCTGAGTTTGCAAACCCCAGAATCCAAGTAACAAGCTGGCTAGGTAGTACCATCCTGTAATCCCAGCACTGGCAAGCCAGGAGGCAGCAACAAGCAGATTCCTGCAAGTTCACTGGCCAGCTAGACTAGCCCACTTGGTGAAGTTCCAGGCCAATCAGAGATCCTGTCATAAAGCAGCAGGTGGAAGATCCTTGGAGGACAGCCAAGGTTGTCTTCTGACCTCCAAATGCACATGCACACATATGCGGCAAAAAAACAAACCAACCAACAAACAAACAAGGGCAAGGTTCAGAAGAAGTAAACTGCTTTACTCTGAAACATAGAAGCCTTCATCATAAAAGTGTCCAAGATCACAAAGTATTTTAGTAAATTTCATCATATTTTGAAATAAGGGTGAGATTCGAAATTTCTATTTCATCAGCAAATATTTATTGAGCATTTACCAACAACACAATTCCAAATGGCTAAAAAAAGACAAGAAGGAAATTATAGAAAAATGGTTTTATTTAAAATATAACCAAATTTTTAAAAGTAAATCAATCAAGGGACTGGGTCTATAACTCAGTAGTATGTGTAAGACCCTGGATCTGCTCTTCAAAGGAAGAAGAGATGAGGACACAGAGAAGCATGAAGAAATGAAGGAAAATGGGGAGGAGGATGAAGAGAGAAAAGCAAACTTCCAAAATTATCTAGGGGCAAAATACAATACCCCAGTCTAAGGGTTTCAAAAGATTAGACAATGCCACCTTTCCAAAGATTCTCTGTATGACCTTACATATAGCTAGCCTGGATCGCTAAAAAGTTGCCACTTTGTATTTTAAACATTTAAAAATTAAGAGCAGTCATTTACAAAACCATTTTAACTGAAATAGTTAAGAAACAAAAGTTGAAGAAAATAGTTGGTTTTTAAAATAAATTCTTTAAATCTGTAAAAACAGTTCTAATTTCAGGCCATATTTTAAAATACATTTTGGTGCCGAAACTACATCAGCTCCAAATATGTCAATAAGCCTTAAATTCTCTTTACTATTTATAATAAACATAAAAGTGTATTGTAAGCCGGGCGGTGGTGGCGCACGCCTTTAATCCCAGCACTCGGGAGGCAGAGCCAGGCGGATCTCTGTGAGTTCGAGGCCAGCCTGGGCTACAAAGCGAGTCGCCAGGAAAGGCGCAAAGCTACACAGAGAAACCCTGTCTCGAAAAACCAAAAAAAAAAAAAAAAAAAAAAGTGTATTGTAATAGTACATGCCACCAGTAAAAATTTAAAGTACTAATCTAAAATTATTTTGCACCAGAAACTTAGTTTTTACTACATAAAATCATTTGCATTCCTAAGATTCATTAGTTCTCACACTGATAACAGCTCATGAATCAAAGGGTTTGAAAACTGACCTACTGCATAAACTCTGGAGTTTGAGACTAACTGTAAAGAACTCACCACAACAGCACTGCTGACCTATGCTCTCACCTGTGCATTTATTTATTATTGTTCATCACACGCTCACACGCACGCACGCACGCACGCGCTCCCTCTCTCCACAAAAGTGGTGGAAGAATTCATTAGAATAGAATAAAATAAATTCAGTTTACCGTTTTCAGGAATACTGGTAGAAGGTCCTGGTTCTCCAGGCGGCTCTAAGCTATCCAATAAGCGATTCACTTTATTTCGAAGTTCTATCAGTTCTCGACGAAGATATTTCACCTGACTTGATTCAAGGGGTCTTGGTTGGCCATTAACTAAAACAGAATCATTAATTTGCTTCAATTTAGGAGATGAAATTAGAATAAGTATGCTACTAAAATAACACACACTGAAGAAAAATAAGCAGCAGAAATCAGAAGTAGTTTTACTTTCATTCGTTTATTTTAACTTGTCTGTGTACATGGAGTATGAATGCGAGGCTGAGTATTTTCCTCTATGGCTTTTAACCTTACTTTTGGAGACAGGTCTCTCACTACATCTGCTTCTCACCAGCTACTAGATTGGGCTGGCCAGCAATGTCTCTTCCTACCCCAGTACTGGAATTACAGACATGTCACCATGCCCAACTTTTTACCTCAGTGTCTGTGGATCGGAACTCAGGTCCTCGGGGTTGTACAGCAAGAACCTTACCCACTGAGCCATCTCCCTAGCCCCTAAAAGTATTTTTAGAATGTTAAAAATTCAAAGTATTAAAAGTGGTGGCGCACGCCTTTAACCCCAGCACTCGGGAGGCAGAGCCAGGCGGATCTCTGTGAGTTCGAGGCCAGCCTGGGCTACCAAGTGAGTTCCAGGAGAGGCGCAAAGCTACACAGAGAAACTCTGTCTCGAAAAACCAAAAAAAAAAAAAAAAAAAAAAAAAAAAAAAAATATATATATATATATATATATATATATACACACACTTTTAAAAGGTAACAAAAAAGATACAAGACATGCAGTTGATGTCGCCATTTTAAATAATTCCTTTTCTCCCTTTCTTTCTTTCTTTCTTTTTTTGAGACAGAGTCTCACTAAGCCCTGGCTAGCCTGGAACTTTGTTGCTATGTTGACTAGGCTGACCTCAAACTCAGAGATCTGTCTGCTTCTGCCTCTCAGGTAATGGGATGAAGGGCCATGTCCCGACACCAGGCCTTTGGGTAATTCCCCTCCCCTCCCCACCCCATCCCATCCCATCCCACCCCACCCCACCCCACCCCACCCCGCCCCCAAGGAAAAGACAATTTGCTTATAGCTTACTTTCTAGAAGCAGAAACACTGTCATCAGTCTTGATACTAGCAAAAATGTTTACTACAAGAATTATAAGCCGGGCGGTGGTGGCGCACGCCTTTAATCCCAGCACTTGGGAGGCAGAGGCAGGTGATCTCTGTGAGTTCGAGGCCAGCCTGGGCTACAGAGTGAGTTCCAGGAAAGGCGCAAAGCTACACAGAGAAACCCTGTCTCGAAAAACCAAAAAACAAACAAACAAACAAAAAAACTATAATAAAATACACCAACACCGTAGAAAGCTCCATTTTCGTGAAAATTACCAAACTGAAGTTATTTTAATAGAAAATTGGATGTAGAGACAGGTGGAATCTTGGAGTTCTAGACCAGCATGGTTTACACAGGACTCTCAGGCCAGTCAAGCCTACATATTGAGACTTTGTCTCAAAAACAACAAAAGTAATCCATTAACTAATTATGCAGAGCTTATGAATCAACACTGTCCTACAAATCCACGGCTTCTACAGGCACTAGGGAAAGCCACAGTCATTACTTAACAATCAGCAGGGCTTTTTTTTTTTTTTTTTTTTTTTAAGGAAGACACATTATCTTATTTAATTACTCATTCTCTCAAAATAGTGTCACAGCTTAGAAAACACAAACGAAATTGTATTGCTTCCTCACTTCTAGATGTCCAAGATTCAGCCTCTTACCAGGTATTTTCAAATTTTGTCTACAACCAAATTTGAGTGTATCTATTTGAACTACCAGTTTCTGAGAAAATAGAGTTCTCCCATGACTGTGATTCTGTTCAAGTTTCCCTGAGGCTCATAGGTGATCCTCCTGCCACAGACTCCCAAGTCTTAGGATTATAAAATGATTGTTAATCAAGTTTCTATATAGTATATTCTTTCTTTTTAAATTATTTTTTCAGTTTTATAGTTTATTTTAATTTTACAGATCAGCCACGGATTTCCCTGTCCTCCCTTCTCCCTCCCCCCTCCACCTCCCCCAATCCACCCCCCATTCCCATCTCCTCCAGGGCAAGGACATAGTGTATTCTTTTAAGAACCGACTTTGTGTTTTGTCTAGTATACATGAGCATGCGCACACAGACACACACACCCACACTTTTTTGTCTAGTATACATGAGCATGCATGCATACACACACACACACACTTTTTTGTCTAGTATACATGAGCATGCATGCGCGCGCACACACACACACACACACACACACACACACACACACACACACACAATTTTTAACCAGTTAACTTTCAAACTTCATATAATAATCTTTGAATATATCTCCTAGGATAGACATTTAATTAATTGAATTTTTAAATTGTTTATGTTCAACTCCAGTAAGAAACTGCTTTTGTGTATGTGTGCATGCAGGCCAGAAGTTAACTATGCTGTCTTCTACCACTTGCTCTTAACTTTAGTTATTTTTAGAACAGGTCTCTTACCAAAATTGAGGTTTACCCTTTGGGTTAGACTTGTTTGCTAGAGTCCCTGAGATCTGCCTCTCTCTACCCACTTAGTGCTGGAGTTACCACTATATCTGGCTTTTATGTGGGTGCTGGGGATCCAAACTGGGGTCCCCATGCTTACATGGAAAGCATTTTACCCACTGAGCTATCTCTGCAGGCCCCGACAGTGCTTCTAACTGGTGTATGTGGTCAGTTTACATGTATTTTGTGTATTATTTATTTTTCTGTACCCCTCTTTCTCCTCACCTTCTAGCATGCCAAGTAGGTACACTTTATTTCCTTATGTCCCATCTACTAAGTATTTCCATACTTTAATAATCATTCTTACAATTCATGCATACTTCAGTAAAAAGTTCTAACGTTACTAACAAATTTCTTCCCAAACGAGTCCTTACAATTTTTTATTCTTATATGTTACTTTACATAAATTACTGCTCATTATTTCTGTCCTACTTGTTTTCCTGTTCCTAGATTTTTTTTTTAAGCTCAATGTTCATTTCAAGTTGAAGATTTTGCACATGTTTCACTCTCTTGCTGAAGACTAACATTAAAAATTCTAACAAGGATCCATTGGTTTAGGTAATCTCTTTGAAAATGTTTTCACTACCACTTTTTACTGGAGATTAGTAGACTATAAGATTTCTTTTTCTTAATCAGATGAAACGTGATTTCTATTTACCAGCTTTTATTACTAAATGAAAGAAGTATACAAACTGTCTAATTGTTTCACCAGTGATCAATCTTATTCTTTCTGGCCACTTGTATTAAGATAATGACTTTGTCTTACGTACTTTCCAGTTTCGTGGTAATACACCTAGATAGGATTTTTATTTTTTCTTCCTCAAGACTTACCACGACTCCTGAATCTAAAGCTTCATTTATTTTATATAATCTTGAAAACTCCCTTAGCAATGTTTTAATATATTTACACTCCATTTTACCCTGGAAATTCTTAATATTTCATTCTCATCATCTCCTAGTCTCTGAGTCTGTAGGGTTATATTGTATGTACACTTCATTCTTTCAATTTTATTTTTCATTTCTAAAAACTTACCAAGCCCTTTTTAAAATTTAATACTTTTGCATAGTGCCCTATGCTTATACTATTATTCCTTCTTTGAAGTTCTTATAATTTTTGACACACATTTTGGAGACTATCAATTCTGCAACCAGCTACGCCCACTCCTTCTTGCTTACATGGACAACGTTGTGTATCTTATGGATTGGATCACCAGTAGGAGTCTGTAAGAAACCACTATGACTTGGATTGAGATCCAAATTTTTTTATCTTTCTTATACTTTTTTCTGTTTTATGCTATGAAGACTCAAAACTACACAGAAACTTTAAACAAAGTCCATCTAAGGACCATGGTAATAAATTCTGAATGAACTATTCCCAAACCTCCAAGATCCCAGTGTACCCTTGATCTTTCCTGTATCAAGGGCAAGAGTTTTTTCTACAATATTCTTTTTTTTGAAAACAGAGACTACTGAAAGATCTAGGATCCTGGACTTACACTGCCACAGAGACATGAAATGGTAGTTCTTACATAATGCAAAGTAAAAGCTTCACCACAGCCACCAAGAATACTCCGGTTTTCAGTTTGTTATTCAAGTCTTTCTCAGTCTGTCTCTTGCAGTCTCTCCCTCTCTCTCTTTGCCTGCCCCAGCCCTAGTTGCACCTATTTTCTTCTCTTTATTTTATGTATGTGTGTCTGTATGCTACCTGTATGCCTTCTGGTACCTGCGCAGACCATGTTGGATCCCCCAGAGCTGGAATTACTGGTGACTGTGAGCTGCCCAACATGAGTGCTAGGTCTTCTAGAAGAGCAGCAAGCTCCCTTAACTGCTGAGCCAACAATTCAGACCCACATCTGTTTTTATTTTGGTATGGTTCTGTTTCCTAGGCAAGATGAATAACATGCACGCACGCGCGCACGCGCGCGCGCGCGCACACACACATACACAGGGATGGGGGTGGGAGTGGGGACACGCACACATACCCCTTTGGAAAGAAGGAAGAGCTCAGAGTATCTAGTCTTCCTTACCTCTGGTCAAGAGACATTGTAAAAAGGTATCCTCTATTAAAACCTTTAAACAATTTTTGTTAACATTAAAAAAGGACAGAAAACAAACAAACAACATCAACAAAAAAAAAACACCCTGATTCACATTTGCCTTTCCTGAATGGAGAAAAAATACGTAAAATTAAATCAACAGAATTTGGTTGCATTTCCTAAAACACTAAGGTTCAGAATAATATAATTTCCAAAAAATTAAACAAAAGGAAAAAAAAGTAAAGTAAATATTTTAGTTCTTATTTTTCACATAATCACAATTAAGCTACTACTTTAACTCTGCAATTATTTCTATTACACCCTATAAGCATTCTACCTGGCAATCTATTAGACCTAAAACAAAATAAAATCTAAGATTAAATTTATCTTACATCTTTTTATCAGCATTATCTTTAGCTTATTTTCTTCAATGTTGAAAATAGAACCTGGGTCCCTATGCATGCCAAGCAAATATACTACTACTGAGCTATATCTAAGACCCATCACTGTTAGCCTTTACTCCTTGAAAAATAATATCCAAAGTAGCAGACTTATATGCTAAGCCCTAAAAAAAGTAAAAACATATTATACAGAAAAATAACATAAATAGCCTAACAATGCCAAAATTCTGACATTACAAAATTAAAACTTTTACCAGAGATTCCTAAGTTATATTTATTTCAAAAATAAAGGAATCTTGTGCTGTGAATATCGCTCTATATGCTGTGAATGTGTTGCTCTGATTTGGTTGATAAATAAAAGTGCTGACCGGCCAGTAGCCAGGCAGGAAGTATAGGCGGGACAAAGAGAGAAGAGAATTCTGGGAAGAAGAAGGCTGAATCAGGAGGCACTGCCAGCCGCTGCCATGAGAAGCAAGATGTAAAGATACCGGTAAGCCACGAACCATGTGGCAAGGTATAGATTTATAGAAATGGGTTAATTTAAGATGTAAGATCTAGCTAGCAAGAAGCCTGAGCCATTAGGCCATAGAGTTTTAATTAATATAAGCCTCTGTGTGTTTACTTGGGGAACACTAGTGGGAGATATTTGTCCCGCAGTCCAGGACACAGGAAAACTACAATCTTATTTTGCCTGAATTAAACTTCTACCACTTTTAATACATAGTTTCAAGTAATTTAAAGTGGGGGTGGGGAATGCAAATATTTTAAGTATTTTAAAGTGTTATTATGTAACTCTGAGCCATTAAAAGTAAAAAGCCGAAGCAAATAAAAAAACATCAGGAAGTAAATTCATTATAAAGTTTGCCACTCACCAAATAATGTCAGTTTCAGTATTCTACTACACTGAATTGCAAAGGAAAGGTCAGAACTATCAAAAATTGTTATAAGATCTCCATCTGAAATTCAAAAGAAAAATAAATTCAGATTTTCAAAAGTAGTCAAGCAGGTCATACAAACAAAAATGTAAACTACAGACTACAATTAGAATCTCCCATAAGAACCAAGTATCATCTAAGAAAGATTTTTATACTAAATCAACTTTGCCTACCAATCTTACACATATTTATCATATACTCGTGAGAAAATGTAGCTAAAGTTAAGCAGGGTGGGTGGTGCGCACCTTTAATCCCAGCACTAGGGACTAGGGAGGCAGAGCAGGTGAATCTCTTAGTTGAAGATAGCCTGCCTGGTCTACACAGAGAAACCCTGTCTCAAAATGAATTATACAAATTAACTTTTAGTCTTAAGAGATAAAACAATATCATAAATTACTAGATTAGATTGAAAAAAATCTTCCCATTCTAAAACACTTAAATATATTTACCAATTATAAAAACAAGGATTTCTCACAGTTCAAATCCTTACTTTTAATAAAATGCACTACCACAAATCGAGGGAGAGTTACATAAATTAATAGCATAGAGCTGCTAAAAGGGTTACAAGACCACCTTAGTAAACTAGAGTGAGAACTTTAGATCACTGACTGACCATAATGAGGACGATTTTCTCCAGAAATGCATTCCTATGTAAATATATATAAAATAATGCATGCTGAAGAGTGAGATACCCTAGGACCCTAACAATGAAAATACTGTATCTACTGAATGTTTCAAAAGCATTCACAAAGCTGAGGAAAGGTGTGGGGTGGGGAAACTAGCCACAAAAGTCAGTCAAGGGTGTCTTCAAAAAACTGGGCGAGAAATTTTGTCCTGGGGCACTCTACTAAACCCATTTTAAAACTTGTTAGACATATTTACTTTGAACAAATGTGTCAAAAACTAGGCATGAACTAGGTACTTTGTAATTGTTTTTAGATCTTTATAAGCAGACCCATACGTATACATATAGTGCTCAATTCTCAGAAATTTTGCTCATAAAAACATTTCAAAGAAAATAACATACAAAAGCAAAAACGGAGAGACTTTCAGTACTCAGTCTTAGTCTTTTTCTTTCCTTGAATCCTGTAACAGTAACAGAATGAGTATCTCTGTTGGGATGTTATCCAAGTTGCTATCTCATGTAGTGGCTAACAGACTACAAAAAAACAATGTGAGCAAATTATACAATTTTTTAAAAAAACACCACAACAAAGGAAGGAAGGACAGAGAGAGATAAAAGTGGTAACTGAGTATGGGGGACAGATTTCAATATGGAAGATATCCCCAAGTGGGAGCCACAAACCACAACCCAACAGAACCACTCCTGCTTTAACAGGATAATGAACTAGGAATGTCTTCTACATTTTAAGTTGTCAAAAATGAAGGTAGTATGACAGAGGTGTTCTGTGATATGCAAAGCTACAGTATTTATTATCTGACCTGTACAGTTTGCCATCATGAGAGGGAGAAAAGAGAGCGCCAGTCATTTGTAAAGTCATTTTAAGATATGCTAAGTGTGAGGCAAGAATAAAGTGTCTCAGGTTAAAATGATTATTAAAATATTGAGTTGTGTTGGGTGTGTGGTTCATTGGTAAAGTGCTTGCCTAGAAGTCCTAGATTTGGTCCCCAACCCAGTAAAAAAAAATACACAATTTAAAAAACAAATTAAGTTGTAAATTCAAGAGAAGAAAAGAAATTCACTCAACTAAGGAATATATTTGAATGGTATAGAAGTGAAACTATGTATTTATAAACATGAGATTGCTCAAAAAAGTAAGAAGAATATGGTGACTCTCAAACATTAGTTTGGGTACCCTTAGATCATATGTCAACAGAAAAGGAGAATTTACACATGTTGGTAGATGACCAACTTAGCTGATGACCAGTTCATTTACAATGTGTAAGCTATACAAAATAGGTGCAAAAGGATGAACAATTTCCATCTGTAGCTCAGCAAAGTCATGTGACCAGGCTCTGATCAACACTATGTGTACCGATGTACATCATCTCAAACCCTAGCAAGTGAAATCTCTTCCTACTCTGTCCATCTGCATGCTGGATGTTAATGCTCAGGGTAATCACAGGATGCTAGATAACCCTTCTTGATTTCTTCAATGTTGAACCACCAAGAACGTAAGGTTTCTATAATAATAACTGTCATGACTTAAGGCAATCCTCACAGAGAAGTAGCTGTTAGTGATAAAAAGAAAATCAGGAAAAACAGTGTTAGAGGTATTAGGGGATGACACTGTTTCAGCAAGGACAGTATAAGCAGCAATGCTAAATGACATTGGTAAACACCCAAAAAGAAAATATCAATAGCGACGTTAACAAAGAAGCCTAATCAAAGAGTTAAATAATTCTACCATGTTTGATGATGTATTTGTCAAGCAAAATTTATCTCTGTAAAAAATAGTTGTGTCCAATGAGCCCACGAGCACTGCCTACAATCAACTGACAATGCATATCAGCACAATGCATACTGAAAACTCCTGCAACAAAGCACAGCTAGCCAGGAGCAGCAAGCCTCAAGGCCATGGCAGTCTTGGACTACATAGTTAAGACCCTGCCAAAGGAGAAGAGAAAAAATAAAGATGTACAACACAGACACCTGCCTCTGTTTAAGCCAGCTTTCCCATATGTGGTTGCTAAAGAAATCCTTTTTCATTCAGTACACAGTGAGAATCCCTTTCACCTTTGAACATGTAGTGGAAATTTGGGCAGGATGAGAAAGAAAGTATTTTTTGTGAAAATGTCAGACAATCCCTTTTAATAATAATTACATTTTTAGTGAACAAAGGACTTGTATAAACTATGCAAACTGTAAATAAAAGAAAGTGGCCATTTAAGATTGGGGGGACAAGGAGATAGTATACTAAAAAAATGGGCAAAAGAGCACTTACAATATTTAGATCTTAAAAATGTTCTTACCTTCATCCTTATACTTTATTGTAACTTCATCATTACTCAGAAGTTTTCCTCTGAATACTCTCTGCATCATTAGCACTAATTCATCGTAAGTAATATCTTCATTATGAATGGGAATTCGGCGGATATCTTCCCCAAGCTGAGCTTTGATAATTAGCTTCCCACTTAGGTCCAACTGTCCGTTCATGGTGGACTCCAGGATGCTCTATATATACAACTGTAGGGAAAAAACTAATAAAAATAGTTTTGATGACTAAACACATTAAAAGTAGAAAGCAGTAGAATGTTAACCCTTAAGAAAGTGCCTAACAACCAGCGGTGGTGGCCCAGGCAGGAGGCCGGAGGCAGAGGCAGAGGCAGGCGGATCTCTGAGTTGGAGGCCAGCCTGGTCTACAAAGCGAGATCCAGTACAGCCAGAGCTATCACATAGAGAAACCCTGTTTGAAGGTATGGAGGGGGAGTGCCTGTCTTGTTGCTAACATATATTCTAAATGGTCTGGAAGCATTTTATTATTAATGTAATGTCTATTATTATATATAGTATCCTTTTACTCTACTTAACTGACAATACCAATACCATCTGTCTAAAAGTAAATTCCTGATCTTCTAACCCCCAAAATTGCCTCTCCTGAAGTTTTCATATCTGTTAGTGGCAACTCTTTTCTTCTAGTAACACAAGACAAAAAAGACCTTGCAGCTCCCTTAAAACAATTCAATATTTTGTCTGATTTATTTTAAAATGTCTCAAATGGTCTGCTTATTTACTTCCATCCACATTCATTGTATTTTCAACAAATCAGAAGTTTGTTCTTAAATAAAATCTAAAGGCATTATGCTTGGAACCTTCCAATGAATTCCCATAGAAACAGAAAACCTCTGCATGACCCAGCCTCTGGCCTAGTATTTAACCACATTTCCTACTTCTTTCCCTTATTCACATCTGCTACACCAATGTTTAAGATTCCCCTCCCAACTCAAGGCTTTGTGTTTACTGTCCTTTGCCTTCAAATCTTTTCACACCCCTCATGGAACCAGATTGCTAATTACATGTCATCTGTTAAGAGTTTTCCCCTAACAATCTAACTTAAAATGGCTTCTCATCACTATCTTCTTCTCACCTGCTTTATTTTTCTTCAAAACACTGAACACCATGAGACGTTATTTAATTTTTACTGTCCTCTTCCTTATACAGAAATTCCTGTTTTGTTTGCTACCTTCCTAGAGTCTAGAAGAGGTCTTGTACATAACAGTTATTCAAACAACTCTAATGTTAACCTGGGAGAGGAGGCATGTATGAACATGAAATTAGAACCTCCTATTTTTCCTAAATAAGATCTCAAGAGTACTTTTTCTAATTTCCTATTTTGGAAACTCAAAGAGAAAGGACAAATGAGTAATATTCTCATGAGCTTTCTAACAAAACTATCCATGAACAAGCTACACAACTCTATTAACCTGCCGACCCACATTACCTCCAATCAGAGTGGGTGTGTAGGATTAGACTGTATTCCTTCATTTTTTTTTTAAAGATTTATTTTTAATAGTGTGCAGGTGCTGCAGGAGGCCAGAGTGTTGGATCACCAGGAGCTGGAGCCATAGGTGGTTGTGAGTCCCCTAGTACGGGTGCTGGAAACTGAACTCAGGTCCTCTGCCAGAGTAGTGCAGGCTCCTAAGAGCCGAGCCATCCATCTCTCCAGGTGTGCACTCTTCATTGTAAAGAGAAGAAAGAGAACTACGTGTAGGGTGGGCAGGATCAGGAGCTCAAGGCCGCCTCAACTACAAACCAAGTTCAAGAGCAGTTCAGGCTACTGGTGATTCTCTCAAAAGAAAGAAAAAGGGATAAGGATATAGATCAATGGTAAAGTGCTTGCTTAGCATGCATAATTTTGAACTTTGGGCTCAATAAATACTTGGTACCACATAAAATAACTCTAAAAAGTGACAGAAGTAGTTACTTAATATTAATTTGCTATAGAATTTTCCTGTCTTGGGTTTTATTTTCCTCCTACTATCTTATTTCAGGTTATTCAGTAGGACTGTCTTATGTCTTTATAATCTTAAATTCTAAACACTAAGACCTTTAATAATTCAAATTACTACCGTAAAAATGCATATTTAGGATCAAATAATGGGTTAATATCTTTTTCTCAGGGCCAAGTAATTCCTGAACATGCTTATCTATCGACACAGAATGTTCTTACCATCAACTCTTTCATCTGATCCAAGTAAATGGCCACCGAGAGCCATTTAAGCGGTCATAGCCTCCGACTGGCCATTTTGCTTTCAATCTTGAACTTTCACTACTGGCAGCTGTTTCCTTCTCTAAAACTGACTGAATTTCTACCATTGCACTTCTCTTGCAATTATTCTGTCCTGTTCCTTTAGCGTGGAAAAGTCCTCACTCAGCAAAGAACCTAACTATTCAACTTGGGAAGTTTTTAATCAATCCTAAGTTATGTCATGATTCTTAAATATAAATTCCCCAACATTCCTCCCATAAATACTCCAGTTTTTCCATCTAACTATCCCCTAAATGAATAAACCCCTTCACATCCTGTGGGAAGACTACATTTTTACTAGCAGCTCTTTAATGAAATGGGGTAGTAAAACTAAACACAACACTACAAGGTCAAGGTAGAACAAAGTGAACTATGTTCCACAATCTGGATGCCATGCTTATCTTAATACAAAGAGCACATAGTATTTTTTTTAATCAGTCTCACAATGGACTTCTCATAAGGACTGTGATAACTTAAACCTCTATAGAACCAACTCTTCACTTGCTGGCCAAATTTGTTCTCTGCCTTTAAGAAATATTTACAGAACACCTACTATAGCCCAGGTCCTAAAGTATAGTAACTTTAACAAGATGGTAAATACCCCATGCTTTCATTGACAGCCCGACAGAAAGATCTTCAATGAATCTGCATTTACTGCCTTCTATCTATAGGCTATATAAACTAGCAATATATAAAGGACCAGTGCTTAGTTTCAGTAAAACGTTATTCTATATTCCCAGAAGCACCCAGAATAGTACCTGACATACAAAAGCTACTTAAGGAGCTTTGTTTCCTGAACAAAGGGGCCGATGAGCAAAGGCACTTGGAGAAGAAAGCTGGAACATTAAGTCAATTCCAGATCCATCTTCTTTATGTGGCCAAAGGGGGCGCCTCATATCAAGATATACTCCCAAGTAAGCCCAAGTAAGACAAAGTTCCAGCACAAATGTACTTGCTAATATACCCTGATGGGACTGGGAAGCACTGAGTTCCAATGGACCTAAAAACTACATATCATTACCATCTGCCGGGGGTGGCCCAGACTCACTTCTAGTGTTTCCTAGTGACTGTAAACTCCCTGCAGTCTTTACAAAAAGCTGCCCCTACTGTTGTAGTGATCTCAGGTAAACACACAAGCCTCACAGTTATTTCCTCATCCACACAGGTTTTCAAGTGCGGTCCTCCTTTTCTCTAACAAGGTAGAGATGAACACGAATTAGTTCCTAGAACAGCTGGTGAGATAGATCCCTAGGACATTTTTTGACCTCTATCTAGTTGCTGTCTTACCACTCCTGAAGTCCAGAAGTGACTCAACCACTACTGTGCCCTCCGCCCTCCATCCAGTACATTTTCTGATTACTGGGATAAACCGATGTGTCCAAGGACATAAAGCGTGCCTCCTATACTAGGAAGCATGATCAACAGGGAAGCCTCAGGCTCCTCTTGCTTACCCTGAGGGTAAGTCCCTCATAAAATTCAGAAGCTTCAAATACACACCCACTAAGCTTCCTTAAAAAGGACAGACAGAAAGAAAAAAAAAAAAAACTTGTTTATTCTAAAACTGCCAAGAGGCCTCAAAATCTGTCTGACATGCCTGTAAGCAAGAATGGTAACCATTTTCACCCGTAGTTATGCGAGCTCAAGCTCCCCCACGGTTGCACTCTTTTCACACGATAAAGGAAAGTAATGGCTAAATGTGTACAACCTTTGAGATCAGGTATCTACACTTCTTCCAACAGTGCCCAGAGACAAAACTTACAAAAGTTAGGAACTGTCATCAGTAAAACTGGGTAAGGCCTCTCGAGGACACCAAGCATGACAGCGTAGGACCGACTGGGGGGTTCCCTCTTGTGACCCCCATCTACGTATTCCCTTTGGGGTCCATCTGCCACCCAAACCACTCTAGGGGTTGGGCCCCAAACGCTCCAGAGCCTCCTCAAAGCCCCTCTTTCTTCTCTCCCTGGAATGCTTCAACTCTCCACCTTCCAAGCCACTCTTGAGTCAGGGTGAGGCACCCAACGCCCCGGGGCCCTCCTCAATCCCCTTTCCTCAACTCGGGTTAATTCCACCCTTTTTTTGGGGGGGAGGGGACCCCCGAGGGAACAGAACCCGGGTATCAGCCGGTCCAAACGCCCTCCAAGCCAGACCAGACCAGACCAGGCCGGGCCGGGCCGGGCCGGGCCGGGCGCCCTCCCCTCCCCCTCCCGGCCGCCCCTCCCCCGCGCAGGGCGGCTCGGCGGCCTCCCCGGGGTCCCCTCACTCCCAGCCCCTTCCCACGGTGCCCGGCCCCACCCGCCGCCGGGCGCTGGGAGGTTCCAGAAGCCCTCCAGCCCGCCCGGGTCTCCGTTCCCCCCCCCCCCCCGCCGCCGCCGCCCCGGGGTTTCCTCCGAGAGCGGCGGCACGCGGGGCTCCGGCGGCCCTACCCGCTGGCCGAGGCCGCTGTCTCCCGCCGACCCGGCCGCTTGCGAGGCCGCCGCCGCCGCCGCAGTGTTGCAGCAAGGGAGGCTCCGGCCACCGCTCGCTGGGCCGCCCTCCGCCGAAGAAGCCGAAGCCGAAGCCGAAGCCGAAGCCTCGCCGCCGAGCTGGGAGCTAGCTGCGCAGGCCCTGGCCAATCGCACACACCCAACAAGCCTAGCGAGAGCCGCGGGCCCCGTACGTGGCAGGTGGGACGAGCAGGGGCGGGAGCCAAAGAAAATGAAATCTAGAGGAAAAAAAAAAAAAAAAAAAAAAAAAATTTAAAAAAAAAAAAAAAAACCCTGTCCCGTCGCCCCGCCTCTAAAGCGAACGGGCCCGCCCAGAACGCATGCGCGGTGGAGGGAGGCGCCCCGGGGAGGGGGGGGGGGCCAAGAGCCGGCGGCGTGGGGTGAGCGGCCCCGCTTCCTCACTGGATGACCGGGTGGAGGAAGTGCGAGCCCGTCCAGGCGGGCACGCATGCGCGGGGCGGGGGCGGGGGGCGGGGGTGGGAGGGGAGGATTACCAGCACTTCCGGTTTTCCGGACAGCCCGTAGTTCCTAACTCATCGCCGCTGGGCGGGGCGCCGTCGGCTGGGCTGGTGCTGGTTCGGAGAGCCTGGTTGGACGTGGGCGGCTGTCCCACGAAACGGTGTGGTGCCTTGTTGTCGGTGTGTGGCTGTCGTAGTCAGCGAGTCAGTCACACATCTCGGAGTGAAAAAAAAAAAAAAAAACACAACCAAACGAACCCCTTTCCCGCCTTCTTTCTACGAATCCGTTCATTCATTCACTGTTGGGCGCCCACGCTGTGCCGAAAAGAGTGTTAGGGATGCTGATGAGTCAGTTCGCGAGCTGGGAGGTACCCAAACATTTAGGAAGGCCGCGGCGTTCAGGGGGCACACCTGTGGGTGAGAAGGACAAAAACATGGAAATTAAAACCAAGGATCCCAGAAGGTTTGGGGGGGGGGGAATAAAGATTTGAACATACCCTACAATCGCTTAAGTTCATTTTTCCAAGGTGTTTGCATTGGGTGGATCAGCCTCAGACTGATCCCTGAAGTTTGTAGCGTTTACTTAAAAGTGTTTTGTCACTATAAATGTTTTTTACAGTTGCGTGTAACGCTGTTTCAGCAGCTACTTTCAGGGATTGGGAAGCAGGGGCCTACTGATGGAATAAAAGGTTCCCCTGTTTTCTCTGGGAACTCAATGCTTCCCACTTAAACCGAATAGTACAGATTCAGAGAAATTTGATGTCAGGTAATAGTATTCCACTGACCTTTTTTTTTTTTAATGAAACAATGCCAGTATTAATTTTTTTTTTTAGTATTTATTTTATGTAAAAGAGTGACCTGTCTTATCTTCAAGCACACCAGAAGAGGGAATCTGATTCCATTACAGATAGTTGTGAGCCACCATGTGGTTGTTGGGAATTGAACTCAGAACCTCTGGAAGAGCAGCCAGTGCTCTTGACCCCTGAGCCATCTCTCCAGCCCTGTTCTGCTGTCTTTCTGATGGCTTGGAGTTATTAAAGCCACATTTCTATGCGTTCAGGTAAAATTCCCTCTGCCACTCTTCCTAAATTTAGATCAGACCCTAGGACAAGAGGAGTGTAGCAGAGAAACCTTGGACGTGAGAACATGCATACCCATTAATATTTTGTTTTCAAGAGAAAAGTGTAGAACATTGAAAAGAAACATACTGATATATTTAAACCTCAAGAACATTTTGCATGCACAAAGAACGTCTCAAAACGTAATTTTGGCGTGCCAAAAAGAGTTACCAGAGTAGCAAAAGATTTCAGTCTTTAGAAAGGACTGCTTACAAGATTGACCCCAGGCTAGTGTCTAAGCAATTAGAATTCAAGAATGCTTCCACTATTCTTTATTAAGAGCAATGTATTGTGTCTAAAGTGTTTGAGTGAGTGTTTTATGCTGAACACATCTGCTTGTATTCTGAGTGCCAGGAATTTCAGCACTCCAGTGGATGCCCACTGTCACCCAATAATCTCTTTTAACAACAACAGGAAAAAATAAGCACTGTGAAGTGGTATAGTCTAACACTGTTATGTCTTACATGATACTTCCAGGGTTTAGGGATTTATTGCTGAGAGAACTGAAAACTTAGATTCATGCTCTGGTTTCGTTCCTACTTCTCTCTGGAAGACTTGTTCCTTTTCTAATCTTCCTTCTTACCCTTTCTATAATGCCATATCTATGGAACTTCAAAGTGGTCCTTGACGTGGCCACAGTGCCCTATACCATCTGTGTGAAAAACATATCATGACTAGAGGTATATAATTTGAGTATATTTTTTTCCATCTAGATGAAACACAGAGGTCTCATTACCAGAGTAAACTGGAGAGAAGTGGACTGTGGATTTAATAGCTGGCCCATGGAGGACTTTGGCTCTGCCTTTAGCACTGTTGTTTGTGTGTTTTAAGGATGTTATACTCATGCATTATTTAACTGGGGGTAATCTTTTCTTAAGAATAATTTCTGCCTACCTTTACAGTCACGGATTTTAGCGGTGGTAGGAGATTCGGAGTTTGCCTTGTCTTGCTTATTCCTTTCCAGCGTCTTGCACTCTTATCTCAAATCACATAACTTGTAACTGAGTCCAAACCCTTAGTCTAGAAGAACACTTGCCTTCTCTGTTGCTGCCTAGTGAGTACTGGGGGAGTGGGATCATCTTCGTTTATTATCACCACGGTCCATAAAGTCTCCATGATTGTATCACGGTTTCATGGTAACGCGTATCAAAGTCCAACAAATTGTGAAGATTCTACTTGCACACGGAGCAAAGCTCCACTGGGGATAGTGTAGATAGGAACTGTGCCATAGGTCTCTGAGAATGTCTTGTAAGAGACAGCAGCATTGGATCATGCCACCCTGCTCTACCACACACACACACACACACACACACACACACACACACACACACACACACTCCACATCTCCATGTAAGAGCTGGTATTCAGAAACCTGATCAATGGGCTAAAAATGAATTATAACTACTTCCACTTTCTGAAATAATTAACAAATCAGAACCTTACAAGGTAATGCTAAATGTCTACATTGCTATTGTAAAATGGGTCAGCCACCTTAGACAACACCTCAGCTGTTGTTGCTTGTTTGTTTGTTTTAGTAAGGTGTTTTAAAATAAAGTTCCATATACAATTACTCTGTGACCCAACAACACCATGCAATATTTTAAGAGCAAATAAAATGTTAGCGTAAAGACTTATACAAAAATGATGTAAAAGTTTGATTCATAATAGTCAAAAATCAGATGAAATGTTTTCTTTTTACATGAAGGAACAAACACAAAATTTCTTAAGTAGATGAGAAGTTCAGTGGATTTAGTGGATAGTAAAGACATATTTGGATGGGAAAGAAAACTGATAGGTAGAGCCTCTGTGTGCCAGCTAGCTTTGCAATTGGCATAGATCTCCAGATGTTCACTGCAAGCTTACTTGGCAGTGTGGCGTTTTATGTGAGGAGGTGGGTACCAGGACTTTTAAGAGGCAAGGCCTCATGGGAGGCCCTTGGGTCCTGGGGAAGCCGTCCTCAGAAGGAATTAAAATCTTCTTCTGGAGGTCTCTGAACTCTGCAAAGACGGGGTTGTTTAAGAGCAAACCCACCTCCCAGAATTGCTAAAGACACGTTATTACCTTTGAACACATTTATCCAAGTACTGAGAATTTATCTTAAGGAAGCTATTTAAACGAAGGAAAAATTGTATCTGTATCCATTTATTCATAGCTTTTCCTACAGTGTTAAATATTGAAATCAATGTAATAGACAAGAGGGAAGCAAATTAATGATTCATGTCATATTCAGTTATTATTGTGGTGACGACTATTTAGTATGTAATGGTAAGTAAAACATAGTATGATTTCATTTACTGTTAAAGTTATGACAAGGACTGTAGGGAAAATGGAAAATTAATTTTATGAAAATATTTGTGAAGATGATTATTCAATAGCTTTAATAAAGTATACAAATTACACACCTAAGGTATACAATGTGATATATTGTATATTGACATAGACAAACAACTACAATACACATGCTAACTTATCCATCTCCTCACAGCCATGCATGTGCGAAACCAAGTGCATGAAGAGCTGGGGAAACCACTCTGTGACGTACCCTCAGCATTGTCGTGAGAGCAGTACACTACCATTAGCTGTAGTGCCCCTGCTGCTGTACAGTGGAGTTCTAGAACTCTCCAGTCTGTAGCTGGAAGTTTGCAGCAAACAACCCACCTTCCCCTCTACCACCCAACCCCTGGGTGCAGTATTCTCTTCTCACCCTGGGTGTGACTGTGTTTTAGAATCCACAGAGACCTGAAATTATATACAGTATCTCTGCAACTGGGTTCTTTGGAGTAATCCACGCTGCTGCAAACAGCAATGCCTCTTCCTTTCTTCTGAAGGCTGAGTAATATCACACTGTACAAACAATATGTAAAATTTCAATTTATGATGTCATTCAACTTAAAGTTTCTGTACAAAAGCAATATGAATCTAGTAAAAATGATACTTCAGATTTGAAATTTGATCTTTTCCTGGATAAGTGATTCATGGTATGAAAATTTCAAAATGTTGGGCTTCAGCTTACAAGCCACAGCCACACAGTCATGACAGTGAAAAAATGTACTGTCCAGCATATCCTATAATAGTCAATAAACTACACCTTATTATAAAACCAGCCCTGTGCTAGGTGATTTTGTCCAAATGTCAGTGAATGTAAGTAGTCTGGACATGTTCCTGTAGGCTAAGCTATAGTACTTGCTACATTAGGCATATTAAATTCACTAATAAAGTGTTTTTAATTTACAATGAATTTAACTGGATACAAACTCATTAGGCAAAGCAATCCATATATGCTATAACAAATTTATCCAAACATCAAAAAAAACAATAATTAGATGGTTTTATTAGCTTTACTGTTGTGAAGAACACTACTTCAACACGAAAGTAGAGATATCTATACAGGTTCTGATTTCATTTCCTTAGGCTATATGCCGGGGGAGGGGTGTGATAGATCTTATGGTATTTATATTTTTAGTTTTTGAGGGATATTCTTGCCATTTTCAATAATGGCTGAACTAATTTACGTTCCCACCAACAGTGTGTATAGATTCTCTCCACATCCTCACCAACATTAGTTATCTCTCAGAACCCTTTGTAGAAAGGTGGCTTTAACAGGTGTGCAGTCATATTCCACTGTGGTTTGATTTCCATTTCACATGTTAGCTCTTACGACATCTTTGGGAAAGGTCTACTTAGGTCCTTTGCTCATTTGTTAATCAGTTTGTTTGGGGTGTTTGGGGCAAGTGTTTGATTTTATATGTGTTCGTGAAAGCCTTTTTAAATGGACATTGTTGCATTGGGTGGTTGTAACCCAGCTGCCTGCGACTCCTTCATCATGTCAGAACTCGTCTCTGGGGAAAGAAATGGGAAGATATCTGATCACCACATCAGTGAGGTTCCACAGACATTCCCAGGAGTTGATAAGCTGATGTATCAGCTGCTACTTTTGTTACCAACTTCTCAAATGTTTACAAAGTATGCCCAGTTCTTCTAAATGAAACAATGAGCTTGAGAAGGATTACCCTTTGTTACTGACAAGACAGGAAAAAACGAGCAGGATAAACTTAAAGGTGGAAGAGATAAGAGAAAAAGCAAGCCAGAGTGGCAATTGAACAGTGAACTTTCAACTGTCAGTTAAGATGCAGGCAAGAAAACCCAAAGGTCAATGATTGGTTTCCTTTGACACTGCAAAAAAGAGCACCCAGGAACTGTTATCACACAAGGTAACCAGAAACCATGGAAAGTAGAAACTGCTTGTACACAACAGCAACAGCATGAAAACCAGTTCCGAGTCTTCCTTACTACAAATTTTATTTCCTGCTCTCCCTATGGATGGTCCCATTCAAACCCAGTTCAGACAAGGAAAGTGACTGATCAGACTTAGACTGGCTTATTTGCCAACAGATGTTCACGTCCTGTCAGATGTAGTGGACCTTTAAATAGTGCCATCAGCATCCCTTTTGAGATGTAGTTGTCCATTACTCACGGTGCTTAATAAACATCTGTCAATCCAAGTCATCCCTAGTTTCCTTCACAGTGAGTACTACACCAGCATTCTCTAACACAACGCACATGTCCTGGGTAGGACACACCAGCTCTGGACCTGTCGGTCCTAGATTCTCCCTGCCCACTGTACTCTGGTGCAGAGGGCTTCCTGTGCTCCGTAGACCCCTGTCTCTGCTGGCTTTTTGCTGACTGCATCCAATATGAGACGTGCTGGGAAGCCCTGGGGTAGGATGGGGTGGCAGCCAAGGTTCCTCTCTGCCCTTTCTCCAGTGAAAGCTGGTTGATTCTTTGTCTCCAGCTCACACTACAGGAAAGAAGTGTTTTTCAGCTCCAGCTCATATCTTCACATCTCTGACTTAAGAAAAGAATCGTCTCCTCCCTTTGCTTCTCTGTGGCCGTCTGCAGCAGGTCTCAATTTGTGTTTTTTGTTTGTTTGTTTGTTTGTTTTGTTTTTTTTTCGAGACAGGGTTTCTCTGTGTAGTTTTGGTGCCTGTCTTGGATCTCGCTCTGTAGACCAGGCTGGCCTTGAACTCACAGAGATCTGCCTGGCTCTGCCTCCTGAGTGCTGGGATTAAAGGCATGTGCCACCACCACCTGGTGTTCATCTGTGCTTTTTAAGGAGGTAAAATAAATGATCTGTCTTAGAGGTCCTCTGTTTCCAGCAGTGCTGCTTCCCGCTGGAACAGGAAGTAAAAGCCCAATAGGATTTATCTTGTGCTTTGCCAAGAGGAATGAAATCCCCCTTCTTATTAGACCTTAAGGATGTAGGGTTAGGAGTGCCAGTTAATAGCTATATTTGAGAACAATGATAAACACACAGAGACAGGAAGCAGGGAAGAATCCTGATATATTATTACTATCCTTTGTTCTAACTAGACCTGGAGTTAATGTTACCATGCATTATTTCATGTCTCAAGCCAGGACACTTGAAAGTTTAAAATAGTTGTTTTTAATAGATAAGGCGGGACCATAAACAAATGGAGCATAGAAAATTATCTGAAGCCAACTTGGCCCTTGGACTTTACATTTATTAAGCCAGGAAATTCCCTTTAACCTTTAATCTAAATTTGGGTTGTATTTGTATCACCAGACCTTAAGACTGCTGACTACCACCCCAGGTAAAGGTTCAAACCAGAGGAATGGTTTCCTGATGGTAGGACTTCAGAGTTTCATGTGAATGAGTCTCCACCATTGCGTGTGGACCTTGCACACTTAAAGGAACATTGTATGGAATCTTACTTGGTATACTCCAAAGATACTGAAAAAAAAAAACAACAACAACAACAAAGAAACAAGTATAGCCACCAAGAAAAAGAGAAATCCCATCCTCTGGCTGAATATAGCTTTTGGTGACTTTTTTTTTCACATATACAGGACTTTACTTAAGAGATACTTTCATCTGATCAATTTTTTTTAAAGATTTATTTATTTATTATGTATACAGTATTCTGCCTGCAGGCCAGAAGAGGACACCAGATCTAATTCTAGATGGTTGCGAGCCACCATGTGGTTGCTGGGAATTGAACTCGGGACCTCTGGAAGAAGAGCAGCCAGTGCTCTTAACCTCTGAGCCATCTCTCCAGGGCGCCCCCCCCCCCCCCCGAATCTGATCCAATTTGAGTCAATCACATCTTACTCTGATCCAATTTGAGTCAATCACATCTTACGTTTTTCTCTGTGTCCAGCCCATATCTAGGTGTAGCAGTCCAATCCCACAGAGAGTCCTGGCCCTTTAGAATTGCTCTTCTTCTGTACTTTCTTCTCTTCGCTTTGTCTGCTCTCCCACAAGGTCTCATTTATACTACAGATCAAAGAAGCTTGTCTTGGTTTGCCCAGGAATCCGATTGTCATTTGCAACCATTTCTGTAAGAATGCACATTCTTTGAGGAATGGTGAGAAGGATTTGCATTTAAGAGCACTGGCTGCTCTTGCAGAGGAACCCAGGTTCAAATCCCAGCACCCGTGTGTCTGCTCACAACTATCTATAACTCCAGTCCCAGGGGATCTGACCCCTCTTCTGGCTTCCACAGGCCCTTGCATGTACGTGGTGAATAGACATGCATGCAGGCTAAAAAGCAGATACACATTAAATGAGTTAAATAAAATTAAAGAAAGAATGCAGTCTTTGGGGAATGGTGAGGAGGCTATGCCAAGTTCACATGGAATTTGTTACTTCCTTAGTTCCTACCTTCGTACCAGCTGCCTGGTTTATGGCAAAACAAAAGCAACAATTCAAAGACAGTATCTCCTCAGTCCAGTGGGGTGTTCCCCACTCCAGTGGAAGCCGTTCACAATTCAGCGGTTTGAAGTTCTAGGAATACCTAGAGCTTCTAAAAGCCATACATATGATTGTGACTGCATTTTTTTTCGTTTTCTGAGTCCAAGTGTCACTACATCAATAATTGTGTGTGTGTGTTGCGTGTGTGTGCAGTAAATAACTAGAGGCTTACCAGTCTACTAAGTCATATCTCTATCCATTTCTTACAGAACTGATTATTTGGTCACAAAACATATTTTTTAATACAACAACAAGAACAACAAAAATCTTTTCCTAGAGGTGAAACTGGTTGACAAATTCTTCATCGGCAAAAGCATAATGTGTGCAAGCCACTCCCTGTACTTATCAGGAGTCATTTTGTTCTAGAAGGTAATTTTTCCTCATGTCTTTTTTAAATGAGCTGTAAAAGGATTTGTCTAAGTTCTACATGATTGTCAAAGTGTGTCATGCAAACTTAATGACATAACAATGGTCATCTTGAATACTGTACTGGATTCTTGACTTGATTCACATAATAGTCTAGTGAAAACCACAAAAAACTACCAAGTCCATTATTCCTGTGATAATAAACAGCAAGTTTTAACATGTCTTTAGGTAGACATTCTAGGAGAACTAGAGAATAACATGAACAGATACAATTCTTAGGAGTTGGATAGAAAAGACCGTCAGAGGTAACAGTCTTATTAGGCCCTTGACTTTGCTTGGTCACTTTCAAGACAATGATGTTTCCTCAGTCACTTCAGATGGCTCTAGTAGCCTAAACCGTTCATGTAGGGTCGGTATGGACCTGAGCATATTGTACATCCTCAAACGCAGTCCCCATGGGGTTACTGAAGGCATTGATGGCTTCTTCACTCTCTCAAAGGATGACGACAATGACTTCAACACTTTAGAAGCTTCATTCTGAAATACCTTTGTTCGAACAGTGTAGAGGATGAATATTTGCAATCCCTGAAGAGAGAATTAAAGTTTAATATCAGGCAATATTACAGTACAGAATTCTGTAGTACAAAATGGAGAGCTTTCATTTCACTCTCCCATCATGAGGAGGTATAGCTGCTCCACAACTGGAGTTTGCAGCTGCTTCATGTGCATGTCCTTCTCACAGATGCAGTGCTGCATGTAATGCATACTTAGATAACCAGAGTTCATGCCCTGATTTGAGAATACTGCTGTGCACATCTGCTCTTTCCCTAATCTCTACGATCTTCAGTTTCTGAAAGTGGAAGGATTGCTGGGGGATACCTATTCGTTCTTCTAGTTCCAACATTCTGTGATTCCATTTCCTGGAGATTTAGTAACAGCTGGAATTTCACATACTTGGTAATCTCTTAACAACACAAAATTAAAATCCTGCTAGGCATTGCTTTTCTGTATGTTACATAGGGAGATGAGACACTCATAAGAAATTAGACCCCACAAGGCTGGGTAGCATTTTCTCCATGTCTTTAAAGTGCCATTTACTGAACTGGCTTCAGACACTTCTTGTTTACTCCTCATTATTTGATCCTTCTCATTCAATTCTCATATCAACACTATAAGTTAAGCCCTACGAACATGAAAACTGAAATTCAGATGAATTAATTTGCCCAAGATTATCCATCATCAGTAGAGCTTGGAAATGAATTACTAAATTTTTTATTTCAATCTTCTTTTCTTATCCAACATATGGTGTTGTCTCTTACTTGTAACTGTAACAGAAATGTACGACCCAGTATATTATATCCTCTAAGGAGCCTTTCTAGTACTATTTGTAGCCTAGCTAATAACATTGCATCAATGCCCATTCCTTGATTTTGACAATGTATTATATTATAGATAAAATTGTCTGCTGGGTGGTGGTGGCACACACTATTAATCCCAGCATTCAGGAGGTAGAGCCAGGCAGATCTCTGTGAGTTCAAGGCCAGTCTGGTCTACAGAGTAAGATCCAGGACAGGCACCAAAACTACACACCCTGTCTTGACAAACCAAAAAAAATTGTCACTGGGGAACACTGGACAAAGACTGTATGAAAATGTACTGTTTCCTGGGTTTAATTGTGCATTATTGTCATTGAAGATATTATTTTTGGACTAGAAAGATGGTTCAGCAGTTAACAGCATTTACTGCGTTTCCAGAGGACCAGGGTTTGATTCCCAACACCCACACATGGCTCACAACTATCTATAATTGCAGTTCCAGGGGATTCAACACCCTCTTCTGGCCTCCATAGACACCAGGCACGTACTTGGTACACAGACATATATACAGGCAAAACACTCATAAAATAATTTTTAAAAAAATCCAAGCCAGTCGATGGTAGCACATGCCTTTAATCCCAGCACTTGGGAGGCAGAGGCAGTCGGATCTCAGTGAGTTCAAGGCTAACCTTGTCTCCAAAGCAAGTTCTAGGACAGCCAGAACTGTTATACAGAAAACCCCTGTCTTGAAAAACAAAACAAAACAAAACAAAAAAATCCTAAAGATGTTATTATTAGTACTAAAAATTGGTGATGGGTACTTGGGAACTTTGCAGTATTTTGGAACTTCAAATAGTCTAAAATACATTCAAAATTATTGTTTAAAGGGGATAGAATAACAATGATGAAAGTTAATTTTGCATCACTTCAGACTCTTTTCTATAAGCATGAGATTTTAGTAACTATGAAATTCCAAGTGGGGGAAAAGATTGTCAATAACTAGATGTCAAACAAATTTGTAGTTCATGTACCAGATCTAAAGACAAATTATCAGCTAGGAACTCTTCAATAATGCTTATTCACAATCTACTAAAATGATTAATCAAAAAATACTATCACTGATGGCCATTCATTAAAACAAAGAAGTCAATAGGATAATCTAATAAGATACCTTGGAAACTTTTAAAATGGAGATATATATATATATATATATATATATATATATATATATATATATAATAAAATTCAGTTAACACAAATATTAAATATAATTTAAGTAATTAATATTTGTTAAGAGAAAATATTGTTGACAATGTTAATTACAGAGAGTAAATTTTAAATTGTACCAATAAAATTATGAGGCAATAAACAATTACACTATGTTAATAGTATTATTTTCCTTAGGTAAGATTAGCAGTAACTGTGCTTGCCTAGCAAGTGAGAGGCCCTGGGTAAGAGTCCCAGCATTGCAAAACAAATTCGTTCTCACATACATTACTTTTAAAGGGATGCAGGGACCAGCACATAACTGTTTTGTTCTGAAGACTGAAAGTTGAATCTTCTAGTAATCATTAATAAACAAGGGTTGTATTAATAGACTTTAGAAATATAATAAAATGTTCAAAATAAAGTTATATGTAAAAGGTGATAATATATTAGGCACAATATATATAGTTTAGGAGACTATGGTAGCTGCATGTAACAACAGATGATAGCGTAAAAGGATTGCACTCAGGTCCTTCAGTTTGGCCACACACCTTTTACTTGCTGAACTATCTTGCCAGCCTCTTTGTTTCTATGACAAGGTCTCATTATGTAGCCCAGGTTATCCTCAGCCTCCCAAGTGTTAAGACTATGGATACACATTACTACAGCTAGCTAGTTTTCTTAACTAATTTTAACTAAATAGTTAAAAAGTTGTTTTTAACAAAATGAAAAACCAGGAGAAAATTATCCAAACAATCAAAATATGTGGGTGCAAAAATGTTAAGAAATCGTGATCAGAAAGCTTAAAAACAAAACAAGGGTTGGGGAGAAGGTCCAGTGGGTATGAGTGCTTGCTATTCAAGTATAAGGACCTGAGTTTGGGTCCCAGCACCAACTAAAATCTAGGCATGGTCATGCATGTGCCAATAACCCCAGATGGGAGGGAGAGAAAAAGAGTAATCCTGGGATGTGCTCGTCACCAGCCTAGCTCCAAGTTCAGTGAGAGTTCCTGTCTCAAAGGGAATAAGGTAGAGCATGATAGAGCGGGCCACACAAGGTCCTCTTCTGGCCTCTGCACACATATGCACACATATGTGCATGCGCACATCACACATGTGCACACAAACTAAGGGGGGAAATTGCATTAATAGATTAGGTAGATGTGACAAAACCTAAAAAAAAAAAAGAGAGTTTTAGTTTTAGTCCAAGTTAATTATTTGGTGAGCCTGTTCTTGATCAGAATATAACAAAATATAGATTTGCTCTACTACACTGTTTATAATATGCAAGAAGCAATCAAAATTATCATAAAGAAACAGTAAAATATGACCCGTCCTAAGGAAAACAGCAATGGATAGAGAGTAGCTGAAATGACCAACTCAGGCGTTAGACTTAACAGATGATCTTTGGCTGTGTCAGAAATGTGGTTACAATAAGGAAAAAGTACATGTGAACAGAATTTAAGAATGTAAACCAGATCAAAGCCTTTAAACTGATAAGTATAACACCTACAACAAAAAGCTTCACAACAGAGTAGAGACAACCACAAAAAAGAAAAATGAGTGAGTTTGAAAATAAGTACCTAGGGTCTGCTAACGTAAAGACTAGCAAGAAGAAAGAGGAAAATGAACAGCTTTCTGTGATGTGTGGGACAGTATCCAATGACCTAACATCAATGCAACTGGATTAGCAGGAGGAGGAGAAAGAAGCAAGGCAGGAAAAAATAGTGGTGAAAACCATAAAAGATTCTAACAGTTCAACAATCCCAAGAAAAGTACATGCAAAGAAAGTTAAGAGCCATGTACACCACAGTCAAAATATCGGACATTAGCCGGGCGGTGGTGGCGCACGCCTTTAATCCCAGCACTCGGGAGGCAGAGCCAGGCGGATCTCTGTGAGTTCGAGGCCAGCCTGGGCTACCAAGTGAGTCCCAGGAAAGGCGCAAAGCTGCACAGAGAAACCCTGTCTCGAAAAACCAAAAAAAAAAAAAAAAAAAAAAAAAAAATATCGGACATTAAAGCTGAGAGAGAACTTTGACGCAAGCAGAGAAGAATAACCCGCTTGTGTGTGGTGGAACGGCACGGATGGCTGAGGACATTTCATTAGGAAATGTATCAGTGTGTGAAACTGCTTCTCTAAAAAGCTAAAAGGTAAAAAGAAAAAAGAAAAAAAGAGCCTCTGTCAACCTAGTTTCATATGCACTTAAAAATAATCCTTCAACAACAAGGGCAAAATAGATGTTTTTACAGTTCAAAGAAAATATTTGGTCACCAAAAGCCATAAATTACAAGAAATATTAAGGGATACCATTACGCTGAAGATAAATGATACCATATGACATAGATCTTCAGAAAGGAAAGAAAGGCCCTAGAAGTGGTTGACACATAACCAAATATAAAGTTTTCCTCTTAATTACTTAAAATGTGTATATCTACTTAATGGAAAAATAGTATTTCTCTGTGGGGTTTATTATGTATATGCATGTAGGACATAAGAAAATGCAACACATGGGAAGAGAGGTGGCAGGCTGGCGTCTATTGTTATGAGGCCCTTAGATTTCACGGGGTGTTGTAAAATATTAATTTTAAGTTTCTTATGAATGTTATGAATGTATACTGCATCCATGAACTTATCCCTGAATGCAAAATGGTATTGATTACTGAAATGTGAATTAAAATGGAGTCATAAAGATAACTATTATATTCAAAAGTGAGGAGGAAAAGGGGGTTAGAGGGATAAAAACAAATGACCACAGAAGACAAACCATAAAATGGCAACCTACATCAATGAGTACTTTAGATCCAAATAAGCTACAGTCTCTGATAAAGTGATGGAGACTGTCACAACAGACAAAAAGGTAAGGCCTGTGTATTTGATGCCTACATAATATAGACTTAAAATTTAAAGGCACACACATGTAATCATATAACCAATTTATGTAACAAGACTAGGTAATAGATAAGGTATATCTTATGGAAAAAGATACTATCAGAAATAAAAGGACATCTTAATGTAAATGATGAAAGGGCTAATTCATCTAGAAAATATAATAATCGTGAATATATATCATGAGGATGAATGTTTGTTCAGTCTTTCCTCAAAAGGTATGAAACAAAAACTGACAGAATGGAAAACAAGGGAACGCATAAACTCAAAGTCCTTGGTGGAGATTTCTAGCACTCTTCACTAAGCAGTTAAAAGAGCCAGATGAAATACTGGTAAGGATAGAAAAGCCCCCATCGAGCCTGTAATCATTAACTTTAATGGTATTTTAAAACTTCACACCCAGCAACTACAGAATGAGCAGGGTTTTTGCCAGGGTGAATACTTTGCTTCTGGGCCTGTGAAATGACTCAGAGGACAAAGTGCCTACCACCAACGTTGAGGATCTAAGGTGGTTGGGGACCCACGTGGTGGAAGGAGAGAACTGACTTTCGCAAGCTGTCCTCTGACCTCCACACACATATATTCGATGGTATGCGTGCCCCCATACTACTACTAATAAATGTAATTTAAAATTTACAGAAAAGATAGCTCAAATTCTGGGCCTACATCTAATCTTAACGCATTTTTTTAATTGAAAGAAAAATTCAGTAAACCTGTCACGGAGTTCCAAGTTCAAGGAATCAGGACCATTGCACATACTAACCAAAGTCAACTTGCATGGGAGAAAGGCAAGGACATGCCCTGCCCTATGAGGTATTTTTCACTCAGAGAAGAGGAATTGTATGCCAACACTATGGAGATCTTACTCTGTGACCTCCAGGCCAGAACAGAACACAGAAAGCTTTTGTTCTTCTCATGAAGTCTACAAATAAAGGTAACTAAACAGTGGTCTTCAGGGAGTTTTACAGGAAGGAAACATGGGTCCAGGATGATACTATGTACCATGCCATGTGTTCTGCTACTTTCAGACCATCTATACCATACCTGAGTGGTGTTGAAAAGACAGAAAATGTAGCTGAAAACAATCCTGATGTCATCATTATTAATTAGCATAGCATATGCAAGAATCCAGGTAACTCCAAAAACAACGGCAATAGATAATGTGCTAAAAATCTTCTTTAGGGATGAAACTTTTTTTGTGCTACATGAGAGAAAATAAGAAAGAAAATATGGCTTATTAGGATTCTGCTTACTAATGTCATCTCTACCCATGTTTAGCTTGCCTGTTTAGCTGTGTGTGTGTGTGTGTGTGTGTGTGTGTGTGTGTGTGTTTGTGTATACACACACTTTGCACTTTACAAGGCTCAGGCAAATCAGTCATTTAATACTACATAGGAAATTTCATGAAGAATCAACTTTTTAAGAATGGGATAATGGGATTCTGGTTGATTATTACTTAAAGATGAGCTAGTGAAGAATTCCTTTCTGTAGGGAGGTTGGGATACCTGGGAACTTCTTGTACCTTGGGTGACATGAAAATGAGGTATTTAGAAGCAGACTGGTCTCCCCTCTCATGGGAAGTCTGTACCCCCAGAATCTGGTCTTGATTATGTGACTTATTATGGCCAGGAGAGCAAGTCAGAGACTGGAAAGCAATCACTCGTGGAGTTTGCCTTCCTTTGCTGCTCTTGAGATCCCTACAGTGTTAGTGACTGAGCAAGGCAGGCCTCTTCAGGACCAGACTCCCATGTTAGCATGCTCAAAACCACCCTTTCCTTCATTTTCAGTAAAAACTTTGTAGTGCAAAATGAGTATATAGAGATGTATTTCTGTCCATTCTTTTCATCTTTTACATATGTGCTCTGAGACATTGGTCTAACACATGCCCAAAACATGTGTCTGCTATCTTTGTAAATTATGACCCTAAATTGGGCTTCCTTATGCATTGGCACCCCCATGTAAATACATATAGCCCCCCCCCAAATAAAATCCCCATGTTTCATTTGTTCAGTGAAATTGAAACTTTATTTTCTTGCTCTCCTTGCTAGTCATACATTTTTTCCTCAACTTCTTTATGTTTTATTAATTCTCATTTTTGGCTCTGCACTCACCAAAATGTGAATCTGTTGTATTAATTTATAATATCACTATATTAAGAAGCGTGAGCTGGGATAATAGAGGATTCAGAAAACCTGCACAGAGCACGAATAATCTTCCCCAACTGAAAAACTGCCACCCGAGGCCAACTAACAATCAACTGCCAGCAGCTACATACACAAGGGAATCATCCTAGCTCACCTGTCAGCGTTTGAACCTGTCCGGCTTAAACAACTACCAGGTGCACGCAATCGCATGACAAATAATGATTTGTCATTCTAAGTCATTAAATGTTGAAGAGACTTGGTTTGTATCTAGCTAATACATGAAAAAGGGTTAGCTAAGACAAATCATATACCCTTCTCATTGTTATTAGGCCAATTGAAAACCATGGACTGTCAGTCAAATTTGAGAAATACAAATTTGATTGATGTCTCTGACCCAAAATTATGATGTTCTGTATACAGGAAATATAATCTAATGTACAGTTAGGCTAAGAACCCTTCACCAAAGTCTTCCCCAACAACGTTACTAAAATGCATGTTTTAATGCTTAGCAAGAATGGTATTTTCTCCATATAGCCTTTAAATAAGAGCTATTAACCATGTATGAAAAATGACACCTTGATTTGTAAAGAACATATTGAAGATTATATTCTCATAAAAGATGGTGTTTTCCATTTATCTATCCTCACTTGTGGACTTAGTGTAAGTTCACAGATGTCCTCATAGTAAGGACACTTGGAATGGATAGAACTGCTGGATTCAGCCTGAGTTCACAGCTTCATCTGTACTATGTTCTGCTTAGTTCATGTTGTGAACTTGGGATAGGAGGTTGCAGCATGTATGTGTCCAGTGGTTTCTGATCCTTATCCAATCTAAAGCTCTTGTTGAATAACAAGAGATATTAGACATAGCAATAAGAACCCTGACTGGAGCTAGAAAAGTCACAGTACGGAGACTTGCAGTTGGGTGGGACCTGGTAAGCTACAGAATGTGGTCTCAGTGCCACTACATGTTCCTCGTTTTATGAGAGAGAATACATCTGTAAGTGAAATCTCCAAGTTTTATATACTTGCAATGAAGTTTGAAAGGTTGGAAGCAATGTGTAATTCAAGCACTGAAGGTGGTAATTTTCAAATTGAAAACGTGGATGCCAGCATCTCCCTCCGTACAGCCTTCTCATTTCTTCAAGTGGTCACATTTCTGTTTCCTGAATTTGGGGGATTTTTGAAGAGAAAATATTTTTCTTGACAGTGCACGGTTTAATTTTCTCTTGGGCCCATGTGACCCAGAAGTGTGGTATATAATGCTGTATACCACACTGGACTGCTTGGGCCCACGTGACCCAGAAGTGTGGTATATAATGCTGCGTACCACACTGGACTGCTGAGGTTAGCAGAGTGAGCAGATTCAGTTTCTCAAAATTCATTGGGAAATCTCTCCTGAGTACACATACATGTCCATGCTGTGTTCGGGCTTTGAAAACCTTTGCAGGACTTTGGGGTGTAGTGAGGTGCTGTGTTACATCTACATTAGTCTGTGTGGGCAGCTTCCCACCCCGGGAGGCTCACCTCGTCAGGTTCTGGTTGTTTTTCCACAGCACTTTGACCGTGATTGTGATGAATATAGCAATATTAGTGATGAGGATAATGGTGACAGGGACGATGAACGACCACAAAAATGGACTTTTCACAAAGTTATCACTCTTTGGAATGGCCAGCCAGCAGCTGTGGAGGAAAACAGATTATCTCAGGAGACCAAGAAAAGAACCAATACCAAAACATTATTGGCATTCACGGAACTGAAGTCCTTGCTAATAATATCCTCTGACATCTTACACATCTGAGGTCACTTTCAATAATTCAGCCCACTAGAAAGGTTGTTTCTGTCACGATTTCCTATGAGTCAATAGGGGCCAGTAGAAGGTAAATGCACTTTTGAGTCAGACAGACCTGAACTATTTGCTAGTGTTATTGTTGCTGCTTTCACTGTGGAGAGAGGAATCCCAGGTCTTAGGGCATGCAATAGGTCAACTACTGAGCTGTGATTTGCGTCAGAAATGTGCCTCCAGAAGCTCATGTATTGACCACTTGGTTCCCAGTTGGCAGCACTGTTTAGGAAGGTTGTGGAACCTTCAGGAGGCAGAGCTTTGCAGGAGGAAGTGCGTCATTGGAAGTGGGCTTTAAGGTTTTATAGCCTAGCTTCACTTCCTGTTCTCTCTCTCCTTCCTGTGTGTAGATGAAATGCCATAGCTCTGCTTTGAGACTTTCAGGGCGGCCCCATGTTCCTGCTGCCATGCCTTCTCAGACAGGGTGGACTGTTCCCCATGCAACAGAAAGCCAAAAGAACCTTTCTTAGCTGGGCGGTGGTGGCGCACACCTTTAATCCCAGCATTCGGGAGGCAGAGGCAGGCAGATCTCTGTGAGTTCGAGGCCAGTCTGGGCTACCAAGTGAGTTCCAGAAAAAAGAAACCTTTCTTCCCTAAGCTGCTTTGTGTAAAGGTATTCCATCACCATAACAGAAAAGTAAATAATACGTGTACTCCTAAGCCCACAGTCTTGAATTAGATGCTACTCCTGTCTTGTATGAGGTACCTAACTTTAGGCAAGCTATTACTTTTATTATACTTTTGGATATGTAGCTTATCCTGGCTCATAATATGAAAGGTACAAATGGCTGTATCATATTTCCAGCTCCAAATTTCACCAATGTTTCTGATGTATCCTTACAGATTTGGGCTATGCAAACATTAGCAAATACATATTTTTCCTTCATTTTCTTTAAACAAATGACACCATTCAATGAATGCTTCTGGAACTCACTTAGCGTATCTTGGAGAATATGAAAAGAAATGTCATCAATTAACATTGTACTTATTACTCTATTACTTTGATATTCTGTAACTGAAACAGTTTCCTAATGCTAGTTATTGGTGTATGTGTGTGTGTGTGTGTGTGTGTGTGTGTGTGTGTGTGTGACAGTGTGCATGTGTGTGAATTGGTACATGCCTATGGAGGCCATAAAATAACCGTGTGACTGGATCAGTTGGGCTGACCCGTGAGCCTTAGGGAGCTTCCTGTCTCAGCTTCCCAGGCATGGAGATTGCAGGTGTGTGTCACCACACCTGCCTTTTTACCAAGGTGCTGGGCACCTGCGCTTGGGTCCTCACGCTCACACAGCAAGCACTTTCCAATGGAAATGCCTCCTCAGCCCATTGACAGACACTCAAAATGTTAATACTTAAAAAGAGTTTTCAAAACTTATTTAGCTCCATTGTGCTCTTTTTGTTTTGTAGATTGTCTGTTGCTATTTCTGTTTTGATGAAGGAAGTTTGGGTGGGTTTCGCTCTTTTCATTTCTTATCAAAGTTGAAAATGATGTGGCCACCTGATAATATTGTTGAAATAATTTATTCATTTAAAAACATTTAGAGAGAACATGCTATGTGCCAGATTGTATTTTAGACAGCAAGGAATTTTCAGTAAAGAGAACTCCGTAATTTAGTAAGTTAATACTTTAGTTTAGAGATGCAGATAAAACAAAAACTAAGATTGATAATATGTCAGATAGTGACGAACATTGAGGATAAAAAATAATGTGAGCAATAAGTGTTTTAAAAACTAATACACACACATATTAGTGGAGGATTTCAATTTAATAGAGTGGTTGGGGAAAGTCTCACAGAAAAATAATACTTGAGCAAAGACCTGAAGTTGATGAGGAAGGAGAGTGTTCTAAGCAGAGATTTCATCATGTTCAAAGGCCCTGAGGTGACTGCTTTAGAAACAGAGGCTAGTGTGGCTCAGAACGGTTTAGTAAGTGCATGAGGTTTATGGAAAGATACAAACTATACTCAGGCTTTGTGGGCAATTGCTTGCATTCTGGATGAGTGGAGAGACATAACATGATCTGCTTTAGGTTGAAAAAGTCTTACCCCAGATGCAGGGATGAGAGCAGCCTTGAGCAAAAGTAGGAAACCAGCTGGAGGTTACTGCATTGTGAGGGGCATGCAATAGGAGAAATGTCAAGAAACAGTCTGGGTGAAGATTATTTAAAAGTAAGGAGAAAGACCAGGATGATGGCCCATGCTTGTACACTCAGTATTTGGGAGACTCAATATTTAGGAGATAGAGGCAGAAAGAGCAGGAGTTCAAGAACATCCATGGCTACATTAGAAGTCCAAGGCCAGTGGACCCTATCTCGACAAAGAAAGGAGAAATAGTTAATGATGGTTTGACTGTTGAGTGGAGGAGATTTCAGGGTGATATCACTGTTCTGAGCAGTTTTTAGAGGAAAGACCAGGAGGTATTAGCAGGCAGAACAGCAGGCCATTTACAAAAGTAACCAAGGACTGGAGAGATGGCTCAGGAGTTGAGTGCTGGTCTTACAGATGTCTGGGGTTTGGTTCTCAGCCACCACACTATACAACCTCCTGTAACACCAGCTTCAGTGAATCCAAAGTATTCTTCTGGCCTCTACATGTGTCCACACACAAGATGATGCCTTGGTGTCCAAATTACTGTCTGGCATATACCCACAGACATACACATATAGGGTTAAAAAGACAAAACAACTAAGTATTAAAAAATAACCAGCAACCCCATCTGGCTTGAACGTGTGCAGGCCTTGTGTATGCCGCTGCTAAATCAGTTTTCTCCAGTGGAGTCTCACTGGGTACACCAACCACACTGCCCAGTCAGGCCCAGCCCCAGGCCTGAGTAGTTGATCAACCCAAAACAAATTCAGTGGTATTTTCAAGGATTTTTGTTTGGTGTTGATTTTTTGTTTGTTTGTCTGCTTGTTTTTCTTAATGGCCATTTGGGTTTTTTTTTGCTTTGGTTTTCAGTTTCCATGGTATTTTGTTTATTTAGATTTTTGTGTGTATGTGTTTCTTGCTTATTTTATTTTTGCTTTTATTTCTTGTTTTTCTTGAGAAAGAGAGACAGAGAGACAAGAGAGAGAACACAAAGTTGCGTGGGTGGGCAGGAATGTTCTGGGAGGACTTGGGAGAGGAGAAAAATATGATTAAAATATATTTCAGGGATTTTTTTTTTTTAGTAAAAAACATAACTAGAAGCCTAGTACATTTTTGGCTTTCAATTCCTATTCACTTTCTTTCCTCTGGAGGTACAACATTATGGGATATGACTAAGAATTTTTAAATTGCTTTGCACTGGAACATTATCCTTTAAACTGTTAGAAATAGTATTTCTAATCTGAATGACCTGGGATGATGTTCAAGTCTGTAATGAACTAATAAACAAGCAGGCATGTCCGCCTTTAACAGACAGAGTGGGCCGTCTCTAAATAAGACAATGAGAATGTGCAAAGCTTATCTTAAGGATGTCCAGCATCCCTTTCGTTTCACCTGTGGATGGAGGATATCTGTTATGGTTAAATACAATGCACCCCCTGCAAATGCTCAAAGGTACAAGTTATGAGAAGCATCGTTTGTTGTGTGTGCACACTGATATGGATGTTTGTAAGCATCTCTAGTGGCCTAAGGCTAGGAAAACCTGGAAGAGACATGCATGTAGATACCAGCATCTATTGGAAAATATGTGCCAAGAAGGAACACTCTCTCTCTCCCTTTATCCTTTCCTTTAGTTCAAGAGGGACCGTGGTACTTCTGTGCTCATGGCACCCCTTATCCTTGTTATTCTGAATCAAATGACATACTTTGAGATGAACACTGCTGAGGAAGAGCAGGAGAATGGGTCCTTGTGGTGTTAACTTCTACAATTACGGGGTAGAATTTCTAGAAGAGAGTGTCACAGGATGGAGGCTGATAAAAATAAAAACATGGAGTCTCTTGAGTATCCTCCATGGACTTCAGATGTGTTAAAGGCTTTGGTTCTTTTGCCATGGACAATGGGAAGACCCATATTAACCTCTACAGCATGAACTGGGAAAACTCACCACCAGTATGTTGTAGGTCCCCATGGTAATGCCAACCCTTTTCCCATCAGAGTGTGATACAGCCCAGCTGATGACAGTATAGAGAACTGGGGTAGTGCGTTAGAGGGCTGTGGCCTGCCCTGCCTTTGTTCCTTCTCTAGACTCATACAGAAGCCAGCAGGTCAGGGAACTGGGTCAGGGCCCTGAGGTCAGTGAAGGGGAACAGGAGACATGGAGGAGGCACCAGTGGAAGAACAACCCAGGGAAACCACATTAACCACCGCTCTTTCCCAACCGATGCAGTGACGTGGCCTTCCATGGCACGTGTGTAGGACAGAAGGCAGTAGGATGATCTGGACGATCACGTTACACATCCTCTCCTCTCCTCCCATCTGTAATCATCAGTGGCCTAGTGCCGTCCTGAGCATCTAACACAGCTCAGCGAAGGACCTGCTGTAAATTATTGATAGCCCAGTGTGAATACACTTAAGCAAACTGGCCTCTCTCTCATGAAAGCATTCAGAGAAATGGGTCTAGCTCTATGCCTGGGTTACGGTAAGAAATTAATAATGGGATGAAAGTAAGCCATCCCTCCCATGATATATTGCTGTCTCTTATTTCTAATAGTGACATTTAAATTTTAAAACTCAAAATGATAATGAAATCTAATCAAACAGAAAGTCAAGGTTGTGAAATCCAGCCAGGCGGTCAGCCCTCCAGTCAGTCCTACAGCTGGAAATATCAGGTAAGTCTCTAGACACCATAGTCTTCTCTGGCGTCTTCAAGGGCCATTATGACAATATGGTTTTCAGGTGAGTTGGCATAATACTTAGAGTGGAATTTGGGCATAGGAACGGTGGGGAGATACAGGAGAAGGAGGGATATACTGCAGGCCAGCTGCTGTCTGGTGAGGGAAATACAAAGAGTGGAGCCTCAGCTCAGCTCAGCTCAGCTCAGCTTTCCTCAATTCTTCCCACATTAAAAACAAAACAAAAGAAAACAACAACAACAAAAAAACCCAGACACCATACTGTCAGGTTCTTCTGATATGAACAGTTGATTATCCATGGTGGTGGCCTAGCAAGAATCTGTGGTACATGATACCATGAAATAGTCGTCACAATCATGTTTAACATGAGGAGTTCATCTGGGTGAGATGTGGAACAAGCTTTGTGAGTTATTAAATGTTTTCAGGGTTGATTGACATCCCTGCATAGCAACCCCTGAGCAAAATCACTATAACTGCTATCCACACTCTAGAGGAAAGGTCAAGACACATGGTTACTAAGGATCATAGCTATTATTCTGGATGATTTTCCCACTAACTAAATGGACGTAATTTTAATATGAGAAACTTCAGATTTCTAAGGTCAAACAGTGGATACTTCCTTTTCAGGAATGATCATAGGAAATTTCTGTGTCATCCCATCTAAACTATGATGTACTTTTGAGAACTTAAAATACCCATCACAAAATATGACATTTAAAAAGTGAAACTTGGAGATACTTGGAGCTAGTGTCAATAAATACATATTTTACTTTTATGTCAAAGAAGCTTAAAGAGATAAAACTTACATTTCCTCTTGCCGATAGTCTAACTCCCAGTGTGAATTGTTCCCACTTTGGGCATAAACAATCCCCACCGTTACACCTACGATTATAGCTGGAACTCCTAAGTGACAAAGAGAGACAAAGAGTTAATAGTTTGCCCATGATGGAGATTAATTATAAAAGACTTCCAGTAAATTATACATCTGACCTCTTTATTTTTTTCCTCTTTGGACAATCTACTGACCGATGAGTAGAGGTAGATTAAATGTAGACAGAATTTTTCTCTGTTTTTCTTTTTTTAATTTATTTTTAGTGTTGTCTCTATATACCAATCCTATCTGATTTTTCATTCCTTTGTATCTCCGATCACAATGTTCATCACAAAATGTCTGAATTAGAGTTTCACTGAGACAATTCTTCCATTTGTCTTTGCTGGGGCACAATATAGCTTTCAAGAATTTTTTTCTTAACAAGTCAGTCATTCTGACTACTTTCTGTGAAACACTCCCATCAAAGTAGCCAGGAGATTATTCGCATCTGTTCTAAATCTAGCATAAATCAATACAGAGATGTTTAAAAAACTAACCTCTTTCATTTAGCTTATACTATGTCCAGTACACCCGTCCTGGTTCCTCCCTGAAGAAAAAGCTACTAGACAGAAACAGTACTTCATTACTCTATTTTCTTTTCCTGTACCCTGAGTGATTAGCCCTCCCTCCAATGGGTGTTTGTTTCCATGAAACAATTGCAACAAGTGAAATGTCTGAACAGTGTTGGTGCAAACCCTTACCCCATCCAACTAACGAGATGACAAGGATGAAGTGAGGGGGGAGGGGCTTCATGGTCCTAATCAGAAGGAAGTAGAGCTGGGTAGCACTGAGTCCGTTCCAGGTGAACGTCACCAACAGGAAATAGTGGAGTAAGGCGGCGATGGCTGTGCACGAGGGGTTCGGGGTGTCAACGGTGTCTCGTACAGGTATTTCGTTGTTGTCAGGGTTAACACTGATGTCACTATCACTTGTCTTTAAGTTCTTATTGGAGTTTTCGATTCCAAACACAAAGAGGAGATTAAAAATCAACATTGATGTACACAAACTGACCAACACCCAGGTTACTGAGGTTTTTCTGATTTTCCTAAAAATAAAAAAAAAATGAAAAATAAATATAAAGAACTAGGTCCTAACACAACTGAAAAAAATCAGAGCTGGAAAGATGTCTCAGTTGCAGAAGATCCAGATTCAATTCCCAGCAGTCAATGGTGTTTCCCAACTCTGAAACTCCTGTTCACGGGGACTCTGATGCCCTCTTATGGCCTATATGGGTACTGCAAGCATGTAGTGCCCTTAAATACATGTAGGCAAAACACTCATACACCCAAAAATAACAAAATAAACAAAGAATTTAAAAATCCTCAGAGAAACTATGAAGAACTAAATAAATGCATTGCTAAATATAAATCCAGTTCATGGCCTGGTGGTAAACCTTCCTTTCCTCACATCAGAAAAGAGTTTCTACAAAGCAGTGAATTCTGCCGACAGGTGGAGGTACCCACTGCATTCTGACTACAAAGAAATAATAGCTAATATCTGAAGCCAGTGGCCAGTGAGCCCTAACCCCCAGCATTTGTGCCCTCCATAGTCCTCTTCCAGGCCTGTCCTGGCCTTGATTTAACTAACAGACTGTAACTGAAAGCTGGTGGCCAGGACTGACTTATCCATTGGGTACAGTAATGCTGAGTCCTCCTTCCATGCTTTCATGACCCTTCGCAAAGTTCAACTAGAAGAACAAGAGTGCCTAGGTCTAAAGATGTCAATATACTTATTTTATACCAATAACGTCATTTTTTTTAATTTTTAAAGTTCCTTTTAATTTGTATTTATATGTTTGTTTGTTTGTTGTATGTTTGTTTGTCTTTAGGGAGGAAGGTCCCACAGAGTCAAAGTTGCCTTGGGTCCCAGCACAGGTCACACAAAAGTCCCATTATGGCCTCCTTTGCAGCTTTCTTACTGTGCTCCTTGGAGTTCTCATGCCATGGGAAAAGTCCAGCTATCCTGCTAAAGAAACCACCCAGAAATGCTCTGGGTCTATGTACATAGAGAAAGATCCAGCTGTTCGGATACCCTAGAGCAATGGTTCTTAGCCTGTGGGCCATGACCCCTCATAAGATAGCCTGCATATCAGATATTTATATTAATATTCATAACAGTATCAAAATTACAGTTATGGAGTAGCAATGAAATAGTTTTATGGTTGGGAGTCATCATAACATGCAGAAGTGTATTAAAGGGCCACAGCATTAAGATAGTTGAGAACCACTGTCCTTGAGGAACCTCCAGAGGACTCATTCCAGCTCTTGTCTGATTACCATCTCCTGGGAGAGCTTAGCTAGACTAGTCTATCCCCAGTAAGGCCCAGACTCATGAGAGGTAATAAACTGTTCTACATCACTGAGCTTGGGGCATTGGCAAACATATACAAAGGCTACATGCAGAAGAGCCTCTACATGGCATTTTCTGCCTCAAAATAGAACATTACAAATTAATAGATGAACTTGTGTTTGGATGTAGAAAAAAGTCCAGGGTTTATTTTTTTTAAAAAATCATTTGTAAGTTTTAAATTAATGCCACTACTCTTAAAAGTTAAAAATACAATAATGTGATGCATTTACAAGAAAATGCTAGGCTATTTTGCTTACATTTCACTTAAATTGTAAATCTCCTATAAACCTATAAAATTAGGCAAAAAAAGTGTTTTAAATTCAATAGATCAGTTTATTCTGTAGTTATAGTTTTATAAGGCCCAGGATGGTACTTAGCCCTGGGGAGCAAGGAGTAAAAGACACACCAAACCATAGAGAGGCCGAGGAGCCCCTTGTCTTTGTAAACTGTCCTGCAGCCTATAGCCACAACAATAAAACCCCACAAAGGAGACAAAATTAGATGTCCAGCGGAAAAGTCAGGTGAGAAGAAATATGTTCGTAAGTCCTTACTTAAAATTTAAAGAATTTTTTTCTTAAAAACAGACAGCTATGAAACAATAACTTTAGAAGTTTCACCATTGGAAAACTTCACTTATTTTAAAAATTATTTTCAAAACTTGGTTGTTCAGCAATGTTTTCTTCTTTTGCAATCCAAAAGAAGACATGTTCCATTCCACATCAAAGAGCTGCAGGATCTATGGGCTATGGGCTCGTATTGCTATTGAAACCTTTGCCTTATTTGTAACTATATGTTTACCATAACTTTAGCTCAGCCTCTTTGGGATTGTGCCTTCTGTAAAATGAGTATGTGGACTGAGTTTCCTTCTATTTTAGAGAAATTAAATTCTGAAATGAATGCTCCCAGTAAATTACAATCAGGAGAGCAGTTTGTCCCATGAAAAGCAGCCCTTTTCCTCTTACCTGGTGACAATCTGGAATATGATAGTCAGAGCCAGGCCAGCAATGGACAGAGCACAGCCAATGTTGGACAATATGTCTAGAGATTTGGGGTACTGGTAATCCTTTTTGAAAGTCTGAAAAAAATAATTTGACATAGATTTTTAAATAAGCTAGCCCAAGCATTTAAAAAAATATTAATATAAGTCAGTATTGTAGAATTACATTGGTTAAAATAACCAGCCAGAGGCCAAATGGCCAAATATGCCTTCTTTTTTTTTTTTTTTTTTTTTTTTTTAATCAAGCCCCTTGGACAGGGAAGCTTGGCCATGGACAGGCTTAAGGAAGGGAGAACGGACCTATAGGAAAAACATGAATTTAAGAGCTATTTCTTTTCCACTTATCAGCAAGAGCAGCAACTTGGACAGAAGCAAAGGAAAATGTTTCCAGACGTCAAAGTGACCTACATATGGCCAGGTATGTATTAAACGGTTCCCCTCTCTCATGGACCTCACTCTGAGTTCATCCAGTAGGATGTGCCATCTCTTTCACATGTATGCATCCTTTCCATGCTTAAAAACAGTGCTAAATTAAATATGTCCATTTCTATCCTAAGACCACATTGTAAACAACAACAACAAACTGTTTCTTTCTTTCTAGCACGTTCCCTTTTAGACCTACCACTTCATTCATCCCCTGCATCTCCCATTTTTATCTGAACTTAGCATCTATGCAAATTACACCTCCTATACAAATTGCACATTCTCACCATCAACACTGCAAAATTGGTTGTGTGGTTGCAGCGGCAGCCGAGAAATCCTGTCGAGCTCCCATCTTTTTGGCAGCCCCGTGTGTCCCAGTCCCTCGTTACGAAATTCCAGTAGACACAGGCATAGGAGTGAAGCTGGAATTCTCTTCTGTCATACTGTGAATTGGTGACATGTTCAATGCTTAATTGGATAGGGAAAAAAAATCTAATAGGATAAGAGTCCCAAGAGAAGCAAGTACATGTTAAGCATTAATGTCTTCCTTGTAGACTAAAGAAAGAATAAGGGCATAAAAAGGCAGGTGTGGTAGCATATAGCTAGAATCCAAGTACTTATGAAGCTGAGGCCAGTGGACTGCTCCAAGTTCAAGGCCAGCTAGAGCTGTATAGTGAGAGTTTGTCTCAAAAGCAAACTAAATAACCACCCAATCAAAGAAAGTACATAAGGATACAAATCAATTCACTTTCTCTTTAGATAGCTTGTCAGAAAATTAGGTAAGATTTAAATGGTTACTTCAAAAGAGCTTTCAAAGAGATGTTCTGTAGAGTCCTTTTTGTCTTATATCATGGTTAAATTTTTTAAAATTAATTTATTGATTTTACATCCCGACCACAGGCAGCCTCCCCTTCCTCCTCTCCTACTTCCTCCCCCATCTCCCTTCCCCTCAAGTCCCCACCCTCCCTCAGTATTCGCTCAGACAGGGGCAGGCCTCCCATGGGCTTCAACAAAGCATGGTATATCAAGCTGCCAAACCCCTCCCCCTGTATTCTGTCTGGGCAAGGCAACCCAGCATGAGGAATAGGTCCCCAAGAGCCAGTCAAAGCACCAGAGACAGCCCTGCTCCCATTGCCAGGAGTCCCACAAATAGACCAAGTTACACAACTGTCACCTATATGCAGAGGGCCTAGGTTAAGAACAATGACATCAGGGAATTTGAAGGCAAATGGATAGAACTAAAAAAAAGAAAAACCATCCTGAGTGAGGTAACCCAGACCAGAAAGACAAACAAGGTATGTACTCACTCATAAGTGATATTAGCTGCAAAGTAAAGGATAACCATGCCACAATCCACAGACCCAGAGAGACTAGGTAACAAGGAGGGCCCAAGTAGGAGATGCATGGATCTCCCTGGGAAGGTGAAATAGAGATCTCCTGGGTGGACTCTGAGTAGGTGGGCATGGGAACTCTACAAGGAAGTGCCTACAAGGAAGGCCCCAGCTAAGACTCCTGGCAGCAGCGGATGCATTATCTGAACTGTGCATCCCCTGTGATCAGATTGGTGACTACCCTCGTTGTCAGTAGAGAGCCTTCATCCAGTGACTGATGGAGGCAGGTTCAGAGACCCATGGCCAAACATTGGGCCTAGTCCTACTGAAGAGAGGGAAGAAGGATTGTAGGAGCCAGGGGCCTCAGGGACTTCAGAGGAAAACCCACAGGAAAGGGTAGCCTGGCTCTTGGAAACTCACAGAGTCTGAACCAACAACCAGGGAGATGGCATGGGACTGTAGAGTTCTTTTATTTAAATTATCTCCGGTTTTGTAATTAAGAGGAACCAGATTTTTAAAATTTCTATTCATGGGGAGACTCACCGTGGGATTAAATACCATTTGCACAGAAACATCCGGATTTTGGTCGCTTGCATTTATTTTGCCTGAGATAATTTTTTGGCTAAAATCTGATGTAGCGGTGAAAGTTTTTGATTGGAAAAGTTTGTGGTTTTGATACACTACAAAACCACATGAATTTTTATCTGTGGAGAAAACAGACATTAATATTCAACAGATGTACCTGGTGGTGAGCAAAAATAAAGGTTTCAGGTCATTGCGGAGCTGCATGGTCGCTTCATATTTGAATAAGGTACAATATAAAATAGTTCACCTGCTGAGTTTTTACTTGATTACAATATAGTATGGTAATGTTACAGTATGCATATATAACATTGCTGTGCACAGCCATTGGTTCATAACCACCTGTACAATGCAGGCCATGGGAACCAGTATGTCTCTTTTGGGGCTGGCCATCAGGACATTCTCTTGGCTTTTCTGATCTAGTAAATTTTAAGATTTCATCTAAATAAATATCTTACCCCAGGTCCAAGAGTCAGGGATGCTTCACAGACTTGAAGGAAGAGGAGTGTTACTAGACTTGTTGCATTTCCCTATTCTATTTATGAGCATTAGATCATATTCTTCGTCCAATCATATTTTCACATGCTTGCCTATGCTTCAATTATTTCTATGCAATTAAAGTCTCTATGAAAACCCAAAGGATGGAGTTCAGAGAGTTTTGGAATAGCAAAGTATGTGGAGGTTCCTGAGTGTGGTACACTCCCAGAGAGGGTACCCAAACTCTGCACCCCTTCACTCATACCTCATCCTGTGCTTATATTCATATGTATCCTTTGTAATAACCCTTATAAAAAACTAGTAAATGTGTCTACTTGAATTATGTGAGTTGCTAAAGCAAATTAAAGCCAAGAAGAGGATTATGGAAACTCTAGTTTACAATTGGACAATCATAAGTGAAGACAAAACTCTCTGGGGCTTGTAATTGGCAGTGTGTGTGTGTGTGTGTGTGTGTGTGTGTGTGTGTATTGGGGGGAAGGAAAGGGAGAGGGGAAGGGGAGAGGAAAGGAGGAGAGGGAGAAAGGGAGGGAGGGGGGAGAGAGGGAGAGAGGGAGAGAGAGAGAGAGAGAGAGAGAGAGAGAGAGAGAGAGAGAGAGAGAGAGAGAGAGAACACCTTGGCATACAGATCTATGTTGTAAGCCTATTTATAATAGGCATAATTAATATATGCAACCCATGGTTGGCTAATCGCTAATTTTCCGCTCATAGATTTCTTCCCAAGTTTCACTTTTCTTATCTCCTATATGGGGATGTCACATTTCTGCCTATTTTGTCTCAGTTATAAACATGTTGCTTTCTATGCCATAAGATAGGAGGCGGGACCTATGGGTAGACCCAGCTTTTGGTACCTCCTCCATTAGCTCAGCATTGAGCAAGTAATAGCAAAGAGCTACTGTCTGTCAAGATGGCTGTGCCTAGAGAAGCTTCCCTGAGGTCTGCCTGCCACTTGATGACATCAGGGCAGATGCCTTAGGTCACAAAGCAACAAATTTGACGGAAGCTTTGGGTCTTGGCACAGGCACTCCTCACCATCCCTGCTCTGACAGTCATCAGCTATCTCAGGGCTGGGGCGTTATTGTGAAACCGTTCTTTTGGAACGTTCGAGAATGGAGGCATCACAGGTCCTGTAGGGCTACAACTGGGGAAGTTGTACCTGCCTGGCCATGGCAGTGGTCAAACAGAACTAGCCGAGGAATTCTTCTTAACCATTTACACAGCTGCTAGCCCCATGCAAGATAGCAAGAGAAATAATAGAAAGTGCACATCTTTCGTTGTGTGCTGTATGTGTGCATGGCCTAGTCACACATCTGTACGTGAGTATACACACCTGTGCATGCATGCTGAGACCAGAAAAGGACACCAAGTGTTCTGCTCTATCACTCTCTAATTACTTTCTTGAGACATGGTCTCCCACTGAACCTGGAGCTAACGAGTCCCAGAATTCCTCTTGTCCCCTCATCTCCTACAGTTTTGGGCTCAGGCATCCACACCTGGCTTTTTACATGGGTCCTGGGGATCCAAACTCAGGTCCTCGTGCACACAAAGAAAATGCTCTCACCCGTTGGGTCATATCCCCAGCTCCTAAATGTACATTTTAACAGAATAATTGCATACACTGCATTTACTCTCTCTTTCATAAGTGATATGACAAAAATGGCAGCCGTGAGCCATGCCTATTCCATCACGTGACTTGAGAAGGAGACAGGCAATGTCCTGATGGTCTCTTGGTCACTGCTTTGCCAGTTATTCTTCTCTAGCCTCTACCTGGGAGGGAATGTATGGCTTTCTCACGTTCTTCACAATAAACTGTCCTCACCAAATCTTTCCCTCCTGGATACTATATGACAAAATTCACTCTATTTTATTTTATTTTGTAGGAATAAGCCATTTTAATCCACCAAAAACAAATTTATGTTTATGATTTCTAAAAGTAAAATCAGACTTTTCCAACCCTTAAACTTTGCATTTAATAATATCTTCTAAGCAAAACACAGATGCTGGGGAGGAGAGTCAGTTTTTCTCAGGGATGGGCTCCCCGGTAAGTTATCCAGTCACAAGTGGTCCGCTCTAAACACATCTGCATACGAGCAATACTAAACGGACTTTGTAGTTTGTGTGTGCGTGTGTGTTCTTATTGTTACACACACACACACACACACACACAAGTCAAGAGTTTGAGAGGCAGTAGGAGGGGACACAGGAGGAGTTGGAGGGAGAGAAGGGAAGGGGTGAAAACCAGTCATTTCAATACAGTACTCATGCATGAAAATCTTGAAAAAAAATTAAATGTAAATAAAAGATAAAAAAGCAAAAGCAAAATACAGATGTTAAACCAGCACTTTGGATTTCTATTTTCTTTTTTAAATAAAAGACTGGCATGCTTGAGATGAAACTGAAATTCGTACAAGCGCATGGATTCTTTTTTAAGAATTAGCGTTCCTGCTCACTCTTCCCCTCAGTGCTATAGAATTTTGAGTATCTGTTACAAAAATCATAATTTTTACAAATACTTAGATTTCTTAGACTAACTTATATTTGCATCTTGTTGTTTTCAAGTCTCCACATTTTTTAGCTATTCCTTTTCTACACCTCCTCCTTCTCCCTCTGTCGGCTTTAAAGGGTAGAGGCTGGCTTCATTGTTTTTCATCGAATCCATTTTCCATTTTGTTGATCAAGCCTAGCATTTGTTAATTTATAATTTTATTCACTTATATCCTTATGTTTATTCATTCTTACTCCTAACTTTCTTTATTTTACTTTTATTCTTCTTCAGATGAGTGTAAGAGTCTCATAGAAATACAGATCTGTATGCCTGGCACTATTATTTCAATCTGTTACTCTCCAAGGTGTTTTTGGAATGCAGAAGGATTCTCTGTTACCTGAAATAGTAGAACTGAGATTACTGTAATGTATTAGAGCCCAAACACACTCAAACAAAATTATTAGGTGTAAAACTAAGCTAGGATTATTCCTCCCTTCATGGATTTCAAGTCAGTAATCCCTTGAATTTGAATGTATTTACAAAACAATGCAAAAAAAAAAAGGTTCAAGACATACTTTGCCCAGTATTAAGCAAGATCTGAAGCTCAGTCTGTCCATCTGGATTGAGTCTGTCTGCAGTTTTATTAACAGATGTTCCACCAGAAACTAGAGAATCACTCGATCCTACAAGAAAAGGAGAAGTAGAATTTTAAATATCTGCATATTTAAGTTGAATGAACCAGGAACTGTTTGTGATTGGCAGCGGACTGCTCTTTACTGTTCCAAGTGCAGGGGACAAACAGCTTACCTCTCTGTACAGAGAAGAGAACACTTGACCCCGTACCATCGCCTCGAGTAACTGACTGGACTGCTACGTTCGGCTCCACCACTGATTCGTCACCCAGAGAAAAGGAGTAAGACTCCATTTGCTCAATAAGCCTGCAGCCAATGAGACATCACAATGCAGCATTTTGTCATAAACTCAGAGGTGTGTTGTCTCCCTCATTACATTAGAAAAGGCGTGAGCACACAACCCCTATAGTCACGGTGACGTGACAATTACCTGTACGTATGTGGATTTGTGTGTATTTACCTAAATATGTGTCTGTCCTCTTCACCAGAGTCTTAGCTTATCACATGTAATTTTTAAAATGGTATGGTGGTTACCCTGCAAGTTTTGTGCCCCCATTGCATTAGCATGTCTTGCAGGCAGGGCAGCATTGTCGAGAAGAGGCTTTGTGGCTGGGCTGGTGTTTAGGTTTCTCCTTTGGTAATTAGTGTGCAGAGTATTTTTGTAACAAAGATGCTAGCACGTCGATGTGAAGGCTCTATGTAGGTACCAGCTCAGCTTCTCCGTGTTCAATGAATTTTGTAAGTATTGTCTTCAGCAATGGGGAGCAATTGCCTTCAGTTTGTGGAGAGCAACCTACAGTCTTGGCAACAGCCTGGAAGCTTCATTTGATAAAAATTTGTGGGAGTAAGCAACCATTATCTAATTTGACTTAAGGCCACAAGATAGAACGAACTCATACCCGACACAGCTTGGGTGACCAAGAACCTGATACAAGTTAGCCCAGGGATCTAAGGTAAAACCAAATACTACTGCTCTAAAAACAAACAAAAATATAGCAATAAAGTGACTCCTAATGACATTCTGCTCCACTCATAAATCCGTACTTTGCTCAGCCACCATCAGAGAAGCTTCCTCCTGCAGCAGACGGGAACTAATATAGACATTATGCAAAGACAAATTTTGGAACACTCAGCCCTAAATGGGATGTTTCGATCAAATTCCCCCTCTCAGGGTTCAGGGAACCCCACAGAAGATGAGGCACAAAAATGTCCCCCCCCACCCTCTCTCTCTGCCTCCATCTTGTGGGATAAGATGTAAGCTCTCAGCTTACATCATGCCTGCCTGCCTGCTGCCATTCTCCCTACCATGGTGGTCATGGACTAACCCTCTGAAACTGTAAGCCCTCCATTAAATGCTTTCTTTTATAAGTTGCCTTGCTCACGGTGTTTCATCACAGCAATAGAAACAGTAACCAAGACAGTCAGGATAACTGAAGTGGGTAACTAAAGAAAGCTTCCTAGAGCAAAAGTGCAAACCAATGGGAGATGCATAGAGTAGGTAGTGTTAGGGAGGCAGTCTTACATCTCCAATTAGGCAACTAATATTATATTGACCTTCAATATAACAAGGATCCGGGGTTATAGATCAGCCTTTGCAACCAGTATTCCAAAGGAGAAATGAAAGCCTAACCTCATTGATTGTACCAAATTACTGCCACCAGCAGAAACCCTATTCAGAGCCTCAGAGCTTTGGCTACCTGGAGATTCTGCCCGTCCCAGTTTAGAAGAGGAGAGTACATACTTTACTATGACAACTTGATGGGGTTGAAGCCTGGCTAGATAGAGTCTTTCTTCCCTATCATTCTCCTCCCTTTTACTTTCATCTTTCTTATTTTCACTTTCCCCCTAAATAAACAGACTAGAAGGAGAATTCGGTAGCCGAGGGACATAAAAAGAAAGTATGAGTAGCAGAAGGCAGAAGTAAAAGTGAGATGGGTGGCTGAGAACTGGCTTAGGAAGAGATCTTGCACCTAGGCCTAGCTCAAGAGATGGGAGTTCGTAGATCCAGGGTTGCCCTGAGCAAATTTGGTTTCCTCCCCTTGAAAGAGGGAGAATGAAGGGAGAGGTCACTGGCAGCTCATCAAGAGTACAGCTGCCCCTCAGTTTCTACAGGGGATTGACTGGTTCCAGGGCCCTCTAGGCCTACGGACATTGGATTCTGACAATGCTTAAATTCTTGCATAAAATGATGCAGGGCTTACCTATAAATCTATGCCTTCATTTCTGTATACTTAAATAATATCGAGATTACTTATGAAATCTATCAATATAAATTGTATCTAAATTCTTGCTCTAATGTATTGTTTAGAGGATGACGACAAGATGTTCAGCTCATTTTTTTTTTTTTTGAGTAATTTCAGCTTGTAGTTGGTGGGATCATAGATATCGAAGTCATGAACACAGAGGGCTTGAGTCTCCTGAGAACTGTGAGGTTAATGGAAGAAGTAAAAGAATTGGGTAAGTGAATGACAGAAGGGTCAGAGTCCATGAGAGCTTTGCAAATACCACATGGTAGAAGGTGAACCGATGGACCACAGTCAGAAAATGATGGGCTGGAGACAGAGCGTGAGATGAAGGAGAAGTGGAGACTGGTTGAACAGCTTTGTAGTTCAGTGCAGTCTGTGTTTGAGGTTTATTTCTCCTCCAACCACCGTTTTTTAAGCCATTAGCATGTTACGCATAAATTACACAAGGTTATCTTTTTCTCTATACATAAGCCAGTAAATGTATAATTGTTTCTTAGCAAGGTATTGTCATCTATGTCATAACCTATAAAACTCTCAGATAAATCCTACATTTTCCCTCTCTCTTACCAAACACATTCCCCCACCCCTTATTCTAGCAATGCTCCGCTACTGCAGATCCTTCTCTGACTAGCAGTGGGAAGGCTTCCTCTGGCTTTCATTTCTATTTTCAGTGAACATAGACTCTGGAGCTCATGGTCACCTCCTTCCCCACTTTAGGAAAAAAAGAGGTACCTTCAGCCCCATGAGAAGGATCGAACCTCCTCTTGGAATCTGAAGTCATGAAATGTACCAGTCAAACTGTATACATGACCTCTGCCCCTTCTGTCAGAACTGTGGTCTTTTGAGTGCTGTTTCACATGTACCCCTTTTCTACTTTGAGGGTGTAACCCCAAGTAGATGCTGGCTGTACTCAGTCAAAAACTGAAGAGTCACACGGAGGAATGTCCCTTAAGGATATGAGGTCATACAAATAATGATTCTGTACAGAAGGTTGATTGTCCATCATACTAAAAGACTTAACATCATCTGAAGTCTACCAAACAGAGACTTGGTTAGGGAAAAGCTCACTCACTGCAGTGGGTTATTTTTAAACAAGAGTTTATGTAGTGTGCACATGTGCACACATGTGTGGCATGTGCAGGGCCATGTTATATGTGAGGAGGACCTGTGAGGGTATGTCAGGACGAGTTAACTGAAGGAGGAAAGACTCTCTGCTAGAGCAGGCAGCCCCTTCCAGAGGTGGCCAGAAGTAAAGAGGACGGACGGAAAGACAGTGCTTCTTGCTCGCCGTCTTCACCTTGCTGGCCAGTGCGTCTACTTTGGTGTTGCTGTTGCCATTTTGTGTTGATATTGGAACCCAGCTTCTCAGGCCTTCCAACTGAACTGAGGACCAGCAGTTCTCCATGTGGTGGTATATTGTGTACCCTAATAAACTTGCCTGAGGATCAGAGGACAGAGGCTGCCACTAGATTAGACACAGAGCCAGGCAGTGGTGGCACACACCCTTAATCCCAGCACTTGAGATCTCATGCCTTTGCACACATGCCTTTAATCCCGGGAAGTAATATGTCTGGGCAGAGAAAGGTATATAAGGCGTGAGGAAACAGGAACTCACTCTCTCTTTAGGCTGAGGAATTTGTAGAGCTAAGAATTAGTGACTGGCTGTTCTGCTTCTCTGATCTTTCAGCTTTTACCCTGATATCTGGCTCTGTTTTTTTTTTTTAAGACCATCTAAGATTCGAACAACATCTCCATGAATCCTTCAGGCCTTCAGCAGGACTACTGAGGCATCCAGCTATGGACTTCTCAGCCTCTGTAGTGTATACACAGCCATTGTTGTCCCCCTAACCCATATTGTGTAAGTCAATCCAGTAAATACACATTTGTAATACATATTCTGTCTGCCAATTCTGCTCCTCTAGTGAACCCTAATATACCCGTATGATGCAATAATCTAGAATTATGGTGTACATGTATAGATATTCATATTTTTAAAAATATCTTAAACTATTAAATGATAATAGATTAATATATTATGTAATTACTTGTATGTATGAATGCATGAATATATATACATAGAGAAAACATTTGGAGTATATGCTAACCAATTAATAAAGGTAAATAATTACAAAGAATTTGCCAAGTGTATAATTTCTCGTTTTTCTGAAATAAGCATACTTACATGTAAAAGGGGGTTTAAAACAGTGTACTTTAGTGAGGGGCCTCTGTGAATAAATATGATTTTTTATATAAATATACAATCAAAAGTCATCAGGAACATAGCCTTCATAAGAGAAAGCAAAGGAGGGGAGTTGGATTTCTTTTTCTTTTTTGAAGTAGCTATAGGAAAACTGGAAAAAGCTTATCAGTTTTTGGGAAGAGCGCTGAGGTGTGAGCTGGAGGCTGACAGTGTGCTGTATCTGGGAGCCGGCTGCTTTCTGCGGCGCCGTGCACCAAGAAGGGAGCTGGAGGAGCACCTCTGTGCAGAGGTTGCAGCCTTGACCGCACCCAACCCAGGTTAAGGGAACAAACATCCCAGTTCTCTTTTCCTCCTAGCCCCCCCCCCCCCCCCCCCCCCGGAACCAAGAGGTAGCACATATCACTCCATGTAGGAGCAAGATCATGTGGGAAGTCACGGATTTTCTCTTGATTCCTAAAGCATCAGGCAGTTGTGGCACCCCTGAGAGATACAGGTCCTCTATTTGTGCTTTAACCTAAGAAGGTAAGTGGTACTTCCCAAACTGTGTTCCAAACTGTTGCTTACGTGGAAAAGGAGTCCTCATTAATCACAGCAGCTTTCTGAAAAACATCTTCACTGGCATCCAGAATCTGACTCACTGTGGTTATAGCGACTCTTTTTGCCTGGGAGGGAGAAGGCATATCACCGAAGATATGTGTCATGTATAATCATTACTACTATCATGAGGAACTATCATGGTAGAAAATAACATGATTAGCATGATAATCCAAAGGAAAAAAAGTTTAAATCAAAGTTTCAGTTTAAGACGTATATAATATAAAGGAAGGGGCCAAGATAAGAAGTAAAACCATAATAAAGCTGGTGAAGTAGGAGGTTTAGGATTTTGAGTTTGACCTCATGATAAGATCATTCACAGCCCTTTTCCATCCATAAGAACAGAAGAGCAAGTGCTTGTCTAAAAGTAGACACAAATATGGCTGCAGGCCTGCCTGTCCAAACATCATAGCTCACAATGCTCAGCATGACTTATCAGTTGTACATATATAACTATCAGTAAATTATCTTTAGTTTCTTACATTTGAAAACTCAGGAGTGAGACGGAGAGACAATGGCTAGGCATTTCATTCCTGTGTCTTTGCTGACTAATTTTTCTATTAACTCTACAATCGGACGTGCATATTCTTTGAATTATGTCTTCCATTATCTTATTACTTAAAACCTACTTCTCAAGGGACCTTTGGTAGTCAAAACAATTTTTGAAAGAAAATATTTAAAGACTACAAAAGAAAGGAGCCCCTGCTGATATACTTCATATTGATGGCTTACCACCCTGCTGACCAATACAAACACTCCATTGTCGACAAATGTTGATTATACTTCTCGTTTTTATGTTTCAGAATTTAGCAGGCCATGATATTAGACATGTAAACTCAGTTTAGAGACTCTTGAGAAAGCCAAAGACCAGCCTGAGAGGATGCTTGGCACAAAGAGAGCAGAGCTAAAGGCCTATTTCAGGACAAGTGTTTAGGAAAACTGTTTATTTGGGAAAGGACATGTATGTCACAGTCTAATACAATTGCTAAACTGTATATGATAAAGCTAGAGACCTGTTCGTTCCAACTCATGCTGGAATATTTAATATAATAACAACTATCATGTCAATCCCAGAGGGTGTTTAGACAGGGAGTCCTCTTTCAATTTCTTTGTGCATCTCCCAGAAAGAGTACTCTGCCCTATGGTCTTAACTTAAATACCACCCAAATCATAGGATAAGGAATAGTATTTGAGATGCCCCTCACCCAAGGCCCTGCACATGCTAATGAAACACCACCAATAGGCTACAATCCCAAACCTAAAATCTCCAATTTTACCTGTTCTTCAGCCCCTCTGGTTTCATTGAAGATCTGTCCAACCACTATAGCGGCAGAAGTGATGTTCTCAGCAGTTAATTGATTGGCATCAGCTGTTAAAAACTGGGCTTCTGTAGAAATATTGTTCGATTTTGTTGTGATGCTGTCTATCTGTTTAAAAGGATTTTTTTTTTCAAAAAGTCGAATTTATACAAGTGTTCATAAACATTTTGCAAAGACTGCAGTTGAGCAACCTGAAATTTAGGTGAGCCTCAACCTCCTGAGCATCACACCCTCCGAGTTTTTCTTGTTTACTTTTTTTTGTTGTGTAAACAACACAAAGAGCAGAGATTTTCCTCATTTTTCACCACTTGCTTGAATTATATTAAGACTAACGGCTATAGTCATGCCACTGTGTAACTGTGGGTCAACGCATGTGGAGAGAATGAACTCAGTTTTACACTAGATGGCACCATCGCTTCAAAAATCAAACCAGTACTCACTTGTAAGGAGTGGAGACAAATTCTCTCAGCAGACAGAATGAAAAAACAACAGCAAAAAATAAACAAACAAAAAACTGTCGAATTCAACAGCCAAGTCTCTGTCATGTGCTTGGCACTCTGATGTTTTAAGGTGTGATCATACAGAACACATAATGGGAAATGGCTCTGTAAACTGAGCTCCCATGTAACACTTAAGGACTTAGACAGGTTTACACATCTTGGAAGCTGCAGAGTTGAGAGTCAAACACTGACTTGTCAGATTCCAGAATCTGCCCTCTTTCTTTCAGTGTGTGTGACTGGCAGCTACCTACACATCCTGTTTCCCATTCCCAGCCCACCCACACCCTGCCCATCTGTGATCAGGGAGCCGGTGTGGTTTCCTGTGGATTTTAAATTCAACAGTGGCTTTGTAGTGGCTTGGCAATGGTCCCTAGTCAAAGCATTTCATTCCTCAGAGCTGTACTTTCCCTCACTTATAGTAATACTTATCTGTGGTGTTTAAAAATTAAAAATGATTTAGAACACTTAGTAGTATACACAAAATGTTTTAAATGTTACAGACAAATAACCAATTAACCAAAATTTTGTTTGTTTGTTTTTGTTTGTTTGTTTTGTTTTGGTGTTACAATGATATAGAAGTGATTTACTCAATACTAACAACACATTGAATTTTTAGTTTAATCTTTTCCCATACACTAAAGATTTGCAAATGTGCTACAGTTTGATTCTGAACAACAGCAAACCACAGCTTCCGGTCATCCAAAACATGATGAAGTTAAACAATGGGCGACTTTAGAGAATGTCATGTGGGTCAATCATGATGTCACATAGATTAGGTGAATTAAGTACATCTTAAACTTACAGTGGACTTATTAGGTCTTAACTCTATCTAATGTCCAGGATCCTCTGTATTTGATAGCAGTAAATGCTCACCAGCCATAATGTCTTTAGTATGGAAATGGTATCCAATTTGATAAAGAAGATGTGACATGCTTGCACACAGAAGTGCCCACATCAAAGTTTACAGTGTCTTCCTGTTCTTGCATGATCCAATGAGTTAGCACTTCCACGCATGCTCAGTTGCCTCTATCCTATAATTTCATATGGATGGGAGCATATATAGCCATAAATCCTTATTTTAGTAGCTCATAGATACAGCCCTGAGACCAGTATCAATCTGGAGTTGTCTGTGTCTAAGGGTCATTGTTCATATCATTTTTTCCATTCATTTTGATGGAGTAGACCACCTTTGGTTTCTGAAGTCAGGGGTCTATGTTCAGTCAATACTTGAACAGTCTGCAAATATTTTCTAGACTACCATTTGCTGAAACATTCTGAAATAAAATGTCAACATTAAACAGACGTTGACTTTAACCAAATAAGAAGGATTTAACTGACTGGGTTTTCTTAATTTACAATTTGAGAGTTTTAAAAGTATTGATTTGACCATCAGGCACCTGAAGACCAAACAGACTGGCCTAGACTCAGAGCATCCCCCAAATGCCCACCAGATGGACTAGAAAGCATACCTGCATTTCCAGTGTCTCCAGATTTTCCGTGCAACTTCCTCTCATTGCATTTTGTAAATATATCTCTCCGTACTCAGAAACAGTGCACAGTCGAGTTGCTAAAGGAATCCCGGCTTTAATAAGGAGGAGAAATGAGAAAAAGTATATAAAGATAGATACAGTGATCCCTGCATACTTGCTCCATGCCAGCGTGACTCTGCTGCTTCTCCCAGGATGAGCATTTACTCACTCTTGAATCTGGGCTGGCCTGTGACTGACCTTGACCAATAGAGTATGGTGGAAATACATGACTCCCAGCACCCAGGCCTCAAAAGTTCTCTCAGTTTCAGTCACCACCCTTCTGGGATGTTAGAATGCTGTCCTGAGGTACCATAAGAGGAAGTGGGTCTATAACTACTGAAAGACAGGCCATGTGGTGCTGACTTGAGGTGCTGTGCCTAACAGCTAGCATCATGTTCCTCAAATGAACATTCTAGCTGCCACAACCAACCCGTAGAGCTGTGAGAAACCTAAAGCTTTGTTGCTTTAGGTCAAGAATTTGGGGTTGTTTTAACACCCAGGATAGAAAAGAGCAACAGTTGCTGCTGTATTCTAGGCAACTGTCTTGATCTTGAAAAACTGGACTTCGTACAAGGACCAGTTAGTTACTATTTGCTTCCTTCTTTGTCTTCAAGAAAAGATTTACTTTCCAACATGTAGGAATGAAATGACTTTGAATTGGACACAATGAAGATAGACGAGGCTGAGACCAGAATCAGTATGAAAAATTCCTACTAGCTATTAAATATATGTTGATCTTTTATGTCTATGCAAATCTGGATAACTCCTCAAAGACAAAGAATTCCAGGGTATTGCAGCAACTGCTGGATGTTCTACTGCCTCTCAATCAGCAGTTCTTTGGGCAGTTTTCTTTTCTCAGGCTATCACCTGAACTTTCCACCTCATAGTCCTCCAATCACTAATCATTATACAACATCTAAAGACAGAATCATAATTAGAAGGACAGGTGAAACGTTTTCCTCAGGATCAGTATGGAAGCAGCTGCTTTTGGAGAAATGGCAAGAAATACTGATATCAGAAATTTCTTTAATAACACTTAAAATAGAAGGTTGGAGTTTTCATTCATTTATATGATGACTCCACCTCTACTGCACGACATAAAACTTTTTTTTTTTTGGTTTTTCGAGACAGGGTTTCTCTGTGTTGTTTTAGTGCCCATCCTGGATCTCGCTCTGTAGACCAGGCTGGCCTCAAACTCACAAAGATCCACCTGCTTCTACCTCCTGAGTGCTGGGATTAAAGGCATGTACCACCACCGCCTGGTGACATAAAAGTTTTAACACACACAGGATTTATATCTTTTAAGCAGCCATATGTCAAGTGTGTCTCTTTCAATATTCACAGAAATATGAATATACTCAAACATCATTGAAATGCGTGATAACCACTTGTTATATAAACTAAAACAAAGAGAATTCTTAATACAGAATTAAAAGTGAGTTTGTTAATGGTTAAAATACATATCTTTAAAATGATATGGACTCAGTCTGAAATTCAAAGATATATATAATAAACATTTTCATAATGGTTGCTCAAATCAAATGAATGTCAAATAAAAGATGATAATATGACTCTCTTATCCCGCTCTCCAGGTATTATACCAAACATCTGCAATGACCTTCATGGATATATTACTGACACTTGCTTTTCCAAATCATAGCACACAGTTATGTTTTGTAAGTTGTACCTGGTTTATAAAACATAGAAAAGGTATATATAATGTAGAAATTGAAGACAACAGTCATTCATAGGTACACTGTAACACAAATCTTAAAAGGTCTTGTTAATAAAAAACACCCAGCACCAGATATTAGGGTGAAAGCTGAAAGATCAGAGAAGCAGAACAAGCCACAGCCAACCTCACCTTGCCAACTCCTCAGCCAATCTTGTTTCCTCAGACTGAAAGCCTCTAAGTCCTAATCAGAATGGATCTCAGATGAACTGCTCAAAAAAGTTGCTCGTTCCTGGTCCTCATGCCTTATATACCTTTCTGCTTCCTGTCATCACTTCCTAGGATTAAAGATGTATCTCCTTCCCAAGCAAAGACATGAGATCACAATTCCTGGGATTAAAGGTGTATGCCACCACTGCCTGGCTCTGTTTCCAGTGTGGCCTTGAATTCACAGAGATCCAGATGGATCTCTGCCTCCCTAGTGACAGGATTAAGAGTATGTGTCACCACTGTCTGGCCTCTATGTCTAATCTAGTGGCTGGCTCTGTCCTTTGATCCCCAGATAAGTTTTATTGGGGTGCACAATATATCACCACAGTACACTATACACTATAGTATGGTCTATAAAATATGCATAGTAAGAACAAATCTATTGAAGTCCTCCTTTTGCTTTCTCAGATATTAATCAAAAGGCTTGTGCTGTCTTGTTTTATGTCAACTTGACAGAAGCTATAGTCATCTGAGAGAAAGGAACCTCATTTGAGAAAATGCTCCCCTAAGATCTGGCTATAGGCAGGCAGGCTTGTAGGGTATTTTCTTAATTAGTGATTGATGGAGGAGGGCCCAGTCCCTTGTGGGTGGTGCCACCCCTGGGCTGTAGTTCTGAGTTCTATAAAAAAGCAAGCTGAGAAAACCATATGGAGCAAGCCAACAAACAGCACTCCCCCCATGGCCTCTGCATCAGCTCCTGCCTGTCCTGCTTGAATTCCTGCCCTCACTGCTTTTGATAATGAACTGTGATGTGGAAGTGTGAGTGAAACAAACCCTTTCCTCTCCAAGGTTTTGGTCATGGTGTTTCATCACAGCAATAGTAACCCTAACTGTGAGAAGGCTGGATCATGAATATGCGAGTAATCACTTAGAATAAGTAAGAAAGGGACACAGGAGAGAGAGATTCCTACAATGTATTTAGAATTTCAGTGTAGTCTGGAGATGCACAAAAGTGAATATCTAAATGTGAAATTCTCCTCTCTGTTACTGCTCTACCAAACATTATTTATAAATGATTTAAAAGTGACTGCATTCTTGAGGCATCCAGTTCTATAAGAAATGAGGGCTACCAGCAAAATTAATAAGATACAAATTAATGCAATCCAGGGACAGGTAAGACATTTAGATAAAAAATTACATGACTAGTAGACTTTAGTTATGAGGAAGGAGCTCTATGGATGTACAAAGTCTACACTCAGAACCTATTACCTAAAGTGGTACTGATATAAGTGATAAACATTCTGGATCTTGTCTGGAAACATACTAGTAACAGGATTCCTTGATTCTAGGAACGTCTCAGTGCACATAGGGTTGTCATACTGATGAAGGTATCATGAAACTAGAAATGTACCAAGATGCATAACCAAAATGGCCAAGGAAACAAAGGACTACTGACAACAGACCTGCTCCATTCCATCTCTACTTGGAAAGATATCATCTGAAAGAAGGTACAGAAGGAATCTGTATTAATATGTATTGATTTAAAATAATGTAGACAAATGATACAGCTCCAAGAATAAGTAGTCACCTGAACAAATGCTGTGGGACAGAGAAAGCTAAAGAAAAATTTCCAGTTAAATAAGGATAAGGGAGAGTTCACAACAACTGATCCACATTAAGGTTTTTGGGGAAAGTATGACTCTACGCAGTTCTGTACTAAACTTCAAACACTGGCATGAAAGTGAGCCAAGCCTTCCTTGTCCAGAGACCTAACAGTAGTTGGAGGAATGATAGGTATGACTCATTCTAACAGTTCTGCTGCTTAAACAAAGATCCCAGGAGAAACACATACCATTTAAGGTGTTTGCAGGACATGTTTGCAAAGAAGGTCCATATCTGCCCACTGGGATTCTGGCAAAAGAAAGGTTCTCGTAGGTACTGTTTTCACAGAAATTAGCTGTAAAGAAAACAAATTTCTCTCATTATAGATTAGATATTTCATTTTGAATTTTGAAACCAGATAAAAGGTGAAGTTCAGAACCTTTGCAGTGTAATTTAAAGAAGATTCATAGAGTCAACTGGCTGGTTCAGGAGTTTCTATACTTTCTCTCTGGTTAGATGTCTTCTATTATAATCACTATGCTAGGTAAGAGGTTTCAGCTGCAATGCACACCATACAGACTTGGGGTAGAGAGAAGGTGTGAACACTAACACACTAGCAAGAATTATGTATTAATTAGAATCTAGAGAATTGAAAAACTATAATCTATGCTGGCAAAGGACTTTATATGGATTTAGATCAAAGCCAAAAGGCCAAAATCATGGGTGGGTAGGATGCATTAGCTGGGAGGAATATAGACAGTTAATGATTAATGACAGTTAAGACTCATCCTGATTAAAAAAATTAATTATGTTAAAACTCTGACATTTGAAATAGGGTCAAATGGCATATAACCCCTGGAAAGGACCTGAAGAAACCATATTGCTAGTTGCCCTGGATTAAAGGCTGGAGCCAAAAGGAAAATTATACCCGTGAATTATAGAAAATAATTGACGTTTGGAAAATGGACAAAGTTATCTCAACCATATAGAGCCTAAGAGGAAAACATGGCTTTGATAGTTGAAAAGAAAAAGAAACTTCACATTTTTAGCATTTACAATATTTTTTCATATATTTATGTGCATGTGTTTGTTTTTGACAGTTTTATACAATTACATACCAAATTTTAGATATTTTCATCCCCACTTCCGTCTTGTATCCTCCATCCTCGAAAACCTTTTCCTCCAACAAGTCCCCCTCCTCCTATTTTCAAGCCTTTATGTTGTGTTTGATCCACTGAGTTTAATTAGAGTTTCTTGCACAGGAGTGTTGAGTAGGAGGTTATTTACTGGAGTAAGGACAAATTTACCAGCAGATACACCACTGAAGAAAATCATACATCCTTTCACAGCTGTTAACTCACATAGTCCCTCAGGCAGGGGGTAGGATCTCATTAGAGCCTCCACCATCCATGATGAAATGTGGACAGACCCATCTTGTGTGGGTCTTGTGACAGTAATCACAGCTATAGTGAGTTCATGAGTATACATCTTAGTGCTATTGTCCTTATGCTAATCGTGTTGATAGTCTTTAACTAAAGCTTCCAGAATTCTTGCTGCTGTTATTAACAAAAGGCTCACCTATATGCCATCGTAGTATCAGCCAAGTAACTTACCAATTGTACATCTCAACCCTTTCCACTCTTCAGTACAAATGCATCTGCCATTTTGCCAAGTTCCACCATTCCTGCAGAACTGTACAGGGGTGCTCGACACAGAAGCAGATACCCCTGAAAAAAACAGTAAACAACAGAATAGTATGGGAACTTCCCTATTAGTTTCTCTTTTCAGGTCTGTAGCCATCCAATTTCTATATGCAAAACTGTAACATGAATTGTAAAGGGTCTTATTAATAAAAAACATGGAGCCTTAGGGTTAAAGCCTTAGAGAGATCAGGGAAATACAGAAAGCCACAGCTAACCTTACCTCACCAACTTGACAGCTTCCAAATGCGAGCTACCTCTTGTCTTACCCACACCTTTATATGCCTTGCTTTTCTGCCCTCTCACTGGCTCTTAGCCCAGCTGCCTCACTTCTTTGTCACTGTCTGTCTGTACAGACCTCCAGGTCTCTATGTTGGTACTGGGATTAAAGGTGTATGTCACCACGCTTGGCTCTGTTCCCTAGTATGGCCTTGAACACACACAGAGACCCTGCCTGAAAGTGATTGGATTAAGGGCATGTGCTGCCTGACTTTGTTTACTTAAAATGGCTGGCCTTTCCCCCCTGATCTCCAGGCAAGCTTTATTTATCAAATCACAAATAAAATATCACATTTCAGCACAAATAAAATATCACCACATTTCCCCTTTGTCTAATAAAAATAAAAAAATTTTAAAAAGTTATAACTAATATAAGAAAAACTATATACAATAAGTACAATAACTATATACAATATATACAAGCAATAAATATATCAACAATGTCTAGTCCATTTGCATTTGACAAATTCAGAGGAAATATTCCACTATCTATTTTATTTTGGTGAGTCCAAAATGTATCTAGTTTACTTTCTATCCTAATTTATATCACCAACAGAAAACTATCTTATGATGTCTTTCAAACTTATACACTTAATACCTCTTAGTGAGTTTCTTTTTTGAATTTCTTAACAAGGAAAACTGTAACTATAACTAGTTAATCTTCAACTCCCTCAGAGACCCAAGAAGGAAATAATATTACCTAGTAAACCAGGAAGTGCAAAAAAGTGACTTCAAAAATTGAGCTATGACAGAAACAGTCAGCTGCCTGGACAATCACACAAAGTTTCTCTGCATGTAGAGGCATCATCTTCAGCCTACAGGCTTAGTGTATCTGATAGACTCATTTGTTAAGCAGGATGTACATAAGGCCTATAGCTTGACCTCACATTCAGTGTATTACATGTACCAGATAAACTTGAATTCCACCAGTTTCCTGTCATGATTCAGGATTTTAAATTCTGGAAATTGCTGTTGTTTTTGGAATTCAGCTTCCCGTTCTTCTCGGCTTGTGGGTGGCTTCATCTCCTTTATTAAATGTCAGTCTACCATTGAGAGGTAGACTCCATTAGCCTAGTTACTCTTTCAAGAATAACTGTTTCAGCTCCTGTTCCACTGCACACCAGAAGCCATTGGTCCACTGCCTGTTCAGCTGCCTTCGAAGAAAGGGGCACTGTACCTTTTCTGGATTACAAAGCCATTTCAGCAATGGTGCCATATTGTCCTGGCCTCAGAGGATGCCTGTTGCCAAAGCTGCAATCACACTTTTCTTAGCAAGGATTGGTAGTCCTTTGTTTTGTGTCCTGTTTGTCCATTTTGTATAGCATACTATCAGTAGTCCATGTGAAGGCACTTTGTTGCTCAGTGACTAATTTTTGCCACAATGAAAGGTAACTCCATATGCACTTTCTTCAATGCCCATATCTCTTCTGAAGCAGATTGAGGTGTTGTGGATGTCTTTCTGTATGCTGTGAATATGTGTTGCTCTGATTGGTTGATAAATAAAGTGCTGATTGGTCAGTAGCCAGGCAGGAAGTATAGGCAGGGCAAGCAGAGAGGAGAATTCTGGGAAGAGGAAGGCTGAGTGAGGAGACACCAGTCCACCATCTGGGGAGCAGCTTGTAATGGCACACAGGTAAAACCATGGAACATGTGGTGACATATAGACTGACAGAAATGGGCTGAGCTTAAGAAATATGAGCTAGCTAGCAAGAAGCCTGCAATGGCCATAGTTTAAAAATAATATAAGCCTGTGTGTGTTTATTTGGGTCTGAGTGGCTGCAGGACTGGTGTGGTGGTGTCATGGGAGCTGGGCAGGACCAGACAAAACTTACAGCTATACAAAACCAGATTGTCATTGCTGGAACTATCTTTTATTATATCCTCATCAATATGTGACATTATGGATACCAAAAAGATAGATTTAAAAACAGACCTAGACAGACCAAGTTAGCAGCATATAGATTTCCCAATACTATTTAAATACTATGCTAACTAATTTTGTATCAACTTGATACAAGCTAGCGTCATCTGACAAGAAGGAACCCCAATTAAGAAAATGCCTCCATAAGAGCCTGTAGGGCATTTTCTTTTTTTTTTTTTTGTTTTTTGTTTTTTGTTTTTTGTTTTTTGTTTTTTGTTTTTTGAGACAGGGTTTCTCTGTGTAGCTTTGCGCCTTTCCTGGATCTCACTCTGTAGACCAGGCTGGCCTCGAACTCACAGAGATCGGCCTGGCTCTGCCTCCCGAGTGCTGGGATTAAAGGCGTGCGCCATTTAGTAATTGATGGAGGAGGGCCCAGGCCATTGTGGGTGGTGCCATCCCTGGGCTGGTAGTCCTGAGTTCTATAAGAAAGAAGGTTGAGCAAGCCATGAGGAGCAAGCCAGTAAGCAGCACTCCTCCACAGCCTTTGTATCAGCTCCTGCCTCCGAGTTCCTGTCCTGCTTTTAAGTTCCTGCCCTCACTGCTTTGATGACGAACTGTTATATGGATCTGTGAGTGAAACAAACACTTTTCTCCCCAAGTTGCTTTTGTTCATGGTGTTTCATCACAGCTATAGAAAGCACCAAGGCAAATACAAAGGCAATAATGAGGAGAGAGATCACATCACCAAGAAAGACTTTGCTAAAGAGGCAGTATTTGAATTGGACTGTGTAATTAATTCAAGTAAACCCAGATAAAACTGGTGACTGATATTAGAAGCATAGAAAGAACAGCATCAAAGGGAATGGGGTGCTCACAGACACACAACCATGCAAGCATATGCCAAAACAAAGTGTAGCATCACAAAGCATGGACAGTTCCCATGTGTCCCAGCAACAGACTAGAACTTAACACAACAGCAACAGTCCTCTGAGGGGTATCAGCAGGACATAGAGTAGACCCTGAGGAACTTTATATTCTAAACTAAGGAGATTAAATCCTGAGGGAACACAGAGGGGTGTAGTAGAATATTATTTCAACGTGTGTTACTTTTGCTTATGTTGTATTTGTTTAACTCTGTGAGGCTGTATTATTGTGCTTGTCTAAAACACCTGATGGTCTAATAAAGAACTGGTCAATAGCAAGGCAGCAGAAAGGGTAGGTGGGGCTGGCAGATAGAGAGTATATATAAAATGAGAAAACTGGGAGGAGAGATCTAGGAATGAGGAAGGAAGAGGAAGGAGGAGGAATCTGGGAGCCAGCCACCCAGCCAGCCACTGAGTAAGAGTAAGATTTACAGAAGAGATGTAAAAAGCCCAGAGACAAAAGGTAGATGGGATAACTTAAGTTTAAAAAAGCTGGCTAGAAACTAAGTCAAGCTAAGGCCAGGCATTCATAATTAAGAATAAGCCTCTGAGTGTGATTTATTTGGGAGCTGAGTGGCAGGCCCCCCAAAAGAGAAGAAGAGCAGTAAAACAACCAACAACAGGGATCTTAAAACAAAGGAGATGTGCTATTAGGAATATTTTCTAGGATGATTGCTCCAGCAGTACGAGAAGTGACTGGAGCAGGCAGGCAGCAAAGTTGAAACAGGAGTCCAGCCCTCAGCCGATGGTCGGAATCAGTACATTCAGGAAGCACATCTGAAATTGGAAACCTTGAGAAAAACCTTATTTTCTGTTGGGGACACTAGTGTCTCTAAGCTTGTAGAGTAGATGGTGAGACATTAACAGTTCCAACAATGATGGAGTGGCTTGTATCATGTTGAGCTGCCCACAGATAACCACTTTAGTCTCAGCAAAATTTGCAAATACAATAACACCAGCAATAACAACAGAACCTTCTTGAGAGTACTGGAAAGCAAAGAAAAATGTTCAGAAATGAAAGGGAATTCTGTATCGTTTTTCCACTAAGGGCATAACCAAGTCTGTGTGACAAAAGTGGATGAAAACCCCAGCAAAGAGCCACAGTCTTAATAGATTAAGATATGAGATGACACTCACGGCTAAGTGGGGTATCCTAGAATAGAGAGAGACAAAGACTGCTCAACATCTGTATATAAATTTCCACTAAATATGGAGAAGGAAAACTTTTGAAAAAGAGAATTATAAGAACTTATGGATCTAACGTGTGTGTGTGTGTGTGTGTGTGTGTGTGTGTGTGTGTGTGTGTGTGTGTGCATGTGTATGTGTAATTGGAGGCACAAAGCAGGAAAATAAAAAAAAATCTTGAAACTTTCCAAATTTGGTTAAAGGTTTTTGTTTAGAGATCCAATCAACTCAGAAGATCACAGGCAAAATAAATATGCATATGACCAAACTGCAAAAATTCAAAAATTAAGAAAAATGCTGAAAGACATCTACTAACAGCTTACAGCTTTATTGATGAATTAGGAAGGTAAAAATATCAATCTTACATAAACTCTCTGAGAAAACAGAAAAGCAAAACTACCCAAGTCATTTCATAATGTGAAAATAACTCTGATGCCAGTTTATGACAAAGACATTACCAAAGAATTAAATTTCAGGCCAGTAAACTTCATTTATACATTTGTAAAACTCCTTGTCTTGGTTAGGGTTACTATTACTATAATGGAACAGCATGACCAAAAGCAGTTTAGGAAGGAAAAGATTTGTTTGGCTTCCACTTCCATATCATGGTTCATTATTGAAGGAAGTCAGGACAGGAACTCAAACAGGGCAGGAACCTAGAGGTAGGAGCTGATGTAGACGTCATGGAGGTGTGCTGCTTAGTGGCTTGCTCAGCCTGCTTTTTTATAAAACCCAGGACCACCAGTCAAGGGATGACACCACCCACAATGGGTTGGACTCTTCCCCACTGATCACTAAGAAAATGCACTAAAAACTTATCTGCCTACAGCTAGACAGTTTGGAGGCATTTTCTCAATTGAGGTTCTCTCCTCTCAGGTGACTATATCTTGTGTCAAGCTGACATAAAACTAGCCAGCACAATTGACCCCTTTGTAAACTCGACACACAAATACATCACTGTTAAGTCACAACCTTTCATTTTTTATTCATCCCCAATATCACACATTAATATTAACATCACAATGTAAAACATTCTACAAACTTAAAAGTCCCCCCAGTCTCACCAATGGCCTCTCCTGACCTCTTACAGTGCCAAGCCTCAGCTGCTCTCCATAACCCCTTTCATGCCTTTAAAACCAGTACCACCTGGGAGATTCTTACACATGACCAATTCAGCTGCCAGCATGAGGGGCAACCTCAGCCGCCTCTAGAACACAATTTCTGTATTCTAACTCTGAGGAAACACTTGCCAGAAGATTTTGCTTGATCTCTTTTTACAAACCACTGATTTCTCAGCTCCAGCTGTCCAGTATCAACTATCCCAGCAAAGCAAAGTTTTCATTCTAATGCCCCTGGAATCATGTTAATCACAGCTGATTCTCCGGCCCCTGCTAACTAGGACCAGGAATTCTTAACTCAAAATATGCAACAGCCTCCATAGAGTCTTTAAGTGACTCTCAGACTTCTCTTTGGCACTTCACAACTAAGGCCTCCATCATCTGCATTTCTTTCAACACTCTTTTCTTCCAAGTTCCCACAGAACTGCTCTCCAAGCTTTGAACACTAAATGGCTTTTCTAGCTTAAATGTCCAAAGTCTTCCCATAATTCACCTCCCCACCCCAAAGCCAGCATGATCAGGTCTGTCACAGCAATACCCCACTATCCTGGTACCAATTTCTGTCTCAGTTAGGGTTACTAGTGCTGTGATGAAACACTATGACCAAAGACAACTAACTTGGGGGAAAGAAAGGGTTTATTTCACTCACAGTTCCATGTAACAATTTATCATCAGGAACTCAAACAGGGCAGGAAACTGGAGGCAGGAGCTAATGTAGAGGCCATGAAAAAGTGCTGCTTACTGGCTTGTTCCTCATGGCTTACTCAGTCTGCTTTCTTATAGAACCCAGGACCACCAGTCCAGGGATTGCACCACCCACCATGGGCTGGGCCCTCCCCCATCCGTCACTAATTACGAAAATGCCCTACAGGCTTGCCTACAGCCCTATCTTATGGAGGCATTTTCTCAGTTGAGGTCTCCCCCTCTCAGATGACTGTAGTCTGTGTCAAGTTGACAACAAGCTAGACAGCACACTCCTTTAAAATAGTCACAAACCAAAGCAGGCAACAAATAAAACAGATACCACATGACCAAATAAGATTTATCCCAGGCATGAAAGGTTGGTTTAAAAATATAAAATCAGCCGGGCGGTGGTGGCGCACGCCTTTAATCCCAGCACTCGGGAGGCAGAGCCAGGCGGATCTCTGTGAGTTCGAGGCCAGCCTGGGCTACCAAGTGAGTCCCAGGAAAGGCGCAAAGCTACACAGAGAAACCCTGTCTCGAAAAACCAAAATATATATATATAAAATCAGTTAATAAATTTACCATCTGACCATATGACAGAACAAACTCATCAGTACAGGGAGCAAAATGTCTCACAGATTAAAAACAAAACTCCTAGTGAAGGAATCATAAAAAAATTTCTTAAACTCATAAAAATCACCTATGAAGAACCTACTTCTAATATATTACTGTAATATGTAATGTCTTCCTCTGAAGTTTCACAGAAAAAGTTCAATATAGTTGTGCTAACTACTTCTAATGAAGATTGTCTTCAGTGCTTGTCAGTGTGGTAGATGGCAAAATGAAAAGGTATAGAGCTTAGAAAGGATGAAATAGTTATAATATTCATACATCAGTCAAATCTATTGATGATCTTAAGGTGTATCAAAAACCCATGAAAATGATTAAGCAATAAATTAAAGATTGCATGATGCAAAAAAATATTATACATATTAGTAATAAATAATTAGAAAATCATTTACATTTAAATTAGCATAAAATCATCAAACTATTGAAAATAAGAAGGTATGGGTAAGAATGCAATATTAAGAGAAAATTTAAATATCTAAATAAATGGAGATATAAATAAATGGGTGCTGTGGATATTGCTCTGTATGCTGTGAATGTGCTGCTCTGATTGGTTGATAAATAAAACACTGATTGGCTAGTAGCCAGGCAGGAAGTATAGGTGGGATAGACAAGGAGAATTCTGGGAAGAGGAAGACTGAGTCAGGAGACACTAGCCTGCCATCCAGGGAGCAACATGTAAGGACACACAGGTAAAGCCACAAAACATGTGGCAACATATAGATTAACAGAAATAGGCTGAGTTTAAATGTAAGAGCTAGTCAGTGGTAGGCCTGAGCTAATGGCTGAGCAGTTTTAATTAATATAAGCTTCTGAGTGATTATTTTATAAGCGGCTGTAGGGTCCGTGGGGCTGGGCAGGACCAAAAAAATCTTCAGCTACAAATGAAAGCCTCATTAGCTAAACTGTCTTTTCTTCTTCAAATGAAAGTTAAAATCTCTTTTAAAGGGGCTGGAAAGATGGCTCAGTGGTTTGATTAAGCTCACATACTGCTCTTTCATAAGACTCAAGTTTGTTTCCCAGCACCTACTTCAGGCAGCTCACAACTGCCTGTAACTACAGCTTCAGGGGATCAAACACCCTCTTCTGGTCTCTATGGGCATCTGCATACATGTGGTGGCACACATGCAGTACATACATAGAGATATATGCTGTGGAATAATCCTCTTGTGCACTGGAAAGATTTGCCATTTGAGTTGGTTTAATAAACCATTGATTGGCCAGTAGCCAGGCAGGAAGTATAGGTGGAGTGACCAAACTAAGAATGCTGGGAAGAGGAAGAGCAGAGTAAGGAGTTGCCAGCTAGATGCAGAGGAAGCAAGATGAAAATGTTGTACTGAGAAAAGCCTAAATATAGATAAGAATTATGTGTTAATTTAAGTATAAGAGCTAGTCAGTAATTAGCCTGAGCTACCAGCCGAGCATTTATAATTAATATAAGCCTCTGAGTGATTATTTGGTAAGTGATTGCTGGGTTTTCTGGTGGGACAGAAACTTCTGCCTACAGATATACACACAAGTACATAGATTAAAAATATCTAAAACAATTTTTTTTCTGTAGGAATTTATGAGCTGGTTTTAAATTTTTTGGGAAATGGAAAAGGCAGAAAGAAGAACAAGGTTTTAGAAGATAAACATGATTTAATACTTGCATTACTAGTTTTATGGTGGACTAAGTCACAACAGTAAAGATTGGGCAGAATTAACATAAAGACAAAGATATCAATGGAATAAAAAGTTCAAAAATAGATAAAAATAGAGCTGACGATGTAGTTTGGTGGTAAACATTTGCCTAACATGTGCAACACCTGGGACTTAGCCCCAGAATCATATATAAATTAAAAAGCCAAAAAGGTAAATGAGAAATGATCAGTTTGATCTTTCACATATTTGCTAAAGCTACTAATTGAGGGAGTTGTTGATTTTCTTTTCTGTGTTTTGTTTGTTTGTTTTACAAATGGAAATATTATGAACTAACTAAGCAAATATATCACCCTTAAAACTCAATTTAATGGGAAAAAACCCTCAATTTAAGGTGGACCACACACAGAAAACAAAGCTAAGACCATAAAGCTTTTAAAATAAAATTTGTACTTGCAACTGTGGGGCATGCAACTATTTTTGAAGGGCAAAAATGGTACTAAATATAAATTTAAACTGCATTTAATCTAAATTAAAAACTGCTGCTTATTAAGATGTATTTTCAGAAAATAAAAATGACAGTGACAGACTTGCAGAAAACAGTGTGTGTGTGTGTGTGTGTGTGTGTGTGTGTGTGTGTGTGTGTGTGTGTAAGAGAGAGAGCATGTTTAAATTAGAATTGCAAATCAAATTATAATTTATAAAGAATATACATACAAAAGAAGAGTGCAAACCATGCAATTTTTATTTTTAATGGGCAAAAGAGTTGAACAGACACTCTGTAAAAAAAAAAAAAAGCCATATAGACTGCCATTAGCACCAGAAAATTATCTGCATTTAGTCATTAGAGAAACAAGGTTTCAGAGGAAAACTGGTTCACACTCCATTAGCATAAATAAGTTAGCCTCTGCAATGGAATAGAATTCATGCACAGACCATTCAAGAACAGCCAGGTGCAGGTGTTGTTTAAGAAAGAAGCATTATGTTCAGTGGGGAAAAACTAATTCTCCAACAAATGTTCTAGAAACAAAGAAATTAAAAAAATGGATTTAGACATAGATTTTCAGCTTTCAAAAATTATTCTAGAACAGAACATAAACTCAGTGTAATTTGAATAAAGCTAACAGAAGAAAATCTTGGCAACCTTGGGAACAGGGAATTTTTAGATATTTTATGAAGATCACAGTTCACTGGAGTGTGTGTGAGAGACTTCAAAACAAGTTTGTGATATTCTTCTTCCTTTCTGTCATATTTTACAGTACAACCACATTGAACATAATCTGACACATTTTCATGCAGGGCTTTTACAAATGGGTTACTCAGTTATTTAAAAAAATTTTCAATGGCATGTTGTAGTTTTATTCTGTGTGTGCAGGCGTATGCATGTATGAATGTATGTGGAGGTCAGGCGACAACTTGGGAGGAAGCTGGCTCTTTCTGTTCATTTTTTATACATAGAGACAGTTCCATTTGACTCAGCTTAGATGTCTTCAGAGGCAAAGTTTTCTATGGTATTTGCTTATGATTTTATTTAAAAAGTCACTTCTCTGCATTGGAGTGTCTTTCTTTCTTTGTATATTGATGAATTGCCAGTTTTTCTTCTATCAATAATTCTAAAAATGTATTTGCTTAAGTTCATCATTTTAAATAATTCACGTATCTATATAACTAATGTTTACTTTCATTTTTTTGATTTTAATTCTATTAATTTTAAAAATATTATCACCAAGCATACTTGTTCTAGAATTTTCTATTTTTAATTTCTAAAGCTTAAATGATTTCTGTGTAAGATGGTGAAGTAGAGTCTGTCTCTATGTGGACCATTTAGAGAGGGTCAGAATAAGTAAAGGTAGATTTTATCCGAGAGCGAGAGAGAGAGAGAGAGAGAGAGAGAGAGAGAGAGAGAGAGAGAGAGAGAGAGAGAGAGAGAACAGAAGATAATAAAAGAAATCTATGGAGGAAAATTATTGGATCCCAAAAAACGCAGGAGTAGGGTAGGGGCAGGTGAGACATGTATTTCAGAGAACTAAGCTAAACACAGTCTCAGTGCTGGCATGGGAGCAGGAACAGAAACTTCTTTCAGAAGGGAAGCTAGAGGGAAGTCTAGAATTCCCCCAACAGGAGGATCAGGAGTTCACGGTCATCCCAGCCTAGGTTAGCTACTTGCCTACCTGGATTATATGAGACCCTGTCTCAAATCCACCACCCTAACAGAAAGCTTAGACGATAAGAGTTATTTGATGTTTCTGTGGCATAGAGAACAGAAATGTTCTAATCTACTTTTCATGGTTGATGTGACTCCTGAAGGCTTCAGGTGTCACACTCGTGGCTTGGTTCCACCTTCCCCATTACACAGTCTAGCACCATGCCTTCTGTCTCTATGGATACATCAAACCCATAACCTCTAGAGTTTATGACAGCGCCTGCTCATCATTACAGTATCAGCTCTTTACAGTGTTTCAGTCTCCTGGGATTTCCCTTTAAGAATGGAAGCCTGTTGGTGTGTTTGAACATTTAGTTACGATTTGCATACGTTTAATAAGGAGGAAGGAGCATCCTATCCATGCCTGGTCATTCTGCCTTTTAATTACAAGTCTGATAGTTAAGGAATATTTTTTTCAAGGCCATAGCTTGTATCTCTAGGTCTTAGAACATTGTTAATGAATAAAAAGTTAGTAAGTATTTGCTGAATGGCTTCTCTGTCATTTGAATTCTAGTTGAGGACATCTAATTCTAGCCAGACTACTCACTTTCCGTTGCAATGATATATTTAACTCCGTGTTCTACCCACTTCAGACTCTTAGCCTCTAAAATACCCAAATGACACAAAATGTTGCCCAAAGTAGCACCAACATTTTTCAAGCTCTATCATCTTTATAAAAAATAAACTCAGAAGGATGACGTTTGTTCATGTAACTATTTTTACAGTTGTAGTTGCAAAAAGGAAACATTAGGCTGGCCATGTTTAGGAAAATATTTTCATTGTGGGGAAAACAAAGAAAGGAAAGAAGGAAGAAAAAGGTATGTAAATAAAACACATAAAGTATATCTTTTGTTAAGATAAAGGTGGTTCAATATTAACTACTTGGCTAACATTTTCAGTAAATATAATAAATGTTTTAATAAGCCGTCTTCTGCTAGTAAAGTAGCATACATATTGGAAAGCAAATATTCCGTGGCTGTTCTTGGAACACTTTCTCTTTCTCTTTTCAGCTAGTCAATTCAACTTAATGATTAAACCTATTGTAGAGTGTTGGTGTGATAACTTGAGTCTCATTCCAAAGGTCCAATATGGGTCAATGGTATCCATTCAAGGTATAATTCAAGGGGTGGACAAAACTGTGCTCAGGACTGAATGACATAAAACTTCATAAATTAGAAAATAGTTGCCTGGGTGTACTGAGTACTCAGAAGATACAAGACATCATCTTAAATCTTCAAATGCATTGTCACTTGGGCAACACAACTTATCCCTCGAACAAGACTCCCTTTTCATAGACAATTTTGTATTTAAAAAATATTTAGCATGTGGACAGGTGGAGAAACAGGAAGGGGGAGAAGGGATAGGAGAGTATTTGTAACTGGGGAGTTGAAATTGAACATCACCCCCAGTCACCTTAGCATACTTTCTTCTATTCATAAAACAGTTCTCTGACTTTTTTTAAAAAACACTAAAATGGCCTTAGTGTTCCAGGATCCGTTGCAGGAGTTGGATTTATTACTGTGTAGATTTATTCTGTGGGAAGTACTAAACTGAGTAAAAGGAAAAAAAAAGACAAGTGTCTGTGGGCAGATTCTTTTCTGAGCATCAATAAACTCACCTTGACTTTTCCTGATAACATACATTTTCTACTGAGTGAGAATTATGAGTGCCATAAAGTCTGGCCTTGGGTTTGGGACCATATAAACCTTCTGAAGTCCTCACTAGGCTGAGGAACAAGTCTGTCCTATGGTGGGGTAGAGAGGCTATGGCCGGTGTAAGGAAGGAACAGAAAGCAGGGGATTCTTAGAGCCAGAACTGAAGGATACAGTTAAATAAGACATCACCACTGTGTAATGAGGTTGAGATGCCCTCTCATTAATACAAATTGAGGAAAGCATTCTCTCGCCATTGTATTGTGACCATCTGGGTATGTTTAGAGCAGGAGTAGCTCAAACTGGCAAACGTCAAAGAAAAGAAATGCAACAAAATCCACATTTGTATTTAACTTTCACTGTCAAGTGTCATGGGACTCAAAGCCACGCTGCTCCTGCATTGCAAGCCCCTTGCTGTTAGAAGCATGAAGCCAACAGAAATAGATCTCTTATGTCTATCCTTTGTGAAAACACATTAGACATTTTTTAGGAACACTCAATGTGAAAGGGCTGGGATTCTGGAAATACAGAGATTTCCTCCAATATAAATGCACCCTGCAAGATTACTGATCATAGGGGTAAGCAGAGGCTATATGTAATTGGAAATGTCTTAATGAAGCCTTGAGTCCAATGGTCATATGCACATGGCTTCAAACAGCAGCAGCAGAAAACACAAATGTCTCTCTTTAAACATCCAAACTTGCATTTCTCTTACTATTTTGAAAGAAAGCATGAAGATTTGGTAGATTTTTTGTGTCATTTCTGAATACAACTATTTGAGAATTCTTGATCCATGCTATGGATTGAATGCATTCTCTCAAAATTCATATGTTGAAATTGAATTCCCAATATCACAGCATTAAATATCAAAGTTTTTAAAAGGTGATACAGCAAGAAAACACCTCAGAACCGAGAGGCAGACCTTTACCAGACACCAAAGCTGGAGTTCACTTTCCTTTAGACTCTCAGGTAACTGTGGAAAAGAGATTTCTGTTGTATATAAAGTATCTAGTTACATTATTTTGTTATAGTCCTCCTAAGACTAAGTTCACCTCCTAGTTTTTGTAAGATTTATTTATCCATCGCAGTAATTCAAATCTAGTGGTAGGGAATATGGTAGGTTCCTAAATCAAGCCTCTTTTCTCTTTAACAAAGTAGATAAGAATGGAGAATTTGTCATCAATGAGAACTGTGATCAAATATATATGTGTGTGTGTGTGTGTGTGTGTGTGTGTGTGTGTGTGTGTGTGTGTAAAAAGAGAGAAATGGAGCTGGGCGGTGGTGGCACACGCCTTTAATCACAGCACTTGGGAGGCAGAGCCAGGTAGATCTCTGTGAGTTCGAGGCCAGCCTCGTCTATAGAGCGAGATCCAGGAAAGGTGCAAAGCTACACAGAGAAATCCTGTCTCGAAAAGCCAAAAGAGAGAGAGAGAGAGAGAGAGAGAGAGAGAGAGAGAGAGAGAGAGAGAGAGAGAGAGAGAGAGAGAGAGAGAGAGAGAGAGAGAAATGGGATAAGAATTTGTATTGTAGGTAGAAAAATCTCAATTATCAAAACCAGAGCCTTAATTGGTAGAGTGACCTTTTAACAAGAGGCACAGTTCAGAAACAGGAGCGGGACTTTTAGAAGTTCCATTTGCTTGTTGAAGGTTACTGGAATTCTATAGACCACATCTTAAAGAGCTTCTTTGCCTTTCAAGCCAATGGTTCACTTTAGAATAATTAGAGTTGATTTGATCTGTGACTTGCTGGCTATTTTGAATTTGCCTTTCCACTGCAATTAGGCAGTGGCCTGGATGAAAACTACTAAAAAAAAATGAAGTTTCTTTTGCCGTTCTGCACTGTGAAGATCAAAACAGACAAACTATGATGCTGCGAAGCTGGAGAAAGCACCTTAGCAGTCTCCCAGACGAAGGCAAAAGCATGGCCGTTACTACAGCAGCAGAAATGTAGATATACCACTGAAGACTCAGAAAACCTGGGAGCTGAAGCATGACTCCTAATGCATACTCCACACACTGCAAAAATACACGAGAATCATAAACACGAAGACAACAGACTTCCCAGAGACTACAGCAGAGTGCTCTGATTGTCATGCTTACTGCGCCATTGTGAACTGGGATTTTCAGCTCTTGTTGTCTCAAAAAAAGTGAATGGATTTACTCTGGTTTCCTGTGTGCGTCTGAGAACAGAACCACTGAGACCATCATGATACAGGTTCAAACCCAGTGTTGTACAGCTGGTGTTGCACAGCTATATAAATGCAAAAATGTTCTCCCAGCCTCAGTTCCTCCATTTGTGACTCAAGAAAAACGACACCTGCTTCAAATGTAGGTGTCAGGACTAAGTGAGATAAGATGCGTGAAGTTCTGAGTGTGCTGTCTTGGTCATGGTAAGAGCTTTTGAAGTTGTCAGGTATATAAAAATCAAATGTAAAAATCAATACTCCTACTGTAGCCAAATAGAAGCTTTTCATTGGAATTTTCTCAGAATGGAAGTTGGAAGTTTTCTGTATTTTTTCTGTTTTTTTTTTTTTCATAAGCAGTCTTATTTCTTATTCTGCTCAGGATGTTGTTGAACTCCGAGCAGTCCTCCAGCCTCAGCATCCTGAACACTGATACTCTGAGCCTCTATATGCCTAGCATGGAAGCTTTTTATTTTTGTTTTCCTTCTGTTTTCATTTTTCATGAAAAACCATTATGTTTATATGAAATGAATTTTGAATATAGTAATTTAGACACAACTTGATGTATGTATACATATGCATTTTTTAAATAAGACACTTATGATCAGTCAGGCATGTGGGATCATGCCTGTAAACCCAGCACTTGGGAGGCTGAAATAGGAGGATCACTATGAGTTGAGGTCATCCTGGGATACATATTGCAAGTTCCGGGACAGCCCAAACTATAAAGTAAGTTCTTGCAAACAAACAAAGAAAGCATTCACAGTTACATTGGTTTCTCTGAGATATGCATGAACTCTGTCTCTAAGAAAAAAATTAATTTAAGAACAATTGATAATTAAGTAAGGAACTAAAGAGGAAACACTCCACAATGACATCAAATGAGATGGGTAGAATGAAACGTTGGGAGGGAAAGAGATGAAATACCCAGCAGTTCATGGAAAAGAATAAAACAAAATAGAACAGAATTAAACAGAACTAAACAAAAAAAAAAAGAAACAGAACTAAAGCACATTCCAAATAAAATTCACAAGGCAGGAAGCAACAGCAAACAGTATCAGTCTCCATCCCCACCCCCACCTGCCACTCTGCTCTTTTTTAAATAGTGACAACCCTCTAGTTTTCCACTGGCTTTACCCCAAAACTGAAGGATATCCCTTATATAAAGAGCCGACTGAAAAACTAACCAAGCACAAAGCTCATCTTTCCGAGGCGCTGGTACGTTACTACTCTGAGAAACAGGACTTTTATTACTCTGTATATTTCCTTCAGGGCCCTTAGCCCTCTAGCAGCTCGAGGTGTGTCCACAGGTAAGCAGCTCTCCCTAAGCCTTTGACTGTTATGCAGTTTCTGTTCTCCGGTCTGTACTGTTCCTCTTGTTGGCCTTGTACTTTGTCCCTGTCTGTAATGGTTTGGTTTAACTGTGTCATTTCTAAGTCACAAGTTTTCCTTTAAAAATAGATGTCATTATGAATAGCAGCAAGAAGGAAGAGATTTCTCAAGTATATCTCCTTTAAGTGAGATCTTACACATTTAATAAGCGTAGCAGTGAGAACGACTCTTATGGTTTTCTTAATACTGAGTTTTTACAAACCTCACAATTTTAATCTTATTCTTTTGCCCAGCTTAATTTCTTCCTCAGGTTCTTTAACTGCTACCAACACAGTATTCTCTGAATTCCAGTCTTCCTGGGTGGAATAGGGTTGGCTCCATTCCAGGCTACCTCTTCAGCAGCAGCCAATATTGATCATTTGTTCTCAGCACAGGATTCTGCATCCTGGCACCACTGGACCAAGGCAGCAGTTCCTGCCTTCCCTGAGGGCAGACTGTTCCTCCCTACTGGCGTTGGTTACTTCTGTCTATTCAGTTTCTCAAGTTCTGCATGTCAACTTTCAATCCCTTTATAAGCAGTGGTTCTCAACCTTCCTAAACAGTTCCTCATGGTGTGGTGACCCCCAACCATAAAAAGATTATTTTTGTTGCTACTTCATAACTGTAATTTTACTACTTTTATGAATCGTAATGGAAATCTGCATTTTTCAATGGTCTTAGGTGGGGGTCACAACCCACAGGTTGAGATCCACACCACTCTTTTATAGTGACTCTCCAGCAGCCAAGGGATGCAGCATTGGAATCATTGAAAATGTACATTTAAGTTCCCAAGGGCTTCATTTTAACACCATCATTATAACACAACCACACTAATATCTCTAAAGTTCCTTCTTGAGATGAATTTCTATGTGGGTGCTACATGGTTGCTACATGGTTGTATACATGGTTGCTTGGGAGTCTGTACTCATAACTATTTGCCTTTCTAGGATTTAGCTAAATAAACCCAAATACATGTTGTTAATAATTTCTATTATTACTCATTCTATCAACTCAATTTGCACAAAGAAGCAAATTCAAAACTCATTCTTCACTCTGCTTACTCACACACACGCGTATTTTTATACATACGGCTGCTAGCCACTAGCCATCAACCAACTGCTGTCTTGCACTCCATAAGTGGCATTGTAGAAGGCAGCCATTGCCTGGACAAGGTCCTCCCCAGCACTGATATATCAGGTGACAGAGTCAGAGGTTCAACCCCCACCCGCCCCGCCCGCCCCATTGGACTATAACAGGGTGACATTACCTCTTTGGATCCTTACTGTCAACCTCCAGATGCCCAGTCCCAGAACAATGCCCGTCAGCAGCCCACACACAATAGCCACCAGCACCCGGACGTTGCAGGAATGACAGGAACGCATGCTGAAAGCAGGCCACTGCACCACTCGGTGTGAAAGAGCTAGCTTCTCCTTTAGTCAAGAATTTTAATCAGAGACCGTTATAAAACATGGAAAGAATCCTTCTTTTCAGTGGTCTGTCGGGCAGGCGTTCTCATGTTTGAAGAGTTTTGAAGTTAATTCAGCATAATGTAGTTGGAATCCCCAAATAGAAGGTGTGTTTCTGCTTGCAGTGTGATCATTCTTCAGCGAGAGAGACCAAGTGACCAGGGCTCTCAGAAAAGGAAACCTACTCAAGGGCAATAAAGAAGGGGAGGGATCAGCCTAGAGGGTCAAAGGCTGAATCTCCAGACAAGAAAGACAGTGAAGGAAGGAGGCAAGCAAGGAGAAGCCAGAGAGGAAGTCAGGAAGGCAACGGGTCGCTCTGGTTGTCTATAGCTCAGCGAGGTGCTTCAGGATGTTTGCACATCCTCTTGGAGAAAAGAAGTATGTTGTCAAGTGAAAGGATCAACGGCAGGAGCCACGTATGACTCCTCTGCTTGCACTTCCTTAAGGAGCCTGCATTCTAGAAAGTCTAGCCTAGGAAAGAACCAAGTATGATGACATCTTCATTTAAAACTGTGGTTCTCAACCGGTGGATCATGACCCCTATAGGGGTCAAATGACCCTTTCACCAGGGTCACATATCAGATAACCTGCATATCAGATATTTACATTATGATTCATAATGGTGGCGAAATAACAGCTACAGAGTAGTGATGAAAATAATTTTATGGTGGGGGGTGGGTCACCACAACATGAGGAACAACACATTTCTGTTATTTAAGCCACACACTTTGTAGTACTTAGTTACAACAATCTTAGGAAAGAAATCTTCTCTGCACAAACTTCTACCTCTACTGCAGCCGTGACTCTTGGGAGGCAGCATTCCTCTCCCCTGGCCCTCTCTAGTCTCAAATGAAGTCATTAGTGGGTACTCATGTCACCGAGGCTCTGCTGCTGGTGGACGAATCAATGCCCCGTTGGTCCCTCCATTCATTTAGACCCGTGATGGTTAAGAGCCTTCAGCATGTCAGGACTGTCACAGGCAGGGACAAGTCCTCAAAGCACTCACATTCTCCCGGGGTGAGAATCCAGGGAGTCACCCCTGATAAGACAGATCGCAACTGTTAAAGATAGCAAATGTAATTATCACAGGATACTCTCCTGGGAGTATTAACCACAGACTTATAAAATACATTTTACATCTGAACTGATTATCTGTTTATCCCTCAAAGGTATGTATTATCTACCAATTCTCAGTAATACTTACTTTCTAAAGTACAACTTTGGGGGATATTAATAAAAATTCCTAATTTTACTTCATCCTAGAACTTCATGAAAGCACAATGTGTCACAAAATGAAAGAATTTAGAGACTGCTACAGAAGAGCAAAACAAATGAATCTATGTTCATTATCTGCTTGTTGTGAATATATTATAATACTTATTCCTATGTGTCTATATTATCTACCAAAAATGACTAGAGTAGGGTACATTAAAAAAAAAATCTTCACAGAAATCTAAGGGATCTGAGGTACAGGAAATTTAAAAATTCTTTATGCCCTTTCTGTGGTATGTACAGTACATATGTATTTTCAATTGGTATAACATATATATTACCTTTTCAATATTAAAAATCACAATGTTCCAAAAGTAATTATCACCTATTAAGCAGAAAATACATCAAGCAAAGCTCTATATACATTTCATGTCCTTGCCTCATCAGTTTCATAACACAATGCTTTTCCCAGTGCAGAAACAAAGACGAGGTTACAGACAGACCACTGCAAGGGGAACTCTGTGGTTATGAAAGACTGAGCAGTCGATACCAGGTCACGCAAAGCTAAAAGGTGTTCTGTGTGGAATGTTCTGCAGCCTCCGGCGTGTGCGTGTGCATTGCCAGGTTCCCAGTGTTTCTTAACCCAGAGCTCCCTTCTCAAGAAGACCCTCTTGAGGATGTCATTCCACAGAATATGCTATGGAGACCCTGCTTTATGGGGAGAGGGTGGTTATTGCTGACGAGGGTGACTAAGGAAACAAATTGTGAAGCCCATGGTTACCCTACCAGGATGATAGTTTTGGTTTTGGTTTTTTTTGTTTTGTTTTGTTTTTTTTGTTTTGTTTTGTTTTTTCTTCCTTGCAAGGTCACACACATTTTGAAGGGGAGGGTGCCCAATGGCTGGAAAACTGACTTGGCGATTCTTCCCTCAATCAGGAACCCTGGGATACTGCAATGACCATAGCTTCATATAACTTTGTCTCTTTGGCTACATCATTGAATTCATAAGGTTGTCCCTTAATCGCTAAGAACACTAGAAATTTACGGAATGGAAAAAATCCGAGGCATAGAAATTCACATGTTTGCATTTATATCAGGACATGAAGTATGGGCATTAGATACACCAAAATGTGGAAATGGTCACTCCTGTGGTTTGGATAAGATGTATCCCTTCCCAAAAGGACATTTATGGCAAAGCTGGTCCCCAGAAGGTGGCACTATTTTGGTAGGAGACAGAGACTGGCCAGACATAGTAGGTGACAGGAACACGTCCTTAGGATCTATGTCATGCCCTGCCCTCCCCCTCAGTCTCTCTTTTTCTTTCTCTCCTGTCTTTCATGAGGTAAAAACGACTCCTCTATTACAAATTCTTGCTGCTGTGATGCTCTCCTCAAGCACATGGGACACCCCCTCAAAAAAAAAAAAAAACCCAAAACCAACCAACCAAACAAATAACAACAAAAACCCCATGGACTCCCTCAGAAATGGAACCAAACCACATCTTTCCTCCTTTAATTTGTATTTGTCAAAGATTTCCCCACACAGGCTCAAAAGTCACCAACACAGCCACTATTTTATATGCACATAAGTCAAGAAGACAAAGAAGAATAAAAGAAAAATGGGAAATGATTTATTTATTTATTCTACTCAAAGCATGCTTTGTGATGAACATGTGGATAAAATAATAATCCAGAGGGACAGGTCCATGTTGTCGCATAGCTGCCACTCAGGGAGACTTGGGGTTGTGTTTATGCTGTCACCGATTTGTTTCATGGTCTCACACAAAGCACAGGAAATCCAGGCCTCCATGTCTTCATACTGTACATAGCCGCACTAGACCTCTCATTCCTGTGCATTTTAGTCATAAAGGCTTCATCTGAATAAGAGCAAGGAAAGTGTTTTATCATGTGTCAGAGGGACTATGACTCAAAGTGGGTGTCAGTGACCAAGTAGAGTAATGAGAACATCTATAAAAGGGAGATTTGCTTAAGCTGCCACACCCAAAGCAGGGTGAAGAGGCATTTATGTGCTGAGGATGAGTAAGCCAGTATGGAAGGTCAGTGTCAAGTAGGGGAGACAATCACTCATGTGTGACACTGAATGTGGGAAGTCAGAGGTAGAAAGGAAGAACAGGGCACCCTTTGGAGAACAAGCATCCCTTCACAGGTGACCCACTTAGCATGGGAAGTCTGTGGCTGAGTTAAGTGAGGAAGACATCTGCAGCATGGCAGACTTGGCTAGGGCACATGTAAGGAGGAAGGGCACCCACACATGGATGTAGGTGGCAGAAAAGAGCAAGATTAGAGTTGCATGTAGGATGATAGGTCAAACAGGTAAGCATATGAACAGTGAAGGCAACTACTACTTCTGAGCTTCCTGAGATGTGTAGGTTTTGTTAACTTCCTGAGATGTATAGGTTTTGTTAGCTTCCTGAGTTGTATAGGTTTTGTTAGCTTCCTGAGTTGTGTAGGTTTTCTTAACTTCCTGAGTTGTGTAGGTTTTCTTAACTTCCTGAGTTGTGTAGGTTTTGTTAACCTCCTGAATCTTGTATCTCTCCTGCCTTCAGAAGACAATGTTCAGATGAAATAGCTATAAAGCACAGTCTATCCTATTGTTTGTAGTTCTCTGGAGAACTAATACCAGGAATGTTTTGCAATAAGTATCAGGCATTTTGAAAGACAAGAGGCCCACAAACCGAGAATGCTTAAAAAGAGTATGCAAATCAAGAACACTCAAGAAATCTATGATCTAGATAGAGTGCAGCTGTGTTAGTTTGCTTTCTGTTGGTGTGATAAGACAATGACCATGACCAAGACATAACACTTGGACAAATGAGCTTTATTTTCACTTACGGTTTCAGAGGAATGAGAATCCATTGTGGTGGGGCAGAGGTATGGCAGCAAGTCACAGGCATAGAAGCAGTTGCAGGAAGCTGAGACTGAGAGCTCATATCTTCAAATGTAAGCACAAAGCAGAGATGGTGAACAGGAAGTGGGTAAGACTATAAACACCCACAATCTGTCCCCAATGATGTTCTTCTTCTAGCATGGCTCTCCCAAAGGCTCACAACTCCCTCAAAGACCACCACCAACTGGATACCAAGTATTCAATTAGGGAGCCTATGAGGGCATTTCTCATTTAAACCACCACAGCTGGTATATTAAGGATACCAAAGACCATGCAGAAATCACTGATCAACAAATGATTTTCACTACAACTGTTTTAATGACAGCAGGATAGATTGAGAAAACACATCAACTTGACGGAACCATAAAACAGTATAAATAACCAAACCAGGCTTCCAAAATGTTTTGCATGAAAGATGATGCACTTCATGGATGGTAATAAATCTGGGAAATACCTTTATACTTGATATTTACTGAATACCCTCAATATACTATTCCCAGATCAAATGCATGCTGTCTTTTGACATCCAAATCATTAAGTTCAAAACTAATGTTAAAGTAATTGAAATCTATCAGCTTTCTAAGGATGCTTTAATGAAATACCAAAAGTTGAGTATCCTGAAGGACAGATTATTGCCTCAAAGCACTAGAAACTGAGGATCCTGGTGCTGGAAAAATCACATGCCTTTGGAAGGTGCTAGGCAGAGATCTGTCTGGTCCTTGTCTGTCTGTCTCCCAGCTTCTGGTGTTTGCTGTCACTTGGTACTGTTCTTTGGTTTTTCACTGGCAGGTCATCATACTGAAATCGGTCTTTATGATCACATGGTCTTCTCAATCTCTTTCAATTTACCCCTTCGCTAAGGGTTTTTGTCATAGTGAGCTGGAGGTTACCTTACTCCAATGAGTATACGTTTCACCATACCTAAAACCAGGTGACATTCTGAGGCACGTGGGTGGAGGATAAGTCTTCAAAATATGAAGTAGAGGAAGCTGGGAGACAATTAAATCTATAACAATGCATTTCTGTATTAAGAAATTAAAATATAAGACTTTTAAAATTAGTCTAAATTCTACCTCTGTTTTTAAGTAATATTTTTATTTATTCCTTGAGGATTTTGTAGATGTATTTTGGTCATATCCATTCTTTAATTTCCTTCTCCAACCCCTTCTAGAATTCCCAACTTGTCTCCTACCAACTCCATGTCCTTTTTTTAAGACCAGCTGTGACCAATTAGTGCTGTACATATGCACATGGGTATGGGGCCATTCCCTGAAGCATGGGAAACCTACCCTGGGCCATATTCCCGAAGAAGACTTACTCTCTCTGCCCCACGAAGCCATCAACTGTCAATAGTTCTTCAGATAGGAGTGGGGCCTCATGTGCCCTTCTCTAAAATCCGTGCTGGAACATTGCTCTGATTTGTTTGTACGCAGGTCTTATGTAGGTAATCACAGGACTGTGAGTTCATGTGTGCAATGACCCTGCTTCATCCAAAAGATTGGCAAATAGTCTTCCTTGGCCTCTGACTCCTTTAGACTTTCTCTCAGCTCCCTCTCCATGTACATTGAACCTAAGGGATTGGGGGTGGTATGAGGTGGTGATACAGATGTCCAGTTAGGACCCAGTACCCTGTAGTCACTTATTCCCTACACTTTGGCTAATAGTGATGAGACTTTGTATTAACTACCATTCCCTGCAAAAAGAAGGTTTTCTGATGAAGGCCAAGAAGTGCACCAATCCATGGGCATTGAGATAGGGGGTGGCTTTATACTGTCACTTAGCAAAATAATAGTGGTAGGTCCTCCCTTAGGATGTATGATCTTCCCGGCTACAAGTTCTTGACCCAGTTTATAGTATGACACATGCATTATGTCCTGTTTGAAATGGGCCCATAATCTAATCAAAAAGCAGTTAACCCCCATGACATTAATGTTGCTATTGCACCAATGGCGTATTCTGCCGGGCTGGCTGTTGTAGTTTACAGGTGCAGAGCTGGGTCAGAATCTTAAGGACTTTTCTCCCTCATCAGCTTGCATAGCACCTTCTGGTTCCACGAAAGCTAGCCAGCATGGAGGAAACTTCCAGTTCAGAACCAGCTTGAACTTCTGTGTCCCGTCACAAAAGCGTCTTCAGCAACAGACCTGTGGGCGACCCAAAGTAATGGCGACAGCCTGTGTTGTTTCAGTGAGCTGACTTCTTTGGGTTTAAGAAGCAACTTCCCATTATGAGACGTTTTCCCACACTCTACCACTAGAGGGAAGCATCATCACTATAGTTTTTTTCCTCTGGTTTCCCTGTTCTGTGGCACCTTTCAGGCCTCATCCGTTTACCCATTATGTAAACACATTAGAACATCAGATGTGCAATCAACGAGAGCAATTTCTTGCACTGGGGTGTAAATTGATTTTTATAATTCTTTCGTAAGTCCCTGGCTTGGATCACCAACTCTGCAGAAACAAACACATTTCTTAAGGGGTGAGAAGTGGAAAAGCATGTAGTGGAAATGTTTCCTAAGCACTCTTGTTCTTACCACCCCGCTCCAGAACCCCTGATTCAAACGACAGACAAGTCAAAACTAGTTGGTGGCTTTCCCTTTGAACAGGATACTGTGAGAGAAACAAGGTCACCTGCGAAGTAACAGCCATCATAATGCACTAGGAACCTTGGAAGTGGAAGGAGCTCCCTCTTCTGGTGATACCTCAAGATACCTCCTTCTGTGAGCCTGGGCCGCTGATTTTTGAACACTGATTTTGGGGTTCTTTCCTAAAGACGAATGAATGTTGGTGAATTGCCACAAGTAATGCTTAAACTTACTGAAAGCTGACTCGGTGGGAGAGGAACCCTCCCTTGTCTCAGGTCCCAGGGTGTTTAAGTGACCTCTAAATCTCCCTATTCTATGGCATGTTAAACCCTTAACCCTGGAAGAAAGGAAAACAGCAAATAGCTGAGGTTATTAAAACATTGTGCCCTTCTCATATGGCCCCAAAGCAATAGGGAGAGAGGGCCCTGCATCTTGCCTGGGTAAAACAGTACGTTTGGCAGCTGCCATGTGAGTGAGGGGGACCCGGATCATCTGAGGGCCCCAGAAAGAACTGGTCCCGCTCCTTGTTGTAGGCTGCACTGACTGAGCTAGCTGAGGCAGTGCTGGAGAGCCCATCCAGGTAGTAACAATGAGGGAAAGCTAGAGAGCTGACCAACCCAGCTACCACCCAGGCCCAGAACCAGGGCTATGAGTTGGCCCACCCCAACATCCACCTCATCTATGAACTGCTGGAGCATGTGAAGGGGACCAAACTACAGATCCAAAACAGCAGGATCTCCACGACACAGGACAACCACAGAATATCCAAGAGGAGCCCCAGTGAGAGCCCATTATTGGTAAGAAACCAGAAGCCTCGAGCCAGACCAATAACTCATGGCAAAGAACACTTGCAAGTAAATGAATGGACTAAACTGTGTGACTCCACAGGCCACAATACAGACTTCACGACAAGATTCTTCTTTTGTTTGTTTGCTTTTGTTTGTTTTTATTTTTGCCTTGTTTTGTTTCTGTGTTTTGTTTATTTTTTTTTTCTTTTAAATTTGGTTTTGTTTAGGCGGAAAGGTCCCAAGGGCAGAGGGAGGACGTGAGGGGACAGGGAGAGAAGTGGGATTGGAATGCATGATGTCAACTCCGTAAAGAATCAATAAAAGGAAAATTTAAAAACAAACAAACAAAACCCATTGTGCCCTTGAGAATGGCAGGAGGGAGAAACTCTTTTAAAAGAGGTTGCTCTTGTTCATTCTGTCCTGTGGTATAAAAAAAACCTACAGTGGGATGTGAAAGCAGCTCATTGATAAGAAAAAACTTGGTTGGGAACTCCAGCTGAGTGTCTCAATGAGGCTTCCCTAGTACATTGCTGTGGGGTGTTATAAGCTCCCAATTTAATAATGCCATCTTTGTTTGCTCTCAATCGGGCCACCCCAGCTGTCTCTGTCATATGTTGTCACCTGACTTGATGTTTTGCAATATATCTGCTGCCTTTGTCTATGTGACAATATTTGTTCTTTCTCTTTTTATGTTTGCTATTTGTTTACTGAATGCACACTTTCAAAGCTGGAACTATGGATATCGCATATTATTTTTTGGACCATAGAGAGCATGAGCTTTCAGGGGCCACCTTCCTTTCTATGCCCATAGCTCACTGTCCATGGTAACAGTAGGAAGAGATTCCGGAGCTGAAATAGCAGAGACAGAGAGTATGGTCTTCTTCAGCCCTAGAGGAATGTCGAGGAGGAGGATGTTTCTAAGGACAGAGGTTAGAGCATGTGACACAGGGTTGACTTTAGAGATAGTGACAGAAGGGGGTCTGAAGTAGCAGGGGGGAAACGCTGTGAATACAGCCGCAACACGTGTAAGTAGACCCTGCTTCAAGCATTTCGTGTTAAAACTACTGATAGCTAGCCTTTACACTGTTGGTCGAATTTAAAAGAGAGTGCACTACACGCCATCAAGATATATCACTTTAATAGGTATGAAAAGTAAATGGTCCTATCAGATAGGAAATGTACATGGGGAAAATGTAGGATTATGTCAACTTCACAAGTCTTTATACCTCACAGATGGTCCATTTAAATCTCATGTTTAAACACACACGTGTTAATTGGGATGGCTTCCCACTCATCTCAATGGGGGCTTCTTTGTGTACTGTACCATTCTGAGGGAACATTCTCTGTGACTGTCTGTCCTCCGGTAGGCTGTCAGAGGACCCCAGAGCAGCCAACACACAAAGGTACCATTATGCACCACATCATCCCTCGAGCATCTGACATCCACAGAGTGGGAGCTGAGGCTTGGAACCAGGCGCTCCTCCTTATAGTTCCTCTTAGCTTCTGTGTAAGATGAAAGAGGAAGATCTTCTGCATAAGTCTGTCTTCCAGGGAAGGTTGCCACCTCTAGAAAGGCCCAAAATGAAGGCTAAACAATAATGGAGTCTCGAGTGACGTGACAGGCTACAGGGCTGGACCTGAATGGTACACTCCCCGCACACAGAAGGTTGGGACACCTGTGTGGAGGATTTGGCACTTGACACAAACAGAGTTCAGGTTGTGTTATGTGCTCTGAGAATCACTGTCAAAAGCAGTGACTGTCCCGTTTGTTATCTTTGGCTTTAATATCTCACAAACATTGCTCGCCGTAAACAACAAGCCTCAGAATAAAGGATAATAAACAGAAATAAAAGGATCACAACCATTATTACATTGATGCTTTGTGTTAAAGGACTGTTGAAGGCATGTGCAGCATTGTAGGTGTCTGTAACTTACAAATAATTTTCTCTGTTCAGATTTAAACCAGGTTACAAATGTACAATTGATTCATAAATTTGGGAACATAGTTCAACAAAATCTCACCAGGTCGATAACACTATTGGAATATTCAGTAAGACTTAAATTTCTTCAGCTTTATTTATGAGTTTAACAAATTAGGTCTGTAAAAACAGTAAAGGCTTAAGAAAGTTTATCTGTTAGTGAAAATAATGATATGTAAAATATTTAGTTGACTGCCACAAAAGAATTTGAAGGTTTGAAGAAAAATCTATTGAAGTCTTAGAGTAAAACACCTTGAAATTGTCTGTGCTGAAAATTGGAACAATAGAGATTGGGAGTGCCAGCCTACTGTCCTTACCTTGCATGTGAAAGGCTCTGAGCTGGAATGTTTTCAAATTTACTTTAAGAGGACTCCATTTTGAGATTTTTTTTAAGTGGGTGAATCTAGAAGCCTAGTTATTCTATCCATTAAATAACTCTTGAAAGCACATATCCCTCTAAGCTTAAAGCAATACTATCTTTTCATTTACATTTATTTTGGGGAAATTCAGATTTTTGTATGCCTGTCCTCTATTCTTTTACTTTCCTTTATCTGTACTTAACAGAATACAACATTTGGGGGTCTATTTTCCATGTGTATTAATTTTTCTTTTATCAGTTCTAGCAATCATTTACTTGTGTTTGGAAGAATTCTTTGCTTCATTTTATTTCTGGTTTTTCCTGTAATACAGTGATTGCTGCCTCACCTAATTAATCCATATCCAAGATAGAATAAGCACCTTGATAATCTCCTATAGTGATGAAGTGATATCAAGGTTAAGAGAAGTACAATCAGGATCTGGCTGCCTATTTCAAGATGCAAGAAGATGTCGTCATCGCCAAGTCAAGGAAATTGGAGGTTACAAAGAGCTCTGAGAAGCTGGTGCCCCACCAACAGCAAAGATTAACTCAATACCTGCTCCCATCACTCACATTCCTGTCTGTACAATCAGTACATCATTCTTACTGACTGATTAAAAGGGTTTCTTAGGCCGGGCGGTGGTGGCGCACGCCTTTAATCCCAGCACTCGGGAGGCAGAGGCAGGCGGATCTCTGTGAGTTCGAGGCCAGCCTGGTCTCCAAAGCGAGTTCCAGGAAAGGCACAAAGCTACACAGAGAAACCCTGTCTCGAAAAAAACCAAAAAAACAAAACAAAACAAAAGGGTTTCTTATTTGGTGTATGGTGATGTAGCATGAGATACTCATGAAGGAAATATGGCAGAACTTCAGGAACTGAATCTTCAGGTTGGTGACAGCTGAGACAAAGCATGGAGTAAAGGGGGGAGGGGACCCCTATCTTGTCCTGTCTTTGATGAAGTCTTGTCCTGGTACAGTCTAATCTTTTGGAAACATAAACACCATAATTTCATGTAAAGGTGGAGCACGGGTGCCATTTTTCTTCACAAAAAGACCTCTGGGGAAGGAGCCTTGGCAAAATGGCACTGATCACCTCACCATTCTTTATTCTTCTTCCTGGGCTTTATTTTTCTTCACGTCACTGGTCGCCTCAATTTCAAGTCTTATATTTTACTTTGGTGTTTCCTGTTTCTCCCCCAGGAATGTATGCTGGAGACAGCAGCTCTGGCTTGAACATCACTCCGTTCTTAGTACTTTTACTGAAGACTTCCTAGCATTTGGAAATGGAATAATAAACATCTGCCGAATGACTGGCCCCATTTCTACCTACCCCACAGGCTGCTGAGTATTGCTGAGCTGCCTTTCTTCATCCTGGGTTCTAGAGTAGAAAACCATTTATACTTTTGTTATATTTGTCATTATTTTGAACAACTTACTGAAGCAGATTTTTTGATAAACCAAAATCTTTATAGATTCTACGAATTGACTGAGACTTCCTGGCACAGGGTAAAGGAAATAAATAAAAGACTTTCCTATTTGGGGCTTTAGATCCCAGTTTACTAATTTTTTTTCATGCTGTTCCAAAAACAGTATTCATGAAACACAACCTCAACAGTATAACCACACAATTGCAAGAAAAGTTTTATTTCAGGAACTGTACGAAGACATCCCCGAACTGGTCTGAGACCCAGAGGTTCTGAGAACTCTGAGTTGCATCTTATTTATAGTCTCTGGGTTCAAGCCTGGAGAAGTAGAGATCTCTGCGCTCTCATAAATGCAGTAGAGAACTTGCGTTCATTGGCTTTCAAACTTGCAGGTTTAACCTTGGCTGTGTTGTTAGACCTAGATATCAGTGACTTCTGTCTCAACTAACTGCAGCTGGCTGTTCACTTGTTCCTTTGAAACTCAAATGCAACAGTCACAAAATGTTGTTAGACTAGAAAAGGACCCTTAACTCTGGGACGCACATGGGCAGAACACAATCCCCAGAGGACCATGATACATTGGTACTTCATATTCCAGAGTACACTACTCACTCATTGGTCAAGACCCACCTTTGGGTACCCATATCTGTCATTTTTAAATCTTTTTTGCCTTTATATAATTTTTTTATATAAAAAAAGATTTTCTTTCCTTCTACATACCAACCCCTGTTGTTCCCCCTCCCTCCTCTTCTCCCACTCCCCCCATCTATCCCCATCCCACCCCCATCCTCTCCTCATAGAGAGTAAGGCCTCCCTTGGGTAGTCAACACAGGCTGTTATACCATGTTGGGGCTAGACCTAGCCCCTCCCTCCTTCATCAAGGCTGAGTAAGGCATTGCACCGTAAGGAATGGGGTCTAAACAGCCAGTTTGTATACCTGGGGTAAGTCCTGGTCCCATTGCCAGGGGACCCACAAACACATCAAGCCATGAAACATTCACCCACATTCAGAGGGCCTAGTTTGGTCCCATATACACTCCCCAGCTGTCAGTCCAGAGTCCATGAGCTCCCATTAGTTTGGGTCAGCTATTTCTGTAGTTTTTCTCATTATGATTCTGACCCCCCCCCCCTTGTTCTTATAATCCTTTCTCCCTCTTTTCAACTGAACTCCAGGATCTTGGCCAAGTGCTTGGCTGTGGGTCTCTGCATCTGCTTCCATCAGTCACTGGATGTAGGTTCTATGATGGTAATTAGGGTAGACACCAAACTGAGTGCAGAGGAAGGCTAGTTCAAGAACCCTCTCCACCATTGCTAAGAGTCTTAGCGGGGGACAATCTTGTGATTTCCTGGGGTTTTCCCTAGCTGCAGATTTCTCCCCATCCCCTTAATGGTGCTTTCTGTCAAGGTATCTCTTTCCTTGCTCTCCCTCCCCATTGCTCCCCCATGTTCCCCCCTCCCATCCACTCCCCTCTACTCACCCTCTCAGTTTGCCCAGGAGATCTTAACCCTTTCCCCTTCCTGGGGTGATCCAGGTGTGTCCCTCCTAGGGTCCTCCTCTTTACCTAGCTTCTCTGGGGTTGTGGATTGTTGCCTGGCTATCCTCTGCTTTGCTTCCAACATTCACTTATGAGTGAGTACATATCGTGTTTGTCTTTCTGGGTCTGGGTTACCTCACTCAGGATGATTTTTTCTATCTTGTTTAACAAAATGAATACTCCCAGTTCTTGGGTCTGAAGAATATCATCACCTCTGTCTTCAGAACAGCTGTGATGTGTATGTGACAGGGCAGCTTCTGGGTTTGCGGGAGTTCTGGAGTGCCAGGGAGCTTTCTGGGTTTCATTGTCTGTGTTTCAGCTCTGTGGGCACAGAGGCTGTATCACTTCCCCCACATTTAGCACACCTCCCAGGATTCCTGCATTCTTTCCTTTTTCTGTTACAGTAGGCCTTTCTGTGTAACATGGGTTAAACTAGTTCTCCACTTGCTTCCATGAGAGATTCATCAAATGTGATCGTAAGGAAGGGTCCTTCTGCTTGTTAAGTCACTGTGCTCCCTTTACTTTAGAGTGAAGAATCATCCTTTTGGCCTTTTGACTAAGGTCAAGTGTAGAGAGGAGGATGTGTTAATTTGTGAGAGACATGGAGAGTGGGTAATGATAGAGCCTGAATTATATGCATGAATTTTTTACTCACCACCGAGAGTTTCTTGGCCTACATGGCACATGGCTCTGACTTTTTTTTTTTTTTTTTTTTTTTTTTTCGGTTTTTTCGAGACAGGGTTTCTCTGTGTAGCTTTGCGCCTTTCCTGGAACTCGCTTTGGAGACCAGGCTGGCCTCGAACTCACAGAGATCCGCCTGGCTCTGCCTCCCGAGTGCTGGGATTAAAGGCGTGCGCCACCACCGCCCGGCGGCTCTGACTTTTTAAACCTAGGATTATATGCAGTAGTTCTCAACTTTCCTAATGCCCTTTAAAACAGGTCCTCATGTTGTAGTGACCCCCCCCCCACCATAAAATTATTTTCATTGCTACTTCATAACTGTCATTTTGCTACTGTTATGAACCGTAATGTAAATATCTATGTTCTCTGATGGTCTTTCGAGGGTCATGACTCACAAGTTGAGAACCACCGGTATAAGGGCATGTTGTTTAATCCTTTACCTGTTTAACAGAGCAAATGGCAGAGTGGTCATGCTAGGCTATGCTAATACCACAATGCCCTCTCCTAGTCTCTGACATCTTTGAAACCATGTGTCTTAATGTCATTACCTTTTAGAGAGCTCACAGGAAGACTTCTGGTCTACTTTTTGCATCAAGTTTCTCATATAAAAATGTCTCAAAGAAAGGAATTTCTGTATATGCAAGTTTTTCTGTATCATGTGAGGGTGAAGTATACTTCAATTAAAAAAAGTGAGGAGTTGAGGTTTTTGCACAGAGGTGCATGCGTTCATTTATTTCTCATTGTGGCAACAAGATAAACAAGTGAAATTCAACACTGAATGAATTACAAGTAATGGCAAGGTCATGAATCTTGATGGTATTTATCAGGAAAATAAAACCGATAGTTGTCACAGTACAGACATGAAACTACATATGACTTTGGAAAACTTATTGCTTCTGAATATCACGGCATGCACAATAGGCAAAGTGAATTTATCACCCAAGGTACTTTTAATGCGGTAAGAAAGTGAGACATTTAAAGTCCAACACTTTAACAAAACTGGAAATACAAATAACATGGAGTCAGCCTCAGACAGCTGTTCTTCAAAGGTCAAGAGACAAAGCCATCAACAGAGGCAGCGCAAAAAGAGGAGGCTTGTCTAGAAAGAACGGATGCCCCTCAAAATCACACTTCTTCCTCTGACTCGTGTTCACGTTCAGCGTTTTTCAGGAGTCCAACTTCCGAGGTGCACACCTTCTTAAGTCTAGATTTTACTAACCTGAGGGAAAAAGAAAAATCATCTCTGGTTACATGCTATCAAGGGTCAAAACTTTAGAGTAATATGCAGATCATTCCTACAACGAACAGAGGCAATCCCCAAAGTAAAATGATTTCTATTTGACTTGGAGATACCTGAAAATGTGTGCAGACGACAGCAAAGGTCTAAGTAAACCGGAAATATGTGGCTCTCAAATACATTATGAGATCACTTAGTTATGCACAACTGATCATCTTAAAACAAGCAGGAGACTCTACTGACTGTGATAAACGTGACATTGGTGGAACATCTACATCAAACCCACAACTACCTACGGACTGCAAAGAGACGTCATTTCCTGTAAGGAAGTACAGACCAAGTGAAGGCCCATGTCAAGCCTGGGCTGAATGTCTCTTTATGACAAGTTTCTTCAGCCTGTTTACATTCTGATTTTTATTTTCTCTCTTCCCTTTGCCAGTTCAGTTCTGGCCTGTTCTAGTCATACAGTCCATCATTCCCTGTGCTCCGATCCCACACGAAAGCTTCACAAGCACTTCACTGGCTTCATCCCGTCTGCTGGCGCAACCCTGGCCAGAGTCAGAAGTGATTCTAACCCATGACATTGACACATTGGACACACCACTGACATGTGGAGCAATCTGGCAGGTCATGTCACTCAACTGTCAATAGAGGTTACCAGTTCTCCAGTCACTGCCAACTAACATGAACTCTCCAATAAACAGCAATGGAGCAGAATCAATAATTTCTGTTGACGCAACAGCCAAGAAAAAAAAACTGCTCAGTCATTTGCCTTAATTATTGACTACTGATTTTGCTCATACGTTCTGAACACACCAAGCCACTTCTGTTTTGAAAGGCTGATTGATGCTCTGTAACAGGTTAAGGGCCGGTTACAAAAGCCCACACATCTTTTCCACGTAGTACCACATCCATCCATGTAAGACTAAAGGGATTAATCAGTTATGTTCATTTCTGAAGACTCGTGTGGAAAACGAAACAACTCCTGACTGCTTTACCGGGAATGAAATGTTAGCATAGGCCCAGTTACAGCCACTGTTTCCTGGTCTTTCTCTCTGGATTGTAGCTGCTGCTGCTGCTGAAAGCCACGAAGCTCGGCCACATGCACACCTTTATCAGGCTCTAGGCACCTGGAGCCCACATGGAGAAATGGTTCTGTGAGGCAGGGTGAGAGCGGGGATAATGAAAAGGAACTGCAGCCTGGCATGGCGGTGCACACCTTTAAACCACCACTCAGAAGGCAGAGGCACATGGATCTGTGAGTTTGTGGCCAGCCTGGTCTCCAAAGAAAGTTCTAGGCCAGTCAAGACCCCATAGTGAGATCCTGTCTCAAAAACAAAACAAAACCCTCTCAAAATAACACCCCCAATAATAAATAAATAAATACCCAGGCACAATCGCCAGTAACTAGAATGGGGGAAATCTGGGGAATCAAGGTCAGGGTGTGACCTTGCTCTTGCTTCATGTTCTCATAAATCACTGTGAAAAAGAGCAGAGCTGACACAAAAGTTATTTCTAAGAAACTCGATGTGCCCGGTGTGTTAGCAAGCCCTGATTTGTTCTTCCCAATGGTTCACCTGACTCACTGTGTGGAAAACCCATCGGAAAATAGGCAATGCTTCCTTACTCATAGGCAAGGGCTATTGAAATAGTTATTTGCAAGAGGAAGTACACACACACACACACACACACACACATATATATATATATGTGTGTGTGTGTGTGTGTGTGTGTATACATATATATATAACACATTAAATATGCAACAATATTTCCAAACAGATAGGTCTCACCGACAAACTTACACAATCAAGACTTCAGGCAGGGGATAGAATGAGGCAATCTTGAACCACTATTTTGCAAAACTAGGACATTTTGCATCATCTTTCAAGGGTTCCGGGAGGAGAATTCAGTGACTTAGAGGTGCTTGTGTGGCAGCCATTGTGCTATGTGAAACAGCTTGGATACAATGTCTGACATGTAATGACTTGTGGATAAGCAACCACTTCATAGTCAAACCCTGACGAAAGGAGTTTCAAGCCTCCTTAGTCTCAAAGTTAGCACTGAATTCGTTTTTCATGGGATCTCACTGAAAGACAATATTGAATTTTTTTTTTAAATGCTGAATCTTTGTGGTATTTTAAAACTGTTGCTTAAACATGTATCAAAATAGTTCAGGGAAAGTTGAACTCCTGGTCTTATCAATATTAAAGGAAAATCAAGAAACATATAAAATATAATTTCCAAACAAATGAAGGTTGTATTTAAGTACCTTTGAAGTAGAAATCTAGTAAACAGCTAACAAATGTTAACTGAGCACTTACTATATGTCTGGTAATGTACCAATCAGTATGGGGATATGAAAATGATTGTTTTCACGTGCAGATATAGTCTAGCTGTCAGGAAAGACTAATGGGGGCAAGTAGTCAATGTCACAATTTATATGTAACAATATTCAAAGTCAAAATACTACTGAAGCTCAGGAAACAGATCAACATGGGCCAGAGGAATTACAGAAGGTGTCAAAGAAGAGATGGGCATTTAGTGTGACTATACCAGGTAAAGGGAACTGTCTGGTCAAAGAGATTAGAACAACATGTGGTGGGGATTGGGAGAGGTTGGAAAATAAAACTGGAGTTTCTGTTTTCTGGGGACCTGTTAGTGGACAAGCCATGTATTAGGCATCTGAAGGCTTTTGAAACATGAAGAGACAGTAGTCATCTGCTGCTGGCTCTGGAGGGGAGCGGACACGAAGTAGAGTTTTTCCTTGCGTCCTGGTACTGTTCCTGAAGACTCCCCAGCCCCTAAGAAGATGAGGCCCAGATGTCAGCCTGGAACAACAGGGGAAGAGAGCAAGACTCAGTAGCCCAGCCAGCCTTAACAATGAGCAGATGCACATGCTTTGGGGGAGGGAAACGGAACGAACAGAAACAACCCGAAGGAGGAGGAAGAAAGCAGCTACAGAGCGAAGTGAGCTGCTCCAAAGCCAAAGAGGGACGTCTGGGAGCTGGATAAGGCAACAGTTCAAGTTTCTCTTTCAGAGCCCCAGTGTCACAGTGGCTCCAGTGCACAGCTCAGAGGAGGAGGGCTGATCTGGAGCCCACGGCCAGAGGATGCAAAGCTGGTTGCATTAGAAGCTGGCAAACCATGGGGCCCAGAAAGAGCTACTACATCCCGGGGGTCTGGAGAGCCTGCAAGGTGTGCAACACTATCTACATGTTAGTATTCGGATCAACTAAAAGTAATACGGACTGTGTCACATTATAAGCTCTGGGGAGCTGGTGTCCACCATGGCGAACACTACATACACATTACTGCAGTTGTAGAGTATTTCACCTAGTGTAGCCGTCTGAAGAATCAAGTATTGGAGTCTGCATGTCCAGTAATTAGGGTCAGTCCAGCCCAGTGTGCTTCAGCAGTAACCACCCTGGAACCCACAATCAACCACTTTCCTGTTTGCCCATTTTTGAGCTCACATTACCTTTCAATTTGTGAGGCGCTTTCCTTGAGCTCCTTCTTTCTACTACTTTGACTTGCTGTATTTTAATTGTCTACCTCTCTGATCTGCCCTGGTTACAGGACAACAACATCCCCCATGGGAGGGTCTCCACCCCATATTGTTATACCAAATAGAGAGGAAGAGGAAGGCAATACAGACAAGGAGACAAGACCATTTGCTGAGTTTTTACATCTTCAGGAACATAAGTACACGACCTCATTTAGGTTCTACTATCTCTATTTAGTAAACAATAAGATTCATATTTACTGTGGTTGAGTAATGAGTCAGAAGTCATAGCCAATAGGCCATAGAACTAGGAGTATGTGTTCTCAGCAATCTGGTGTGTTGCTCCTCACCTGCTCAGAAAGTTAGATCAGGATTCTTGTATAGAAGAATGCACCATTCAACTTTTGGAAAAATTAGAGTTACTGTCTTATTTAATTTGATTTGTACACATTTGTCAAAGAAAGGTCCCAAGGTTATGAAATGGGACAATTAAAGAGTGTACACAAAGGTAAGCGGAGGTCTCATTGCACATAAGGGAACTGGCCATCCAGAGTAGAAGCCCACATACATGAAGAGACAGAGGTCCAGAGAGCATGCTGTAGAAGAGGGCATGGGTTGGAGGCACAACAACCATATCACGAAACTATTACAACTTTAGGTCAACATGAACATTTTTGCTGGCCATTTCTTTGTGTAGAGATAACTTCCTAATGTCCGAGTCCAGCTTACGAGAAGGTAAGAATAAAACCTTCCTTTTGAATTTAACATTCAACACTGTCCAGTCTTGATGGACATATACAAAGGAATGTACCATCCATTTTTTTTTAAAGCGCCAACTTACCAGGTGATAAAAGCATAATTTAATCCGAAGATGATAAAGGTTGATGCATAATGCCAAGAAAAGCACATGGTGAGAAACATTTTATTCTCAGTATCTGTCAGATTCCATGGAGGACTTCCACTGAGGGGATACAGGACAAAAGCAATCTGCAACTCAAAACAAGTGCACATTAAAATAACCATCTACATTCTCAAAGAAGGCTCATTTCAAAATGTTGGCTAACTAAGATGGCTCCCATTAGCTGAGACGTCACAAACACAACACCAGGTTTTTATGTACTCACTCTCCACTGAGGCATATTTTTGAAGAACAATTTTAAGTGTATTTAATTATCAAATTTCAAAATGTCCCTAGTGGTCACTCTGGCCTTGTGTGCATTTTCCAAAATCCTCGGAGCTCTAGCTACACTGCACAGCCTCACTCTGGTATTTCAAAATTAGACTGCAAAATGTTTTTAAATAAATAAAAACCCATAGATAATGTTATGTTAAGTGGCAAAAGGTTGGGACTTTCTCCTCAGGATCAGGTATAACATAAAGATATTTTGTATTATCACCTCTTTTGAACATTGTATTGGAAATTTTACTTAGGAAAAGTAGGTAAGAAAAATAAAAGACATTCATTTTGGCAAAGAAATTGTAAAATGATCTGTTTACATATAATGTGACCTCAAATATAGAAATTTATAAAGAACCCACCCCCATAATCAAAGTTAATGAAGGAGTTTCACATATTTGAAAACTGAAAATCAGGACGCAACTATCACATATATTTTCACACACAAGCAGTGAAAACTCTACAATATAGTTTTTAAAAATGTACTTAAACGGACACCAAACAAAGTGAAGTACTCAAGAACAAAACTGGAAATACAGTTCCATGGTAGTACAGTTCCATGGTAGTACATCTTACTAGTATTCATAAGGCACTGCTGTAAATACCGGCACCACAACCACACATGCATATCCAAGTACACACATGAATACACACAACCACCCATGCACATCTAAGCACACACACGAATACAGACAAATTGAAGAGCTTTAAAATTTACATGCCAGAAGCTGCACAAAGTTGTGTAAGTGAAAGAAGTCAAGGACCCAAGAAAATAGAAAACCACCTCAAATTATGGACTAGATGTCCCAATATTTTTCACATGGCAAAAACACCCAGGGCAACCTGTAGAACCAAAACAACAGCTATTAATATCCTAATAGGATTTTTCACAGGCATTTTTTAAAGAGTTGATCATAAAATTCATATGGAATTCCATGGTATCTATTATTGCCTTTTAAAAAGCATGGTAAAAGATCATCAAAGCTGTAGGACTCACACCTTTCAACTTTAAGATGTTTTGGAGTTCATCAGAGGTGGTGTACTCACAGCATTATGGAACTGCTAAACATTGCTGAATTGCATAATTTAAAATGGTTCATTCCATGTGTGGTGTTTTGAATGCGAATGGCCCCATAGGCTCATGTATTTGAATGCTTGGTCATTAAGGAAGAGGCATTACTTGACAGGGATTAGGAGAGATGACCTTTTTTTTTTGAGTAGATGTGGCCTTGATGGAGGAAGTGTGTCACTGGGAGTGGGCTTTGGAGTTTCAAATGCTCAAGCCAGGCCCAAAGTCTCTCTCTTCCTGCTGCCTGTGGATCTGGATATAGGACTTTCAAGCTACTTCTCCAGCATCATGTTTGCCTGCATGCCACTGTGCTTCCTGCTATGATGACAATAGACTAAAACACTGAAACTGTAAGCAAGCCCCAACTGAATGCTTTCCTTTATTTGTCATGGTCATGGTGTCTTTTCACAGTAATTGAACACTGACTAAGATGTCATGTTATGTAAATTTTATCCCAATAAGAAATAAGTAATGTTTTATAGACACATACACATATAATGTAGATAGATGGATGGATGGATAGATGATAGATAGATAGGTAGATAGATAGATAGATGAGAGATAGGTAGGTAGGTAGGAAGATAGATAGATAGATAGATAGTAGGACAGGGTCATGTATTGCTTAGTTTGCCTATCCTTAAAATCAATAACAAATGCATCTTGTCTCCCAGAATATAAAGAAACCAGGAGAAAGTTACTAGGAAATATCTTGCTAGTTGTAACTAACATAATATCTTGGGAGAAAAATCATGGCCCCGAACTGGTTGATAAATAAAGGGCATAGGACCGGAATGGGAACAGAAAACTTTGATCTGCCTCTCTACCTTGTCAGGAGCTGATGCAAAGGATGAGTTGATGGGACATGTGTCCACCCACAACTGCCACTATGGAATGCTGGCCTAATGCTGCCAGATATTTCTGTTCTTACTCAAAAAAAAAAAAAAAAAAAAAGCCGGGTGGTGGTGGCACACGCCTTTAATCCCAGCACTCGGGAGGCAGAGCCAGGTGGATCTCTGTGAGTTCGAGGCCAGCCTGGTCTCCAAAGCGAGTTCCAGGAAAGGCGCAAAGCTACACAGAGAAACCCTGTCTCGAAAAACCAAAAAAAAAAAAAAAAAAAAAGCTGAGAAAATAAACACCTTAGTGATGTTTCCTGTATTTCAAGTATTGGCAATTAACTCAAAATGTAATCGTTATAAATTATATGTTGCTCAGGGCCTGTTAGTTTTTAATATGTATATGAGCCTATGGGGGGTATAATTCTTATTCAAACCACCATATTCCACTCTCTGGTCCCCATAGGCTTGTATCCATATCATAATGCAAAACTGCATTCAGTCCAACTTCAAAAGTCCCATAGTCTATCATAGTCTCAACACTGTTTAAAAGTCCAAAGTCTAAAATCTCTTCTTTGACTCATGGAAATCTCTTAAATGTAACTCTCTGTAAAATCAAAATCAAAAAGAAGGTCACATGCTTCCAACATAAATGACACAGAATCCACATTACCATGCTAAAAGGGAGGAAAGGGAGCATAGTGAGGAAATACTGGACCAAAGCAAATCTGAAATCCAGCAGGGCAAACTTCAAATTCTGCATCTCCATGTCTGATGTCAAGGTGCTCTTGAGATCTCCAACTCCTTTCAGCTTTACTGACTGCAATACACTTCCCTTTCTTGGACTGGTACCACCCCTTGTATGTAGCTCTCCTTGGCAGGTATCCCAGAACTCAGGTAACCCAGAGATGCCAGGCATCTCCAACATCTTAGGGTTTCCAAGGTAACACAGGCTTCACAGCTTCATGCAATGGCCTCTTTGGGCCTCCATGCTGGGACACCCCTGACACACACCTGGCCTCCGGGGCTTTCCTTAGCAATGGAGGGAGATTTCACATCCCCTTTCTTCTATCCTTGACTCTAAAGCCAGAACCACATGACCAAAGCTGCCAAGTTCTGCTGCTTGATGGGGCTGGAACTTGGCCTCTTCATTCAATCACATTTGCATCAGCTTTCTGTGGTTGATGGGGAAAGCTTCACTGCTTAAGTTTTCCTTTGATTCTTTTTTTCACAAGTTGGAAGCTTACCTGGGTGAGGTCTTGCCCAGAGGCCACCACTCCCTTTATTCTATTTAGCATCAGTCTTTTCTTTAAACTTTTTATCTTCTTCAAATCTCCTCTACCAACGTCATTACTCTAAAACTTTTCAATTTAGCCTTAGGTAGATTTTTAGGACAAGGGCAAAAAAGCAGCCACATTCTTTGCTAAGAATATCACAAGGATGGTCTTTAAAATACTAACACTCTTCTCTCTGAAACTGCTTGAGCTGGACCTTCACAGTTCAAATCATCCTCAGCATGCTTCTATCTGTCTTCCATGCTCATCCAACTACTTTTCTAGTCCAAAGTCTCATATTCCTCCAAAAAAAAAAAAAAAACAACAACAAAAAAAAAACCCAGCATGGTCAGGGCTGTCACAGCAATACCTCAGTCCCTGGTACCAACTTCTGTTTTAGTCACTGTTTTATTGCTGTGAAGAAACACCACGACCAAGGCAATTCTTACAAAGGAAAGCATTTCACTGGGGCTTTCTTACAGTTTCAGAGGTTAGCCCATTGTCATCATGGCAGGGAACGCGGCAGCAAGCATGGTGCTGGAGCACTAACTGAGAACTTTAGATCCTGATCTGCAGGCAGGTAGGCAGAGAGGGGCATGGGGCCTGGTTTGGGATTTTGAAATCTCAAAGCCCACCCCTCAAGTGACATACATTCCTCCAACAAGGCCGTACCTACTCAAGAAGGCCACGCCTCCTACTTCTTCTAATTCTTTGAAAAAGTTCCACTCCCTGGCAAATAAGCATTCAAATATGTGAGTCCATGGTGGGGAGAGGAGAGCATTCTTAAAGAAATCAGCACCACTGAAGAGAAACCTGTGCTATACTAGGGCAATGGGAGGGATTTTCCAAGGGTAAAACTCCACCTTTCTGAGGCTCCATCTTCTTAAGAACCAAGTTCATTTGAAGGGGGGAAAAAAGCTTAAACTAAAGAGGTTTCCCATTTTCTGAAGGAAGCTGCCCAGGGAAGTGTTTTCCAAAGTCAGTACACAGGAAATGATATAGCTATGGTCCAAGGGGGCACGGTCTACATCTCAAGCTGGCAGCAGAACTTGGTAGTATCATTCACATGGCATTGAGTATGCTCACGTGGAGGATGCAAGAGCCATGGAGAAGATTTAATGAGTCATGGAGCCGTGTTCCATAATTTTAGAGAGCGCCTATAGGCAGGTAATTGCGGCTGGGTTAGAGTCCATGAGAGACTATTACCTGACTGTGTGGCACTGAAGCCTAGGTTGCAATGGAGACCCCAGGATCTTAGATATGCCCGAATCTGAGATTTTCTCAGTCTGTTGAGGAAGGCTGCCTACAGGGAGCAGAGCTGGCTCAAGGTAGAGGCAGAGTGTACTGTAATTTTCATTCTCCAAGGATTTGTGGTTCCTTCAGTTTCTCTTGTAATTAATTTCTAGCATCATCCTCTACAATCTGATATGATACAAGCAGTTTTGATTTTTTTTGTCATCTCTAGTTTTTTAAATTTATGTGTGTGTGTGTGTGTGTGTGTGTGTGTGTGTGTGTGTGTGTGTCCACCGCCTGTATGCAGGCACCCACAAGAGCCAGAACCCCTGGAACTGGGGTTACAGCTGGTAATGAGCTGCCTGATGTGGGTGCTGGGAACTGAACCTAGGTCTTCTACAGGAGCAGCAAGTGCTCGTCACTACCAAGCCATCTCCCCAGCTCCGTTTCTTTTGTATTCTCAAGGCTCATTTTTGTGGCCTATAATCTAATTAATTTTAGAGACAGGTTTGAGAGCTGCTGAGAAGAATGCCCATGCTATCTATATCTCTTGGATGAATTACCTGTTGACATCTGTTAATCCCTTTGGTCTGTTTAACAGTTTAGCTCTGAAGTTTCTTTAGTAATTTTTAGTTTGGAAGGCCTACCTAACGATATGGATAGGGAACTGAAGTCTTCCACCATCATTATATTAGGACCTATCTGACCTTTCATGAGTTTTAGTGTTTGTTTTTGTGAAACCGGGGGCCCCAACTTTCCATGCTTAAGTCTTTACAATTGCTGTCTTCTTGAATTGTTCCCATTAATATGAAGGGCCCTTCTTTATCTCTTCAGACAAGCTTTAGTTTCAAGTCTACTTATCAAGTTATCAGAACAGCTCTGTTAGCTTTTTTTTTTCTTGTTTCAATATATTCAGTAGGTTGATTTCCAAACTTTGGATTTTTTTAATTTTCAATTTTTCACAAGTGAGGTATATTTCCTGGAGACAATACATAGTTTGATCTTTTTTTTTTAAGATTTATTTTATTTTTTTAGAATGTTTCGTGTATGTATGGTATTTCTGTGTGTGGGTATGAACACATGCATGCAAGTGCCTGAGGAGGCCAGATGCATCAGGACTGGTGTTAGAGGGAGTTGTGTGTGAACTGCCTGATGTGGGTACTGGGAATTGGGTCCAGATCCTCTGCAAGAGCAATAAACACTCTTAGCTTCTGAGTCTTCTCCCCAGCCTCTGGATCTTGTGTTTGGTTCAGGGAGTTAGTCTGCATCTTTTCATTAGGACATTAAGGCCATTTTCAACTGAGATTGCTATTGAGTTGAGTTTGCTGTTTCCTAAGGTTTTGCTGCTTATCGGGGAGGAAGAAAAGAAGCAACCAGGATGACAGCCATCATGTGATGGAGGAAGGGTAGTTACACACAGCTATTCTGTTGTGATGCAAACTGCCACCCACCCACCCAGCAAACAACTGAACAATAGAAGTAGAAACCTGCAATTTCTAAAAGATAAAGGTAAAAATAATCAATGAATAAAATACAAAGTAAAAGATGTTACAACTCAGTGTTACTTCTTAGTGAGGATGAATGTGGTCTCTCCCACCTCCTTGATTCAGTCTCGAGAGCAAGGCTGTCAGTCTCATTAATTCAGACAAGCCAGGTTGATACATCCACCTGGTGATACAGGTTTTGAAGTGGAACTCCACCTTCTGCTAGAATTTCCCAGCCTGATATCTCCTCATCTTCCAATTAATACTTCCTTATCTGGTGTTTAGGAGATCTTTTTTTCTAAATGAGGTTTTCTGTGAGTGAGGCTCTGGGAAAAGTGTGGAAAGCCTGCCTGCCCTCCTTTACCTACCTTGGCCACAGACTGACCTAGGCAACATTCCTGGACCAATTTAGCCCCTCATTTCTCAGGTTCCCCTGGCATCAGTAGACCCTCAATTGGGAGGTGGATCCTTCTTGGGTTATGTATTTCAGTGTGCCCATGGAAAAAATCTCAGCTATAAGGACTCTGTCACATTGGTGTCTCCACCTCCACAGCCTAAGTGGCTCCACGTCTCCCCACTCAAGGTGCTTCCAGCCCTGTTGTGTCTTTGCAGCCTGGCCTGTCTCGCTCCAGATCACTGACCCTGTAGCACCGAGTCCAGGAAAACAAGGCAACTCCCAGCTACCACACAGTGCAAACTGTGTGCTGAGGTTGGTGACTGACTGGTGGGTTTTTCTAGAGACTTCTTTACTGAGATCTTGTGCTGCCTGATTTCCTTCCTCTTTGTCTTTCTTAACTAGAGACAGCATCCCTTATTTTTACCCTGGTTCCTCTCTTTTGCTGGATCCTGCAGAAGTGGGTTCTAATTTACCATCTTACCCAGAAGCCACAGTTGCCTTTAGAAACTTCCAAAATAAAGTGTCTCAAGTAACCAGTTGCCATCATTTAAAATATATATATAAATAATAAAAAAATAAAACTACCATTTTGCAAAATGATTTTACTATTTTTTCTTATTTTATATCAGAATGAGGGCAAATTTGAGTGCTTCTTACTGAATACTTTACTGGAATCGCACCTGCTAATGTTTGGAAGCTGTACATAGATGACGAAAGGCCAAGATGGAGGCCATGAACAGGGGCCATGAAGGGCTACTATGGAGGGCAAGAGACATTCAATCCTTTAACCCAAACTCAGGTAAATTAAGACTATGTAACTAACCAGAAACTAAAAAACTCATCAAGTCATCTTTAAAAATGAATATTACACTTTTATCAGCTGTTCTAATTTGTTTTCTACCAGAAAATTACAAGAGAAAAGACCTATGAAGGAATTATTCTTACTATATTTTGTACATCACTCTCCAAAAAAACAAAACAAAACAAACAAACAAAAAAAAAAAAACCATGGTTTGATTGGTTTAAGCCTCACTGCTATTAGGTTTCAACTGTAGTTAACTTTCTTCTCCAATAAGGAATAAGCCAGAGACTCATTTTCTATAGTTTACAGTGTGAATTATATATCGCTGCATATTTTATTATTCTCTTACTACTGTGAGTCATTTTTCTCTTTTGGAATGGACTTCCATTTTAAATAAAGATTTATTTATTTTATTTTATGTGTATGAATGTTTACCTGCATGTACGTCTGAACATCACTTGCATGACAGGAGTTACAGAGGGTTGTGAGCCACCATATGGGTGATGGAAACTGAACCTGGGTCCTCTGCTAGATCGCCATGTGCTCTTAACTGCCGTTTGTTTTTCTTAATGTCCAGATGAAGATGAGTTACAGTTTGGACTCATAATTGGGGCAGTTGTCCTGTGAGCAATCTTTGGGACTCGAGGACAAATGGAGATAGACTATACCCAGGAAACAACTGTCCCAAGTGACAAGAAGCAAAGGCAACAGGAGCCACTTCCCCACTGCCTGCCTGTCCTGTACTCTGAGGAGGATGAGGAGAAGCAAAGGAAAAACAAAACACAAAGTGAGCCTCTGAGTTGCTCCCCCACAGGGAGACCCCGAAGAGACTGTCACGGAGTGAAGGGCGCAGGGAGTTTCTTTTCTTTTTTTTAATTATACAAAATGGCTTAGTCATTGAATAAACGTGTTTTAAATGTCATGTGCTTCAGGAAAGAACGTTTTATAGGTTAGGAGGGGATTTCTCTTCTTTCTGCAGATTACACAATCATTTCAATGTAAGTTATACACATTTGCCTCATTCAGTTCAAATTTCCATGCAGATGGTTCCAAGAGTCCAAGGGGCATTTACTCAAAATCTGTCTGTATATAACTAAATCGCTACTGTTGGCTATTTGTGAAGACATAGCAAGAGATAAAAGTGGTAAAAAGCAAACCACAATACAGTGTCATTAGCTTAGGAAAGATATTTGAACATAATGTGCACACACTGCACATACAATAAAACATGGAAGTGTAAGACATTCCCCTACATTGCTAGACATTTTTATTTCAGAGGAGTCAAAGAATGATGTAGTGGGTAGCCATTCCAGCTTTGACCTGGAAGTTCCAACCCCCATTGAGGCTTCGGCAACTGTCACTCCTACAAAGCAGGGCCAAGAGAGGACCCTGAAGACTCAAGATCTGGATGTGCAGGCTCTCTTGGTTCTTGCACCCTGGACACTGGAGGTAGACCAAGCAGAGTTCTCCAGAGAACACCGCTGGACTGCACTACACCTTTTCCAGATCCTGTAAACTATCCCTTCACTTGTAAGTTACCCCACAAAATAAACCTCCCTTTTAACTACGTGGAGTGGCCATAATAATTTCACCAATATCTGGCGCCCAACATAGGGCACGAACCCACGACCCTAAGATTAAGAGTCTCATGCTCTATTGACTGAGCTAGCAGAGGACGCTGAAGACCTGAGATCAGGATGCGCGGGCTCTCTTGGTTCCGCCTTGTAGGTGTGACCATTACCGAAGCCTCAATGGGGGTTGGAACTTCCAGGTCAAAGCTGGAATGGCTACCCACTACAGGATGAGGCATACTGTAGCTAAACCGTCATTTCCAATTAGTGCATATTTACACAGGTATAAAATGTTCATTTTTATTTAAGGGTCCAAGACAATAGTGAGGTTAGACACCTGGCCTCATAAGAAATAAATCTAGACATACTGATAGGTTAAAAGACTTCTAAATAATCAGAAATTTATCCCTAAAGATTGTAACCTCATAAGTTTTTTTTATAGAAAACTTTCCAGTAAATATGAAAATATTATTTTTGTGCCCAAAGTGGCAGCATTAAGCTGTCCTGTTCTTGGTTGAGTTATAGTATGACTTCCCTCTTTTTGTCTAAGCAGGACCAATCACTAAGTATTAACTAGATAATAATTGATCTTATTAGTCATAATTTGATCTTATAATTCCTTTCTTCAACTCTCTTTGAATTTCTTCTCTTGTTCTTACTGTCCTTTTTTTTACATGAATGTTAAGTTCATTAATACAATTAAACTAGTATACATATGCTATAATTTGAATAATATATACCTCCTCAAAGTCCATATGGTAGAGGCTTGCCCTCCACGGTGTCACTATTGAGATCTCCTACCCTTTAGGTTGGAGGCCTAAAGAGAGCCCTTAGGTCATTAGAGGCACATCCTTGAAGGAGACAGTGGAACCCTGACCATTACCTCTCTCTCTCACTTTCCAATCATGAGGCGAGTATTCTCCACACATGTTCCTGTTGTGATATGCTCACTCACTATAGACCTAAAACTCAAAGGAACTAACAAATCATAGACTAGGATCTCCGAAACCACGTGTGAAAATAACCACTTTCTCGCTATAATTAATCAGCTCAGGCATTTGATGCAGTAACAGGAAGATAACAACACATAGAACCCTGAACTGAGCAAAGAAGTGATATACACCTTTTCAAACACACAGAAAATTCATACCGACATCAAGTTATGTCCCGAGGGAAGCGTCAGCACCCTTCAAAGAAAACACATTTTCTGCTCACAATGCAATTAACTGGAAAGGAGTGATGTTTAGAAAAGATACACTCTCAAATTTAAAATTATGTTCCTCGACCTGGGCCTACAACTCAGTGGTAGGTGGTAGGAAGTATGCCCATTTAGCTTAAGGTCATGGTTTTAGTCCCTGTACCAAGAAAGTAAAGAAACCAAAACATCAAAAGAACTCATGAATTAAAGCTGAAAGCACACTAGAAATACATCACTAAAAATTACAGTTTAAATAATACCTAGACTTCGATGTGGTTTTTAAACAAGAAAGGTTAAAGATAAATGAAATTGTCACCTAACCCCCCCCCAAAAAAAAAACTAGAGAAAAAGGAGTGAAAGACAGTCTTATAATAATAAAAAAAGTAAAAATAGGAATTCACCAAATCCATACCAGTAACATAAAATTTCCACAGACTTTAAGAAACCAATCTGATGGCAACAATCATAGATATAAAATATGTCCACAGCAGAAAATGTTACAAGAGCCTAGCTTTTCCCCAACAGCTGTCAGTCACTGTCTGCCTTGGACTGGGATCAGCAGGTCTCCAGCTCACTCCTCTCCAGCCCTGTGCTTCTGTTCTGCTTTTGACCCACCAGACTTTATGCCCTGCTTTAGTCTAATTTACTTGAGTGGAGTTAGATGTTTTCTAATTTTTTAAAAAATTTCTTTTTATTTTCCTTTTTTTTTTTCAAATCACTGCAGGCATATATCTATCTTATCTGTCTTTGTTATATGTTAAGAGCAGAGAATATTCACTGCAGCATCTATCTTACCTACCTTTGTTATGTGTTCAGAGCAGAGAATATTCACTGCAGCATCTATCTTATCTGTCTTTGTTATGTGTTCAGAGCAGAGAATATTCACTGTAGCATAAGCTCACTGTGTCAACTTCCCCAGAAATTTTCTCTTGAAAAAAACATCTTTCCTTTTTGCTATGAGATATCTTTCTGTATGCTATGAATATGTGTTGCTCTAATTGGTTGATAAATAAAGCCATTTGGCCTATGGAAGGGCAGGATGGAGCCAGGTGGGAAAATCCAAGGGAGATAGTGAAAGGAATAAGGAGAGGCAGAGAAGATGCCATCCTACTGTCCAGGGAGCAGCATGTAATGGCACACAGGTAACGCCACAGAAAACGTGGCAAAAACATAGATTAATAGAAATGGGGTCATTTAAATTATAAGAGCTAGTGAAGAAGAAGCTTGAGCCATAGGCCATGGCCATACAGTTTGTAATTAATTTGTGTTTATTTGGGTCAGAGCAGCTGCGGGACCGGGCGGGACACAGGACAACTTCTGACTACATCTTTTGACTACCAAACATGTGCACACAGGAAAGCACTGCAATTCAGTGCACACTAGTTCTTTATGTCCCATCCTCTTTACTCCATTTAGGTTCCCTGTGGAGGGCTAATACTCTACCTAAGCTGGCAATAGATTGATCGCCTTATAGGGTATTTATAATATTTTTCTATGAAGCACACTTCGAACCAATGCATGAACCGAGTCCCACCTTACGGGTCTCTGCACCACAAGTTCTTCTATCTCCCCCATGTGTGTGGATATTAAATCATCATATCCCGTTTAAACCACAGCTCTTCTTTTATCATCACCTGGCAATTTGTTATCAGTTCTGATGGGAAGGAAATTCAAGTCCCTGAAACAGCCACGTCATCCCAAATCCCAGCTCTGTGGTGACTAAAATTCTCCTCCTCAAAGTCTGGCCTAATCAAGCCACACTCTCATCTCATTCTGGACTTTGTTTACACCTATACATGAACATGATTGTGACTTGATAGTCTCTCAAAACTATAAGTCCACCGTTTGAATTCATGCTTTCAACAGCATGGCAAATTTAGAGAGTTGATGATGCTAGAAAATGGGAAGTGTCTGGGATTTGGGATTAGAGAAGTCTAGATTTAGATCCTAGCTATATTACTGTTTGAGCATGAGAAAAATCTTGGTCTTGCTGAAGATACCTATAGGCAAATTAGAGGTGGTAATACCTAACTTCTGGATCAATGTGAAGGTATGGGAATATAATAAAACAAGATGGGCTCTACCTCTGAGCCATGACCCCAAGCCCTCACTGGGGAATTCTAAGCAGGGGCTCTAGCCCTGACCAAGTACCATCTGTGGCCAGAGATGCTGGACCCCTGGAATTGGAGATACAGGAGTTTGTGAGCCATGAGTGCTAAGAACAAAAGCTCTGTCCTCTCCAAAAGTGACAAGCAGTGTTCACCACTGAGCCATCTTGTTGGCCCCACACTGTTCACAAAATCCTGAGCTTCATGGCGCCTTTGCATCACACACACCATGTAACTTGTTCTCTTGTCCTGCTCTTCCCGCCACTGGGTCCCCTTCTGGTCCCCTCCCTCGCTGGATTTTCATGGTTTTCTTTTCATAACTAGATTTTATAAACATGATAAAATATGAGATAATTGTTTTCTGGAAAAAAAATAGATAAAATAAGATGTACATAAAATCCACATGGTGGCCACCATATGGTTGTCTCTCAGCAAGTGTTTTCTCTCTCTTGGGTCTTTCATACAGCTCTTGAGCTTATGGCGCATTAGGCTATAAGCTGTTCTAGCACTAAAAATCACTTACAACCATAATCATCAGCTCAAAATTCCTGCATAAAGGATAAGTGGATCCATAATGAAGGAATAAACTGTCTGCTTCCTCCACAGCTACTCTAACAGTAGTCTCACCAGACCCACCAGGCCACTCCAAGAACATCACTTCTGTGATGCTCATAGAAGGGAAGAATTAAAAGCAAATGCCTCATCAGTTAATAAGAGAAACTGCAGATAAGTGACACCACATGTGTTAGCTACAAGTCCCAACTCACCTGCCAGAACCAGGTCCCTTGTAGGATGATGAAACTTGACCGAAGGAGCTCCAGAAGTACATTGTTCTTTGTGAGGAATTCCATGAAGGTAACCAGACCCGTCAAAATGGTGGCAAAGACCAGAAGCTGGTGCACAAAAACATCCAACATTTCCCGACCATGAGTGTGGTTGTAGAAGATAAATGCTAACAGAGGGGGCAAAACATATTTTCTGATAAAACCAAAGGCTTCCCACTGTACCACCCTCTTGCCACAGAATTTTATATGAACATAAAACTGCCCCAAAGAGCAAATCCCCACTGACTCTCAGCAATGTATTTTTACTTTGGGGAGAGTAAACATTGCCTCTTATTTAGGAAGAGAATCTTTGAAGTCTAACCCTACTTTCTTTTTCTTCTAACCGTTTTTTCTCTCTTCTAACATACCATAGAATTTTCAGCTGTTGTTTAAAGCATTATCTATGTAGGAAAATGTACAATAAACATGACTAGGGTAGGGAGCTCTAATGAATGTGAATGTACAGATAAATTAGCTGAAGTCAAAGTCTCAATTTAGGGAATTCAGCAAATGAGTACATAAATTATAACAAATTATTAAACACTTGTTTTATCTTGCCCTCCTTATGATAATCTGAGAAATCAACTGAAAGAAACATCCTGTTATTTTCACTAACCTCTTAAGATTAGGAAGTCATTTTTTAGACCTACATACCACATTTTGGCAGAGTTTCTGTTTCTGATATATGAAAAGCTTATTAGAGATTGGTAGACATTTTCTATTGTGAGTGGCTGCCCCATTTCAAGTAATCCATGCACTATTATTCTGAGTTCAGTTTCCATTGTTAGAAATAAAAAGAATGATAAGCTCCACAATGACCAAGAGGTAAGTGCCCACTGTAGATGATTTCTAAAGACAGATATGAAATTTGAAAAAACTTTTTGAGTGGCTGTGTCTGCCCAGATCTATTAAGTTAGTCTGTAAAGTTGTAAGAAAGGAAGACTATAGGTATTTTCTCTAGGACAACCATATATCCAACTACGGCCCAAACAGCTAGTCCTGCCAATCAAGGTGATACAGAGAAACAAAAGATATGTTATTATAAAGCACAACATCAATGCCCACTGATAGAAAGAGAACAGAAAACATATTTCCCTCATACTTACACTCCACAAAGATGGCATTTGATAACATTAACTTGCTTAAGGAAAGCGGAAGGAAATTGGTAGTGAAACATAAGATATGGATTACACCCTGTAGCCCAAAGAAGAAGTACATGGTTGTATGATGCCAGCCAAGAAGCTGGTTCCACTGGCCGTCTTTATACAGGGTCAGGGAGGGTCCGCCTGAGATAAACTGTTCCCCGACCATACCTGCAGAGGAACATACCACAGTTTTAGCAATCCTTTTCCTGAGTCTACATAGTAAGTGTGAAGACACAGGGGCACATGTTCATCGCTTATTCTAACTTTATGATGTCGATTCTTCCCTCTGAGCTTTCCACTGAAAACCTAGCAATACTGATTTAGACTTGATTCCAAAGTTTAGCTGCAGGTTTGGGTAACAAGTTTTATCTATATATAGACAAATGATGCAAGCAACTGTTTCATATCCTTAACAATGGTAATTTTAGTTCAACAACTGGTTGTAATTTAATGACTAAAATCCTGGATGGCTTGGAGGTTTGGATTTATGATGTATGTCATTTAAAGGATGATTACTTTCTTTCTAGATATTGCACTCTTAGCTGTTACAAAGTAGAGTGTTTTCCTTGATTTCTGACAAAATTGATGAAGAATTTAGCCTTTTCCCCAAGAATAAGAATAGTAGAGATGGTTCATACAGACTCTACATGTGGTTAATTATTGATATAGACAGGTTTGTTGTTGTTTTCTAGAAGCTGCCTGGTTAGCCTCTAGAATGGGCAGGGAAAGTTCTCTTTTCGGAAATGGTTACTTTGTAATTTAATGTTAATAACAAAATCCTATTGTCATGAATGAAAAGAATCCGTGGAAAAATTAGAAGTGTTACCATTTACAAAGCAGCAACTACAGCATTACTGTAAAATGCAGAACCTTTTTTAGAATGTTCAGTAACAATGGAAAGTTATTGAAATTAAGTTACCTGGACTCTGTCCAACTCAGGACACAAGGTGGATGTACATGAAGCAAGATCTCCTTCAGCCCCAATTCCCTTTATCATCTCTCAGAAATGATTTGTTATTGAAGATTTCCCATAATCACTTGATTACTTTAGTGTAATTTACAAAATGATTTCTTACAGAGTTTACTCTTTGAAGGATCAGAAGAACTTGTATCAAACTATTTCATAGGCTCCAACTTATGATACAAAGGAAATTCACTTGGTTGGATAGGCAAATTAAATATTAAGATTCATTAAGGATTAGGCTTTTATATAATTATGAAATATCATTTTCCTAAGATTACATCAGTTATAAACTGTAATTGGGATAAATACTAAGAGACATATTTATATGAAATTTATTTAGTATATCTCAATTTCATATTGACATTTTTTTCCCCACTCATGAAATACTCAAAAGGAGAAAACAGAACATGGCCACAATCCACTTACCAGTAAGAGCCATGAAGATTATAACAGCTCCTTCCCAAATCTCTGCTCGACGTAATAATGTTTTGGAACTAAGGTAGCAGGTCCGAGTTTGCTTTTTGTAGACATATTTCAGAATACTCTTTGTACCCCACCAAAAGCCCATGATAATGAAGAAGGTTCCAGGGAGGGCATGACCTTTAAAACTCCCCATGACCTACAACAATAAGAAATAGACATTTCACTTTAACTCAGCAAGAATACCTCTTGTCCACACTGAGCACATTGCTGTCTGAGGATTATGAGTATACTATAGATCCTACTATAAGACTGACCATTCAAATAAAAATAAAATGAAAACTTGCATTTGTTTAATATCTATCATGCATTAGGCCCCACGCCAAGTGTTTTACATGCTATCCTTAACCTAAATTTTGAAATAGATCCACAGATGAGAAATCACTATTCATTTTTTCAGTTGAGAAGTGTGTTTGGAGAAGTTAAATGGTTTACAGAGATCTTAGAATTGATAAGCAAAAAGTTTTGATTTCTTCAAAACACAGTATGTACTAGATCATACAAGTGCCCTTTAATCATAAAGGGAAACAACATGAAGGTTTGGGACAGTTGGTTTAATTTAAAAAGATGTGAGCCGGGTGGCGGTGGTGCACGCCTTTAATCCCAGCACTCAGGAGGCAGAGCCAGGCGGATCTCTGTGAGTTCGAGGCAAGCCTGGTCTACAGAGGAGATCCAGGACAGGCACCAAAACTGCACAGACAAATCCGGTCTCAAAAAACCAAAAAAAAAAAAAGATGTGATACTACCTATAGATTTTGAGTAGATAGTTTTAAAGGGTCAAGGATCAAGAATGTATTATTAAAGACCAGTAGGATTCATGAAATATTTGTGTGTTCTTCTACATATTTTCTAGGCTTCTTATCCAGCTGGATTTGAACCATGTTTCTAATTCTGACTAGTTGACTGAGCAAGGAGTTGGTACGTGTCACTTTCAAGCTGAGTCACTCAAGTCTGCTTACCTTAGCTCTCTTCTTGCCTCAGCTACTTTGGCATAACACCTCCACTGCACAAATATGGGCAGCCAGCCTGATTGAGATTCTGTGTGTGTGTGTGTGTGTGTGTGTGTGTGTGTGTGTGTGTGTAGTGTGTAAAACCCCTTATTGATGTAGATCACTGAAAGTTTGAGGTTTAATTTTACAACAACATAGCCTGTTGACACCAACCCAAACCACATTACAAATTTGGCTCACATCCTTGCCATACTCTAACTAATAAACAGAACTACCCTCTGGTTTCAGTCAAGGGTATAAATCAGTCTTGAATAATGTGAGTTTTTAATTATTTCTGAAGTCTTTCTTTTAAACGTATTTATTGTACTATCAATAGTGAAAGTAGAGTCCACAATTATCCTAAAAATCTAATAGTAGGTCAGATTCAAGAAAACTCACAAAAGAGGATGTCACAATGTTCCTAGTCTAGGAAACGCGAATCACTATTTCTTTTAGTGAGTACTGGGCCTCTTACTTTGGGTTACTCCCCTCTGACTTAAAGCAATGTCCTAAAAGAAACTGTGAAGCTGACCCAAATATTGCATCCTGTATCTCCAATCAAGACCCTAGAAGCTCATTTCATGCACTCTTGAGTCATCCAAACCTTCCAAGAATCAGGCTACATCACATATCTCCAAGCAGAGGTTCTGGTCCTAACCTTCATTCTATGCTATACTTAAGAACATATACTTTACTTATGTTTGGAACATCTGAACTGTAGTTGTTTATTACTAAGAATGGGTAGACCTTAATGATACACGACATTCTTGCTTTGATAAGTTCTCATTTAGCAACCTAACTCCCACCAGGGCTGTTGATTCCACCTGTCTGTCTGGTTGAGACCATCGTACAAGATTGCAAAATACTTTTGTAAAGAATTCCTAAATATACCCAGCCTATACATTTTTTAACATTTTTGGAAAAGAATTTCATGTGGTTTAATGATCTTAAAACATTGTTATTCCTTAATATAGGAAACTTTCTTGTAAGAATTTCTAGAATCTTAAGATTCTGGATTAAAACTAAAATTTTTGAAATTTATTATCAAAAACAACACATATGTCAAGAATTAAGAGGATGCTTAAAGAAGTTAGGCAGCCATCAGAAAAACACTTTTCAAGTAGCAAATTCAGTGAGAATAATAGGATACAAATGAAGAGGGAGAGGGCCTATAGCTCATTGGTAAAGGCCCGTGCCACACAAGCCTGACAACATGAATTGGATCTTAGAACCCATGTTATAAAGGTGGAAGGAGAGAACTGCCCCACGAAGTAGTCCTCTGACACACAAATGCTCCATGGCCCATCTCCCACACATCATACTCCCCCAATAACAAAACTAATTTTTAAATTAAAAGATATATTTTTTTAAAAAAAAAATGGGGCAGGGGCTTTGTTTTCAGCACTGAGAAGGTCTGAATACAAACTTTATCACTTGCTAACTGTGGCTTCTGGTAAGCCACTTAACCTGTGAGTGCCTGAGTTTCTCCCTTTTGTAAAACTGGACCAATAACAGTACTCATTTCTAAACCAGCACCCACGTTTCTATCAAACAACTTATGCTATCATCTACTTCAAACTACTAGGGCAGTGGTTCTCAACTGCCCTAGTTGGTCATGACTCCTTTGGAGGGTCAAATGACCCATTCACAGGGGTCACATATCAGATATCCTGCATATCAGATATTTACATTATTATTCATAACTGTAGCAAAATTACAGTTATGCAGTAGTGATGAAATAATTTAAAGGTTGGGGGTCACCACCACATGAGTGGTGAGAGCTGCTGGTAGCAATGGCTTTACCAGAGGTCATGGGAGTAAACAGCAGGTGACAACTAGTATTTAACAGGTTGACCCACCAGACAAATAACTCTCTCTTGAGAAGCCCCACTAGGCAAAGACTGTGGGGTCACTGGCTGTGGAAACTGCTTGTTTTCTGTCTGTAACTTTCTCTTGTGCAACCACTTAACCTCCCTAAAAAGAACAACTGTGGGGTTCTTTCCACAGCCCACTGGTAGTGTGTTTTACATCTTTGGGCACACATATACTTGTAAATGATCAGGAGATAATTTCTATTTAAGCTGTATAATTCTGATGAATAGAAATAATACCAGAATATTTTTCTTAATCGACACAGGAAAGTAACAGTATTTCAGTCTCAAAGTCAGTTAATTTTAGACTTCAGAACAAACTAAAACTAGACTAAGCTGTCCCTTCAGAAATACACAAGGACTAGTTCCCAGGTGTTTATTACTAAATCAAGGTCAGGCTGTTTACATTGAGACATGACCCCCTACAGTAATTGACTATACATATTCCTAGGCTCAAGGTTCAGCCAACTGTTTACTTTCTGTCTGGAACCCTCACCAACTTAGAGCTATGTGCATGGCCAAGTCAGCGTGACCTTCCTAGCCTGAGAGAAACTATGTGACTTATCATGTGTTATGAGAATGGGCCAGGCCCTGAGAATGTAACATATAATTGTCCAAATTGTCCAGAATTTGGATGTGAATAAGTAGTGAGTGTGTGAGTATGTGTAGGTGTAAGTGCTGAGTGAGGGATGTAGCCCAATGGGCAGAAAGAAAATGTAACATATAATTGTCCAAAGTTGGTCAGAGAAGAAGAATGAGAGAGCAAGGTGAGAAACAGAATGAGGAAAGAGTGAATGAATGATGCAGTAGTATATGAAGGAATATAACAGAGTAGAGAAATATATAGCTGTATGTAAAGAGATGTAGCAGTGTGGAGACAGATTTTCAGAGAAAGACATTTTTTAAGATGAAGTAAAAGAGAAAGTTACCTTCAGAAAGCATGTGTGTTTTCTTTTTTTCCCCATAGATAGAAAAAAAATCTAACCCTCAGATAGATAAGAATTTTTCCTAAGCCCTCACTGCTCTGAGGTCTTCTATTCACAACCCTGGAGCAGTTTTGAAGAGCTGGCCTTCCCCAGACTGTAACACATGAAAAACTGTATTAAAGGGTCACAGCAGTAGGAAGGTTGAGGACCACTGTATAAATAAAAGTAACATGAATCTAATAATATCAAAAGCTTCACTATTTTAAAATGTTTTTTAAAGGAAAGTAATGCAAAACATAAAAAGGTAAAAAGGAACGGCAAGTAAGAAAGGATGAAAGACTGCCCAAATCTGAGCTGAATGAGGGTGACCCCAATGGACATGCAGGCGTGGGTGGAGAAAAGCCCCCTGAGAGGCCTCAACTCTGCACAAAGAACTCTGGGCAACTGAAGAAAGCTGGCAGCAGGAAAGGTGGACTTCCCCAAGGAAGAGCATACCTATTGGTTGTTCAGTGACAAATGATTAGCCCTGAAAACATACACACGAGAAACATTACATGGGCCAAACAGGTTTTATTTAGGAATATATATGTATAAACATACACATATATGCATGTAACAGCAATTAGTGAAAAAAAAGAGGCAATTAATTTGAAGGAGAGAGTGGGGAGGGATATATGGAAGGGTTTAGAAGAAGCAAATAGAAAGGTAAAATACTGTAATTATACAATCATCTCAAAAATAAAAATAAATAAGTAAAAATTACAGAGGTAACATAAATATCTATCTCTGCTTGAATACTGACTACAGAAAACCAAGAAACATCTACATAATTCTTTTGGCAATTCTAAGCATATAGCTCCTAACTGTCATGGAAGGCTATTGGGATCTTCTGCAGTATTTAAATAAATTCCTCAAAAGCAGAAACCATAGATGTACACTGCCATTTCCTCCTAACCCTGGAAAAATGTCCTAAATATGACAAAGTTCCAAATTTACAGGAGTCATTCAGCTCTTCTTACAGACAAGATCATGTCATCATAAAACATCTCTACTCTGTTGTGGAATAATCCTTTTTGTACACTGTGAAGATGTGTCACTCTGGTTGGTTTAATAAAGAGCTTAATGGTCAATAGCTAGGCAAGATTTCCAGGCACGGAGGATGTTGGGAAGAAGGAAGGCGATGTCTCAAGGAGATGCAAAGGAAGCATGACACGTAGGTTATGAGGTAACAAGGCATGAGCCACATGGCAGCATGTAAATTAGTAGAAATGGGTTAATTAAATTATAAGAGCTAGTTATAAACAAGCCTAAGCTTTGGGCCAAGTTTTCATAAATAATAAGTCTCCATGTGGTTATTTGTGAATTGGCTGGCTGGAGAAAGATTTGCTACAAATGGCACCCAATGTGGGACAAGCATTTCCACATAAGACCTGAGAAAGCTTAAAAAAAAAGGTTCTGGGTTGGGGATTTAGCTCAGTGTTAGAGTGCTTGCCTAGCAAGCACAAGGCCCTGGGTTTGATCCTTAGCTCAAAAAAAAAGTAAAAAAAAAGGTTCTAAACACACAAAAATGGAGCCAATTATGGCTTCCTAATCCTCGGCCACTGCCTGCAGGTTTGAGCCACCAACATGCCATAAGCTAAGCTGTGCAGTGGTTTAAGATTTTGCTCATGCAGACAGAAAAGGTTCAGAAGGAAAAAACCTCTAAACAGATTACAGTGTGTTTAACAATGTTCGTAGGCTTAAGAAAAAAAAAAAAAGAGTATAGACAGTCATAAAAAATAAATAATTTTAAAATAATAGTAAAATTTTATTTTATTTTTTTTGGTTTTTCGAGACAGGGTTTCTCTGTGTAGCTTTGCGCCTTTCCTGGGACTCACTTGGTAGCCCAGGCTGGCCTCGAACTCACAGAGATCCACCTGGCTCTGCCTCCCGAGTGCTGGGATTAAAGGCGTGCGCCACCACCGCCCAGCAATAGTAAAATTTTTAAAGAGAGAAGTAATAAAAAATAAGCCATGTAAGGATAGAAATATTATAACACAGGGAGTTTGTACCTTATAAGGTGCTTTGTTAATTTTGAATTATTTGAATGCTAATGAACAGACAACAGCAGCTAAGAGACATGGGATTGTGGAAGGGACTGCTGAATTAAACAAGCCTATATGCTTTAGCGGTATCCTGGCTTCAGAATGGAAAATGTGTTGCCTTGGAGGTTGTGTTTTGTTTCCACAGGAAATGAAAAGCTGTGGACTCCTTCCAAGTTAATAAAGATTGTATTTGACCAGGGGATACCTCCAAAGTATCTTGGCTATAGACATGGGGAAGGAACCAAAAAAGACTACAGGACAGGTAACATGTAAACTGATCACTCTGCATGGGAACAGCTCAGAGATGAGATGAGACATGATAAATCTTGTTAACTACAGAGTCCTCATGACCTATTATTACATGCCATCCTTTCATATAGTGTGGATAGAGATTTATATTACAGTTTGTTTATGCAGTCCAAATGGACTTATAAAGTTGACAGATGCTCCTTCTCAAATACAGAACAAAAAAATCTTTAATTGACTTGTGCACATTGTATATTCCATACTTGTGTTAATGCAAATATGTATGTTACCTTTAAAGTTTTGTGTTTTTTCAGAGCAAGGAGACCAGACACCAATGAAAATTGGTGGCCCAGGTGATCCAACCTCTCAGAGTGCCTCTGTTGCAGTTTCCTCAGAGTTCTGCATCCAGAACAGCTTCAAGGCTGCTGGCTGAGATGGTCCAACTTCACAGACTACTCCAGCCAAAACTTCAGAAAAGCCCTACATTTTCCCATCACACTGAGACTGGATAACAGTTAGCTCCCTCAGGACTTGATCATTACCTTAATTTTCTCAGGGTCCCCTAAAGGTGTCATCACCCCCAGACAACAAAAAGTAATTTTAAGAAAATGACACCCACATTCCCAAAAGGCAGAGTGGGTGGTGTTTGGTCATTTCATGGATGTTTGTCATCACTAAGGGAGGTTGGTCACAAGTTGTTATCGGTCATGGTCAGGGAGGTTACCAAACAAAGGAAATTAGATTCAGTGATCTCATTCTGAAAAGAAAGGGGGGATATAGAAATGATATGATAAAAGGGTAGGTTATTGTATCTACTTTCAAACTAAAAAAAAACCAAAAAACAAAACAACCAATAGTCTTAAATATTTTACATTGGTATAAATATTTTTGTATATTGATATAAATTTGAAGTTATTTTTGTTATAATGTATTATATGTTTCTATTTCTTGTGTATGGTATTGTACCTATGCAGCTCCTTTAAAAATGTAAGTTCTAGTCCTTGAAAGCTATTTAGGATAATAAAGAAATACAGGTTAGTAGTTAGTCATCTATAACAATCAAACTTATAATCATGTTAGGTATGTTTTCAAGGTCAATCAGAGACATATTTTAAATAGATAGATGGTCTTCAAACACACCAGAGAGCTACAAAATATGGCATTTTAATGTTTTAATAACATAGGACTTTTCATGACAGTGAGACTTGTCTGCTTCTGGCAACACCAATCTGTAGCTAGAGTTTTCCTGCCTGGCCCACAGTCAGGACAAATCTCTCTCACCTGCCAGTCCCACAGGTGCTCAGACCCAACCAAGTAAACACAGAGACTTATATTGCTTACAAACTGTATGGCCGTACCAGGCTTCTTGCTAACTGTTCTTACAGCTTAAATTAATCCATTTCTATAAATCTATACCTTGCCACGTGGCTCGTGGCTTACCGGCATCTTCACATGCTGCTTGTCCTGGTGGTGGCTGGCAGTGTCTCTGATTCAGCCTTCCACTTCCCAGCTTTATTCTCCTCCTTGTCCTGCCTATACTTCCTCCTGCCTGACTACTGGCCAATCAGTGTTTTATTTACCAACCAATCAGAGCAACACATTTGCCATACAGAACATCCCACAGCACCAATCTACTTCATAAAATGATGATGGGCATCAAAAAACCTCCATATGGAGTTTACTTTCTTTGTGGCAAAAACTAGCCATTTGGACAAGAAACCACCCTTGTCTCGATGGCCGACACTATGCTGTCCAAACTGGATAAGCAGGACATAAAAGAAAGTGATTGCTGAACTTTGCCAAGACAGGATAGGACAGTCCTTCAAAAATTCCTGCTTCACAAAAAAGTCTGTCAGATCTTCTAGGCCTGTAGGCTGAAGATGGATGCTCTGACATTACAAAGAAACCTTGGGTGACTGTCTAAGCAGCCAGATGTTTCTGTCATTTTTCTTAGTTTTGGAAGTTCCTTTCTCTGTACTTTCTGTTTATTCAAGTAATATTTTATCCTTCTTGGGTCTCTGAGGTAGATTGAAGACTAGATAGTTACAGTTTTACAGTTTTCCTTGTTATCAAATTAAAAAAAAAACTTACACAAAAGCTTAAGTTGTTCATCTAAAAAGATGTTTTAGGGTCTAAAAGATATTTTTGGGATGGTAATACAAGTTATGACAAAAAGTGGTTTAGGTATAAAACTTTGGACTAAGGATAGATAATACTGTACTTTCTCCAAATTTGCCAAATACAAATGGACTGGACATTGTGAATGTAATTATTATTATTTTTTTTAACAAGTTACAAAGAGCTTTATTAGAAAGAAGGAGAGGATAGGAGGGGGGAGCGTCAGGCCTGGAGAGAAAGAAAGATGGCGGGAACAGAGCAGAGAGCAGGGAGCAGAGAGATCACAGAGAGAGCGTGAATGTAATTCTTATCTGATAATTGTTGTTATTGTATATACTTTTACTGTGTTAGAGTTAAAACCTTTTGTTTTTGTTTTTTTTTTTTTTTTTTTTGGATTTTTGAGACAGGGTTTCTCTGTGTAGCTTTGCACCTCTCCTGGAACTCACTTGGTAGCCCAGGCTGGCCTCGAACTCACAGAGATCCGCCTGGCTCTGCCTCCCGAGTGCTGGGATTAAAGGCGTGCGCCACCACCGCCCGGCGAGTTAAAACCTTTTTATTTTGACAAAAGGGGGAAATGTGGGATAATCTTTTTGTACACTGTGAAGACGTGTCACTCTAGTTGGTTGAATAAAGAGCTGAATGGCCAACAGCTAAGCAAGATTTCCAGGCACAGAGGATGCCAGGAAGAAGTGAGGAGCTGCGAGGAGATGCGGAGGAAGCATGGCATGTAAGAGATGAGGTAACAAGCCATGAGCCACATGGCAGCACATAAATTAATAGAAATGGGTTAACTTAAGTTATAGGAGCTAGTTATAAACAAGCCTAAGCTATGGGCCGAACTTTCATAGTTAATAAGTCTCCGTGTGGTTACTTGAGAGCTGGCTGGCAGGACAGAGAAAGACTCACTAACTACACTGCTCTGGTGTCTCAAAAGCCATCTCATATTCAACAAGACCTGAATTGAACTAATCAGCCATGTTTATCTATCTGCCTAATGTGAGAATGTAACTTGATTCCAGTTACCTATTTGGATAACAACACTCCTTTCATCCATTTGCCCAAATTAAAAAAAAAAAAATTAGCTTGGACTTTGACTGTTTACCAAAAATGAATTAGTTATTGCAAATTATCACCTGGGCTGACTAATATCAACCCTCTGCTGCCAACCTTAGGTGACATTCAATACCATCTGCTTGGTAAGGCTTGCCTCATCCAAACAGGGGTGTGTCCCTGTCTCACCTTATAAGGCACTGTCACTTTAATGAATTCTTTATATGATTAGTTACAGTATACATATTCGTTTTTCTTTCCTTTCTTTTTTCTTTTTTTTTGGGGGGGCGGTTTCAAGACAGGGTTTCTCTGTGTAGTTTTGACGCCTTTCCTGGAACTCACCCTGGAGCCCAGGCTGGCCTCAAACTCACAGAGATCCGCCTGCCTCTGCCTCCCAAGTGCTGGGATTAAAGGCGTGCGCCGCCACCTCCACCTGGCTAGAATATATATTCTATATGACTAAATCACTATGTTGTGAAAGCCTATATAACAAGACATCAGGGACTTTCAGAAATAGAAAGCCCAAATCAATTCTGTATCTTGAGGCCATGAGCATACTTATACGTAATATTATATACAAATATATAATGCCAAAGAGAGGCATAGATATTGTATTTGCTTTTAAGTTTAGTATTACCTAATATACTTAACACACAAGTAATAGTTAACATGGAATTTTAAAATACCATGCTTTCCTGCATGGTATAAATCTAGGTCAGACAGTCTTCCTGATCCATTTCCATGATAAGTATGAGTGCATCTGTACATCTTAGCACGTGTAATGTAATTAGTACTGGAATGTAATAAACAAGGAATCACAAAATGTTTTTTAACAGATATCAGATAATCACAGTGGTGAGAGCAATTGGTTCTTCCTAATTCAGTTATAATGCCACTGTCCTTTTAATCTAAAACAATCTGATGGTTCTGATGCTGCTGTTTTGAAAAGATTCAGCAAAATAAAGACATAGCAATTATAATATTTTTCTGGCAAAAGGACCTAACAGACAGTCATTGCTAGCAATTAAAATGGCAACAATTTCACTTCACTTTCATGGTGGAGAGAAAAATTGTCCACATCCTCAAATATATCACTTGTCTCTTATCTTATAGGAATCATTATCCATCGATCTATCTGCTGTTTCCTGATCTACAGATACTGGCTGATGTAACTTGTTCCTTATAAAAGCCAAGTCCAGTAGTCGAGTCTGGATTGTTCTAAGTCCACAAACAGGTACATTCTTTGAGGAAGAACATGGGGCCTCTTTCCTCACTCACAAAGTAGAATTTACCAGGCAGGCAGTAGTAATCATCCGGGGAATTACTAGGGTAGAAAATAGAAAGACCCTTTGTCCTGATCTTCACTGATTCTATCTGTAAGTTCAATCTGCCCTCCAAATACAGTTTATTCTAAAATTCAGATTCTTCTTTCACCCAAAGAAACCTATCACTCTGAATAACATCAAATATTATTCTTTTGGCGGACAAGAAGCAAAAATACAAAACAAAACAAAAACATCAAAACAAAACCCCCCAAACTCCTTACAGCCCACTGTCAGGTTTTGTTGACTACAACATTTTAACACACACACACACACACACACACACACACACACACACACACACACAGACACTCAGCACTAAAAAGGCATGTGTTTTCAACCTCTAGTACTGAAAAGGCAATATTATATTGTAAGGCAGAGTTATAGCCACACAAATCATAGATCTTCCCTGTAAATAGAGAGAAGAGAAACTCAGCTAAGAGAAAGAGATTTAACAATTTTCTTGGTGGAATCACAAACAATTCATTTCAATAGAAAGTAAGTATCATTATGAGAAAGAACATAAACTAAAATCTTATCTTGAGTCACAACCAAAAAAAGTACTTGTATCTTAATTAGTGATTCATATTTCAGGACATATTTGTAACTTTAAATTTATTAAAAAAAAAAAAAACAGCTATTTCCTGAACTTCATTTTGCTATTGGCCTCGTTCAAAGAAAATGGTACAGATATACGGAGCTCTGAAATTTCTTGATCCTCCATCATTTCATACAAGCACTTTACCTCCCCAGTGTAAACTGTTTTGAAGGCATTTTTAAAAATTATCCTTACCTTAACCCTCTGCTCAAAGTCAAGTCCAAGTCAATCGTCTTCCCTCCAGAATGTATAATGGTTCCAGATTCCAAAAGGAAAGGCAGATGCTGACTGCCTCTGGATCTAACACTGCCTACTCCTGCTGCTTTGACACGAAGCCTATGTGCTTATCTTTCCAGCATGAAGTCAAGCAGTTAAGTTTCAGATTGGGTCACAGTGTATTTAAAGCCAAGGAACACACCCATTTGAACATACTGCCTCCCACCTACCAGGCTGTTAGCCTGAGCCACGGAGCTCCCTGCTCTGTGGGTCACATAACCTCTCTTTCAGAACATCAAGGCAGATAGAAGACACAAAAAAAATTGTAGCAATGATATTTAATTGTTTGCTGGAGGTCCTAAGGAGATAAAAAGTTCTTAACATGCAGTGCCTCAAGAAGGTGATTGCCACAGGGGTCAGGATTGAGTCATAGACGAGCTGAAGCTATAGGAACAAATAGAAAAGAAGAGAAACTACCGTGGGTCAGCATTCTAGCTCAGGGAATTTGGAACACTAGCCTAAACACTGCCTGGATTGTGCAGGGGCATCTCAGGTGCTCAGGGCACCTACTGGATAATCGACGCAGCTCCTGCTGACAGCAGAAAGGAGGAAAACAGCACGATTGAAGAACTGCATTCCTCACGAACAAGATGGTCCTGAGTTATGTGAGAACTGAGATGCTGGCACACCTAAAATGGGGACAAGGTTCCATCTGCGAAGGGTACACAGTGAAAGAGATGATTGTAAAGCAGTGGAGTGAATGAGTGACCCAAGGTGAGCAGAGTACCAGGGAGAGGCAGAATCCTCACAGAGGAGCATGACCCAAGGGGAAATCTTGTGTACTGTTGATCAAAGTGCAAATTAGTGTGGCTATCATAGAAAGCCATGTGGCTAGAGTATCCAGTAATCCCACTATATATTATATATATATGAAATAAAGTCAAATATAAATAATAAAATAAAGTACAAGTAAAAAGAAGTATGTCAAAGAGACACCTTCCCTCTTATATTGATTGCTGCACTGTTCACAGTAGCTAAGACATGGAGTCAACCTAAGTAGCCTTCAATATATGAATGGGTAAAGATGGGGCTGAAGAGATGGCTCGGCTGTAAAGGGTCCTCTACTCTTTTAGAGGACCAGAGTTCAATTCCCAGAACCCACTACAGGCAGCTCATGACCACCTGTAATTCCAGTTCTAGGGGATCTGACTCTCTCTTCTGGCCTCTGTGGGCATTTACATTTATGTGCACACACTGGCACACATATACAAATAAATAAATGAAATAACAAATGAAAAATGTGTATACACACATCCACAACAAAATATCACCCAACTAGAAAAAAATAATCTAGTCATTTGCAACAACACGGATGAATACACAAGATTTTGTGATTCAAGAAACAAGATAGACGCCGAAAGAAAAACACCACGTGACTTTCCTTCTTGTGGAGTACCACGGAGTTGACCTAACCGCAGTAGAGAGTGGAACAGAGGCTGTGAAAGGCTTTAGGAGGGAGGAAAGAGGGATGAAGTTAGATAGAAAACTTGCACGGGCACAAAGTTACTTCCAGGTAAGAAGAAAAAATTCTGATAGTCTACTGCACAGAGGGAGGATAAATTCAACAAAACTGTATTAAACTTCAAAATAGCCCCCAAATGGTTTTGAATGTTGTGCTACAAAGAATGATAAAACTATATGATGTGATCGATACACAAAAAACGCACTGATTTGACTTTTATGCAATGTTTACCTGGATCAAAAAATGTTCTTAGCAAATATGTACAATTTTCAATGAAAAACAAATAAAAATAATGTAGGATTAAAAACTTTTGAAGAAGACTGAGAAGGGCTGGGGAGAGGAGTCAGCAGGTAAGGGAGCCTGCTGCTGAGCCTGAGTGTGAGTCCTGGTATCCACCGGGCAGACAGAAAGAACTGACTCCTGCCCATTTTCCTCCAATAGCTACACATGCATTGTGGCACACACACACACACACACACACACACACACACACACACACACACACACACACACATGCACCTACACAAACAAACACAATAAAATGGTTTATAAGTAACAGGAAGAATTACACAATAAGTATTAAAAGCCACCTAATCTGATCTCAGGATCAAATATGTTTCCAAATATTATTGAGTAATTCTGTTTAGGTTACTCAACCTTGAAAATTCTTGGGAAAATAAAGACATTACTCTTTTTTTGCATCGTGTATATAGTGATAAAGTAGCATTTAAATATACTTATCGTAAAATGCTTAACCTTGGAAAAGTTTACTGGGGGTTCAAATAGCTCCACCCACACCTCAAATGTTCAATGCTCTGAATATAATTTCCTTATCTTCCCAGCCCTACCTCCCCCTCACAATGCTAACATGAATTTGTCCCTCTTACCCCTGTTTACATATGAATTCAATCTGTAGTGGATACTGAATGCATTTTCCTGGACAAACATATATAGGTAAATGAATTTGCCCCAGCTTTTCAGCCCAGGCTTATAATCTCAGCTACGTGGGGGGCTAGCGCAGGAGAGTTGTGAATTTAAGGGCAGTCTGTGCGATTTAGCAAAACCCTTTCTCAACACAGAAAATAAAGCAAAGAAACAAACAGGGCAGGTAGGACTAAAGGAGACAGATAACTCAGCGGTAGAGCACACGCCTCGCATCTGCGCAGCTGTAAATTCAATCTCGGTACCAACAAACAAACCACAACAGCAACAGAAACAAAAGAACCCTTCCGTTACTCCGATAAACACCATGGCCAAAAGCAACTCCAGGAAGAACCCTATTATTTGGCTTATACACCTCAACCACAGCTGATTACTGAAGGAGGTCAGAGCAGGAATCATGGAGAAACTGCTCACCACTTTGCTTTCTGTCTTGCTTTTTTATACAAGTCTGGACCACCTGCCGAGGTGTGGTACCTCCTACAGTGGGCTGGGGCTGGGCCCTCCCACACCAATCACTAATCAAAAAGAAAAAGAAGAAATAAGTGCCTCACAGACATGCCTACAGGTAATCTAATGGAGGCGATTCCTTAACTGAGATTTCCTCTTCCCAGGTTTGTCTAGGTTTGTGTCAAGTTGACAAAAAACTAACCAGCGCAAAAAAAAAAAAAAAAAAGAAAAAAAAAAAAAGAAAAAAAGAAAGAAAGAAAAAAATGTGCCGTCTTGCCAGGTGATACATCTCCACTTACTTGGGAAGCTGAGGCAAGAGGATTGAAAGATAAACACTGAGTTATCAGCAGAGGCCAGCTTGGTCAACTTAGTGAGATCCTATCTCAAAATATAAACAAATAAACAAGGGGCTGGGAATACAGCACTGTCAGGAAGAACTTGCTTAGCACAATATGGTAACAAACTAAATAACATACATTGACACAAATAAAAAATAGTTGCATGCAGAAAATATGTTATCTAGTAGAGACAAGTACATAAACTACTCCAAACCATCATGAAGTATAGAGAAAGAAATGGGAACAAGGAAGGAGCAAGATTCTGACTGTAACTAACCTACGGCCCGCAGCACCTGGCTTCTCATACACATTTCACTTTCTCAGTATGAAACACAAGCTTTGTTCCCAACTGCCAACACTTGGGAAACACCTTGATGTCTTTCAATGCGGAAATGGATAAGAAGACCAGTGCATGCTGACAACGGGAGATTATTCAGTGATAAGAAGAAATAAGCCTTCAGGTGGCAGAGGATAGCTTTGTCTGCCAGTCCTTGGTGTTTGAGCCTTCGTACATTAAAGTGCAAAGTTACTGTTACTCAGGACATAATGCATGGCAAAGAAGAAGAGATGTACTGAAACTGAAAAATGAGTATATCTGTAGCATCATCTCCTACTACTTATCTGCAGTTTTAGACATCAGCAGTCAGCCATGTTCTGAAGACCATATAGAGAGTTCCAGAAGTCAACAATTTGTAATTTTAAGTGAGTTTTATTGTGTTCTATTGCTGTAACTATTTTATGAGTTATTATCGTCTCAGTGTGCCTACTTTATAAATTAAACTTTTAAAAAGATAGAAAAAAGGAAGACATGGACATAAATGCATGAATTTAAGTGAAAGCTACCAGTGTGAAAGAGTATAGACTGTATGAGTCTACCGATATGATTACTTGGAAAAAACAAGGTGTCGTAACGAGGTCAGAGGTTGCCATGACCTCAGTAGGAAGGGATGAATAAATAGATGTAACACCTATGCTCAATAAATATTATTATAATATACTGTAATTATGGATAGGTGACATTCCACATCTGTCAAAGGTCAAAGAACTTAAAAACAAAAAGAGCACTACTGTAACTTATGGATGCAATTAACAATACACAATTATCAGTTGGTCTTTCACAACAAATACACCACATCACTGCACGATGTTAATTATTAGGAAGCTGTGCAAAATATAATTTCTGTACAACTTTCTGTAAATTTAAAACTGATCCAAAAATAGTCTATTAACCAATAAATAAAAAATAAATAAATAAATGGTGAAAAGCACAAAATAGTAGGGCTCCAGCTACAGAACTCACATTCTATATTTGTTTAAGGTTTCTTTCTTTTAAATAAAAGAAATAAATTATTTTAAGTGCCTCTTGACAAAGTCTCACCCCAGTCTAGTCCCTTCCACTCTCCTGGAAGTCAACCAACAACGGTCCAGGTTTTTGTTCTGATGGATTTATTTGTTCTTTTACCAGGACACTGTCTTGGTTGTTGTGGTGGTGTATTCTTTTTTTTTCCTTCATTCCCCTTCCCCTCTCCCATATTGTGAATTAAATCTAGGGTCTTTGTACTTGCTAAGTAAGCACACCGACACTGAACTCTCTCCCCATCCCCTACACTATTGTTTTGAGGCCAGTAATTTATATCTCTGTCTCTGTTCCCTTTTGATACTGATTTCACTATTGGGGTCATTTGCTTTTGTGTTTAAACCTTAGAAGCAGTGTGTCCGTTGCGCACAGTAGTTTCCTCAGATTGGAATCGCAGGGACTCTAAAGACAAAGTTGGGAAGAACAGAAACTTAAACAATAGTCATTTCTATCTATAAACATGGAATATCTTTCCCCTTATTTATATTCTTGATTTCTTGTCAGAAGTTTTGTTCTCATGCATATCATGGATATTTGACGAAACTTATGGATTTGTTTTTCTCTCTCTAGCTCTCTCTTTCCCCTCTCACTCCCCTCTCTTCCTTCCTCCCTTGTGTTGACACTAAAGCGACTATGTTTCATCTTTTAATTGGTGTATTTACTGTATGATCTAATAAATTTAATATGATAGGGTATCCTTGCCTTGCCAAGCCTTAGAAGAAGGTGTGTAGTTTTTACCATTAAGTGTGACTCACTATGACATGAGCTATAGATTTTGTTTGGATATCTTAAATCTAGTTGAGGACATTCCTTTTCTACATTTACTTTGCCTTCTATTTAACTCTACAAAGGTAGTTTTAGAGTCAGATCATAGAAGACAGAACATGTTGAACACCATGGTAAGAACTGTAAGGTGGTGTACCAGCACATTTTTGTCGGGACCACCAGCTCACAAATAATGACATGGACACTTATTATTAATTATGAAAGCTCAGCCTTAGTTTAGGCTCGTCCCACCAGCTCCTATAACTTAAATTAACCTGCTTCAATTAATCTATGTTTTGCCATATGGCTTTTTACCTTTCCTTCATTCTGTATGTCTGACTCCCTCTGTGTCTTGTTAGCATCCCCCCTGGAGTAATTCACCCACCTAGATTCCTCCTCCTCTTCCTCTTTGCCCTGAAGTCCCGCCTACCATTTCTGCCTAACTATTGGCCATTTAGCTCTTTATTGCACCAATCACAGTGACACTTCTTCACACAGTGTACAAATATCCCACAAAGAGGTGGACAATTCAGTAAAGAAGGATCCTTAAGTCATCCCACAACACAAAAGTCTAGTTTCTATTGAAAGACATCCAAGAAGAGGTTTCCCTCAAAGGTTTCTGTAACTTATTCTAGGGACACAACAATCTCACTTTCAGCTAACTCTGCCTTAAAGTGGGTCTGAATCCCTTGTAGGTCCCAGTGGATTTACAGAATCTTTATCAGCCTCTGAACTATTTCCATGAAGACATTACTTCCCAAATATGATTATACAGCTCACTGTGAACATAGAAAAGAAAGCTACTAACTCTGGTTGATGGTGGAGTCACAGGCATCTAGTAACCCAAACTAACTTACTTTAAAAAAAATAAGTAAGTAAATGAAAGTATCTAACCACCAATGACCACACCTGAATCACCAGCTAGGTAGACATTTTTCATATAATAACATTTGTGATGAAAGAGTTGAAATTGCTGAGAGCTGTTGAAAACCTGTAGGAATTTTTGGATGTCCTTGGCATATCTAAAAAGAACATCTTGGAAATCTGTTCTTACAGGCTTGGCAATTTTGATGATTCTTTTCTTTTCTTTTCTTTTTTTTTTTTTGCCTGTTTGCCAGCCTGTGTTCTCACACCCTCCTCTCTTCACCCGACCACACCCAATTTTCAGAAGGGTAGAAAAGAAAAAAAAAAAAACACGTAAGCATCTCCTCTGCTTCCAGTTGTTTTTATTTTAAACCCATTTATGGCTGCCATGCTGCAGGGATGGACTTTGGCAAATTCCTGAGTTTCTTCAGCAAAATATCTCTAAGGTTCTTTGATGGGTGGATGTGGGGAAGTTGGGGCTTTGTCTGTCTGCATAGTTACTCACGCCCTCAATCCTCCATCTACCTACCCATGCTGTCAAAAATATTCATTATGAAACTTTACTGTACCAGGAATAGTTTAGCTATTGGTGACGAGACAGACAAGGCATGTACTCACAGAGTAAGAAGGCAAACAAGAATCACAGAAGATTAATATTTACAGTAGAGTCCTTATTTTAACAGTACCTGCACCACATGGGTGTTAGTCAGAAGAGAGGCTCTTATGCCCCTCCTTAGTTCTAACATCCCGAGTCCTCATTTGAATAAGATCCCTGGATGATTCACATGCATACTAACGACACCCTAAAGATTCACATGCATGCTAAAGACTGCAAAACATTTGTCTAGGACATTTCAAAGTGGTTCATTCTTTGTTGTGGCAGTGAGGTGCTATACTACCAAATGTATTGTACTGTGTTGATAAGGATTCCTGGTCTGTGCATATCAGATGTGGCTAGAACACTTCTGTAGCTGTGACAACCAAAAAAAAAAAAAATACCTTTAGATACTGATAGTGTCCCCTGAAGGGCAAAATCATGCTTTATTTTCCAATTAAGAAAGCCTAGTTTAGGAGACTCTTAGTCAAATCTTCTTAACATCAAACTATTTTCTTTTTTCTTAGGGAAAAAAAAGTCACAAGTGTAACTGTCACTTATTATATTGAAGTAAGTTCAACCAAGGCTGGGTACACTGATTTTCAGAAATATAAAGTACATAGTATTACAATGAAATGAAGAAACAAAAAAAAACATTTGGAGAAATGTTTGTACAATTCCCATGTGAAATATTTCACCCAGAAGTTTTTTTAAGTTTGTAGTTTAATGTTATAATTAAGGATAAAGATGAGCACGGGACTAAATACAGCAAACATCAGATCAAGGCCTCATGATTGGCTCTCATCTCTGCAATTATATTTGCACTAGCTATAATCATATGAAGTTTTTGTTTTGTTTTATACCAGTGGGCTATTGGGCATCGTGATGGAGGTCTATCCTCAAGAAGCAGAAATCAGGCATGGAAATGGGAGCTTCAGGTTCAAATCCAGTGAAGAAAAATTATTAGACTCTATAAGCCAAGCCTAAAGCCAGTGTGGTGGTGTAAGGAACGTTCAGTTATGACCTGGAGTGGAGCGGGGCACGAATTCAAGTAAATAACAGACTTCTGGGTTTGCATCAGGAAATTTTTTATTTTTATTTTCAACAAGTACTTTAAATGATATACTCGTGCTAGAACATAGTAACCTCTGATTTTGACAAATGCCTATGACAAGGTAACGAAGGAGATAATTCCCACTAGGGCTAAAATAACACAGGCAACAAAACAGCAAAGGCTGAGCTTGAGGGAATGGAGGCTTTGGTTCTACTTCGAAGGTATGAGCTGAACTCTGCTGTGTGAAAGGGTGGAGCCTGTGGTGAAGAGTACTTTTATAAAGGCGAAGAGGTCAGCCATCCAGCCCTACCTGCCCCCCCCCCCCCCCGCAGTGTAATAATTCATGTGTCTTTCCCAAAACTAGCAGCTGAGCTTACAGATATTTGACAATTTATCTCAACTATCCAGAGCTAATCATAGTAGAAGACCAGGAACCCAGGGCTCCTGGATGTTTTCCACTAAACTAGTGTAGCTTTCTCTAGCTTTAACAGATTACAGCTCATGTTTACTGTCTTGCCCCTCTAAGAGTCACAAGTCTGGAGAGGCCTCAGAGGCAGAGTTAGAGACTGTCTGCTGGAACAGGCTCCCTCTGAAGGCCCCAGGAGAGAATTGATTTCCTTGTCTGTTCTTTCTCTGGAGATCGCCTGCATGCCTGGGCTGCCAGGAGTCCTGTACCTTCAAGCCAGCAGTATAACACCTTCAACCCTCTCCTGCTGATCCTGACCTCCATTCTCCACTGATCTCATCCTCTTCCCTGCCTTAAGAGGGCCTTGTGATTACACTGGACCTACTGGGTTATCAGGTGATCTCTCCAACCCCTAATCACACCTGCAAAACCCTTTCTACCATGTAGAGTCGAAATTAGGATGCCTCATCTTTTAGATCATGATTCATCTTAGTATAATGCCTTTAAGACCTGTCATAAGGATAGATGACATTCATAAAAACAAACTGTTTCAAAACTGACAAAAGTCAGGGAGAAGAGAACAGGAATAGGTGCATCTACCTGTTACTAGGTTTCAAAGTATTTGAGGAGGGAACAGAAGATTTTGTGCTCCCTGGTCCTCAATACAAGCTACTGCTTCGGACCTCTTGAAGACCTCATCAAAAACTGCAATGTAATATACAATGTAATATGGATACACGCACAAAATTCTCAAGAATGAAGCATGAGTAATTCTAAATTACAATGCCAGGGTTCCAATCTCTACAAATTCTTTTCAATGAGACTGGGTAGGCTCAAGATGCACATTTTCAAGGTTTTCCAAGGGAACTGTTTGATGCTCAAATTCTGGGATCAAGACCATTCACATACAAAAGTCGGCAAGATCATTTTCATGTGGCTTGGAAAACATTATTGAACTTTGCCTTCTTTTCTCCTGTGAAGTATAAGCGATGGTATTAGCAAAATGGCTCGATAAAGCCAAAGAAAAAGAGAGACGTAAAGTTCTTACCAGGCAGCCCTGATGCCTGATGTGAGGAGCTGTTTTTACTTCAGACTTCTCAGATCTCTCCAGAGGGAAGCCTAACTTTCCTCAGATGGGAAACAAGGGGGTTTCTGTGGCTACTAGGAAAAAGATTAGAAGGTACTGAGCACAGCTTGCCCTGTCTGATTGAGTGAGATGGACTTCAGAAGGACTCATCCCCATGTGATGAGAGAGGGGAAGTGTAGCTTTGGTGGCAGAGCTGTGGGGTTCTCCTGAAACATACATATCAAGAGGAAGAAACCAGAAAGACTGGAACTCCCAGTGGGAAAGTATGTGAGATGTGTGGTTGGTTTGACAGGGATCAAGACTTACTGGCAAGAGTTTGCTCATACAAAACATCTGGAAGGCTGTGAGAACATTCAGTGTCTAGTCTATCCTCTAAACCTATTAAATCTGAATCTCTGGGATAAGTCTGAGAAATCAATCTTTTATTTTCTTCCTTTCCCTTTCCTCCCTCCTTGCCTTCTTTCCTCTTTACTTTCCCTTTCTGCCCTCCTAATACCCATCCTTTCTTTTGATTTTCTGTTTTGAAATCTCCAATACTAATTAGGATTGAAACCACCTGGGCCCCTTTATTATCTTTAATATCTACACACATTTGTTCCTATCTAGTGAAATACCATGTTAAAGTTGGAGTCTGCTGCTTCACATTTGTGTGTATAGACTGTTTGTATGCTATGCGTTGTTGCTGTGTGTGTGTGTGTGTGTGTGTGTGTGTGTGTGTGTGTGTGTAGAAGCAGGAGTGAAGAAGCAGCATTTCTCAAATGTGCCACATGCAGACTTCTTGCAAAGAAAACCAAGTCAGAGTTTGAATGTGGGCTTAATATTATAAACATTAGTATTATAAAAAAATTTTCTTTTTAAAATTTTTCACTCTACATATTCACTGTAAACTTCCTTAAATAACAAAAATATGTAGTGCCCTAGGAAAAGAAAACAAATTTACTGACTAAAAACAAGTGTAACTGCAAAATTCAACACAAACCAACTGAACTAATATAAATCAAATGGTATAGAAATAGCTCCTGTTAAAACAAACCATCGTACATAGATAGCTATGACACCATCATTATTCATTTCATACTACTATAGCAGAATTCCTGAGAGTGCATAAATTGTAACCACCAGGACTTTACTTGACCTATGGGTCTTGAGATCAGAATTGCTAAAGGCAAGGAGCCGTGTCTGTCTAAGCCAATGTGCTGTGTCACAATACGGCAGAAAGGCAAGCAATCGTACGCCAGGCAGTGAGCACAGGCCAACTTATGACAAACTAATAGTAACTAGGCACACCCACACAGTATTGCCGTTGATCTGTTCGTGAGGGCATTGGGTAACCACCTCTTAAAGTTCCTGCTTCTCTTACTGTTACCATGGCAATTAAATTCAAGGTGAGGGATTGAATTTACCCCTCAAACCACAGTAAGTACTGATTGCTACAATGGATATTCCTTTTGGTCCAGAGTATATATATTACTATGTGATCTAACTTTACCCATTTTTCTCAATTCAAACAAGCCCACTGAAAGGTTATTTGGTATATTGCACCACCTCTTTTTTTCCTTAACCTTGAGAATTAAAATAGTGCTGTTTGCCACCATCATGATCCTAAATATAAGCCAGAATTCCAGCATGGATGACTGGCTGAACTCCAAGAACACATGAATCTCATCTATGACCAGGATATATACGCTATGACATTTCCTAGGCATTTTAGAGATGGAAATGCAGAAGCAGGTTATACTTAAAAACTGGCAGACCCCAACATAGGACAAACACAAGAGCATATCAGAATTGTACCTAAATAACTAATGAGGGCAAAATCCTCTTTATGGGAATATATCAACTCACACGTGAGAAAAAGAATAGAATTTAAATTCTATAAATCCCAAATTAAATCAATAGATTTGGTTGATGTGAATGAAACCAAGCATACAGAGGAGGAGCAATCCACCAAGATACACCTAAAATATTCTTGTAGAAAGCAATTAAATCTGAGTGTGACCTGGATTATCTATGCGATAATCCATTTACAGGAGATCCAAGGGCATAGAAGCATGTTAAATAATATTTTGGGAATGTAATCAGTGAAATCTAGATGATGCAATACACTATAAAAAAAAACTGGTATTTTAATGACAGGTGACTTGTTGCTACTGTTTAAGTAATGACAGGAACCGTAGGCCACAAATCTCTCCCGAGTTATAACTATGAATTTAATGTATGGTCTTTATTTGGATTCTAATTTACACAAAAAGAATTTCCTGTTTTTAATTTCACAGATATGATAATAATAAATGTTTCATTTTCACATTGTATTTTCATTGGTGATTATTCATTGCACATAGTACTGGGTTTCATAAGGACATTTTAATGCAAGTATATAATGTTCTTTGAGCAGAGCTCTCTCCTCCCTTTCTCACTCCTCCCCCTCTGGATAGTCTCTTTTATCATCTTAGTTTTGCTTCTACTTTCATTAAACACACACACACACACACAATTTTATGTACCTATATAAAACCTAAGATCCACAAATGAAAAATTAATACTGACCTGATTCCCTTAGTATGATAACCTCCAGCTAAGTGCATTTTTCCTGAAAACAGTTTTGTTCTTTATGGCTGAAAAATCTCCACATACAAACCTCCTTTTTGTTCATTCATTCCTCTGTTGATACAGACTGAGGGTGGTTCCCCATTTGGCCATTGTGAATAGCTCTGCCATAAACATTGCTGGGTAATGTTTCTCTGATGTATTGACTGAAGTCTTTCAGGTAAGTCCCTAACAGTGGGTCAGTCATATGGTAGACCTGTTTTTCACTTTGGAAGACTCTCCATGCTGATTTGCATACTGGCTAGACTGCTTACGTTCTCACCAGCATGGACGGAGCGTTTTCTCTCGTCCACCTCTTCACCCACACTTGTTAGCTGTTTTCTTAATGACTGCCATTCTGGTCTGGGTGAGAGAAAATGCCATTGTAGTTTTGTTTGTCCGTCCCTGAGGTGACTGGCTTCCAACCTTTTCTCACACAGTCATTAGTCATCTGGATTTCATCATTTGAGAACAGTGCTCATCTCATTAATCCATTTATTGATTTAATATCAGTGTTTTGAGTTCTTCATGTTCTCTAGATGCTAGTCCTCTATCAGATAGCAAATTAGCGAAGACTTAACAGGCCGTCTCTTCACAAAATGAAATTTTCTTTTGTTACACAGGGGCTTTTAATTCCATGGGTCCCATTTGACTTGCTGTTGGCATGATTTTCTAAGTGACTACAGTTCTCTTGCCTACACCTATATTTTTAAGGGTTTCCACAGATGGTTTCAGAATTTCTGGCCTTATATTAATGTTGTTAGTCCATTTGGAATTGATTATTGTACAAGGGGAAAGACAGAGATCCAGTTTCATTCTTTTACAGGTAGATATCCAGTTTTCCCGGCACAATTTGTTAAAGAAGCCATATTTCCGTCAATACTCATATTTGGTATCTTTGCCAAACTTGGGTAGCTACAGCTCCATGGCTTCATATCTGGGTTGTCTACTTCATTGATCTACACATCTATTTTGTGTTAATACTGTGTTGTTTCTGTAACTGTGGCTATGTAGTATAACTTGAAACCAGTATGATGATATACCCTCCCTTGTTTAGGATTGATTTGGCTATCTGGAATCTGTTGTACTTTCATACGAGTTTCATATTTGTTTTTTTTTTTCCTTATGTCTCTGAAGGTTGACATTGGAATTATGATAAAGATTACACTGAATCTGTAGATTGCTTTTGGTAGAATGCCATTTTTCCAATCCATGAGCATGGAAACTACCTCCATCTTCTAGTGTGTTGCCCAATTTCTTTTACATCTGCTTAAGTTTTTCTTTAATACTGGGGAAGGATAAAAAGCATGGAAGAACCAGGGCACAGAGAGATGGATGTTCAGCATAGGGTTTGATAATGAAAGAGCACCTCAGAAACTAAGGCTGTTCTGAGAAATTCTGTGACCCCAAGAGTGGCAGAGAAACTGCTTGACCTGAAGAGCCCTGAGCTCAGAGGAGATGTCTGCTTTGCTCTTCACCTTCCACTCCGACCCACACTGACCCACGCTGTCCCACGCTGGTCCATGCTGACCCACTCTGACCCACGCTGACCATACTGTCCCACGCTGACCACACGGTCCCACGCTAACCCACGCTGTCCCACGCTGACCCATGCTGACCCACGCTGTCCCACGCTGATGTCTGCTTTGCTCTTCACCTTCCACTCTGACCCACACTGACCCACGCTGTCCCACGCTGACCCACGCTGACCACACTGTACCACGCTGACCCACGCTGTCCCACGCTGACCCACGCTGACCCATGCTGACCACACTGTCCCACGCTGACAAACACTGACCCACGCTTACCCCTCCACCCCCACAGCACCTGCACTGCTCTTCACCTTCCACACTGACCCATGCTGACTCCTCCACCCCCACAGCACCTGCACGGCTCTCCATCACAGTGTTTCTCATGCACAGCATGTTGACATGACCTCCTTTATTCCCATCTCTTCCCACTAGCGCAGAGCTCCTCCATCATCCACAAAACCATCTTCACTCAACACATCTTATGTGTCAATCAAACGACCCTAAAAGAATGGGGTTAGCTAACAGCGTTACAAAAGCATAAATGGAATTAATTAGCATTTCCCAAACTCATGTGCTCTTGCCTCTAGCTCCCATTTCCTCTTAACTGTGAGAGGCTTAAGCAAAACTCCCCTTTATTGCCTCCACACACTAAGTCCAGATTGGACTCCAAAATCAAACATACGTCACAGAGGAGAGAAAAGTTCATTCAACAAACAGCAGCTTCGTTTTTAGTATTTTCTTTCCAAACTCCTAAGCAGCAAGCCTTTTTGACCCTTAAGATGGGGCATGTGATGGAAGTCACTTCTGCATGTAGGTCTGCCCTTCGATGACACAACTCTGCCGTGAATATTTGTTTAATTTGGCTATTTCTTTGTCTTTATCAAAGTGCTCTACATGATTTATGGAGAATACCACTGATCTTATCACCTGAAATTGTTTAAGACTTGAGCATATTCCACTTATAAATTAAATAAGTTGAAAAAGTAGCTTTTCTTCTGAATGAGAAAGCGCGAGAGTGAGCAAGTGGAGGGGGGAGCGTAGTGAGAAAATAAGACAGAGACAGACATGTAAACTCTAGTCTCCTTGAAAGTCAAGTTCAAACAAGAAAAGGTAGAGAGTTTCCATTGAGAATGCTTTGCCTCCATTGCAAAAATGAGGATTCTGATGAACTGATACTGTCATCCATCCTACACCCTCCCCTGGCCTATTATTCAACACTTAAAGCCATCATTCGGTCCAAAGAAATCTCCAGCTTTGAGTCTATCCTTATCTCACATGGTAAGTATGCAAGTTCATAACAAAAGCTTGAGGTCAGTGACAATTGACCAAGGGAACAAAGAAGAATCAGTGACTGCTTTAGGAGTTTCAGGGACAGGAACTAAAGCAAGACTCCCTGAGGCAATCCACCCTTCTAGCTTTTGACACTAATCTCAAGTGTCCCAAGAGAATGAGTCAGTGTTCTGCTCTGTGTAGACAGCTGTACAGGAAGTCATGTCTGCCTTTAGCACTTGTTACCATACCTAAAGGCAGAATAGCAGCATTCAGCAATAACAGCAACAACAGGAAATGCACAGGACTGCAGGTTAGGGAATTAGCTCCATGGTGGAATGCCAGTCTACTCAGTAAAATTTCTATTTCACATATTTCATGCAATTTTAGCCTAAGTGTGTCCAATATATTCATGTCTGATTTGATGTTCATATTTCACTAAGCATGCTGTATTTTTTTCTGGAAATTCAGAAGGGATTTCTAAATTGTAATCTCTTGGGGTGACTTCTCAAGCATCTCTTACTCAGTATCCTAAGTTAACTAGACTCTGATTGCTGGGTGTTTTCACATGTCTATTTAATAGCCACACATTAATAGTGGGAGACTTCAATATCTTACTCTCATCACTGGACAGATCTGCCAGATTGAAACTTAAGAGAAATAAGGGACTTAACTGATGTTATGTCTCAAATGGACTTAATCAATATCTACAGAACATTCCACCCTAACAAAAAAGAATATACCTTCTTCTCAGCACTCCATGGAACCTTCTCTAAAATCGACCACATACTTGGTCACAAAGCAAATCTCAATAGATAAAAAAAAAAAAAAAAAATTGGAATAACCTCCTGTATTCTAGTAGACCACCATGGTATAAAGTTAGATTTCAACAACAACAAAAACTACAGAACACCTACAATCTCATGGAAACTGAATAATGCTTAACTGAATCACCAATGGGATAAGGAAGAAATAAAGAAAGAAATTAAAGACTTCCTAGAATTCAATGAAAATGAATGTACTACATGGAATACAATGAAAGCAGTGCTAAGAGGAAAATTCATAGCACTAAATGCCCACCTAAAGAAGTTGGAGAAATTTCACACTAGTGACTTAACAGCAACCTGAAAGCTCTAGAACAAGAAGAAGCAAAGTCACCCAGAAGGAATAGATGCTAGGAAATAATCAAATAGAGAGCTGAAATCAATAAGATAGAAACAAAGAGAACAATACAAAGAATCAATGAAACAAAGAGTTGGTTCTTTGAGAAAATCAACAAGTTAGACAAGCCCTTATCCAGACTAACCAAAAGGCAGAGAGAGAGAGCAGCCAAATTAGCAAAATCAGAAATGAAAAGGGGGATATAACAACTGACAACGATGAAATCCAGAGAATCATAAGGTCATACTTCAAAATCCTGTACTCCACAAAATTGGAAAATCTAAAAGAAATGGACCATTTTCTGGATAGGTACCACATACCAAAGCTAAATCAAGACCAGATAAACTATTTAAATAGGCCAGTAACCCCTAAGGAAATAGAAACAGTCATTAAAAGTCTCCCAACCAAAAAAAGTCCAGGACCAGATGGTTTCAGTGCATAATTCTACCAGAATTTCAAAGAGCTAATTCCAATACTCTTCAAATTGTTCCACACAATAGAAACAGAAGGAACATTACCAAACTCTTTTTGTGAGGCTACAGTTACCTTGATACTCAAACCACACAAAGATGCAGCAAAGAAAGAGAATTACAGACCAATCTCCCTCATGAACTTTGATGCAAAAATATACAATAAAATATTGGCAAACCAGCCGGGTGGTGGTGGCACTCGCCTTTAATCCCAGCACTCGGGAGGCAGAGGCAGGTGGATCTCTGTGAGTTCGAGGCCAGCCTGGGCTACCAAGTGAGTTCCAGGAAAGGCGCAAAGCTACACAGAGAAACCCTGTCTCGAAAAACCTAAAAAATAAAAAATTAAAAAAAAAAATATTGGCAAACCGAATCCAAGAACACATCAAAACAATTATCCACCATGATCAAGTAGGCTTCATCCTAGAGATGCAAGGTTGGTTCAATATATGAAAGTCTGTCAATGTAATACACCATATAAACAAACTGAAGGAAAAAAACCACATGATCATTTCATTAGATGCTGAAAAGGTCTTCGACAAAATGCAATACCCCTTCATTATAAAGGTCTTGGAGAGATCAGGAATACAGGGACCATACCTAAACATAATAAAGGCAATTTACAGCAAATCAACAGCCAACATCAAATTAAATGGAAAGAAACTCAAAATGATTACTCTAAAACCAGGAATAAGACAAGGCTGTCCACTCTCCCCACATTTATTCAATATAGTACTTGAAGCTCTAGCTAGAGCAATAAGACAACAAAAAGAGATCAAGGGATAGAAATTGGAAAGGAAGAAGTCAAACTTTCACTGTTTGCAGATGACATGATAGTATACTTGAGCGACCCCAAAGATTCGACCAAGGAACTCCTACACCTGATAAACACCTTCAGTAATGTGGCAGGATACAAGATTAACTTAAAAAATCAGTAGCCCTCCTATGTACAAATGAAAAATGGGCTGAGAAAGAAATCAGAGAAACATCACCCTTTACAATAGCCACAAATAATATAAAATACCTTGGGATAACTCTAACTAAGCAGATGAAGGACCTATATGACAAGAACTTTAAGTCTCTGAAGAAAGAAATTGAAGAAGATACCAGAAAAAGGAAAGATCTCCCATGCTCATGTATAGGTAGGATTAACATAGTAAAAATGGCAATCTTACCAAAAGCAATCTACAGATTCAATGCAATCCCCATCAAAATCCCAACACAGTTCTTCACAGACCTGGAAAGAACAATACTCAACTTCATATGGAAAAACAAAAAACCCAGGATAGCTAAAAGAATCCTGTACAATAAAGCAACCTGACTTCAAGCTCTACTATAGAGCTATAGTAATAAAAACAGCTTGGTACTGGCATAAAAACTGACATGTGGACCAATAAAATTGAATTGAAGATCCTGACATTAATCCACACACATATGAACACCTAATTTTTTTATAAAGAAGCCAAAACTGTACCATGGAAAAAAGACAGCATCTTCAACAAATGGTGCTGGCATAACTGGATGTCAACATGTAGAAGGCTGCAAATAGATCCATATCTGTCACCTTGCACAAAACTTAAGTCCAAGTGGATCAAAGACCTCAACATAAATCCTGTTACTCTGAACCTGAGAGAAAAGAAAGTAGGAAGTAGTCTTGAACACATTGGCACTGGAGATCACTTCCTAAATATAACACCAGTAGCACAGACACTGAGAGCAACAATTAATAAATGGGACCTCTTGAAACTGAGAAGCTTTTGTAGGGCAAAGGACACAGTCAATAAGACAAAACGACAGCCTACAGAATAGGAAAAGATCTTCACCAACCCCACATCTGACAGAGGGCTGGTCTCCAAAATATATAAAGAACTCAAGAAACTAGACATCAGAATACCTAACAGTCCAATTAAAAAATGAACTCCAGAGCTAAACAGAGAATTCTCAACAGAAGAATCTCAAATGGCCAAAAGACATTTAAGGAATTGCTCAACATCCTTAGTCATCAGGGAAATGCAAATCAAAATGACTCTGAGATACCATCTTATACCTGTCAGAATGGCTAAGATCAAAAACACTGAAGACAGCTTATATTGGAGAGGGTGTGGAGCAAGGGGAACACTCCTACACTGTTGGTGGGAGTGCAAACTTATACAGTCACTTTAGAATTCAGTATGGCAGTTTCTCAGAAAATTGGGAATCAATCTTCCCCAAGACGCAGCTATACCACTCTTGGGTATATACCCAAGGAATGCTCAATCATACCACAAGGACACATGCTCAACTATGTTCATAGCAGCATTATTTGTAATAGCCAGAACCTGGAAACAACCTAGATGCCCCTCAACTGAAGAATGGATTAATAAAATGTGGTACATATACACAACGGAGTACTACTCAACAGAGAAAAACAATGACATCATGAGGTTTGCAGGCAAATGGATAGAACTAGAAAATATCATCCCGAGTGAGGTAACCAAGACTCAGAAAAACAAATGTAGTATGTACTCACTCATAATTGGATACTAGATGTGAAGCAAAGGATAACCAGACTGCAACCACAGCTCCAGGGAGGCTGGCTGGTAAGGAGGACCCTAGGAAAGACACAGGAATCGCCCAGTGATAGAGAAGTAGATGATATCTACAAGAGCAAACTGGGCATGAGGGGAGGTAACAGAGGGCAAGGGCGGGGGGAATGAGAGCCTAGGGGAGCAGGAGGTTTGAGCTGGATTGGGAACAGAGTGGGAGAACAAGGAAAGAGATACCATGATAAATGAAGGCACCATGGGGGTAGAGAGAAGCAGAGTGCTAGGGAGGTTCCCAGGAATTCACAAGGATGACTCCTCCATAGACTACAGGCGATGGTTGAGAAAGTGCCTGAGCTGACCTACTCTGCTGATCAGATGGCTGAATACCTAACTGTCATCATAGAACCCTCATCCAGTGACTGATGGAAGCAGATGCAGAGATTGGCCAAGCCCCAGGAGGAGCTCCAGGAATTCAATCAATGAGAGAGAGAAGGGATTCTATGAGCAAGAGATATGGAGACCATGATTGGAAAAAGTACAGAGACAACTAGTCAAACTAGTGGAGACACATGAACTGTGGACCAATAGTTGAGGAGCCCCCATGGTACTGGACTAGGCCCTCTGGATATGGGAGACAGTTGTTTAGCTTGAACTATTTAGGGGGCCCCCAGGCAATGGGAATGGGACCCATCCCTAGTGCACGGGCCGGCTTTTTGGAGCCTAGTCCCTATGGTGGGACACTTTGCACAGCCTTGGTGCAGGGAGGAGGGGCTTGGACCTGCCTCAACTGAGTGTACCAGGCTCTGCTGACTCCCCATGGGAGACCTTGCCTTGGAGAAGGTGGGGATGGGGGTGGGTTGGTGGGATGGCTGGGGGGTGGGAGGAGAGAGGACAAGGGAATCTGTGGTTCGTATGTAAAATGAATAGAAAATCTCTTAATAAAAAAACAAAGAGGGGCAGCCATAAGGGTATTCTAGTGTAATGAGTTTTGTGTTAATTGATTGTTTCTTTCAACCAGTTTCAAACATACAGCTGGAGAACTGTTGTGGTCTAAACATGAAATGCCTACCATAGTGTCATGCATTTCATGATGTTCTCTAGCTGATGGTTCTATTTTTGAAAGTTTTGGAAACTTAAAAACGTGGTGCTTCACAGAGCAGGTAGGTAGAGCAGTGAGAACATGCTTTTGAAGGTTATACCTAGTCTCTAGTCCTTCTCTTGCTCTCTCTTCTTCCTGTCTTTCAAGAGATGAGTACCCTCGGCCATTCTCCTGTCCATGTTGTTCTGCCCAAGTTCATATGACCAAGGGACCATGGAGTAAATCTTCTGAAACCATGAATCAAAAATCTTCCCTTAAGTGGCTATGTCAGGTATTTTATCATTTATCATTTATATATTTATCATTGCTGTGTGTGACATATGAGTAGTAATAAAAGCAGAAAATTGCCAGTACATTCTTGCCATTTCTGTACTCACTTGACCATGTTAGTCAGAGAGCGTCAAAACTAGTTTATAGGAGAAGTTTAGAAGATTATGGAGAAGTGGACATAGAAGATTAGGAAGCCATTAAATACTAGAGAACTTTTTGAGTAGTTCTAGCAGGAACACAGATGACCAAAATGCCAGTAAGTATGCAGAAAGTGAAGGTCAGGTAATGGAGCTTCAGACAAGATGAAGGACTTGGTAGGAATTGGACCAGAGATCATTCCTGTTATATACTGACAAATAATTTGCCTATGCATTGCCTACTTGCTGAGACTTTTTGAGAAAGCTGAATTTAAAGATGATCGACTGATTAATCTAGTAGAAGAAATCTCAAGGCAATAAGGCATTTAGTCAGTTGTATGGATTTTGATGGCTGCTTTGGCCAGCTTTACCATGAGAATCAGGAGCAACAGTTAAAATATAAAGATGTAGAGGAAATGCAGTCAGGTAATAAAATTCTATATGAAGTTGGTGCTAAGGATGGCATGGTTCTAAAGAAATTATTCACATTACAATTGAGCTAAGCCATGTGCATTGGACCAGTAGAAAATATATTCTGAGAGCATCTAAGGAATAGACCAGAACCCACCCAAACCCTGTTTCAGGGTGTAAAATTACAAACTCATCTGAAAGAGTTTCCTGTGAGAAAAAAGCACAAGAGTCCCCTTTTCATATAGGACCACTTAGGTCAGTAGTTTTCCAAATTTGGCCACTCAGGCACTCAGAGGCCATTATATCCATGGTTTAAAGAGTCCCAGCTGTGGCTTGAGCTCACGGTAGACTCTTCCTACAAACAAATGGAGCTGGTTTTGTAGCCATGCAGAATGAAGAGTTACAGGATCATACTGGCTTCCTCCTAGTCTTCAAAGAGAGTATGAGAGACCAGGTAAAGTGTGGCAGGATTGAAGTCCCTATAGGCGGTTTCTGAGAAGTTAATGCATGAAGCTCTGAGGGTAACCTAAGCTTCCACAGAGACTCTATGATGTTGTTAACAGGACATAGATTGTCTGATGAGGAAAGTAGTAGGCAAGGAGCAAAACCAGTCCAAAAGAGAGGCCCCTGAGACGGCAAACAGAAAAGCCACAGCACTTATATCAAGAGATCCAAATACCAGAGATGGAGCTTTGTGAACCACTGTTTGCTTTACTTAGAATGCTTACTAAAATCATATTTGCGGTGTGTGCATGTGTGTGTGTGTTAGGGTATACATGCAACACGGCAGAGAACAACTTATGGTCAGTTCCATCTTTCTGCTGTGTAGGACGTGGAGACTGAATCCAGGTCATCAGACTTGGCAGCACGTGCCTTTCCCTGCTGGCCCATCCCACCTACCCAAGGTTTTAGTCTTGCTTTGCTCTAGTACCTGGTTTTTATCTCTTATTCCTATTATTTGGAGTGGGAAAGTTTATTCTGTTCCACAGTATCTTAGGTATATGTAACATTATTATATTATTATTATTATTATTATTATTATTATTATTATTATTTATAAGGCCACTCAGCTAAGCATCATAAAAGACATTGAATTTGGCTTTTTGAGTAATGTTGAAAATGCTAAGGCTTTGGAGACTCTTGGAGACTATCTAAATACATTATGCATCATAAGATGGCCAGGAGCCTTTGGAGATAAGAGGTGGAGAGTCATGGTTTGAATATGAAATGTCCCCCACAGGCTCACATGTTAACCAGTTTGTTTCCATCCAGCCGTGCTGTTTTGGGATGTTCTGGAAACTTTAGAGGGCAGAGAAGATATGCTTGTGAAGGTTCTCACTCCCTTTCTTGCTTGTCCTGCTGCCTGGCCAGCACAAGATGGAGCATGCTCTACCACAGACAACACCACGATGTGAGCCAAACCAACATTTCCTGCTGTTGAACAGTCAAGTCAGGTGTTTCGTAACAGTGAGGTGAAAAACAAGCAAGGCGAGGACAGAGCACACAAGAGAACTTCTGAGTCCCCGATGCCAAATTTCTCTTCCTGTCATCAGAAACTAAATTAACACACAGACAGTCTTGAAGGAGTTGGTGGAAGTTTACCTTCATACTGGCTTCCATTCATTCTTATTTTACAAATATCTATTATTCACTGAGTCTAGCCCATATATATACCGACTGTCACGCACGCCATCTTCCCCGAAGGAAGGCAGAAAAGAAGCTGACGGCTCTAAGATCAGTGGTTCCTCAAAAGGATGCATCTCATCGTTTTGAGCGACGCTGATACATTTTAACATCCTGGCACAAATAGATGGCATGGGATTTTTATGACTTGATCTAAAAACACTGGGAAATGGTATTCTGCCCACATTGACTCCTCTTCTGCCTGTGACTTCAAGAATATTAATGGTGTATGAAGGCATTCCTTCCCCATAGAGTCACCAAAAAACACCTGGTTCTTTGTACGTGGATTGGTGTGACCAGTCTACTGCAGTCTAAAACTAGTAGATGCAGGGAGAGGGAGGGGCAAATGTAAAAATCCAGCACTTTAGTCAGGCTATTCTTTGCATTTTTTTCACTTAAAATTGCAATGCTCTTTATGGCTAACACTCTAGATCGTACCATGGCATCTAAGAAAACGCTCTGTATGAGAAGAGCTGGAGTTGTTTCCTGTTCCTCACAATGGACTTGATACAGAGCTCCCCCCACCCCACCTCCCCAAAAAAGTGAGGAAAAACTAGCTGACAGTGACACCAGAAATCTGTGTGCAGTTTTAACGCTTCCAACTCGGTGATTGGTTTACCTCTATGTGGGGGCTTAGGGAGTCTAACGAGAATCACCAGGAGAAGAACAATGCTGTGACTAGAATGCCAGGCTCCTGTGTCCCCAGCTTCAGGCTGCACGTACAGTTCCTCGTTGTCAGAAATGAAGCCCCAAACTAAAAAGATCGGAGGTAAATGATAAGCCAGCAGCCACATGACTTTGAAGAAGAGCAGATTAGGGACAGCTGCTGAAATTCCAACAGCAGCAACAGTCACACAGAGATTCGCTAAAGCCTCTCAACTCACTCCTAGGATACACTGAGGGTGCCCTACAGGACCATGGGGACTGACACAGGTAGTCTCTGGCAGTTTCTTCCAGCTCCATGGCACCACCATGCAGTGCCCCATCTAGTGTTTTGGTCGAGCACCGCAAACATAAGACAGTTGGACCGCAGCTCAATCCATAAAAACTGATAGCAATGTAACAGAAATCTAGAGGTCCCAAATGCAACTTTATTCATCAACATCTATGCACTTTACCATTGTTGTAAATACGGGTCTGGATAAAGACTCACTATGGACCAGGAACTCATTAAATACTTCATAGGAGATGTACTCTTGGTCCTTCAAACTGTTTACTTCTCAGAACTGAATTTTTCTTGCTTACTTCGACTTTACTCTTGTGCATTTTGTTACTTTTAGTTCTGTAAGGCTATATCATCCCACCTCCCATCTGAATTGCACAAACAGGTTGGGTTTGCCCTGTACTGATGTTTCTGAGCTATTAGGTTAGATCCTGGCAGACTATTAGGCTAGACCCTGCCTGGTGTCATAGCCACTGTCTTCCATCAACTTGGCCCTTTCAAAATGGAATCCTTTTCTGTATTCGCTCTAATTATTAACATATTGATGGCAGACATTAATGGCTTCACTAACTTTCTGTGCATGCATATGTTATGCACTGATCATGTCCATCTACCCTCCTACTCTCTCCTCTCCTTTCTTGTCTCCCCCTCCCCTTTACCCCTCTCTTGCCTTTTCTGTTTCTGATTTATGTACCTTAAAGTGATTCTCTGCTGAACATCCACTTTCCTACAAATGGCTGGATTTCTTCCTCACACATCTATAATATTTTTATACATCTATTAAAAAGCTCCATAGGTAGAGTCCGTATCCTTTCTGCTTGGCAAGCACGGGCATACAGGTTCCTCTAATGTGCCCATTTCATTTCCTTTGATATGTGATTCTAACAGTGGTGGAGCTGGATGATATGGTAGTTCAGATCTTAGTTTTTGAGGAACCTGCATGTTAATATCTATAGTGTTAGTGCAGATTTACACACACCACCAACAGTATACAAGGGTTCTTCTTTCGTGCTCTCACAAGCCTTTATTATTTTCTTGTTGGTTGGTTGATTTTTAAAATCTCATACTGGAATATGTTGTATACTGAATATGTTCTCTCCCTATCCCCCGCCTTTCCCCTTTCTCCACCCCTTTCCCTTCAAATTATTGTTTTTTGCTGATAATGGTTGGCATGAGATGGTATCTCATTATGGTTTTGATTTTCCTTTCCCTGATAGCAAAAGACAGTCAGCATTTTTCCAGTATGTTTGTTGGCACATGGTACATATTTTTTGAGAAGTGTCTATTCGATCATTTGCCCATTTTTAATTGCATTATTTCTTGTTATGTTCTTGGAGCAAATTATATGTGCTGGATATTGATGCTCTTTCTGATAAAGTTGGTAATGGAAAAGTGCCCTCGCATTCTGTAGGCTGTTCCTTCATTCTGGTGATTGTTCCCTTAACTGCACAGAAGCCTCTACATCTGAAATAATCCTATTTGTTGGGTCTTCCTGTCTTTTGTGTTTAGAATCCCTGAAATGAAATCATTGCTTTTGTCAATTGTAAAGCGGTCTTATATTTTCCTCCAGTATTTTCAGCATTTCAAGTCTGACTTAGATTTTGGTCTGTTTGGGATTAATTTTTGAGGGATAGTATTCAGTGTTCTCCATGTGGATATGCAAATTTTCCAGCAGAATTTACTGAAACGGTCCATTCTTTGATATTCATTTTTGTCAACTTCTTCAAAAATTGTTTGACTGAGTATGCATGGGTTTATTTATTCTGGGCCCTTTATCCCATTCCATCCCTCTACATGTCTGCCAAGATGACTTTTTCTTTTCTTCTTTTTTTTTCTTCTCCCTTTTTTTTTTTTTTTTTGTACCTTCTTACTGAGTGGAAGTGACAGCACATCTTGATGTATTGGCTTGTCACATAATTCGGACTTCATTTCCAGCTGGACACTGTAGTGTAAGAACACTGTGGCTTTGTTGGTAGTGATTGGTAGGTCTTAGCACAATGCTTACCCTATGAGAGTGAAATGACTCACTTCCTGGCAGAACTTATAAGAGCTGGAGCACCCTAGTAATGTAGGCAGCTGTGATTTACACAGCAGTGTATGAGGAGTGTCCTCTGCGACTGCTTACACAATGGGCTTAGTAGCCCATCAAGTGATGGGAATATCCACAGGCGGTGATGATACTGGTTAGAATGATTCTGGATCGTGGTGAAGGCCTTGAAGCTCTTATCGACTGATTAGACATGCTGCAGATTCATACACTCCACGGGGAAATGTATGAGCTGGAATCACAGCTCTTCCAGTATGACATTCACATACAGCCGTGTCAACAGGCACATCTGATAAGGCGTGCTTGACAAGCAAAGAGGACCCACACAGATGCACCGTCAAAAAAAATTGTGCAATGCTTCTCTCTGGGTGTGTCTTTCCGGGAGTAAGACCTTACTGTGCCCACTTGAGAAAAAAAAAAAAATGCTTGATGAGTGCTTTTACCTGCAACCACCCCCATAGGTTAAAGTGTCTTTCAGGGTTTGAATAATAAGTTAAGAGTTGAGTATAATTAATCTTAACTGCAGTGAGAATGAGTTCAGTTAGCAATGCACCTGCCTAATGTCTGCAAGGCACTGGGTTTGAACTCCAACGCAACAAAAAATAAAATAAAATAAAACAGCAACATAAAAGGAGAAAAAGTAAAAAATAGTAAAAAGAACACACAAAAGAAGAAGAAAAAAATCCTCCTGGCTGAGATGCTGGGACCAGTGAAGATTGAAAGAGGCAGATCGTTATCTATGCTGAGCTCAGCTTCTCTCAGCATCTTCTTAGGCTGAGTGCTTTGGGTACTGGCCAGAGGCTTACATCTATGTATGCAGGTACACTCATTTACACAGACACACACCCTAAATTCTTATAGTCATAGTACCCAACAAGTATCAAACATCAATGAGCTGCAGCTGAAGCAAACTTGAAATTCCTCTTAACTCAGTTTCAGGGTGGAAAGAATTAGCACAGAATATCATGGCTTGGCCAATGCAAGAGCGATTGCATTCTGTATTCTGGTTAATGCTAATTCAACAGTGTCAAGGCTCTAGGGAATGACTCTAACCTTAGAGTTCTATGACATAGGGGTGTGGGCTGTAATGTTGGGGGAGGGAGAGAGTGATATTGGCCTCTAGAATTGGCAAGTCATGAAACTTCCCATCAGCCCTGAGACATGGCTACTTAGGAGGAAAATCCTCCCCTGGGTCCCATGACTGAAGGACCCCCTCATGACCTGACTTATGACAACCTTTCTGTCACTGGGCAGAGATGGTAGTAGTTGCAGGCTCTGGCCTCAACAAAGGCTGTAGACAAACTTATCTAGAAGGGAATCCCATTTCAGCTCATTCCAAGGGGCTGACCAAGAGAAAGAGAGTTAGCAAAATAAAAGTGAATGAGAGAGTAGAACTCTGAGGGGTCAGGATCCTCCGGTTTGGGGCTAGGGGGAAGCTTGCCAGTCATTTGACAGCTTCTGCCTTCACCATGCCCCGCCTCTTTCTGAGATCATTTGTTATTCCTCTATCAGGCTAGCTCTTTCAGCAGGTCAGCAGAGCCTGGCATTTTCATGTTCAACGGCACATCCCAGCTTCATCTAACATGAGCCACCAGCAGAACTTAGCAGAGCCGAGCACTGCCTCTCTCCCGAGAAATGACTTTCCCATCTGTTTTCCCCTCTGGCCGCTTCCTTTCTTGTCTCCTAAACTTCTAACTTTTCAAAACTGGCGTGTCTATGGGGTGCTTCTGTTTGGCTCTTTTCTGCCTTTGCTCGGTTCTGGGTCTCATTCTGCTTCACAGTTTGAAACGCTGTGCCGTGTGCCCACTTCTCCCAAATGCCTAATCTCGGGGCAGACTTCTCCCCGAATGCAAAGCTTCTGTTCACTTAACTTCTCTACCCACGTGTCTGGACTGAGAACTGTCCAGAACATAGCTCAGAACATACCTGACTAGGGCGGACCTGCTCACTCCAAACTTAGTCATCCTTGATTCTGCATTGGCTCTCACCTCCCAAATCCAACCCACTAAAAATCACTCCACCTCCAAATATGCCCGGGATCTAGCCAGTTCTCATCACCTCCCCCACTCCCACTACTGTGCAAGCCATTACAATGGTCCCTGAGGTGGTTTGAATTGACAATGGCTCCCATAGACTCATATATATGAATACTAGGTCCCTACTGGGTGGAACAGTTTTGGGAAGGATTAGAAGGTGTGGTGGCCTTATGGGAGGAGGTATGCCATTAGGGGTGGGATTTGAGGTTTAAAAAGCCCATGACAGGCCCAGTCTCTCCCAGTCTCTGCCATGTGCTTACGTATCAGATATAAGCTCTCAGCTACTACTCCAGCACCATACCTGTCTGCTTACTGCTTTTCTCCCCACCATATTGGTCATGGACACACGTGCTGAAACTGTAAACATGCCCCCAGTTAAATGCTTCCTTTTATAAGTTGCCTTGTTCCTGATGTCTCTTCACAGCAATAGAACAGTAATGAAGACAGTCTCCCAACTGGACTCAATTTTGCCTTTACCGTTGTCAGACTATTCTCAATACAGGAGTCAGTGCTGTCGTGTTGATGTGCAAGTCAAGCCCAAGTCCACACAAGGACCACCCCTGCCACGAGCCACGCAAGCTAGATCATCTCTTCTTCAACACCCCCTAGTCAGAGTCTCTTTCCCAGCAGCCACACTATCTTCCTGCTCCTCCTCAAACATGTCAGACTTGCCTCCTCCTCAGGGCATTGGTACTTGCAGCTCCTGCTTGGAATGCTCCTCCCTCTAAAGCTGTGTTCAAATGCAATTATCTGACATCACCGTATTTAAAAAATTGCCTCCAATACATCATCCCTTTTTCCTACTTCATTTTCTCTACAGTAATTGTCTTTTAATATGCTGTATAACTTATTGCGTTATTATATTTCACACCCTTTTCTTTATAAGAAAGAATGTCCTATAAATCCTGTTTTATGAATGATTTCTTTTGTATTCTTCCTCACTGCCAGATTCCTAGTGCTCAGAACTAGCATGTACTAAATATTTCCATAGGAAAGTCCTAGATACACAGATGGATGAAGGATGAGGCAAATGGGTGGGTGGGTGGATGGGTGGATGGGTGGATGGATGGATGGATGGATGGATGGATGGATGGGTGGATGGAGAAATGATAGATGTATTGAAAATGTGGATAGAAACTTACAGTGGGTGGCAGGCTTTATAATTCAATTGTAGGACCCTTTATGATCCCAGAAAGGGAAAATGTCACAGAAAGCTTAAGAAATAAAAGTCAGCATTAAAGATGCATAACCCTAATGTCTTCTCTGCCTGGCAAATAGCAATGATAGAGTCTAGCATTAAATAAATGCTATTTCCACAGAGTCATTAGAATCAGGTAGTTTCTGCTTTGCCTCAATTATCTACAATTCACAAGAAGCCAACTAGGGAGATGCTTGTGATTTTTAAGAGTCAAACTTGTCAGGCCATAGTCCTAATGCTAGAGAATGGAGCTAGAAAGGGAATTGACAAACTCAAGGGAGCTAGATTTCCCTTTGATGCTACCATGTGACAGACGGTGCCAACAGGCTCTTTTCTCACATTACCTCCTTAGATACTTACCATCCCGGGAAGCTGATATCACATCCTTTGCAAGTAAGAGAACTGAAGTCCAGAGGTTAAGTTTTTTGTACAAGGTCTCAAATGCAAGGTGAAGTCTGCATTCAGACTATGTTTATATGAATCAAAATTTGTAATTTGTACATTATCAAGTGCACTGTTATTTGAGACATAGTAAACCAACTGTTGACTGTCACAGTCCACACCGATCTTCTAAGGCATTTATCTGGCTCGATTTCAGCACACAAGTACTGCAGACAGACACAAGAGTGAGAAGAATGGGATAGCTAAAGTCAAGGCTTGTTTTGAAGATAATGCTGAAAAGTTTCTGGAATAAAAAAAATGATAGGCTAACTCTTCTCAGCTTACAGTCACACACACACACACACACACACACACACACACACACACACACACTCACACACAGACATACTCAACCCCACACATAGTCACACACTTATATTCTCTCACACACATATTCACACGCACACACATTCACAGACATTCATACACAAACACACATATTCACTCACATACATCTCTGTGTATACCAAAAGCAACTAATACGAATGTTTAAACTTACTACACTTTTACTTTTGCCCAGGTCCCCCAGGGCTGGGAGTGCTGAAGATGTGCTGCACAGTAACTCCAGCCTGGAAGATGCTACTCACCAATCAAGGTAAGTCTTTTTCACTAGCACCAGCCTTGCACCAGTCCACTCCCAATTCTCTTCCTTCTTCCCACTCAATTTTTCCCAGGACATTTTACTTGCTGCCAGTGGCCTCCACCCAGACTCATCCTATAGAAACCTGACCCACAGCACTCTTCAGTTAATGTCATCAGACACACAAACCTGGTCGTCAATTCATTTGTGAAGCTCCCAGGTTGCCAGAGGACACAGTGTTTTCCCAGCAGGAAGTGAGAGTGAGTCAGTTAACTGGTGCTTCTCCTGTCACTGAATAGTAACTCCTCTCCTTTGCTTTTACTCTCACAAAATTTGCATTCTGATTATTCATTTCTGTGACTCTGTTCAACCATCTCGCTTAGATGCCAAGCACGAAACATAAAAGTACAAGGCTACCATGGGAACATTGCCCAGCTATGGGTCTGTGTCTCTCACCTGGACCAAACCAACCACCTCACATTCGTTCCAACCAGAGGAAGGGGATGAGATAAATACTTCGGACTACACCACCACCTGAACTCTATGTGTGGAAATTAAGCAAACTCAGGAACAAACACCCAGCGTCAGTGATTTTTCAACATTTGGGTCTATCAGTAAGACAAGTTTAGTGGGTGGGGTACATGTGGAATACCTCATGGGAGAATATCTCATCATAAAAAAGGATATTTAGAAAATGATTTATTTATTTGTGTATATGAACGTGTGTGTGTGTGTGTGTGTGTGTGTGTGTGTGTGTGTGTGTGTGTGTGTGGTGTGTTTAGAGGTCAGAATATCCCCCTGTAGCTGGAGGTAATGCATATTGCTAACAACTGAATAACTCTACTAGACACTCTAATTGAGTGTGTAATTCATTCTAGAAGAAGAAACATCCTCCAAAAACATATTAAGGGCGATTAATTCAATCAAGACAAAGGAGTGGGCAGCAGTTCCCATGATGAGCAAAGAAACTACCTCCGTTCCTTTGTCCTAAGTTCTTCTCAAACTCACTCACAGTAAGGAAGAATCGCAGTTTATCCTGCACAAACCCTCTATGAACCAGAAGAGGGAAGGACAGCTGAGCTTTAGGGAGTGTAAAAGAGATGTTTATAAGTGTCATTTGCTAAATAAAGCATGGTAAATAACTGAAATCATGCCAAATAATGAAGAAAAAATATCACCTTTCTAGCCACTTGTACTTTCTACAAACTTGCCTTTCCAGGCCTTATCACACTCCTTATGAATTACATGCCATAGCCAAGTCTCTCAACAAGTCTTAGGATTTAACATTACTAGTAACTGGTAAGGCACTGAAACCTACTTCTAAAGGGGTCCAGTGTGAGAGTTGACACTTCATGTTCACAGGGAGTACAAGTGAGTACCCTCCTCAATGACTAAACTCCATGTCTGGATCAAGGACACTTCAAAATCAAACTATCTCCTTAACTGACCTCCTTCCATTCCTAACTTTTCAAAATCTGTATCACTTAAGAATTTTAGGTTGGGGAAGGCCCCCCTTAATTTCAGGAAAACTAAGGAAGGCGCTCTACAGTGGCATGCAAATTCTCCTTTAAATCCAATACACTGTTGATACAAATGAAAAGGGCCATCCGTCGGAGTCTCTTTAGAATTTTGTGCAGTTTCTGTTGTGAATGGGACCTGCCGGAAGTTGCTGAAAGACAACTCCAGGTTTGGGAAATGCTATGAGAATACAGGAAAGAGAAACTAGTGGGACAGTGAAACAAGACAGGATGTAGTGCTTCAGAAAGACTGGAAGAGTCAGTAGGGATGGAAGACACCAAGAAAACAATGCCTTCCGGACAAAAGACTGATGCACACGTGAACTCCCAAAGACTTCCAAGAGCCAATCCAGACTGACTCCCAGTGCTGAGAGGGGAAGTGGACATGAGCTCCCATCCCTAACCCAGAAGCTATCTCCAACTGATACCAGCCTGCAAGAAAAAAATTACTTTTCTCCAATGAGTATCAGTGGATACACAAATCATTCTTAGGCAGGCTCCATGCCCAGCAGTAGATGGTCAGCACAAAACAAACTCAATGATACTTTTGGAGATTTTTTTTGGTTTCTTAACACTTTGTTTGGACTTTTTTTTTTAATTTACTAGTCCTTTACTTATATATCTTATTTCAAAAAGAAAAGAAAAACTTAATTTGCATCTAGAAAATAGCCCACAGTAAGTATTCAGGTGGAATGTGATAAGTGGATGACATCTAAGTAGAGCCACAAATAGTAATTAGTAGTCATCACACTGCAAGGACAGTTTGGCTTAATTGAGAATCTCTATTAGAATTTCAATCTCAAGTCTAATAAATATTGTCCTAGTCTTTATGTCCTTATTATGCCTAGACTTTAATGTATTATAAGAAAGAAAACAATTTTTGCATGTTGAAAAAGAAAGGAAGAAAAAGAAAGAATGAAAGAAAGAAAGAAAGAAAGAAAGAAAGAAAGAAAGAAAGAAAGAAAGAAAGAAAGAAAGAAAGAAAGAAAGAAAGAAAGAAAATACAAGACTGAGACTGTGGTAAAGTAAAATGCTCTTGACTGTTTTCCCACGGTCAGGCTAATTCTCCTCCGACAATATCACCTCCCTTCTGAGGACCTGTCAGCACGTTGCTGCTTATCTGGAATAATTTCATTCACTCACCCCACCCTATTTTGCTTATCACCACCACAAAACATAATTATAAACCAAAGGCAAGCCCAGCAAGACTTTTCAAAATTAATGTCACCGAGATTATATCAAGTTTCAGTGCATTTCTCTGCAGAAAGCTTAATCTTGTCCTTGACTTCACCTCCTTAGATGTGTCCCGAAATAGATGGCAGTCCTGAGTTCATAAGACAGAAGCAGCAAGATTCTTAGTCTCCTCTCATTGTCCCTTTCTCTTGGAAAACAAAACCAAAAACTAGAACCTCCTTCAGTGCGTAATTACTGGAAGACAATGGAATTCTAAGCACACTTGATGCACCGTGCCTAGGGTTGTAGACACTGCTGTAATTGTTAAATCCTGTAAATAATCAAATGAATAATTCCCACCCGGAAGACCATGACTGTGATCATGATCCTGACTTTCACTCTTCCAACATCCTTACATGTCTAATCACCCTATCCACAGGAATTACCCCTGCAACTGTCCCAAGTGTTACAAGACCATTGGTGGGAAATCAATTTTCACAAAGACTGACCCTTTACTTGCATCTGAATTTCCCCCAAGAGTAAAATGTTGATTACATAATGATAGTGACCCCCCCCCCCATTGTGAAATACGAATTGAAACTTCAATACAAATGGATTTTCTAGCCAGCAGGAATCTAATAAATTATAGAGGGTTAAAAAAAAGTCCCATTTCTGCACAGGCAGAGTCAGAAAGAACATCTGGGCCCAGTTCATATCAAATTGAACAAAGCTTGTTCTGGCAGGGAAATGTCTCACAAAGATACGAGAGGTTAGAGTGTCAGGCGGACCCTCAGAGTTGGGGAGGGATGGATCAGACAAAGAGCCCTGGGACTCAAGTTAAAAGCTGTCAAAATTACAGAGGTAGAAGAGAGTGCCAGGCTCAACCTGTGGAGCTTGGTTATGGACTGCAGAGCTGCTGTCCAGACAGAGACCTGTATAGACTCTAACCTCTGATAATGAAAACGTCCTGCCTCATCGCCTTCTGCCACTGTGCTTATGGGATATGGCTGTCTTCGCTCTTGACATGTCCCACACTGGGATTCAAAGGCTCTGGACCTTGACTTATGCAGTCCTTAATCCTGCGGAGACCTTGTCTGGTCCCCAAGGTAGCCCTCACTCTCCTCTGAGATTTTTGAGTCTTAGTCCTTCAGTCACCCCAGGAAATTAGCCGCCTCACTTACTTACCTTCCCTGTCCACTACTCAGAACGAATCTTGCAGTTGGATAATGTCTTAGCTGAGTTTAGCTTGCTGTAATTCAAGGCAGAGGTACCAAGCAGAGGAAAACATGTGTGTTTAAACAGAAACAGATATCAAAGATGAGCTGCTCCTCAGGAGCCAAAGCAAATATCAACACAGACAATAAACCTGGCAGTCTCCGGTTTGTTATGTACAAAATGTTACACTGAAGTAAATTATTTGACTTAGCCAAGCATGAAAATACTCCTCAGGGAGACTTAGCATAGTGACTTTCCTTTTAAATACAATTGATTTACTATTTTGAGGTGCTAGACATGGTAGATTTTACCTGAATTGAGAGTAGATTTTTTTCAATTCTTATAAATATTTTTCAGCTCTGTCTGGGATGAGGCTAAGTGACTAGAAACGGTTGGATTCTTGGGGAAATTGCTACTCTATGATTTGTTGGCACATGCAGAGCAACCCTGAGACTAGGACCTGTAATTCCAGGAAGATTTTCCAAACTGCTCTACCCCATCCATGACTCATGGATTAGAGGTTCTCTAGTATTACTGGGATGGGCAGCATCCCTAGCCTTGTCTGAGCGCCAAGCTCATTTTTTCATTTCCCTTTGATGTTGTTACCACTAAACGATTACGACTGACTGATATATGATGAGAAGAAACTTATTCCTCACAGGCCCAGCGCTCTGTAGGAACGTGTGGGAGCCCAGCACAGGGAGTTGTTCTGGGGGTGAGAGACTTCATGCTTCCTCAGAATGATCAGAGAACATCTCTTAGAAAGTCAGCAAGCTAGCGAGGACAACCTCTTCCTCTTCTTGAGAAACCATTAGTGCCGCTACACAGGCGCTGCTCTCTTGACCTCAACCAATTCCAATGACTTCCGATAGGACCCAGCTCCATATGACCATCAGCATACAACATTGGGAATTAAGTTTTCACAATATGAATTTGTAGGCGATATATTTAAACAGTGACAACCTTCAATCCTGGCACATAGTTTTCATTAGTTTCTTCAAAAGCCTTTGCTCACTAATACAATGCTGATTCCTTCTGGGGATCCCCTGGAGTTACCTAAGCCCCCCTTTCTCTCTACAGAGCTCTTCATTTGCTCTGTTCTAACTCCAGCCCCTTTGATTCTCCCCCAAGTTCTCCTCACCAATGCTTTAGCTCAAGAAGTCTGAATTCCACCTATGCTGACAATCTGCTTACTTAGACTCTCTCGAGGTGATGATCTGAAGTAGTGAGAATACACATCTCTTTCACCTCTGGCTTCTGGGTTTCCCTCAGTGTTCCATGGCCAGGGTTATACAAACCACTGACTTAAATATTTTACCTGCTGTTTAGTTATATCAAACCAAAGGTCAGTCTAGCTATGCTACTTATCTGCAGTAGGAGAATGTTTTAAAAATTCAGCCCATTTTTCACCAAATACAAATATTATATAGCAAATATACTACTTTGGCCATTTTCAAAGAATGGTCCGTAAACTGTCTACCTCAGAAGCATTTGTCAAATCCTGGATTTCACACACACACACACACACACACACACACACACACACACACACACACATACACACGCACACACGCATTGATGCATCCGACTTCCAAACCTATTAAATATAAATGTCTCAAAACTAAAATATAAAAAGGTTTGTCACTGTAATGACAGTTAATTAACAAAAGACAGAGGAATCATCTTCTGAGCCCAGAAACCACTGGAGTAGACAACAGACAAAATCACAGATATTGGCAGTTCTGCTTTTTAGAAGCCATGGCTCTCTGTGGCTCCATGAACCATTCTGGCGGTAGCTACTACCCGGGCATTTATTGCCACAGGCATGCACAGTGGTGAGATAAAGTGAGAGTCCTGGATGCTTCCATACAGAAGACTCTCTGGACAGCAAGCATCAAAGGCCAAAGCCAAACCAGACAGGAAACTGTTCGGTTGGAGTAGATGTTTTTCATCAGTTCTCTGTTTAAGCACTGAACACTTGCAGGCATGCTCCCTGCTAAGGAATCCTCCCCAGTGGGAGCAAAGTAACAACAATGCACTGCCATCATTTTATCCCCCGATCTTAGCGGCATTTGGAATGAGCTCTCCACAGTCTTGTTGTTTTGTTTTTTTTTTTTTTTTTTTTTCTGAAGAAAACAAGCAGTCTAAAAGCACTTATGAAGCATGAACTGAGAACAGGTGCTGTGGGATGTTCTGTATGTTAAATGTGTTGCTCTGATTGGCTAATAAATAAAACACTGATTGGCCAGTAGCCAGACAGGAAGTATAGGCAGGAAAAAGAGAGAAGAGAATTCTGGGAAGTGGAAGACTGAGGTAGAGAGATGCTGCCAGATGCCTTGATGAGAAGCAACATGTGAAGATGCCGGTAAGCCACGAGCTATGTGGCAACTTATAGATTAATAGAAATGGGTTAATTTAAGATACAAGAACAGTTAGCAAGAAGTCTGCCACGGCCATACAGTTTGTAAGCAATATAAGTCTCTGTGTTTACTTGGTTGGGTCTGAGTGGCTATGGGACTGGTGGTGAGAGAGATTGGTCCTGACCATGGGCCAGGCAGGAAAACTCTAGCTACAAATGGCACCCAATGAGTTGGCAAGAGTTTCCACCTAAAACCTGAGAAAAAAGATTCTAAAATGGAGCTAAAAACAGCTTCCTAGTTGTCTCTCTCAAGTTGGTGGGTTTCTGGCATGCACGTGCAGTATGGTGGGAATGAGGCATCTACAAGTGGCACATTATGTTGTGTGGTAGATTTAGTCTTTGTTAGTACAAAAAAAAAAAGAGGTTTCTGGGCTACATGCTGCTTTGATAGAAGCATAGAACCACTGTTTCTAGAGTTGATGGCTCCCAGAGCTGGCAGTGGCCCAGAGCTGGTGGTAAACTTACCACCGCCATGTTGGGAAGCTGAGGTGGGCGGAGCCACCAGTCAAAGCTGCTATTTTAGCCCTAGTAATGCTGCAGTTTAAAGCAATAGGTTCACAATAAGACAGATTCAGATGGAATAGTTTACAATGTTTGTAAAAAAAAAAATGTGATATATACAGTTATATAAACAAATAGATAGTTTTCAAAAATAAAGTCTTTAAAGAGACAGTAAAAGTAGTATAAAAAATAAGCCACGTAAAGATGGATATTACACAGACAATCTGGATTGTATTGTCTTTGGGATTTTTAACTGCAGAAAAATATTTGATCATAAAAGCTGTTGAGTTAAACAAATATGTATATTTTAAAGGTACCTTGACTTCAAAATTTGGATGTAAGGATATGTTGCTTTGGAAAGGAGACTCTGCTTTTGTTTCCACAGAAAGCCAGAGGCTATGGATTTGTTCCAGATTAAGATACAAAAAGTTTGACCAGCCAAGACCCCCTGAAAGGTCTCCGATGACACCATGGCCCAGATGATCCAACATCCAGAATGGTTTTAAAGGCAACTGGCTCAGATGATACGCCCTCACAGACTACTCCATAATCCCAAGATTTTCTTTGTGTCCCCATAAGATACAGTGCCCCCTTCCAGCAGGAAGTAGTAAGAGAAGCTATGCCCAAATTCCCAAATATACCAAGCTGGCTTTGGAGATGGAATTGGCTCACTCCTTCTCTAAACCCAAACATATTGCTAAAACAACAACAAAAAAAAAAGGTTAAAAAATTCTTTTGTCCCATATCAGAAGAGCCCGCTGGTGTGGGACAGAGAAAAACCAATATTTTTATTCAAAACAGGTTGATTATAAATACAATCTCTTTCTAAAGAACAAAAGGGGACAGCATAGATAATGATAAGATAAAGGGTAGATTATTGAATCTACTTTTAAAGAGCAACTTGTTTAAAATTTTTACATTGCTATGAATTTTAGTCTATTGATACAAGTTTAAACTTAATTTTGTTATACTGTATATATATTCCTATTCTCGTTTGAGGTATTATGTTTATGTAACTCATTTAGATTGAGATAATTAAGAAATACAGATTAATAATTAGTCTTCCATGATAATCAAACTTATAGTCATGTTAGTTTAGTTTTCTAGGTATATATAAATATATTTCAGATAGATAGGTAATCTTCAAATACTTCAAAGACCTACAGAATATGGCATTTAAAATGTTTTAAAAATTTAGACTTTCTAGACAGTGAGACATGTCTGCTCCTGGCAGCACCAGATTTACTTCAGAGAGGAGGATGGGCATCGAAGACACTCTATATGGAGTTTATCTTCTTCTTGGCAAAAATAGCCATTTGGGCAAGAAACTGTTCTTGCCTGGACTGCTTGATCGACTGGACATGCAAGACCCATAGAAAGGTGACCACTGAACTTTGCTTGGCAAAATGGTCCTTCAGGTTCCTGCTTCACAGAGGAAACTGCCAGACATTCTACAGGACACTGAGAAAAGTGACTGAGAGACTCTAGGCCTGTGGGCTGAAGACAGATGCCCCAACTTTACAAGGGAACTTTGGATGACTGTCCAGGCTGCCAGCTGTCTCTGTGTACTCTTGCAAGACTCCTGCAAGTTGCTTGCATCCTTTTCCCATTTCTCAGGTAATAGTATATCCTTCTGAGGTCTTTGGTGTAGTTGAAGACTATATAGTTATAATTTTCCTTAGTTATGATAAGAGATAGGTTAGATATGAAACCTTAGACTCATAAATATAGGATAGATAGGATATCTTCTTTAATTTTGCCAAATACAAATAGACTAGTTATTATAAATAGACTGGATATTTTAACTGTAATTCTTGCTTGATAATTGTTTTGTTATCTGTAATTTTACTATGTGAAAGTTAAAACCTTCGTTTTTGAAAAAAAGAAAAAGGGAAGTGCTGTGGGATGTTCTGTATGTTAAATGTGTTGCTCTGATTGGCTAATACATAAAACACTGATTGGCCAGTAGCCAGGCAGGAAGTATAGGCAGGACAAAGAGAGAAGAGAATTCTGGGAAGTGGAAGACTGAGGCAGAGAGACACTGCCAGCCGCCGTGATGAGAAGCAACATGTTAAGATACCGGTAAGCCACGAACTACATGGCAACTTATAGATTAATAGAAATGGGTTAATTTAAGATACAAGAACAGTTAGCAAGAAGTCTGCCATGACCATACAGTTTGTAAGCAATATAAGTCTCTGTGTGTTTACTTGGTTGGGTCTGAGTGGCTGTGGGACTGGCAGTGAGGGATTTGTCCTGACCATGGGTCAGGCAGGAAAACTCTAGCTACAAACAGGCATCTTCACACTAAGGTGGCCAGGGGATCGTCAAGTTAGTCTACTAAAGCTCAGGTCTTTTCAGGGACTTGGTTTTAGACCTCACATTTTGCTCATTCTGCAATTAGAGAAAGGTTCTCACTGCCTGAGAGACAGTGATGGAAGTGCTTGCCCATGCTTGATCTAAGAGATGAAAGAATAAATCAAAGTGTATCTCACATCCTCAATCATTGTTTGTTCTCTATTTAAACCCACTTTTCGCCGAAACCTGAACACTCTTTATTAGCATTGGGGACACCTAGAGAACAAAGGTAGAGGTGGAATCTGGAAGAGGGGAGCACTGCATACTCTAGACACAGGGACCGAAAGCCCCTGAGCTGGAACTGACCTGAAAGCCTCCTCTTGGAGGACTAGCTTTCATGGTACCAGAAGGCACCGGGCAAGCTTCCAAAGAAGGGAAGCAAACAGTAGCCCTACCCAGCAATGACGCCTATGAATCACCACAACAACCAGCAGGGTGCAACAACCCTTAAGGTGCAGCGTTGGCACGCACACACGCTGGCAGTGATCAATAGCTCTTTAATTGGACTTAAGACCTGCTCAATAAGAGGGAAATAATGCTGGAAATGATACTGGAAACATAGCCAGCTAACTAGGGCTAACTAAGTCAGGAACCATGAAGGAGAACCTACAGCAGCCACTTAATTAAATCAGCACAGTCCCTAACTTCATTCTGAATATGTGTCCTTATACCCACAGACATGCCTTGTCCTCACCCCCTCGACCCCTCATTGAGGAAACTTCTGTTGGCAACAGAAGGAGACCACTGAAGGAAACCACAACCAATCAAAATGCAGTGTTGTGGAGCCCAGTTTCAACAGCTACATCTACAAAACCACTCCTGCACCTCGAGCTCAGAAGAAGGGATGGAAAGATTGTAGGAGCCAGAGGAACAGGGAGTTGGCTGTCAGATCTTGTCTTCTAGAAGTGCCAGGAGCTACACCCATCAAGTCTCAGTAACATGGTTGCCTAAACATTAGCTGAACAATGACACCAATGGCATGCTATTGTGAATGGGGGAGAAGCTAAGGAGGCCTCAACCCAACACAAGGAACTACAGGCAACTAAGGACTTCTGAGAGTGGAGGAAGTCTTCCCCAGGGAAGAGCACACCCATTGACCGTCCAAACCAAATGGTCTGCCCTGAAATTATATTCCTACAGGTAACACTATACAGAATGAACAGCTTGTATTTATATATTTAGAGGCACACACAGGTAACAACATGTGTTAAGACACCATGAATTTGAAAGAGAGCTAGGTGGGAGGGCTATTTGTAAGAGTTTGAAGAGATTAAAGGGGGGAATAGTGTAATTATATTATAATCTCAAAAAAGAAAAGTTATGGACACAGAAGCAAAGCCAGATGAACGACCTAAGACTTCCTAGGACAGGGTAAACATCTGGCTTTATTTTAAATGAAATTCAAAGCCATTGGAGACCTAAGAAGGAAAATGGGTAACTTTTATTTGTAATATTTATTTTGGCAATCTATCTGGATGCCTTGGAGTCTTTTCAAGAAGCCAGTAGTGAGAGTGTCATTTAAATTGGTCTGTATACCAGTCTGGTCTGCAAAACAGTATGTTGCCACCTTCGTGAAATACAGAAATTGAAAGGAAATGTATAGAAAAAATTAAATATATTTAAGTTATTTGAAATTGAAGAAAAATTTAAGCCGAATGTTCTTTTTTATTTTTATTTTTTACACAGCAAAAAAACGGTGTGCAAGTACCTGAGGAACAAAATCCAAATGGTCTTTTACAGATACTGTGAGATCCACTGTAGTGATTCAGTCAAAGAGTGGTGGATATTTAACCAAAAGGGGCGCATCAGGATCAAAAAAGACAATTATGTTACTGTCGTCCCAGGATCCCAGAACACGGACAGAGAGAGAGTTCTGGGCAATCAGGATTAAGAGGTAGGTGTACCCAGGGATACCTGTGCCCACACTGGACCTGAACTTAACTACACCCTGGAAAGTGACAAGTAACGAGAATATTTCATTTTTAAGAGTAATAGCATACATGGTATACTGTTGAGTTCAAGCACGGGAAAGAGGCGACCCTGGGTTTAAATTCTCTATGATCTTGAAAACCTTACTCTTCTCTAGTTTCATCATCTTCAAAGTGAGGACAGTCTCTACCTCCTAAGGTGTTTGTTACAGTGACAGCTCAGGCCTCTTTCTGTGACAAAAGAGCTTCATAGCAAGCATGGGCACACAACTGCTCAGTTTTGAGGCAAATGGTGCAGACAAAGCCCGACTATAAATCACTTCATCATCTTTCCTGTAGTGACCATCAGAAATAAGGGCAGACAAGCCCACATTTCTGATGAGGAAAAGATGGACTAATGTCTGTAGGAAGTCTCCCTCGTTGTGCTGCAGGTGAATTTGGTATTGATTCAACCATCTGTTCCCTGGTAGGAACAACTCATCCAAGAAGTCAACAGTCACCCTGCTTTGGGGCAGTCTCCCCATATGCAGGGTATACCACAATTGAGCCCAGAATTCAACACTAGGATAAAGCAACTGGGAGAGTCTAACTTCCATGGTACCTGCTTAAAGGTAAGATGCCTCCACGTCTCTAATCCTAATTCCTTCATCCTTCTTCAGCCTCTTCTTTCCCACCATCCTGACTTCCTCCGGGTTTTATCTCTAAGCTTCAGCCAATCTGACTTGGATGTGGTCATTTTCGAGGGCCCTTTTTCTTCTCCATTATTGGCTTTAATGTTTACATCTTTATTACTTATTACATTAAAGAACACAGGAAGTAAAAAAAAAAACTACCAAATCTCTTTTTCTGTTTTGGCCTCTTATGTGCCCTTAAAATATTTCTACATCATTAGTATTATTCTCCATTTTTGTAAATAGAGAAAAAAAATCAAATATATGGGAGAAAAACTTCTAATGCTGAAGAAAGATAGGTCTTCAAACTAAAAGAGCATATCAAGAGAAATTAAGGGGGAATGGAGTAAGGGAATTCATACAGATGTACGTACAACTATACTTACATACATACACACACATCCATAGCTACAATATCAAAGTGGTATGTGGCATTTTAGTTTGTTTTCACTCAAAATTAAAATGTAAGGTCTACTGAGTGTGAGAAATGTCTTCTGAATTATGGAAAAGTAGTTACAAGTTGGGGACCCTTGTCTAAATCCATGGAGACAGAAGTGTTTGCTTTCCAAGGCTGTCAGATTTGGTGATACTTGGAAAGATTTTACAGCATTTTTAATCAGAAAACCAGAAATACAAAATACTGTGACATATGAAATTTTTTGGCTACCATGAGTACTTTAAAATTTTCATATTTTGAGACAGGCATGGTGGTGCATGCCTATAATCTCAACATGTAAGAGACTGAGGCAGGGAAGATCATGAGTTAGAGATCAACCTAGGCTAGAGAGAGAGATCCTGACTCAGAGAAAGAAAAAGTTTCAAGTTTTTGAATTTACAGATTAGGAAATTTTCTGCCTATAATCTCAGTATTATGACATTTTAATTTATTGTTTCCACTTTAGAGGGATATTTAAGGTACTAATATGTTTTTTAAAAGAAATATTTATCTGAAATTGTGAAATCTTACACATCATAAACTTTGGATTTTGTTTCTCCTACTGAATTTAAATCAAATTAAATGTAATATTCATTGGTGAAAATGTATTTTGTGATAGACTAGGTCAGAAACAGACAGCCTTTACACAAAAGGAACAGCGTCAATTTGGCAACTCATTGTTGATTCAAATCAGAAATGGACTGACGAGACTTTCAAGGCATCAAGAATAAACAGGGAAACTTCTTGCATGGGTTGCTACTACCAAAAAAATAAGTACAGCACTCGGGAAGCCTTGGCTCTGTAGCATGGAGTTAACAGGAACAGAGCATAAAGCAGGGCTTGAACAAGTGAGTGTTCAAGGGAAGGAAGCTGCCCGATGAAAAGCGCCCTCTGTAAACATCCTAGGAGAGGTCCGATTTAATTTTGTCCACTTATTTATTTAGCTAGGCCCTTGGGTGGAACTTTCCTCCCACAGTGCCTATTGGCTTGATTCTAAGTGCTGAGAATAAAAGGTACCAGCCCACTGACAAGGGTTATGAGCCCCGGTTGGAAACTCAACAGGAAAGCTGTGTTAATATCACAGAGCTAGGCTAAACAATAGTCCAAAGAATGGTGTGATCTTTTGGAGGTAACAAGGATAATCAATAAAAAGAGACTTAAACCAGAGACCTTTACATTTCTTACTAATCAATTAGCACACTTTCCTTTCTGGAGATCAATTTTCACAGACATCTTATTTCTCTAAAAGCCCATTTTCTATTTTCTCCCTATTAAAGAGAATTATATAAAATATTACAAATATTTTTCTAGAACCTGTGAAGTTTCAGGTACAATGGGGAAAGGTTCAGATAAAGTCACCGTGTTCCTTGCCATGGAGAGTGCCACCTTGTTTTAACTCATCACCACAGAGGACAGTCACGTCTGCTCAGGACAGCAAGAACATTTGCCTTTGTCCCTTTTTCCATATTAGGATGGTCTAAGGCACCTTAGGGAAATGGGCTGGTCCACAGTGGTGATGGCTGGTTTGGGAGAAAGGACTCATTGTCTTCCAAGGTTTCCCTGAGAGAGCTGAGTGTCAAAGTCCACAGCAGGCTCTCTAAAGCCAAGGGCAACTTCACACAGGAGGTCGGCATGCCAACAGCCCGAGAGAGGAAGCCATGCAAACTAACCTCAGTAGACAAGCTTCTCCTGATGCCAGTGTGGCCTTAGAAAGAGAACATTCTCCCATCTGAGCGTGATCATCTGTTCTTTGCGACAAGACAACACTCATGAAGATCTGTGTGCCTCAACTGTCAGGTTGAGATCTTCACTGAAGCTAGGTCACAAGAGTGGAATGAAGTCCCATTTATATCCTTTAAGCTGAGAAGAGACAGACACTCAGAGAAAGTCTACAAGGAGAAGACCCAACTCTGAAAAGGATGCTGCGTTGCCTACTCAGCTTCCTGCTACTGCCCTGCTTGCTGGGTGTGGTGGTGCACACCTGTACACACAGAGTGCACACCTGTAAACACACCTGTAAGAGCAGGAAGCTGAGACAGTGGGTTTCCATCCGTGAATGATTAGTTCTGTTGATTTGGGCCTTTGATGATGCAGTACATGTGGCAATGTCATTTAGAGGAACGCACCTGTTCATCTCAAGTCTGGGTGCAGAAGAGAGGGAGAAGAGAGACCAGGATTCCAGGAACCTGCTTCAAATGCACGTTAATATGTATTCAATTTTGGTATTTATTTCATTTCATTTACTAACTCACTAACTGACAAATAGTCGTGGCAGGGAGATGCTGTATGAGAATAGTGTATACTGTTCCCCAGTTGAGGTGTACTACTTGCAAATCACTCTTGTAAAGCTTTTGGGGATGATCTAAAGCTAGGTACTTTAAAAGATGAAAAACAGGTTTGTGCTTCTCCACCGAAAGATTTAAAAACACATCAGTGGTCCCTCCTTTTTCAATGCAGATAATCATCCAATTAACACCGGCTGACATTTATTGTCTACCTTAAATCCAGATACTACAGTGAGTTCTATTCAAACAAGATAGGAAGACAAATGTTTACGGGCAATGAAATCCACTTAATATGCAATACAATGTCTCCCATCACCTCCTAGACAGAATCCTGTTGCTATTCTGGCCTCTCTAAGGAAATTTTATCAGTGCGTCCCTGGCTCCAGGGATCCTCTTCCCATTGTCTAGCTGACTCTGACAATCACACACTAGAACAATGAAACCTGGCATAATGGCTGCCTGGGATGCCAGGACTCGGGAAGGTAAGGCAGGAGGATCACACATTTAAATCTAGCTTAAGCTGCTGCGTAGCAAAACCCTGCAGCTAAGAAAGGAAGAGGAAGTGGGGAAGAAGAAAGAGAACCAAGTGGGGAGGAGGGAGGAGAGAAAAAGGGGGAGCAGGAATTAGAGCCAGTTTCTCATATACCCAAGACTGTGCAGCCTAATGGTCAAAGCTTGCGGGTTTTGTGTTAGGCTGGGTCTATGTCTGCTGGTTGTTCACCATGGATTGTGGGCAAGTATTTTAATCCATCTATGCCTCTGTGGGGTAGCAACCCTCATAAGGTTTCTGTGAAGACGCCATGAGCTGAACACCGGAGCACTTGACAAATGTTAAGTCAACAAAAATAATAGCTGGGTGTATCAAGTAGGCACCTTCGGACAACAGACTGTTCCAAAGTTGGTGGGAGATGAATATATGACCACCTATGGGAAAAGGACCAGGAAGATCATTTCATAGATGATATCACAGAGTCACAATGGCTCAGTGTCTTGCCTGAGGTCAGGCAGGTGGCCAGCAGCCACACCAGAACCCAGCTCTCTGCCACAGTGTCATTGGGACAAGACACAAGACCTCAAACTTCATTCACCCTTCACTCAAATGCATATGATAGGTAATATCTACCTCAGTAATTGCAATTTTAAATTTCTAAATATTAACACAGGAATAGACGACTTCATTAGCAGGACATTAAAGATCTATTTTGCACACACTGGGTTAATATGAGAACAGGGCAGGGGTCTAGCAATCACATTCCTGCCAAAGACTTCCAAGTGGCCCTTGTTAATGAAAAGTAGCCTAGGTAGTGCCCCAGGGTACCAGACCACTAGCACAGAGCTGGAAGATATCACTGCCAATGTTCAGACTGCCAGGTCCTGGTGAGCCATCCAGTCCCGCCCACCCCAGCTGCAGGAGGAGAGCCTGTTGGACAAGCGGTGGGGACCCCAGAAACGAACCCTGTCACAAAGCCTCCACTTGGCCACTGGTGTCAGTTCAGCTTACCACGCCCATGCCAATACACTTCACAAACCCTCTTTCACCACCTCGCAATCCGACCCCTCTCATGGCGCTTGCCCTGTCAGCAGAAAGCTTACAGCCAGCACCACCCGACACCCGCCCACACTAATTTCTTGTAGCTCTTTCTCAATGCTCAAAGCGCTCATGCTTCTGCCATACTCCCCCTTGCTCCTAGATTCTGTCTTAGCTCTGACTCTGACCACCATCACTCCTAAAAGCTAACTGTCAAAACCACTTCCGGGTAATGGCGGCCTTTCCGTGAAACCAACCTACATTCAGATGTAGATCTCTACATTCTGCGCTCCAGAACCTTCTGCATCTAAGGCCTCAATCAATTCTTCTTTGCCGTCCATTCACGATGCTTACTCTTTTACAACCTCATATTGTGCCTGGCTAGCAAGTGTTCAGAGCTGGATAAACTCTAGTTTCTCAAGAAGTCAGAACGCCACAGAAGAAATCCGTGTACAGAGAAGCTGGGAAGGAAGGCGATAAAGAATGAAAACACAGCAAAGACATGTTTTAGGCCAGGCTGGCCTAACAATTAACATATTTTAACTCGATACTCTAGACACCATCAGTATGCACAATTATTTATTATTAATACATTACAAAGGAGAAAACGGGGGAACAGGTGAGTGGTTTATCCAAGACTGTACTGTGAAGCTGTGCACTGATCTTGATTCGCCAACTCTTATTACCCCTTTATAATAATGTCCCTCTAACCCTGCATCCCTATATCCACTTTAATTCGTCTACCTCTGTGGACCAAAACATACTCCACAAGCAACAACTTTTGCCCCAAATCCTCACCCACTGCTTTAAGAGCCTGAAATTAAAGATTGATTTGAGTCAGATCTCCCTCCAAGAGTGAACAGCATGCAACATAACTTTGAACTTCAAAACATTCCTCGGATGGAGGAAATCATAGATGTTTCAGAGGAAAGGTCCTGGGGTCACTCTTAGCTCAGCATTTTCCACCCCATCATTCCTAAATCCTGACTCATAAACTAGAGCGACGTGTAAGCACACACATATAACAATCACTGTGGGTATTGTTTTGATAGAATTAGAGGTTAAATATGTAATTATAGGATCACAGGCACACAAAGTGGTCTATCACATGTTTAATTATTTTGTTAATAACCATCTAGGAATTTAGGTCTCCCTCTTTGAAAAGGGATATTCACAATTTCAACTACATTCAAACTTAAATGAAAGATCCAGTAAGTCCTTCACATGATTCAAGTTTTAAGTAATTTGTCAAAAGTTGTGTTAATTCTGAATACATCAGAGTTTTCTCAGTCTTCCATCAAGGGCGTGAAGGATAGTTATAGTTTGAAAATGTACACATTGTTGTACAAGAAGAGGAGGAAGAGGAGGAGGAGGAGGAGGAGGAGGAGGAGGAGGAGGAGGAGGAGGAGGAGGAGGAGGAGAATTTGCCTTTGGGATGAAGAAAGGTTTACCATAAAACACCAGCCAAAATTTCGTCCCCAAGAAACCTTATACTAGCACCACCCCTCATAAATTTTAAATAGCAAACGATGTCCACAAAACAGAGAAAGGAGCCCAATGCTCCTGCAGTCTTTCCCAGCATGAGATCTTTTTCTCCCCTTACCAAAAGAAGTCTGGCAAGAAAGGCAAAGGCACAGGCAGGCGAGAGATCTCAGCACGACCAAGGTGATGTCCCGCGTCTTCAGAACTTACCCAGCTTGGTTTGTACACTCAGCACCCCACTTCTCCCACTTTGCCAGTTCGGATCAGACGGCGGTTGGGTTTTTGTTGCTGTTTCTGCTCTTTTTGATCTCAGAGCCTCATGAAAATTAAACTGTGTTGAATGTGATGTGGCCTCGCCTCGCATGGGGGGGTGGGCTGGGTAGCGGGAAGAAAAAGGTTCGAGTTTGGATTGCTGATTGCTTCTTGGGGAAAAATAAATAAGTAGTAAGTGGCTAGCAGGAGGCGACGTGGGAGACGTGCCTTGCGGATGGCAGGCCGGGAAGGGGCCCACAAACTTTCTCAGCACAGCTGTCCAGATGCGCTTCATCTGTTTTCCTGGCGGGTCACTGGCTTGGGCTGCGGTTGGCTGCCAAGCCTCCTCCCTGGTTGCCGATTGGTGGAGCCGCCCGCCACTCCTGCGGGCTCTGTCAGCCTCCGCCCACTGGGCCACCGGCATCCTAGCAAGGAACCTAGCTGGGGCGCGCAGTGCAGTCGCTGATGTGGCATTGCGTGGCGGCGGGGTCTGAGGAGGAGCAGAGGAGAGGTCGCTAGAACTCGGAACTTGCCCCTGCCCTCACCCCTTTGACAGCAGGCCTTGTAAGTAGCTACGTTTAAACTGGGCGATCGCTGTCGTTTTGGGCAGCGAAGAAGGACAACCTTCAGTAGCTCAAGCCACAGGCGTTTCCAAATAGAAGGGTTGGAGATGCGCGCTGCCCACGCCTCCAATAGGGCGGTCCAGGCCCGCCTCAAGGGTTTCCTATCCACGCTTTTTCAGGGGAGAGAAAAGTAGATGCCAAGAGTACAGGATTTGCGGACAGGATTCTAGTGGAGGAATACTGCACCTTTTAATGACATCCGAATTCTTTGGAAATGTGGTCGTTTCTGTGGAGAAGTTCTGGGTGGGTGCTTGAAGGAATGCTTAGGTTCATTTACTGTTGAGGTGGGTGGTACTTGTGAATAAAGCAAGAACTCTTGTTTAGGCCTGGTGAGACCTGCAGACTTGCATCAAGTACGTTTTGATTCTGTGGAAGTGGTTGAAGGATCACCGGAAATGCGGTGGGGAACAGAGGAGATCTGCAATCAGTAGCCACTGGAATGCGGATTTTGACAGAAACTTGATCTCTTTGGAATAAGAAGTCGAGAGCTGCACTCAATGGGCTGAACACCAGGCTTTGTGGCAGGCCTCTTTTACCTGCATTACGTGGAATTCCTGCACCCAAATTATGACATAGATATCATCTCCATTGTCAGATAAGACCAAGACCCACACCCTATCCCAGCATGCCACAGATGCCTCCAGACAGTGTATGTTGTATTACTTCACTAAGAGTCCATAAACTGGTGTGTCACTTGTCATCAATGTGCGGGTGAGAATTTCTGGTGAATGCCTCTTTCTTCTAATGTCTATAAAGTTTTTACGACAAAGATTCTATTCTGTGGGCTCCTGTAGTCACTATCTGCTATTATGTAACAGATCACCATAAAGTTGATACCCGAAGCAGCACACACATATTATTGCACAGTTCTGGAAGGCACAAGTCCAGGCCTGGCTTGACTGGGTCATCTGCTCTGGGTCTCACAAGACTGCATTCAGGCGGCTGCTGGCTTCATTCTCATCTGCAGGTTCTGGGTGGTGGTGGGGGACCAAATCTGTTTTCAGGCTGCAGCAGGTTCTTAAGCACAACTCATTTCTTTGCAGGAATGGGGCTGAGTCTCCAGTTTCTTTCAGGAGATTAGCAAGAAGGTGCCTTTCATTTCCAGGATCTTACCTTAGGCAATCCTTAAAAGCTAGGCAGTGGCGTCCAAAGGAAGCTCCCAAGAGTTTGGATTAAATATTCAACACTTGCATTACCATAGACCTACTGCAATGTTACCATAAATCCACAAGCTGCCCTGCCTTCTTACCAAGGGGGACTGTCTAGAGGATTCCCAACACTTCACCCCTGTGGCAGCAAAGGAAACCCGCAAAGGAACAGCCCTTAAATGTGGCTGTACGAAGTCATTTGTGTCTTATGCTCAGCTTTCTGAATCATTTGGAAGCAGTCAATAGTGCTCCTTCTATCATGGAACGCTGCTTCACAATGGTTGATGGTCAAGGATTAATTAGATTTTCATAAGCTGCCATCTCCAGGCGTCAGATTTGTTGACAGGGTTCTCAAGATGATAAAAAGATCCCTTCTGCTTGCAGGAATGTACATTTGTTTCCCCACAGCTAAGCATAATCAACACTCTTGGACTTCTCCATGAGCCAGCACGGAGATTCTGAAGGGCTGACAGAAGAGGGTAGACTCACTAGAAATCTCAGCATCCCAGAGACCACATCATAGCGAGGCTGTAAGTTTTACTATTGATCCATTATCTCAGACTTGAAGCTGCGGATGCCCTTGCTTTAGTCTGAATCTAGAATTTCCCCCACAGGACATGTATTAAAGCCTGAGAAAGTGGGCTCGTTAAAGGAAAGGCCTGATAGAAAGAAGGTAGGCCACCGTGGAGCATGATCATGAAGGATATATTGGGCCCCAGACCTTTCTCTCTCTCTCTCTCTCTCTCTCTCTCTCTCTCTCTCTCTCTCTCTCTCTCTCTCTCTCTCCTCACTAGGCACGAATAGACTTCCTCTACCATGTGTTTCAGTCGTGATATTCTGTCTCATCACAGGCCCGAAAGTGACTGAGTCAAGCCATGATGGGCTGAAATCTCTGAACTGTGAGCCAAATAAACTTCCTATTTTAAGTCGTATATTTTGTCATGGTGGGGGAAGCTGACAGAGTAAGTCACTAAACAGGTATAGACATATATGAGGGGAGTCATAGTAACTTGCTGTTTGCTCCTTCCATAGCCAAAGATGAGGGAAGGGGGAGTCCAAAAAAAAACTCCTTTCATACTTCATTTAATAACCACATCATTCCAGCCAAACACCAGTAAAAACTGTGGCCCACTGACATTCCCATTCATATCACACTCACAAAGGCCAGAGGGCATCCGGATGCTTGCTCTTACCAGTCTATGACAAGGTAAAGATGTCAAACTCCTTAACAAAACAATAGCAAATATAATGCAGCAGTAGGTAAAGAGAATTACCCAGAAGAACCAAGTAGGGTTTTCCCAGTGATGCAAGTCCTGTTCAGTACTCAGAAGCCAATCAGCATAATCCTGTTATAACTCATAAAACATCCATGTGTGCAGACAAGCACTTAGGAAAACTGAGCATCATAAAAATGCCAGAGAAATGGGAACAAAGAGGGACTTTTAAACTTTGATAAGAGGCAGGTACCAAAAAGCTTTTCATGTTTAATGTGAAAGACAAGATAGTTTTGATACATGCTTTATGATTACATTGAAGTAACATTTTGTTTCAGTGACAGAACTGTGACACAGAGCAGGTAAGTGGTTGTTCAGGTTTAAGGAAAGTGTGGGGTGGGAAGGAAGTGGGTGTGGCTATAACAGGGCATCATATGGAATGGTTGTGGTAATGGAAACATTGTCACTTGGCTGTGCTACAATGTTGCTAGGAAACAGCATGGTAAGGCATAGTATAGCTGAGGGAAAGTGGTGAACGGACCCATGAATCAAATTGGTTTGTTCCTACTGACTACCTGTGCACCTACAACTACCTCAAAAACAAAAGGCTTAATTTTAAGAAAGTTTCCAAATCTCTCCCTCACTTCCTCCTAGGCCACATTTCTCTGTGCAGAAGTTTGTTCCCTTAATGAAGCCCTTTCCAGAACAAAATCATCTTTCCATTGCTCCTGGATGATGTCCTGGATGGAAGAGGTTGGGGATTATTATTTTTTTAATTGGAAGTTTGGGGTTCTTACCTGACCATCATGGAGAATGATGTCCATTATTCCTTTAATGACATCACCAGGCCAATTGTGTATAAAATATATCATTGTTAATTGGTCTAGATATTTATGGCTTGATATACGTTTAAGAAAGCTGTCATAATTTTTTTCAATAAGCAATGTAGCACAAAATACAGTAGGCACTTTGTGTGAAATTTCAAAGATATGTGCACATATATGCATTTATATATATATATTTGTATATATTTAAAATCTATTTCAATCCAACATTAAAGGGTATTTTCAGCATCTTTTCACACATATACACACATATACACATGCAAACTGCCCACTTTTCGTATATGTAACTCTTAGTGAGAAAACTGGCTCAAACTAATTTTGTTATTTATGTAAATACATAATTAATCCTCTTGAATTTAATAAATCTTCTAACTGTCCCAGCTGAATCCTCAGTTTTGAGATATGCAGACTAGCATGTAAACAACTCACACACACACACACACACACACACACACACACACACACACACACTTACTTCTCTATACATATACCTGCTCTCATGGGCACAGATCAAATATAATTACTCTAACTCTTAGCCTTTAAGAAGAAAAAAAAGATGTGAGAGAATGAAGAGAAAAGAGGAAAGAGGAGGGGAAAGGGGTTACTAATGATTTTTGGACCATTCAGCATTAGAAGAGGAAGGTAAAAATGAAGGAAGGAACTGAAAGAAAAGGAGGAAAAGAGAAGGAAAGGGGAAGGATGAAGAGAGAGGAGAGAGAGGACTAGGTATGGAGGGATAGACAGACAGAAATGTCACAGCTTACTACTATATCATTTCTTAAGGAATTCAAAACTGCTTCCCAAAACAACTACAAAAAAAAAGGACCTAGACCTTTGGCAAAAATCTAATATCACTTGATGATCAAACTCATAAAGAGGCTAGGGATGAAGGGAGCATGTCTCAACATAATAAAGGCTATGTAAGACAAGCCTACAGTCAACGTCATGTTTATTGGAGAAAAACCTGGAGCATCCCTATTATGGTTAGGAATATGACAAGGGTGTTCATTCTCTCTACTCCTATTCAATATAGTACTTGAAGCCTTACCGAGAACAATGAGACAAGAGAATGGAGTAAAAGATACAAATAGGAAGAGAAGAAAAGAAAGTATCCCTACTTGAAGGTGATAGATTCTGTGTATGAGACCTTACAGATTCCATCAAAAAAATAAAATAAAGAACTTAGAGCTGAAATACATTCAACAAAGTATCAGGATGCAAAATTAACACTCTTAAATTAGTAGCCTTAGAAAGAAATCAGAGAAGTAATCTTTTTACAACACACACACACACACACACACACACACACACACACACACACACACACACAAAACCTGCCAAAAAATCTCTCCATCTTGGGTTGGTAATTGGTTAGATTTGTTGTTATTGTTTTTTTTAATTCATGTTGCTTCTCTTCTTTCAGTAGACTTGTTTACAGTGTTCAGAAGACACTAGCTTGTAAAACAGTTGTGGTGATATTTTTCTCTGCTAAACTAGTGTTCTAGTTAACTTTCTGTTACAGTGATAAACACTATGATCAAAAGTTAACTTGCCAGGCGGTGGTGGCGCTTGCCTTTAATCCCAGCACTCGGGAGGCAGAGGCAGGCGGATCTCTGTGAGTTCCAGGCCAGCCTGGGCAACCAAGTGAGTTCCAGGAAAGGCGCAAAGCTACACAGAGAAACCCTGTCTCGAAAAACAAAAAATAAAAACAAAAACAAAACAAAACAAAAAAAGGGTGACTTGGAGAGGAAAGGGTTTCTGTCAGCTTACAGGTTATAGTAGAAGTCAGGGCAGAAGTTCAAGGGTGAAACCTCAAACAGAAGGAGGACACGGGGAAGTGCTGCTTACTGGTTTACTCCCTCGCTTCTGTTTAGGTAGCCTTTTTGTACAATGTAGGACCCCTGCTTAACAATCAAGAAAATTCCATGTCCGGGAAGCCGGTTTGGAGCTGTCCTGGCACCCGGGGCGGAGCAGAAGCACTCAGCCCCTCTTGATGCAGCTCTGGACTGTCAGGGGATCACATTGCTCCCCAAGTGCAAATTCAAGTGCTAAACCAAGCTTTGTATGTTCTGTGAGGCAGAGAAGTGTGAGGCGGGGGTGGGGGGTGGGGGAGGGGATGGGGTGGGGGGTGGGGATCCCGTCAAACCCAGAGCTGGGCTGCCTTTGGAAGCAGCCTTTACCTCAGTCCACAACCCTCGTGCAAATTCGCCCTTGGCCCAGGCTTGAGCTCCAGGGAGTTTGTTTTCCCCTAAGGGAAGAGACTGAAGTGTCTGAGCCCCACTAATCTTAGGGAAATCTGAAACACAAGACCCAGTGTGTTCACAGGCCGGTACTGAAAAAGAAAAAGAAAATTCCACAAACAAACCCATAAGCCAATCTGATCTAGGCAATCTCCCAATTGAGACTTCCTCAGATAACTCTGGGTTGTGTCACGTTGGCTGCTGCTGAAGCAAACTAGGAGAACCAGTGTTCCAAACCCCAAAGTGTATCTCTAGTTTGCCCCTGTGTGACGAGTACTGTCTGCAGCAATAATCACTACCCAGTCGTTACTTCAGCCTCATAATAAGAGGACAAGGTGGTTGCAAAACAGACACTTGCTAATTGCTTATCAGGGACTGAAGGGTCACCTATGGTACTGTGTGGACTGTTATGTTAGGATGAATCTAAAGGAACAGAAAAGAACAGATAAGCAACCAGAGTGAGACTAGTGGTGAGCATTAAGTTGTTAGATGGGAAGTAGCCAGGAGAGACATACATAGGTGTGGGGAAATTGAGGCAAAGGGGAAGATGGGTGGATATATGGGAGTTTGGGTTAGTGGTGAACTAACCAGGTCAGCCTCTGGGCTTTGGGAACTGAAACGGTGAGAGGAACAGTTATAGGGAAAAGAAAAGAAAGGAGGGAAAAGTAAAAAGAAGAGAGAGAGAGAAAGGAGGGGACAGGGAGATACAGTGGCCCGAACTATATAGATAAATATCTACAGGCAGGGTGGAGACCAGAGAGAAGGTAGAAGATAATGGAGTGTCTGACAGATAAGCGCTGCAGGAGAGTAGGAGAGCTGGGTTGGAATACAAGAGATCACCGGGCTGAGTATTGATTTCCATTCCCTGGCTTTTCTGCTGGTTTACCCTTGCTCCTGGTCTGGACCGTACATACTCCATGTTGCTTTTAAATGATCAGTTTTCGTATGGGTGACCACCCCATCCCTCAATGTATGCAGACGTTTTTAACTCTTTCCTATGTACAATGGAGAACTGAGGCAAACTCTGACCAGCTATGGTGTCTGCGTGTTTCCAGAGTCATGGGGCTGGTGCCAGTTGGGCAGTGCCCAGAGAACTGTTCAGAGTTTGTGTACAGTCTGTAGAGCTTTGCCTCTCCTGGCTGGGTGCTGATGATGGCTCTGGCAGCAGTTGCTAGCAATCCCTTCGAGGAAAGCCTCTTTTGTAGACTTCCTGGTAGGAGTCTTTTGGCCCAGTTTGCAGTCCGTAGTCACAGCAGCAAGCCCACTGCTCTCATAAAGAAAGTTCTTGGGTCCAATGGTAGAAGAGGTTTGTTGGGGTAGTAACCAAGTTGATCTGGGACTGGAGTGATAAAAAATCCGCCTTTTTCCTTTTAATTCTCAAACCATAATCAACTACCCATTCTGATGTGGCTTCTAGTTCTTACCTGAAGTTCTTATTCTTTCTTAACCTGTGTATTCTTTTCATTGCAAGACACAAAGTTATTCAACTATAGCAAACAAAACAAAACTTCCAAGAGATTCTGCTTTCAGGGGCTCTCTCTCTCCTTCATGTAACATGAGTCTTAAAACAGGTTGTAAACACCTTTCTTCCAGTTTGGTGAGACATAAAATTCCTAAGCACTTCCCTTATGCTGTCGTCCTTGAATCTAGAAATAGGAAAACCTTGCCGACATTCTGGCTAGAGGAGGAAGTGACTACTGACAGCCAATCACCCACTGAGCCTAAGTGGTCCATGGAAGCCTTTCTCTTTCTCAACAGATGAGTATCTCTCCCCAGACCTCTCTCTAGGGACCAAAGTGGATGCATAAATCAGAAACTTGATTGGCATGACAGGGCAGGAAACAATGGTCTTTCCTGTGACCCCAATACAAAGCTGACCTCCAGGACAGGTGATGCTTCATCATATCCCTCAGGGGTAACACTCTCCATATGATAGCTTGATATTGTCCCTCATTTTACACACACACACACACACACACACACACACACACACACACACACACACAAATCATATCAGCATGTTTAAAAGACCTTATGAAGATACTGAAAAGATGAAAATATAGCTGTGTGAAAATAAAAAGATGCCACTCGATAGAATTAATATTTTGCTTTTTATACTTTTTTCCTATTATTTTGTCCTGTTTTGCCTTCCTTTATGTATTGTTGATGTAATGTCATTATCTTGTATAAATGAGCAACAACAATATCAGTCATGAGTAGTAAATTTGAGAAATTTTCTTTACAAAATAGAGAATCAAGATGCACTTAAATCTGAAGATTTAAGTTGGAGACAAGAAATAAACCGGAAATTATTAGAGAGCTGAAGAATCCCCCTATATACACACCCCCGGGAGGAAAATAGTGATAAAACAGTCATAAATTTCAAGCCCCGACTACAAAGATGGCCTCAGTGTCTACCAATATAATCCAAGTGGTAACCAGCTCATTTGCCTCTCTCACTCATGACCCATCATCTACATGCACATCACTTTCATACCAAGTGTTGACATGTATATAAAGGGGAAAGGAGACTCTGCCTCATGTGAGGAGTGAGCTCTGCTGTAGAGTGAATGGGCTCTGACCATAACTCTACCTCCATACCAACAAACCACAGAATTTTCCAGACTTCAATTTCCTCAACAAGAGAGTAAAGGGAAGAATAGTTTTGTGACCCTGATGCCTCATCAGATAGCTAGGTAAGCCTTATCTTGGGGTGGACCTGTTGCTGGAAGAGATTGGTATTTGAGTCATTGGGTCAAGTGGGAAGAGTCTGCTCTCTACGTGTGAGTGCTGCCCACTTGGCTGAGGGTCCAGAGAGAACAAAAAAAGAAATAAAAATTAAAAAAAAACTATCATTAAAAAAAAATCGGGTAAAAGCAGAAGCAAAAACTATATAGAGGAATAAAGGGAACTAATTGAAGGGAGAAAGGATGAGAAAAAGGAGGCTGGGAAATCCATGGTATGCTTAAACTATAAAATAAACTTGTATGAAAATGTTGTTACGTAACTGCAGGGCGTTTACCCACCAACCCCACAGTTCCCCAGAGTTTTCTTGAGTGTGAGCACCAGGAAATATTAGAGAGAAGGATTTAGAGTGTGGAGAGAAACAGATAGAAAATAAAAGATAGCTTGGAGAGAGCCTGGAACCTATTCCAAGTAGTCCTGACTGTCTCTGCCCCAGGGTATTTATAGAAATACCAAGGGGGTGGAGCAAAAGACCTCCTCCCCCAGCACAGCCAAGTGCAGACCATCTCAGACACCTGCACTCAGGCCCGTGGTCCTAATCATCCTCTTTATGTGGACCTGCTGGGTAAAGCCACGAGGAACCTGAAAATGGGCTCCCACATGTAACACAGCACCATGTACAAATGAAAACTTCAAAATGTTTTAAAGGCTAAAAATATTGTGTCAATTAGCCTATAAAGATGTTGACATCCTAATTCCAGAAATGTATTGAGTGTGCTCAATGAAATAAAAGAAACTGACTCCATTTCATTTTGATATTTCTTAATCAAAGGATAAATTCATTAAGGATAAATTCAAGTCATTTTAAGATAAACAGAACTGGGTCAAATATGCCTCCAAAAGAAACTCAGTTCCACAGGCAATACTAATGAGTATAGTTCAGGAAGAAAAAATATGCCAGGGGACTTATGAGACCACTCAGCAGGTAAGAGTCCTTGTGGTATAGGAGCAATCATCCCTTTGGACGTGAAGGCCCCACAGAGCCTACCTTAGTGGGCCTTCAATGGCAGCATCTGTAATTAGACTTTGATTTTCTGTTGGAATCGACAGTCAACGTGTTTGTTTTCTTTGTTAGTATGTTGATGTTTGATAGCAGATAAAAAACTGTGTCAAAATTAAACCGAAGCATTAAAATCATAATATAAACATCTTTTTAGCTCAAGGAAGCCGAGCCCATAGGAGTTGATAGAGTGGTGGTTTTTAGAGATGGTGAAGAGAGAGGAGGAGAAAGAACAGAGGTGAGATCTCGCCGTGAACACGGAGCTCACTGATTCAGTCTGCATGGTCAATGCGATCCACGCACTTACCTGTCTCCCTCTGTGGTTGTTTGAATGGGCAATGCTCCCACCGGCTCTGTTACATGAGCATTTTGTCTTTAGTTGGTGGCACTGTTTGAGGAGGTTTAAGGAAAGGCAGTTTTGAAAGAGGAAGCAAGCATGTCACTGTATTTCCAGTTCACCTTCTCTGCTTTGTGCTTGCAGTTTCAAGACATGAGCTCTCAGTTACTTTTTCTATTTGCCCATGCCTGCTCCCATGCTGCCCGGTATCTGTCCTCTTATCCCTGCAACTGTAAGCCAAAATAAACTCTTCCTTCTCAAAACAAAACAAAAATTAAGTTAAAAAAGAAAAACGCAATGGAAAGGGGCAATTCACTTTCAGAGAGCTGGGATAACTCGGTGTGCCATCCCTGTGTGTTGCCAGTTAGCCAAGGACACTTTTGCTCCATTTGGATAAAAATCAAGAAAAAATGCAGCATTGCTCCCTTGGCATTACCGGCTCTAGCTGCTGGCCACCCGGAGCACCGGCAGCAACTGCTACCAGCTCAGCCTGCTTTGCTGGAGATTGGAATCAAGGATAGCTGAACTATAAACATCCCAGAGAGGCTTCATCTAGACTCCTGCTACAGCCCAAGGGGCTGCGGAGCCGACTGACTCCATGAGGGTGAGAATGGGGCTCTTTATAAAGGAAAAGGGAACTCGTGCATGTTAGGTGTCTCTGGGTGAGGAGGGCATTCCTCTCATTCCTAATTGAAGGTGTTTGGGGTTCTTAAAGTCCTTCTGCGAAGTTATTGATCAGAACCATGGCTGACATTTCTGCAACCAAAGCAAAAGTCTCTGTCTGAAACAGTCATGGATGCCAGGACAATCTTCTAGTATGGTTGTGAGGCATTTGAGGAAGCCTCCCCCCCCCCCCCCCCCCACACACACGTCAAGTACTTACTAGGTAGGGTCAGGACCTTCAGACTCAAGAGAAAATTAACCAGCAGCATCCCTGGTCCTAAGAGCTTTGAGCTTAGCCTGGCCATACTACCTGGTTCTTTAGCTTGCAAACAGCCCATCAGGAGACTTCTCGGCCTCTGTAATTATGTGTGCCAGCTCCCCAGTAAATCTGCTCTTGTGTGTTTCTGAGTTCGGATTTGAACATGCATCATCCCTCCCACAAGCTCATGGTGGATGCCTTGGCCCCAGATGTTGGTGATGTTTTTAGAGGTGACGGAGACAGAAAAGTGAGGCATGGTTGAGGGAAGCACGTCATTTAGAGTGTGTCTGTGGAGGGCATATTCTGCCCTCTCCACTCCTTACTTCCTGACCACCATCACATGGACTTCTCTGCTCCATCATGCCCTGTTTGCCCCGAGGAATGGACAACTCTTACACTAGGAAACTGAAATTGTTCATGCCAGGAATTCTACTGCAGTGACCAGAAAGCTAATGCCATGTCCCTTTAGTTCTGACTTTCAGAGAACCCCAATACAAGGTCTCACTTCAGTGTGATAAAGATTATGTTAGGTAATGTGTTAAGACGTTCAGGGTACTACTCAGCATGTTCATTATTAATTTTCATTAAGTAATGACTACTACACAAGTTTAATTATTTGGGATAAGGAAGTAAAATTATAGACAACAATGACTTTTGTTTAGAATGATCTGGGAGGTTGATATGGAAAGGCATTGTGGATGATATATAGGTGGCTCATTAGAAACCACATTTTACAGTTTCAGGAATTCTTTTAATCTTTTCAAATACCTTTATTTTTCCTTACCATAGAAAGACATAAAAAGCAGATTGCACAATCAAATGAAATACCAGAGTCATCTGGAGTGTCACACAAGTCATCTTGAGAAGCAGCCGTTCCAACTGCCCACTTCAGTCTCAACATCTGCAGACACCCTTTCCAGCTGCTGTTCTGGAGGAAGAACTGGGTCTCAGAACAACCGGTGACATCTGTCACTGAGATGTGGAAACAAAGCATTATTCAGGCCCCTTTTCAATCAGGGGAGCCATGGGCGCATCTCCATGTCCTTCCTTTGTTGAGTTCCTTCTGTCCTCCATTTTCTTATGGGATCTCACGTCCATCCCTAGGCAATGTCTCTCATTTCTCTCCTTCCTGACCTTGGGTCCCTGGAAGAGCATCAGAAAAAGGCAAAATGCACTAGCAACTTACCATGTCCCCCCTTTGTCCCGACAACTAGACAGGAAGAACGCTCTGATTTTGCAGCAGACTTCCACGCCTTACTTTCTACTAACAAATTAACATCAACCCAATTTAACATATTGATAAAGGTTTCAGTCGTAAAGAAAAGAGTTTTTACTAAACTTTAATGTAAGGGCTGTGATGAATGCAGTTTTTAGGAGGGACCTCCAACCGAAGCAACATTCTCCGGTAGATTGGCTGGGATGGGAGTGGTGGTATCATTTACGATAAGTACTTCACTTTATTGAACACACACTATTGTTCTAGGATCAGAGTATACAGCATTAAATAGGTCCTACCTTCTGGACACTCCACTATTCATGGAGTAAGACAAAGCATCAATACATAAGCTTAAAGGGAAATAAAAAAATAGCTGGTAGTTCACTAATAACTCCAATAAGGAACTTTGGGGGAGGGTTCTTTCATTTTGATGTCTCAGCCGTGTCTTTCAGAGCAAAACAATGGCATTGGTAACCGCCTTATCTATGTGTATTTATGTATCTGCATAACATATAAGAGAGCTCCGTCTCCATCCTCTTGCTTGAACTAGAAAATTAGGAGTTTAAGGCCTGTGGAACATATGCTATTATGAGTGGCAGTCACGTGACTGCCTACCTCAGCCCTTCAGGTGCAAAGTTATGGAGGTGTCTGGTTCAAGCAGTTGCCGTTTTTTGGTTCCTCTATGAATAAACAAATAAATTTGCTTCATTTCTATCCAACATGATTCCCTCATGAAGGTCAGAAGGAGAAACAAATAATGGAGCTGAGATAAAAATTAAGAGGAAATTAAAAATTAGACCAGCTCCAGGAAAGTTCTGACAAATGTTTTTCATTATGTCCGCCACTAATATGCATGCAATCAAAATATGTATTTAGCAGTCATGAATGTCTCTAGTACTTACCAGAGCAATATAAAAAGAAAAACTACAGTGGTGATTTTCTCCAGATTAGCTTTTCTCTTACTGAGATTAGATTATCTGAAAAACACTCATCAGTAATGATCCCACAGAGACTGACTGCAAGCATAAGACCAAACCAGCCAATGGATGGGGGAGGGATTCATAAAGCCCCGCCCCTAGGTGAGGAGCTAGTGACAGCTGATGGTTGTTGGAGAAGGAAGAGTCAGCTTTCTTCAGGAAAGTCGTCCCTCAGAAGCTGCTGATGCTCCAAGAGTAGATGGTCCTACACACACACACACACACACACACACACACACACACACACACACACACACACACACACGCGCGCAGCACTAAGTAGACTCAGTTGTTTTTTTTTAAGATAGAGAGAAAGGGCACAGAAAACTGGGAGGACAAAGTGATTGGGGGATAGAGAAGAAGTTGGAGGTGAGAAAATGGGGTAGATTTTATCAAAATACATTCTATGCACGTAGGAAATTCTCAAACAATAAAAATGCTAAAAATAATAAACGTAAAATGTAATAAGATTGATACTGGCTGATGATGATACAACTTCATGGATATATCACACCATTGAGCATATTCTTTACGTGAATGGGTTTTAGGGTGTGTGCATCATATCTCAATAAAGAAGATGGGAAAACTATCGGAACTATATATATTTTTTTCTTTAATTTGGAAATCATAATAGTCCAATTTGAGTTTTGATACCAAAATAGAAGAATTTAGACAGGCCTGTTGGCATATGCCTGAAATTCCAGCACTCGGGAGGCTGAGGCAGGAGAATCAAGTGTTCGAGGACAGTCTGGGCTATATAGCAAGCTCCAGGACAGCTGAACCTTTACAGCAAGATCCTGTCTCAAGAGCGGAGGGCAGGACAAGCAGAAAGAAATGGAACAGAAGGATGAGAGAGAGGCGGAGGGGAGAGAAGGTAGGTAGGAAAGAGAAAGGAGCGGAAGAAAAGGAAGGAATTAATTATAATCTAACATCACTGGTGAAGAACAGGCCACAAATGCAGCTTTTGGCTCTTTCCCTGCTCTGACTTATAAAAATATTAAATCTACATGTGAGTACAATTTGTTCTTTAAACAAAAAGTAACACAGTCAACCTTTCCTAACCACGAGTTCCACACCTGCGAACTCAAAAAACACATTATCAAAAATACTCAGGGAAAATTGTCTCTACTGAAAATGTACAGTGTTTTTTTCTTCTTCGTATTTCCTAAACAATACACTGTAACAACCACATCCATAGCTTGTAGAGTAAAAGGAATCTAGATATAGACTACATGGTAACATGTGTGTATATTATCAAGAAATAATATGACATTTTGTAAAAGAGACTTGATCATCCTTCAATTTTGGTATATTGTATCCTGGCATATTTGCTAAAACCAATAATTTAGAATCTCTCTTTCTCGTTCTCTGTCTCTCTCTGTCTCTGTCTCTCTGTCTCTCTTTCTCTCTCAGTAACTCCCTTTCTCCCTCCCCCTCTTTGTTTGTGAATGTGTATAAATTTACTGACAAATTCCACTATTTAATAGATATGCTTTAAAATTTATTGACAAACATCACTGTTTAATGCAGCTAGCTTTAAACTACTATGTGGATTATTAAGCAGGGAAATGTTTAAAAGAATATGCATTCTAAAACTTTGATTTTGCACTGACATTTTACAATATACTCTATTTAGAGCTGATATGAAATAGATATTAAATATTAAGTTATCATAAGAAGTACTGAGTGATGTTTTCAAGGCACTTATAAGCTATGAATGAAGAAGTTAGTCTTGGCCTCCTCAAAACTGACAAGACAAGGCCTTTGGGCTCCCTTCCCTATGGCTTAAATGACAGTCCTGTTCTGCCACATACCGAAGAAGGAGGGTGCTTGGTTTGAAGGCACAGGTGCTGTTCAAAGGATTCTGAAAATTCCTGTATTTTGGAATGAGCTCCTCTTTGTGATCCCACTGGCTCCTTGAATGACCCATCCACTGAGCATTTTCTGTGATAACGCATCGGAAGATGGCTTCGGGATCCCTGGTCCTCATGAGAATGTCGTCTAGGGTGGCAGTCAGGTGTCATAATGCTGGGAAATGTGGGAAACTAGAAATATAGAAAAAAATTTAAGTTTACCTCATAATGGATATGTACAATACGAACCCACAGACAGGATACATATAAAATAACAGCTAGAGAAAACATATGTTTCGGGAAAATTTTATCTTTTTTCTCAGTAAGAGCTTCCCCTGCCATAACGCAGCAGAATCAGTGGTTAAACTATCATGTTTAATATCTCCAGACTATGATTATTCCTTGCTCTTCTACCAACAGGACAGTGGAGGACTCCAAACCTGGAGTAAAATTGCCAGAATAATCCTTTAAAAATTTTATTGACACTATAAATGTTTCAGAAATAATGTAAAGATGAATATTTATGGATTTTTAAAATAAATAGAAATAATGGAGGAATTACGAGGAACAATTAATTTATCCTATATATAAAAGTCACTAATACATATCAAAAGAAGTATAAAATTAATCATATATGAAAACTTTAAAATCCTACACATTATCAATGCCTTACAAATATTCAGAACTTACACAACCATGTCATGAAGGCTTCCAGACATGGAGATCATGTAACGACATCAAGGTTGAGGTCACAATTTTAAAATAAACAAAGGGCAGAGTTCAGAGAAGCCAAATTTCCTTAAAGAACCTTTTCCTCACACTCCAGCCTGCTTCAGTGTAGACTTTGTACTGAAGACATTTATCTCCATGTGGCCAAATTCTGCACACAGTTTAGTCTATGTCAGTCACTGAGTTGTATTCAACTTAAGTTTCCCACGGGGCCCTTTTGGAAACATTCTTCTCTCTCCCTTCAGTCACTGTAAATCTTTAGCTTCCTTAGATCTTTCTGTCATGGCGACTCAGACGTTTTGTTCACTTACCCCATCTCTTGAGTGTGAGGGGGCCCCCAAGGTTCTAGATTAGTCCCTTCCTTGTCTTTCTCTTTTCATTCTGCGCTGTCTCCCTACACCTGTCTGGACATCAGTCTCTAGCTATAATCCTAATTTATATCGTAAATGCTGACTTCTCCCCTGAGCTGTCTAGTCAACTCCCCGTGGTGTTCCGTGGACTCTCAAACTGACATATATATCTGAGCTACTCTATAAATCTATAGAAAGCCATTGTTTTGGACCAGGGGTGGGAGCCCACAAAGATTCCAACTTGTGGTTTGACTCAAGGTCAGAGAGTCATAGTTTATGTTGCTCTCCAACTGCATAATAGGGTGCAAAGGCATGATTACCAGGTGTCTTATACTTCAAGGCCTAATCACAAGATGCTTTGCCGTGGGGTGTGGGTACCAGGTGTTTTAAAGGGTCTACACTTGGTTGTATGTTGTGCTTTGATCTTGAAAGGGGGAGGTCTTTTGCCTCTCCCCTTGCTAGTGTATAAAAAGCCCATTAGAAATAAATTTGAGGCAACCCTGGATATTGACCCAGGACCCTCCTGAAGCTATCCTTTGTCTCTTCTCTCTCTCTCTCTCTCTCTCTCTCTCTCTCTCTCTCTCTCTCTCTCTGTCTACTTCTATATTTCCTATCTAGCATTTCTAAATTCCTCACCCCTCCCTTCAAGGGACACTTCGATAGGCTGGGGCTGAACCCCAACACTGAACCTCAACAATGAGGCTTCTGAATTGGCTCCCAACAGATCAGGTGAAAATAAAAATGGAGTCACCCATGCTAAATCTCCAAGTAGTTCCATTAAGAACCCAGAAGAAATGGGACAGCTGAATTTGCCAAGCAGGCTAGTTTCAATGGGCATGCTGACGAAGTAGCCCCTGGTTTGATCCTTAGGCACAGATCAAGACCTAAAGTATCTTCACATTAACCAATAAGTCATTTGCCTTCTGTTTGCCACCCTAGCCAGCCTTTTAAGAAAAGAAACTTGGAAATAATCTAGCAGACCTTTTCCCCCCTTTGTTTCTGCTATTGTCATTCTCTCTGTGTCTTTAAAACCATCTCTACCCATCAGAATATGCATTACATTCTGTAGAACGCAGGCATAGAACACAATGATGGATCCATTGGGGATCCATTCTCGGTAGGTACATCAACTTGAATAATATTCATGCACCAAGCTTCCAAAGCTAAGGGAGCCAGGAGAGAGTACATTAGCACCTGATTTCAGAAGGTGAGAGGGAAAGACATATTGAAGAAAACAGAAGAGTTGCCTGTATCTTTCCTCTTCCAATTCTAAGCAATGTACCCCCTTTGGAGCAGAGAAGGAGGAACTTAAACAAGGCCTTTGACTTGAAACTCAGTATCAGGCCCCTACAGTGAAATCCAGTGCCAGGAGCCCCACAGCCCATGCCCCTAGGACAGTGCACACGGATTAAACCTCTGGAACCATGTTAGACAGGCACCAAGGCAGCACCCCTGCCTTAACTATGAGAGTAGAGGAAGAAGCAGCCGGCACATTGTGGAGTAGGATAAAGTTACTACAAGACTTTGCATTGTAGTTCAGGGCCAAGGATTGCTGCAGTGAAACTCACACCAGACAGAGACTAAGGTTCTAGATTTAAGCCCAATCTTGGCATATAAACCTCTAGGTATCCCCTGGCATCTGGTGGAGATCTGTACACAGATGGGCCAGATCTATGTTTCAGCTTATATCCTTGCCAGGCATGGAGTAGGCATGTATACCTACCTATATCGAGACTTCCTATCTTTGTGGCTATAGGACCCAGACAAAAGCTACCCAGCTTAGCATCAGTCTAGAAAGCCAAGGGACCATATGGACAAAACTACCTACAATGTCCAACAGCACAACGGGGAGCAAGAATATGTTTGCTAGGGGTATGGATGGTGTGAAGACGGGTCTGCCTTAGAACTCAATGGCAGACTAGTGGTCCCTACAACTAGGCCAGTGCCACAGTCAGAACCTCTGCAACTGTCCCAATGCCAGAGAGAGACATGCCACCCAGTCATCACTATCTATAGCTGCTTATAACAGTCTGGAGTGATGAGTTTACCTCAGCAACTGGCAGTAGATAGCAGGGTGACCCTTTGTCTTGAGTGGGTGCTACACTGCCTCAATAGGCTTTGGGCTTGGGCTAAGGGTATGAGGCAACATTCTAGTGTCGGCAATCACATAACTGCTTATTGCAATTTTTCGCAAAGTCCAAACACCGTAACATGGAGAGCATACTTTCCACTTAGGGAAAGCAAAGGGAGGTAAACGCCCAACTGTGCCCTGAGAGTGGAAGCTGCCCTTCCACAGTAAGTTTTCCAGGAACCAGGCAGACTCCCACAGTCTAACTACAGGCCAGGGACTATGGACAGACCCTCTGATCTACCTCAGCCAAGGGGGAGGTGGTGGGAACACAACACCTTTTTTTAAAGTTCTGCTTGATTCATGCTATGCAGCATACCAATTTAGGATTTGGAACAAAACTTGAGCTTGGGTTTCCCTCTAGTGTTGAGATATAATTACACACCAGCAGTGAGGCTTTTTAATAATTTCCTAGTGCCATCTAGTGATAAAATAGCAGAAGTAACCTTAGGTTTGGGAAAAGAAGCAGGCACCAACAAAACCACACAACAAAAAAATAAAACTATATGAAAAGTACAGGTCCAAATAAATACCTAACAAATAAATACAAATGCAGACAGCAATGCACATCCATAGGAACTACCAGGGACCCATGATCTCACCTAGCATTCAAAACACGATGCCAGAATTGACTACGAGATTAGTCTGTGTAGAAACTCTTAGTGGAATCCTCCAAGCTGTTTCAGTAAACCCAATGAGCTTCCAGGAAGCACAGAGAAATGATCTGATACTCTAATAAAGAAATTTCACAGAAACATGGAGGCAATTTTTAAGACTAAAACTAAAATCTTTGGGGTGAAAGTACACGAGCCAAAACTTAGAACACAATGAAAGGCACCAAGAGCAGAACAGACCCAACGGCAGGAAGACTAAAGGAAGCGGAGACAGGCTGCTTGGAAATACGGAGAGGTTAAAAAGAAGGAAGAACGAGGAGGGTTGAGATCTTCTGGGGAACAGGAGCAGAGAAAATATTCAACCTCCCAGGGCTCAGGGGGAACTTGTCAATATCGGAGGGAAGACTTTCTTTTATAACCAGAGTTATAAAAGAAAATTCCCCAAACACACAGAGATGAGATCAGACACCCAGATCAAAAGTTGTAGTCAGACTCAACACACACAAGTTACTGTAACTTAGTAGTCCCCAAACACACACAAGTTACTGTAACTTAGTCAGTCCCCAAACACACACAAGTGTACTGTAACTTAGTCAGTCCCCAAACACACACAAGTGTACTGTAACTTATTGTCAGTCCCCAAACACACACAAGTTACTGTAACTTAGTCAGTCCCCAAACACACACAAGTTACTGTAACTTATAGTCAGTCCCCCCAAACACACACATAAGTGTACTGTAACTTATAGTCAGTCCCTCAAACACACACACAAGTTACTGTAACTTAGTCAGTCCCCAAACACACACAAGTGTACTGTAACTTATTGTCAGTCCCCAAACACACACAAGTTACTGTAACTTAGTCCCCCAAACACACACAAGTGTACTGTAACTTATTGTCAGTCCCCAAACACACACAAGTTACTGTAACTTAGTCAGTCCCCAAACACACACAAGTGTACTGTAACTTACAGTCAGTCCCCCAAACACACACAAGTGTACTGTAACTTAGTCAGTCCCCAAACACACACAAGTGTACTGTAACTTATAGTCAGTCCCCCCAAACACACACATAAGTGTACTGTAACTGATAGTCAGTCCCTCAAACACACACACAAGTGTACTGTAATTTAGTCAGTCCCCAAACACACACAAGTTACTGTAACTTACAGTCAGTCCCCCAAACACACACACAAGTATACTGTAACTTATAGTCAGTCCCCCCAAACACACACACACACACAAGTGTACTGTAACTTCCAGCCAGTCCCCCCTCCACATACACACAAGTGTACTGTAACTTCCAGCCAGTTCTCCCAAACACACCACAGGAGTCAAAGGGAACTTTTCAAAGGTTAGAGATAAAGCAGAAGGCTCCAAAGTCAGAACAGTAAAGAAACAACAGGTAGGTAGGGTATTCAATGCACGGGACACCTTATTTCTCCACAGAAATGCAGCAGGAAAGAGTGGCATGAGATTTTCATGGGACCACAGAGAAATCAAACCTGTCAACCCAAAATGTTGTGCCTACAACAACAATTCTTTAGAAATGATAGAGAGGTGTGGTGATATTTTATTGTACTTAATAAGACTTGCCTGAAGATCAGAGGACAGAGCCAGCCACAGAGTTAAACACAGAGGTCAGGCAGTGGTGGCTCACACCTTTAATCCTCTGTGAGTTCAAGGCCACACTGGGCTGCATGAGATTGATCCAGTCTAGGAAAGAAACAGAGCCAGGCAGTGGTGGCACACACCTTTAATCCCAGTATTTGGGAAGCACACACGCCATTTTTTTTTTTTTTTCCACCACTAGGAAGGCTGAGATAGGAAGTGAAATGGCTGGGTGGAGAAAGGCATATAAGGTGTGAGGAAAGTCTTTTGGCTGAGGACTCAGAGGCATTCAATCTGAGGATTCGTGGAGTTGGTGAGGTGAGAAGTGGCTGTGGCTTGTTCCTTTGTCTCTCTGATCTTTCAGCATTTACCCCAATATCTGACTCCGAGTTTTTATTGAGACCATTTAGGATTCGTGCAACAGAGAGGTAGAGACATTCCTAGATGAATGAAACCTGAGTAAGTACATTTCCCTGAATGTCTCCTAAAAAATGTGTAGAGGAGTTCCTTAAGCTGGAAGAAACAGACACTAACGAGATAGAAGAAAGCACTAGATGACATAAAACTCACTGGTAAGATTCACAATTCAGACCAGTTCAGAGAGTTCGAAACCCATGCACGTGTTTGGTGTGAGGACTAAAAGGCAGCTAAGGTAATAAGTGCATTGATATGCTAATAGGTGGACAGCAAACAGACATGTAGACGGGGGCGTCACAAGGGACATTATGGGGAAATGGAGGGAATATGCAGGGATCTTGTATTACAACGTATTTATATCCCTGCTTCTTATCTTTACAATGACGGCAATTGCTATCATTTCATATTAATTCATTATAACTAACTCGTGATTTTCATTTTATAAGTTGAATTGCTGCTCAGTTCTAAAACTAAAAGTGAAGCCAAATAAAATCTTCTCATTCTTATAGTTTTGTTCTCAAGGGTGTCCCATCGTAATTCACGCCCAGTTCAGCCCCTTCAGTGTCCCGACACTCAGTGGACGGCAGAGGAACTGCCCTCAACACCCAGCTGAGCAGTCCACAGATTCCCCTTCTCAGGTGTCTCTCACGACCAATCCTTTCTTTAGTCCAAGTCATCATCATCACCTTTATTAGATTAGCATTGCTCACCTAATGCACACTCCTGGGCGAGCACATCTTGTATCTACGCTCACTTCCTTTGCTTTCCCTTTCCCAAGGCGAACAGGATCGTTAAAACGACGATAAACTCCCACCTGTCACCGTCTCATTTTGCACCATCTCAGCTGAGTGACCTGGCCTCCATGGTCTTTGGTGCTCCAGCTCTCCTCTCCTATGCAGGGCAGTGCTCTGGAGGGAGTCCTCCTACAGTGATCTATCTCATCCTCCACCATCCCTCTTCACTTCCCTAAGGATTATGAAAATCACGGATAAAAGCAGAGTGTGGTAGCTCACCCCTTTAGTCCCAGCACTCAGGAGGCACAGGCATGTGGATCTCTGTGAGTTCTAAGCCAGCCAGAGTAACATAGTGAGGCCCAAACTCAATAAAACAAAATAAAGAGACCCACTGACACAAAGATGTCCTCTATCATGTCAAATCCAGACGAAATTCAGCAAGTAAGGCAGGAGAGAGATGTACTCATCTTCTCCCTGCCTAGCAATTTGTCTCAGGACTTTCCTTACAAAACAGCCAAATGTACAAAAACCAAGAGAAAGACCCATGTATAAAAGATGACTTTCATGCCTCTTACACAAATCCATAAAAGAGTTCATACTTTTGCGCAATTGCTACAATTCTGATGAGACACTTTCCAATAATGGCACCTCCACCAACAAGCAGATGGTGACTCCTGCTTTGTGTCTTCAGGAATAAAGGCCTTTGTACATAACCAGGCCATGTCAATTCCTCCCTTTTGGCTAATAAAAAGCTTTACCGATCCTTCCCTCTCATTACATGTACCTGAGGCTTGACAGAGTATAAATCCCAGATTGTAATTAGTTTACTCATTCCTGAGTGTAAAACTTATTTATGCTGTTTGTTTGTTTGTTTGTTTGTTTCCCACTCATTGTTTCAACTTTGACCAGGATAATCATTTTCACTCTCCCAAGAAACAGCAGTTCCCCTAAAAACCCTTTCTCGGCTACTATGGTTGAGTCAGGTCTCTAGTAGAGGCTGTCCTAGGATCCCACAGCCCTCCTTTATGATACTAAACTGTAACCAGGGATCTGGCTAACTATTCAGCGTCGCTTCACCATTAGGCCGTTTGCTCTATCATATCAAGGGCCATGTCGTACATAGTACCTGCCCCCTTGACTTGTTCATACCTTGAGTTAGTTGTACACAGAATGGGCAGATGCACACACAGATGAAGGTGCCACAGGACCAAGGAGTTGCTGTGAGATTGTGTTTTCTAAGAAAGTCAGAAGCTATGCCTGTAAAGTCTCACCAACACAGCTGTCTAAACAAGAGCTGAACGAGGAGAACACCAACAGACAGGCTAATGTGGACAGCGGGAAAGCCCAAAAAGCCTCAACCCAACACAAAGAGCTACAGGCAACTAATGAAGGTTGGGAACAGGAAAAAATGGTCTTCTCCAGGGATGAGCCCACCAACTCGTTATCCAATACCAATGGTCCACCCTGAAAATATATACACAAGTAACTTTATCAAGACTTATCGGGTTGTACTTATGTATTTAGGAATATAGATATATATTATATATACATAGATTTTATATATATATATATATATATATAGTCAGCAATTAATGAAAAAGAGGCCATCAACTTGAAAGAGAACAAGGAGGGGTGTATGGGAGGACATGGAAGGAGGAAAAAGAAGAGGTAAATGATTAATTGTATTATAACGTCAATAAATTAAAAAAAATTTAAAAATGAGATATCTCGTGACATAAATGTTTGTTATTCATCAATAGTATAAAAAATGGTCAATGATTACATAAAATAACAATGTATCTTTTGGGTTAGCCTTAAAAAGCATTTAAATAATACCAACACTAATAAGAATTCAGGACCCAGCTTCTTGTACATAGGACTATCAATGTGTAGAGCATTCCTTGAAAGCCTTGAGACCTATTTGTCAACAAGCTGCTTAGATCTGGCCATTGGGCATTGTTACAGTGTGAGCTGTGTTGCTCCAAAGCTCTAGACTGATGCTCCTAGTAACTCAGAATGTGACTGTATCCAGCAGTAGGGCCTTTACAGAAGCCTTTAGAATGAACCCACTTCACTGGTCTCTTAGAAGAGGAAGAAATACAGGTGCACAGAAAGACAGAAGACAGGAACTTCCTTACCATAGAGAAGCCACATAAAGACATAGTAAGGAAGGCACCACTTCAATCAAAGCAGAGGTCTCTTAAGATCCAGAATGTCAAGAAAATTAATTTCTGATGTCTATGCTACCCAGTCTGCAGGATTAACAAGGAACTCATCTATCTGGAATCTTACTCTCACTCATCACAATGGTTAGCATTTTAATGCAGCTGAGGTCCCTGAGGTAAGTCTGCCAGTCTGTTTTCTGTGGGTCAATCACAGTACTTGTTGCTGTGGAAAAGTGGAGAGCAGAGAGGCTCAGTGCCTGCCTCTTCCAGTCAGGGTTTGCTTAAGAGACAGGCATGCCACAAACAGTACACATGACTATTTTAGCTGAATGGCATACATTTTAAGGTACACTTGTCCAACCTTTTGACATTGCAGTACAACATCATCTTCAAAGTTCATGCTTGAGATCTCATGATCAAGTTACCAAAACAAAAAATTGGAAAATAAATACCTCAATGTCTTAAGTAAGTCTACACTTTTGTGTTGGGTGGCATTCATAATTGTCCTCAGCTGTATTCTCAGACCAGAACATACAAGGGGAAAGAACAAAATATGACTATATGAAGCAATAATAAGGTCAACTATTTATATTTACATGGATCCGGGGACCTGGATGGGGAATCAGGGAGACTTCTGTGAATGTGTGATGACTGAGTTATATAATATGCAGAGGCTCAGTGGGGGGAATACAGACTGCTTTGTACCTGAGGATGAGCCCCACACTTGGGTAGGGACACTGTCACAAAAGGAGCTTGCTGGTGGGCTAGGGAGTAAAAATAGTCTAGGAAGGGACAGAGGACTGGGGTTAAGAGATACAATGAGATTCCAGTAGGGCTGTAGTGCAGGTGTGCAATGATAATGCAGCCTAAAACCATCTAAGGTTTGCTGTGTGATGTAAGGATGTTTTCTTTCTATTCTTCTCCTTTTATAGTCTAGCAGTTCTCTTCAGCAATGTTTTATGATCACTAATAATTACGTGGTACTTGGTGCTAAACTGAGCATTTATGTATATTAGTCACTGAATGTCATGGTACCTTCATGTCAGAGGTATGACTACCCCAGGTCCCATTTAGTGGAATCTGAGCAAAGACATTAAGGAACTTGTCTGGAGCTACACTGCCAGTGGCAGCAGAAGGCAACAGCATGAGCTCCTTCCAAACCTGTCCCCTCTCTCCTGCATAGCAGCTTCTCCACTGTAGCATCCCAGAGAAGAGAGTAAAGGCCACAGGGTACTATGCTAAAAGCTCCACTATCGTCCTTCCCTCCCGCATATTACAGAATAACCTATTCAAATCGAATACGAATATAATGTAAAATATGAGAAGCCATTCACTGCTGATCATACAATATTGTAGTAGCATTTCTTTCCAGTTTTTTGAGAGATACCTTTGGGGTCCAGACCCAGTGTACCCCTTTAGTAAACAACTACAGGAGAATCACTATAGGAATGAGTATATAACTACCCTTAGGATCATCAGGGACAAAGATTAAAAATTTGAGAATTTACTACTTTAATTTGAAAATATGTCAAAAGAATAGAAAATAGAGAAACACGATCTTTAGAAAGCCATGGAGAGGAGTAGATATCTGAATCCACTAAGCTATTAGAAATGCATTCATACAATGAGCAGAAGAAATGGTTGACATGGAAACAGGCTTACCTCTGTTTTGTATCCCTGTGATGATGGAAGGAGAAGGCAGAATGTAATAACAGGCTTCATCTTACCTCCTTTTCTTTTCACTTAAGACAGTAAGTTAAAGCTAGATTTCTCCAAGTCTTTAAATCAGCAATCACAGATTGAGTCTGAACAAGAAGCCATGTTCTATGAGAAGGACTGACTTTCACCCCTGACTATAACCTCATTCTTTCTGACAGTTCCTATTTTTCTACTAGACTAGAATTTACACGAGCATTAGAGACCATGTGTCTCTATTTTTACTTCATAATCCCCATGTTTGGCATAATACCTGGAACGAAATATGTGTTCAATAAACATGTTGAAGGAATTAATGTTCTATTACTGTGTTATTAATCCTAAGACTGATAATGTTGGATTAGAAAACACATTCAGAACAGGCAAAAGGATGAAGCTCTTCCCATTCATTTAACAACAGTGAATCAAGATCATTCAGATGCAGAGATGGAAGAGGTTTTGATGAAATCAATGGGAAAGAAGAAAGAAGAGAATGAGAGAATGCATTTCATTCATTAAAACAAGACACAAAACCTGAAAAGCAATGTTGTCCAGAACTTGACAGGAAGGCCCTACTGCTGAGGACATCACATACTTGAGACATAGACGATGGAGACATCAAGCTGGTGCTAACCTGGCAGCCATATCCCTACTGGCTACTTTTCACAGTGCTGGAAGTCACGCTACTGAAGAAGAAAAACAATCATTAGTCTTCCCAGATGTTTCTCCTTATGAGCTGCAATAACAGCTGACCTGGGAAGACTTGTCCACTGGTGTAATAGTAGAATGAACATCACAGGGTAAATCAGCCACTTTCTGACTGGATTTAAGACCCACTCAACAAGAAAATCATGCCTGGCACCATTATTGGGACAGGAACCAATTGTTGGACTGACCATAGACCCTAGGAGAGAACCTATTACTATTCTTTTTTTTTTTTTTTTTTTTTGGCTTTTCGAGACAGGGTTTCTCTGTGTAGTTTTGGTGCCTGTCCTGGATCTCCCTCTGTAGACCAGTCTGGCCTCAAACTCACAGAGATCTGCCTGCCTCTGCCTCCCGAGTGCTGGGATTAAAGACATGCGCCACCACTGCCCAGCTGAGAACCTATTACTATTAATCATTATACCCATAGATCAATGCATCCCCCTCACCCTTCATCAGAGATGCTTCTGATTGCTGTAGATGATAATCAACACAGAAATAGTTGACTTCAGAATGCCCAGCCATAAATAGAACATATATACCACACCTCCCCCTTCAAAAGCTCGGGGGTCACTGTGAAAGAGGGGGTAGACATAATTTAAGAGCTTGAGGTGGTAGATGACCACAAGGAAACAGTGTCCTCTGGTCCCATCAGAGAAACTGACGGATGAGCTCAGTGGTTATAATAACTTGCAGAAACCTGTGAATGCTTGAGATAAACCAAATCTCAGCATGGGGGCGGGCGCGCATGGCATCTCACCCCTAGTCAGGTAGCTATTGGCCATTCTTAGCTGCTGGAGGAGGAAAGGCCAAGTTTTCTCTAATAGTGCAGCCTCCGATAGGTTGACCAAGCTGCAGTGCAAGGCCACACATCCAAGAACATTTGAGCAGCACAAACTGCAAACCGGTCTTGATGGGGCGGGGGGTGGGGGTGGGGTGGGGGGGGTGGGGAACGACACACAAAGTTGAGTGGGAGAGGGGTGGGCGGGGTGAGAGGGGTGGGCGGGTCTGCAAGGAGTGACGGGAAAGAGGGCCAATATGGTCAAAACGCATTGTGTGAAATTCTCCAGGAACTAATTCTAAAAGAAAATTGAAAACAATGTTAGTCCAAAATGAACAAAATTTTAGCACATTTTGATGATAAAACACAGATTTGATTTACCAAAAAAGCAGCATTATTGATTTAAATGAAGGAGAAGCAGCAGGCTTGTTTTCTGGAACTCCAGCCATGTCGGTTCTGTGTCCTCTGATTTTTTTCTCTATCACTCCGATTTTAAATTTTTATTCCACATTTTGTCTCTTAAAGAACATACAAGCATGCTCATTTGTTAATTATAAAATGGATTATTTCTCTGGACACTCTAGCCAGGTTAAAATAAGGAAATGGTCAAGTTAGAGACAAGCAGAAAAATACACTACGTGTACACCATTGAGAGAAACTGTTGACAATATATCTGTGGTTCCCCGCCCCCCAAAACACTGCACGCTAAACATAAATTTTCTAAACAAAGTGGATTACGTGTGTTTAAAAGTATATTGAACTTGTTTATTTTGGAAACTCTACTTTGTAAAGCAGATTGCTTCTTTAATTTTCACACTCCCCGTGACCCTAGGCAGCTATTGTAATAAATAGTAAATCACAGATTTTCTCTTACTATCTTTGCCTGGTTCCCATACCTGGAAGCTTCAAGCTAATTGTACTCCTGCTTCAAAGATTTTGAAACATCTTATTATGTCTGAAACATTGAATTGTGCTGAGATCACATGAGAGCACATCATGCAGGCATGTATTTTAAAACTGAGATGTGGAAGGCAGGAGCTGAGTCTCACAGAGAGTGGCCGGTCCCATGCCTCTCTTCATCTGAGGAAATGGGAAGTGAGGAAGGGCTCACACTAATCCTTTGTCACTGACCATTCATGTGGCAAGGGGCTTATTTTGAAATGTTTGTGTCTCAGAGAAGCCTCATCCCTCAAGCTGTTGATCAAGGGCAGCACAAGTAATTCCCTGGTACACTTTACAACCATTGTGTATATGGGACCCTGGAACGGACCTTAGATAGGTTTATACACGACCTTACTTTGCTCTGGGGTTGGCAAAGAAGCGGTTTTGGTAAGCTGTCTCTACTAGCTGGAATTCTAAGTGACTTGTGAAAAAGAAATGGCATTGTCATCGCACTGTACCTGTGAAGTAGATGACGTGTATGTGGAGCCTTCCAGCACAGCAGCTGAGTAAGGGAATGTGCTGGCTATCTGTAGGGGAGTCCTAACCCGGCTCAGCCTGCCCACCAGCTCCTGGGAGCTTCCTCTGGCATTGTATTCCTTGCCTCTGGCTGCTATGGGAAGGGTTTGAGGGCTGCTCCATCTCTAATCATATAAGCAATGGCAACCAAAAGAAAAGGTGTGTTATATTTATGAAAGGCAGTGATCTGCTGTGTGAAATCTCCGGCCCCTTAAAGGCCATCATATACATGAGCTAACTGCACTATTTCAAAATTGGAAATCACGCATTGACCTATAACATCTACACAGAACAACTACAAATTCCTCTCCTTTGGCTTAAATGCTGTCACTTAGTGGTATGAACTCTGATTTATCAGGAACAATGAACAGTAATTCAAGACATCTTAGATTACTTAAAATGAAGAAACCATTACTTAAAACTTAAAAAACTAGTCCTTTTAAAGGGCAACTCAAACACATAAAAAGGATTTTTTAATAAGAGTGGAAAAGTTTGGGAACATTAATTTAAGCCAAAGAACTCCTCAAATATTCTCTAAGATACCTCCGCCCTCCCTGCCACCCAGCTCCCCCTGACTTTATGGTCACTCACTGGGCAGGGCAGGGAGGCTTTCCTGTAGCTGGCTTCTTGTGGTCGGTGGTGGTCCCGGAGTCCTCGCTCATCCTTTTCTCTCCAGCTGTGACCCCAAAAGCTGCTCATCCATTTGGCAAAAGACACATCATCATCATCATCATCATCTCTGTGCTCCATGGAAATGTGACTCAAAATATTAAAGGCCTGCCCCTAAAACTGACAGAAATATAACCCAGGCTTTGATGAATCCCACCCAGAACACTGAAAGAAACTGGTGTTTGAAATTGTCTCGGATAATGGCATCCTCAAAAAAGAAAAATTTACCAAACAACCACTTCATCATCAGGCAGCCTGGAGCAATGTCTATTTATAAACTGTGCAGCCCACACTCCCCTCCCCCTTGTCTCTTTAAATTGAGAGGCTGTTTAATCCTCCTGTTTCCAGGGCTGTGCCTCACAGCCTAAGGGCAGGCAGCACAGTCCACTGCCTGGTTTTCTCCGAGCCTTTCTGCCAAAGGCATGTGGCGGCATCTCCAGCTGTCAACGGTGATGAAGCGTGACTCTCACAATATGCTTGTCAGCTCCAGGCTGGCTGAAATAGGGCCATATCCAAAAGACAGGCAACTGGAGCTTGCAAGGTAGTGAGCTGTTGGCATCTCGTATCTAAAGCTGGATGCCTTTCTAATAAATAAAAATGATATAGAAAAAAATCTGTCTCTAGGTCAAATTGGATAGCTTTTTTATTTGAGCATTATCTGTACATATATATATATATATAATATACAAATCTTAAGTGTATATCTTAACAAATTTTTATGTATATATACTCTTATGCTACCAGCCACTGTTACTAGCTAATCACAGATATTTCCAGGATCCAAGAAAGCTCCTGCTAACCCCTTCCAATCCATATTTCTTTGAAAAGTTTGCTACATCTGGCTTATTTCATAAAACTTCTATAAATTTGTAACCTGAGTCTTCTTATTCTTTCTAAAATTAAAGAAGCTACTTTTCCAGAACTCATACTTTGCAGTATATATGAAGGCAAATATTTTAGAAATGTGATTTTCATTATAACAATGCTATAATTGAGAGCCTTGTATCATACTTTGTAGATGAAGAAATTGAGATTCAAATTGATCATCATTTGTCCAAACTTGAACTACTGCTAAGCTAAGCACCATAGCCAAGTTTAAACCATGAACCTTTTCTGTCTTCCTGCTGGTATTCTAAGAGCTTTGAGGAAATGTTGCAGCCTCAAAGAGAGGGATTCCTGACCAGTCTCTATATGGAAATTCTTCCTAGAGCTGAAGTCGGGCTTGAAAGTGATGCTGATATTCCCAGAGCTTTGTTTATACTATGTGGCTCTGTGTGGAACTGTCTTTGATTCATCCTAAGGTAAGTGCTATAGAGCTACACCTCCAGATGAAATGGTGCCCTCCGGAAGATGATGAAGGAGCCTCAATCTTAGGAAGTCAACACAACTTAGAAGGCTCAGGAAGCACACGGAACTTACAAGGCTCAGGGAGCCCCTCAAAGTCACAAGATTTTCAAAGTCCTTATAGAAGGTGATAAAGCAGTAAATTACAAATACTAGGAGAGCATCTTTTGGCTGGCAAGCTGCCTGTCAATTGTACAGGGAAGCTCCATGGATGAAGCTTTCGTGAGTCATCACCCATGCTGAGCTGGGCTTTTCACAGTTCTACGGACAGGTGTCTTTGAATCACCCATGCCTCTATTAGTAACCCCTCACTTGTCCTGCTGTGTGTAACTCTGATACACTCACTGTTTCACCAAACTGTACTTGCTATCATCATTTCTTTGGACTTACATCAATGTCCTAACTGGATTGAATAGATATTGTGGGGATTTATCAAGGCAACTCCACGTAGTTAAAAAGGAGGTTTATTTTGGGGGTAACTTACAGCCAGTAAAGGGGTTGGTTACAGGATCTGGGAGAGGTGAGATGTAGTTCTCTGGAGAACTCTGCTTGGTCTACCATCCAGGATCACGAGGAACCAAGAGGGGCCTGCACATCTAGCTCTTGGGTCTTTATTTATTTTTTTTATTTTATAATTTAATTTAATTTTACATATCAGCCACGGATTCCCTTGTACTCTCCCCTCCCATGCCCCCCTCAGCCTTCCCCTTAGCCCACCCCCCATTCCCATCTCCTCCAGGGCAAAGACTCTCCTGGGGATTGAGTTCAATCAGGTAGATTCAGTCCAGGCAGGTCCCGTCCCCTCCTCCCAGGCTGAGCCAAGTGTCCCTGTATAAGCCCCAGGTTTCAAAAAGCCAGCTCATGCACTGAGGGCAGGTCCCGGTCCCACTGCCTGGGTACCTCCCAAACAGATTAAGCTAATCAACTGTCTCACTTATCCAGAGGGCCTGATCCAGTTGGGGGCTCCTCAGCTATTGGTTCATAGTTCATGTGTTTCCATTCGTTTGGCTATTTGTCCCTCTGCTTTATCCAACCTTGGTCTCAACAATTCTCGCTCATATAAACCCTCCTCTTTCTCGCCAATTGGACTCCTGGAGCTCCACCTGGGGCCTGGCTGTGGATCTCTGCATCCGGTTCCCTCAGTCATTGGATGAGGTTTCTAGCATGACAATTAGGGTGTTTGGCCATCCTATCACCAGAGTAGGTCAGTTCTGGCTGTCATCATTTCTTGACCATTGCCTGTAGTCTATTGTGGAGGTATCTTTGTGGATTTCTGTGGACCTCTCTAGCACTTTGCTTCTTCCTATTCTCATGTGGTCTTCATTTACCATGGTCTCTTATTCCTTGTTCTCCCTGTTCTTGATCCAGGGCCCTGACATTAATCCGCACACCTATGAACATACAATTTTTGACAAAGAAGCCAAAACTGTACAATGGAAAAAAGAAAGCATCTTCAACAAATGGTGCTAGCATAACTGGATATCAACGTGTAGAAGGCTGCAAATAGATCCATATCTGTCACCGTGCACAAAACTTAAGTCCAAGTGGATCAAAGACCTCAACATAAATCCAGGTACTCTGAATCTGATAGAAGAGAAAGTAGAAAGTAGTCTTGAACGCATTGGCATAGGAGATCACTTCCTAAATATAACACCGGTAGCACAGACACTGAGAGAAACAATCAATCAATGGGACCTCTTAAAACTGAGACGCTTTTGTAGAGCAAAAGATATGGTCAACAAGGCAAAGCAACAGCCTACAGAATGGGAAAAGGTCTTCACCAACCCCGCATCTGACAGAGGGCTGATACCCAGAATATATAAGGAACTCAAGAAATTAGACATCAAAATGCCCAACAGTCCAATTAAGAAATGGGCTATAGAACTAAACAGAGAATTCTCAACAGAGGAAGCTCAAATGGCTGAAAGACATGTGTGGAATTGCTCAACATCCCTAATCATCAGGGAAATGCAAATCAAAGCTCTTGGGTCTTAAGGGCTCCCGTCTTAGCCCTGCTCCAGCAGCAGGTCATAGGCAGGCGTGGCAGTTACCAGAAGCCTCACTAGGGGTGGTACTTCCCGATCAAAGCTGGAAGAGCTACCCACTACAAATAGATGTTTACATTTCTTTAGATAAAGTTAAGACAGCAAAACTGGTACCAAAACAGGGCCAACTGAACAAAAGATGAGTTGAGAAGAATGGTTGTACGGCCCCTGAAATGTGTTCTGAGACATTCACGTGAGGGTGTAACATCTGTGAATACCTTTCCCTGTGTGGTATGAGATGCTGTACTGGCTAGTTTTGTACCAATCTGACACAAGCTAAAGTCATCAAGGAGAAGGGAGCCTCAACTGAGAAAATGCTTCAATAAGCTCAGGCTGTAGGCAAGCCTCTAAGGCATTTTCTTAATTAGTAATTGATGGGGGCAGAGTCTAGCCCATTGTGAGTAATGCCATCTCTGGGCTGGTGGTCCTGGGCTCTATAAGACAGCAAGCTGAGCAAGCCATAGGGAGCAAGACAGTAAGCAGTGCTCCATGGCCTCTGCGTCCATCCCTGCCTCCTAGACCTTGCCCTGTGTGAGTTCCTGCCCTCACTGCTTTTGATGATGGGTTGTTTATATGGAACAATGAGCAAAATAAACCCTTTCCTCTCAAGTTGCTTTTGGTCATGGTGTTTCACCATAGCAATAGTAACCCTAAGACAGATGCTGTCCCTCTCCACTATGGTGGCAATTGCATGCTTCCTGCATTGGATGGGACATACCAAGCCATCTGAGAACGAAGCATCCTTGGGGAATCCCAAGACATCCATCTTCCTTTATATAACATGGAGTGACATGCCCTCTTGATGGAGGATGTGCACCATGCAGGTACAATAAATGCCCCCAAACTGTTGATAGACTACAGAACATATTGCAGTCTCTAAGTAGCAAAATTGGTATAAGAAGAAGGCTGTGACATGAGTTGTGTGCCCTTTGTTTTGGATGATAAGAAATGCAACTGAGCTTTTTTTTTCCCCCGACATCTTAGGGAGGCCGCAGTGGTCGTCGCCACTCTCCGAGCTTCATCCTGCCGCCCAAGGATGACAAGAAAAAGAAAGATGCCGGAAAGTTGTCCAAAAAAGACAAAGACCCAGTAAATAAGTCTGGTGGCATGGCCAAAAAGAAGAAGTGGTCCAAAGGCAAAGTTCGGGACAAGCTCAACAATCTGGTCCTGTTTGACAAAGCTACACACGACAAACTCTGTAAGGAGGTTCCCAACTACAAGCTCATCACTCCAGCTGTGGTCTCCGAGAGACTGAAGATTCGCCGTTCTTTGGCCCGGGCAGCCCTTCAGGAGCTACTTAGTAAAGGGCTTATCAAGGTGGTTTCAAAGTACAGAGCCCGAGTAATTTACAACAGGAACACAAAGGGTGGAGATGGCCCAGCTGCTGTCGAAGATGCTTGAACAGGTTCAATCAGCTGTAAATTTGGAAAAATAAAACTTTATTAAATCAAAAAAAAAAAAGAAATGCGACTGAGACCAGATGCCTTCCCAGATTGAGTTTGCCCATAAAATGGAGGGACAGGGTAAAGACGTGTGGATCATATCCATTACATTAGACTCTGACTTGACAGGAAAGATGTGGGAAAAAAAAGGAGAGAATTACGTAAATGTTTTGCAACTTGAAAGTTGCAATGGAAAGAGAATATAAATTAGATCTATGCTAAAGAGCCCTTTCTGCCCAAAAACTTGGAACGTGTGAGACCTGAACAATGGGGGTAGGGAAGAATAGAAGATACCTCTTAAGTCTGATCTTTACAAAAATAGGAGGGGAAATCCATGATTCATTCTGTAGATGGGCTTTTTTTTTTTTAATTAGTTGCCATTGTCCTGATAGATAATAGAAAGCAACTTGAGGAGAAAAGGGTTTATTTCATCTTACAACTCCCAGGTTACAACTCTTATCACTGAGGGAAGTCAAGCCAGGAATTGATGCAGAGGCCATGGAAGAGTGCTACTTACTGGCATGATTCTCATGGCTTGCACAGTCTGCTTTCTTCTGGAACCCAGGACCACCAGCCCATGGGTGTGCCACTCACAGTGAGCTGCAGCCTCTACATTAGTTATCATCAAGAAAATGTCCCACAGGCTTCCCTGCCTGCCAATCTGGTGGGGTCAATTGAGGTTCATGCTTCCCAAATAACTAGCATGTGTCAGGTGGACATAAAACTAGCTGGCCTAGGGACCTTCATGTTAAAGACCAAAAAAACCAGCCAATCAAACAAACAAAAAACTGTGCTAACCAGGCTATACTCAGCTTCTGAAATGCTTTAATTGGGAGAAATTTAAATAAAAATGAAAGAGGCTCTCAGAGCCTAACTCATGAGACTGTGAGACATGGCATCAGATGGGATCATTCTGAGTGTCACAGAAACAGAGAAACAGCAATATAAATACTTAACCCTCATTGAGGTCAAACGTGCACATTCTGAGGAAGTACAAGAGAAATCAGTCTCCGATAAGCCGATAGGAATACTTGCTTACCTCTGGATGGGGTCCCCATCCATATCAGGGACTAGAAGAAACTAAAGAGAACTGGACATAATAGGTGATGCCTGGTGCTCACCTCACTGGAACAGCTAAGGCTGTGTTCAGGGCACAGCTACGAGAGAGGGCTTTGGATGCTTGCTGATCCCTTTACCGGGATGTTATCTTTAAGAAATAGGAGAGGCTTTGGCATGTCTGATTGATATGCATAGGCATGAAAGTTGGGTTCATAAGGTAATAAAGCAATCAAGCACAATTGAAAGCAGGCAACCAACACAGACAAACAGGTCTGCCAGGGTCACTCAAAGGCAAATTTGGTGATATTTGTGCTGAGTCATGTTTCCTGGAGGGGAAAACAGAGAACCAAATGCTGCATTGCTGAAGTTCTGAAAGGCTTTCAAGTCTGAGTAATAGCTCTGAGAAGACATAAATCACCAAACAGTGCAGATAAGATTAAGCTTGCCCTGGGATGGGAAAGTCTCACCTCAGAGCATGTGATATATGTTCTTTACCCTTCAAGAAGGCATACTTGGGGTAAAGGTTATTTGTTCAGCAGCCAAGAGCAGCTGGTGAAAACTCAAAGGACATGGTACTGGCCCAGAGACTGTTCATGTTGTGGAGTTCAAGACCCTCAGGGAAAGACCACAGAACAAAATGTTTTCTATTTAAAAGATAAAACACAAGCTTACTTTATGTATATCAACATTGAGACAAACAGCCTCCTTCGCCAGTCTGAGAGCTGCTGCAAAAGAGGAGGACAGGGGCTAGCAGTTTTCAAGACAGGCTTTCACTGTGCAGCTCAGGCTGTCCTGGAACTTGCTCTGTAGACCAGACTGCTGGCCTCGAACTCACAACGATCCGCCTGCCTCTGCCTCCCCAGTACTGGGATTAAAGGCGTGCGCCCCCAGCACCACCAGCAGGGTCTAGCATTTTTAGAGGCACAAACCACGATTGTCTCAACTCTTGGAATTTTTTTCTGCTGTGTGCGTTATCATGTTTTGTTTCATTTTCTTGTGTTTTGAGTCAGCCATGGTAAAGAGAGATTACAGAATCAGAATAAACATCTGGTTAATAACTTAAGATAATGATTACACAATAAATGAAAGAGGGAACAATTCTGGGAAACGAGCCAGGTGGCTCTGAGATCAGTCTCCTCTTTAGATTGCTGTCAAGACTCAATTACTGATGGAGCTGACCTTAGGGTCATGGACTAAACATCCCGTGGTGGACAACCCTTAGGATAAGAAGAGGGTCCTGCTGACTCTCAAGCTTTCCTTTTGTACACATTCACTTAGTTTGAAACGCAGTTTGAAATGGGGCTAGTTTTTAAGCATTACGTTAGGATCATTGGCGAGCCAGCTCTAGTAGCAGACATGGTAGGCAAGAATGGAGCCCTGCTCCCCTTGGTCCTGAATGAAGCCAAACTGTGCAAAATGACCTTGTGGGAACTCCTGGGGGATGGGCCCTATGTATGCTTGCTCTAAGGACACAGTAGCAGCATCCCAGGGAAACAAGGCAGACTAGGTCTTGGAGAAGAACCATTGATTGTAGAGGCCTGGGATAGGGAGTAATCTTCCATCCATGCCATTGGAGTCATCAACAGTCAAGAGTGCTCTTTTGACAGAACTGTCGATATACGTGATGGGACCACTTTGTGCTATATTAGACCTTGCTAACATTTCTTTTTCCTTCTCTCTCTCTCTCTCTCTCTCTCTCTCTCTCTCTCTCTCTCTCTCTCTCTCTCCATCCCTTTACCCATCAAAGACTGACTGTCACTTTCTTGGAGTGCACAGATGGAGGGCCCTTCAGTGATCTTGCCAAACCTCTATAAAGTTTTCCTTATTATTAACTCTTGTTTTATAGATTTGTAAAAGCATCTAGAAGAACAGCAAAGGCATCAGTTAAGGAGGAAACATGCCAACTTAAGTGATTAAGAGCACTCCTGGAAGCGCTTGTTGAGTCATTGAGTAAAATTCCCAGTGCCAGGTGATAGATTACCTTACTACAAGTTGCTGGAGAGGGAGGCTTCCAAAGCCCCACGAACCATCAAGGCTATCACTGCTGCTATTGGTAGTTTTGTAAGTTATGCTTGTCTGGGCTACAAAGAGTGCATACATGAATCTGGGACTGAGCTGAAAACTTCCTTCTTACTGTCTGACTGGCTTTTGTGGGGCCAGAGGAAACTTTGTCGAGTGCCGAGAGAAAACAGTTACCAACAGTTGCTCAGGTATGGATCCTAGGGGTTACACTACCAACATGCCAAGCAAGATATGCCCATTGGCATAATAATGCCGTGGCTGTTACAGGTGAAACCAACTATTTTCTGATTAGATTTAAGGCCCATCTCATACGAAGAAATTCACATCTAGACTGGATGTCTCAGCAGTCCCAATCTGGTGCTTGAGTCCCAGGGAATTTATAGAGAGCTGCTGGTCTTCAGTCTGCATTGGAATCCCAAGGAAGTAGGCTCTAATATCAGTGAAGAAAAGTCCCAGCAACAGGATAGATGAACTTATCAGTGAGGATGAGGGCAAGTCGGCAAAAAGAAAAAGTTTCCTTCTTTCATGTCTTTTTATGTGAGCCACAACCAGAAGGAATGGCTTGGCTTTAAGGCGGGTCATCCCACTTCAAATGGTCTAATTGAGACAATTTCTCACAGGAACGCCCAGCTGCTTGGGTTTTAGTTGATTATAGATGCAGTCAAGTTGACAACCAAGATCAGCCATCACAATTGTTCAGTCATGGAGGGTAACTTTTATTTTATTTTATTTTTAAATAAGAGTGGCAAACTACAGGGATCCGTAACTGTCCAGCTCTTGAGAACAAACAGTTGTTGCCGTGGCATAGTGGCCCAATGCTGAGCCATAGATGGAAGAAAATAACCAAGTTATCTGTTTCACTCCCACCATGGCACAGGGAATGTTGCCAGCGATGACAAAAAGAAGTGTGAAAAGAAATGGGGAAGGAGACGGAACGCTGCACAACTACTTCCTGTAAAGTGAAATATGCCTTCTGTCTTAGAGTTTCTATTGCTGTGAAGAGACACTATGACCGTGGGAACTCCTACAAAGGACAACATTTAATTGGGTAGCTTACAGTTTCAGAGGTTTAGTCCATTACCATCATGGCACAACATGGTGGTATGCAGGCAGACATTGTGCTGGAGAAGGAGCCATGCGATGAGAAGGAGCTACATCTTGACTTGCAGACAACAAGAAGTGATCTGAAACACTGGACGTGGCTTGAACATGTATGAGACCTCAAATCCTGTCTCCACAGTGACACACTTCCTCCAGCAAGGCCATACCTACTCCAACAAAGTTATATCTCCTAATAGTGCCACTCCCTATAAGTTCATGGGGGTCAATTCAAACTACCACACCCTCCTAGAAAGTGAGGGAAGCTCATAAAACTCAGGAGGTAAACAAAGTTTACAAGGCTCAGGAAGTACCAGAAACTTAACAAGACTCAGGATTCTTCCAAAAGTTACATGATTTTCAATGCTTCTACCCTAAGTTATAAAAGCAGTAAGCAGCTGATTGGGAGAGGAGGCTCTCTGGATGCCTAAGATGCCTATAAATTTTTCAGAGAGCTCCAGGGATCAACCTTTCTTGAGAGTTACCATCCATTAGGAGTGATAGCGCTTCCTTTGAGTTACCCATGCTCTGGTATAGAACCCCTCACCTACACTCCTACAAGTGTTGTGTGGTAAAATTTTTTCCTGGAGAGATATCTACTTACCCCAGATAGAGAATCCATAGTTCAGACTAAAGTATAGATACCATTAGAGTCCAGTTTGGTGAACCAATGAGTTAGTTGGGGTTACTTGCAAGAATATGGGTGAGATGTTACTCACAAGAGCAGAAATGACTCAAAGACAGCTGCATCACCAAAGCCTACCCCCGTATGGGGGACAGCTCACAAAGCTGGGAACCTGGAGTATACTGCACAGCCTTCAGCCAGCTCCACAAGCTGGAGAGTGTCCTTTCCTAGTGCCTCAATTTTTCTAAACCTCTCCTAGACAGCTGGGCTTGTTCTGCTTCTTCTAGGTCACTGGTCCAGCCTCAGCATCTTCTTTGCAGTTTGACTCCTCTGAGAGTCCTCTTTGCAGCTTTATTGTCCACTCTGACAAGGAGGAGCCTGGGGAGTCTGGTCAGTTTCAGGGGCTTCCTGAGCTCTTTTGAGTTGTTTACCTTCCTGCTTAAGGATTTTCCCTGCAGGATGAAATATTTCAATCTCAGAAAAAAAACCTGTTACACAATAGTAAGTAACCACAGTATACTCTCTGGTTCACTAAGCTAGACTCAGAAGATACCAATTTTTGTTTTGTATTGTTTTTTGAGGGGGGATGTCTTGAAGGACGATGATGGCAAAACCAGATCAGATATTATCTAGTTGAACAAAATAAAGGGACTTTTTGAATCTCAGCAATGTTTGATTTATGGAGTGCTAAGCCTTCCCCTTACAGACAGAACTACTAATGTAGTTATTGAAGAATGTGCAGAAAAGCAGTACCACCACAAGCCTGATGTCGTTCATATTCATAAAGCCCTACTTTCCCTTTGGCCTTTCACTGAATCGGAATCTGATTGCTAAATATTTGGTGAAATAGAACTCCCTCTAAGTGGCAATGATGGCTCACTTGACCTATACTGTGCATAAAAGATGTTTATGCTAAAGGTCTACTTCCATTCTCAGAATTTGAAATTTTTATATGTGCTCACCTGAAGATCAGCTGTATCTTTTAACATGGGGTATTACTGATAATATCTGGGCTATGAAACACTTTAGCTGAGCATAATGACAGTACAATAAGATGGTAATATAATAGGCTTGGAACTCCCTATCTTAAGAAATAACTGCTAGCAACATTAGCTATTTGCTGTCATAGTCGATGGCATAGAGTGTCTGCAGTGATTTACTTTTGTCTGAATTGTAAGTGGCCTAAAGTGTATGATCAATGCTATTTATACTATGTTTGTCAACTTTCCATTACTGTGGAAAGAACTCTGTGACAAGGTAGAACAGATGTGGCAAGAACATGTGTGTGTGTGGAGGGGGGAGCTACTAATCTCATGGCAATCAGAAAATGAAAAGCAATATTGGGATCCTAGCATCATCTCAAATGATTCTCCTCAGTTACTGCTAACCTAAAAGTTCTACCACCTACGTAAAGCCCCCCAAGGCTACTTAGCAAGCCTCCAACACATAGCCTTTGGGGGATATTGAAGACCTAAAAATAACATGTTACAAAATTAATTTCCTTTGGGAATCTAAAATTATGTCATTTGCCTGGTAAAGTGTGCCTCCATGACAAGTATCCAATGCAGCCTTTTCACATTGTCTGGAAGGAGTCTCCCTGGGGACTGCTTTCTTTCCAGATGTCAACATCTCCCATGATTAATGAATGAGAGAAGAGGACTGCAGGGTGAGGCAGCTTTCCTCTAAACTTTGCCTCTGGGCAGGTTTGATTTGAAATTTTGCTTTATAGTTTTTCACTGTATATTCACTCAGCCACAAGTGTAAATGCACACGGAGCCATAGGACTTCCTTTGCTGAGTCACTACCACAAGGAGTGTTTTTGAGACCCTTTACTGAGGGAAGAAAGGAAATTCTTTAAAATTTCTCACAAAGCTACGATATATAAATATTCCCTGTTGTGAGAGGAGAGAACAGAATAGACTCCCATAATATTTGCTTTCCAGCGAAAGACCATTTCTTGACAAATGAGGATTGGTGATTGTTTCTACCTTTTTTAAAAATTTTTATTTTTTAGATTATAATTACATTTCTCCCTTCCTTTTCCTCCCTTCAAACTCTCTCATATAACTCTCCCCACTCTCCTTCAAGTTCATGGCCTTTTTTTTTTTTTTTTACTAATTGTGATTGCATACATAAACGTACATGTATTTATATATCTATTACTAAATATAACTTATACAGTCTGTATAGTGTTACTTGTCCGTATGTTTTCAGAGCTGACCATTTGGTATTGGACAACCATTTGGTGTGCTCTTCCCTGGGGATGACCACTTTCCCACTCCCAGCTTTTCTCACTTGTCTATAGTTCTTCGTGTAGGGTTGAGGCTTTTGTCCGTCCACTTTGGTATGTTCATTGGTTTCATCCTTTTCCTCCATGTTCAGCTCACATTTGGGAAACCATGTTGGTGAGATTGTATAAGTGCAGCTTCTGAGATTACTAGGGGTCACAATCTCAGAGCAAACTCCCTGTTCCTCTGGCTCTTACATCTTCCCACCCCCTCTTCTAAAATGTTCCCTGAGCCTTAGGGGTAGGAATGTTTTGTAGATGTATTCATTGGGACCAGGTTCCACAACTCTGCATATTGATTGGTTATGGTTTTCTATAGTGGTCTCTGTTGCAAAAAAAAAAAAAAAAAAAAAAAAAAAAAAAAAGGTTTCCTTGATGAGGGGTGAAGGATAGACTTATCTGTGGGTATTAGGACAGATGTTTATAGATTGTTAGGAATTACGCTCTCTTAGTAAAAGAGTGGTTGTAGATTCTCCTCCAATAACCAAGTTCCACCAGCACTAAGTAGTTAGCTAGGGTTCCAGTACCAGTCATGGTTTCTCTCCTCTTCTCTAGCTTCCCTAGTAACTCTGGCATGCGAAGATGTTCTACTCTACCATAGGACCTAGCTACCTGATTTCCCTAACAGAGACCATTTTACTAGCCTATAAAAGATGCTGCCATGGACACAGGACCCAAAAATCTGTGCTTTGACTTGGTGCTGGTGAAGAAATAGGCAAAGAGGCCAATGCAGCAGAATAGAGAACCTAGAAACAGATCTTTGTATATGAGCCTGTGTGTATAAAATACCTACATGAACAATGCAAAGGAGTTTATACTTGCTCACTGTTTGAGTAGGTTCAGTCCAAGGTCTACTACTACTTTTTATTTTATTTTATTTTTTTGGTTTAGCACTGAAGTAAGGTGGGAGGGTATGGTAGAGGACACTCTTCATGTCATGGTAGCTGGAAAAAGGTGAGAGGATGAGAAAAGGGAAAAGGACAAAATATAACCGTGAAGGCAAGCTCCCAGCAAGCTGATTCCTCAAACCAGTTTCCACCTCCTCATAGACCCACACCGAGCTACAGTCCTTCATGATCCAACCACTTCCAAAGAGCCAGTCCCATGAGAACAAAGCCCATAGAACATTGCTTTGGGAGCGACAATTTAGATCCAAATACAATTAATGCCATGTTTACTTTTCCTACCTCATAGTATTCAGTTATAATTTGTAAACTGCACCTGTGTTGTAAGTAATTATATAATATTTAAGATATAGAAAATATATAAGTACTCTATGTCCCCACAGAATACAAACAGTACTTTATCATCCACAAACTAAAAGGAGTAGGCATCAATAAAATTGAAGTCCTTCCTTCACCTTCTCAGTTTCTAACCAAGAGGCAGGATGCAACCATATAAGGTGGAGGAGTATGAATATAAACACAGTGTATACAGGCCAAAAGGAAATTTAGTGCATATCTGCATAATCACTTAGAATAAATAAGGTAAACAAGCCAAAGAGCAATTCATGTAATTTATTTGGTTTTTAAAAGAACTCCTGACAACACGCAAAAGCAAATAAGTAAAATAAGAAAACCTCCTCAGAGTCATTACTGGCAGCAATCTTACCAAACGTTTTGGTAATTGATTGTATGCATTCATGAGGCATCCAGCTCTGTAAGCATTGAGTTACCCAGAGAAGACTAGTGAGATGAGATATGATATAAACAAGACCAGGCAAAATATGTGGGAAAAAGTATGTGGTGGAAATAGGCTCAACTGTCAGGAAAGAGAGGGGTACTCAGAAGGGTACTGAAGAGTGCTCTCAAAGACACTGAAATCAAAAGAAAGAAAGAAAGAAAGAAAGAAAGAAAGAAAGAAAGAAAGAAAGAAAGGAAGGAAGGAAGGAAGGAAGGAAGGAAGGAAGGAAGGAAGGAAGAAAACAACAACAAGACAATATCCTTGATGTTGCAAAAGAAATACTGAAAACAGAAAACATTATTTATTCATAACTTATTTCTTCAAAGATCATGTTCAAAAGGTATAATGAAGCTAAAGGATTGTCCCAAGATGGATCATTAAAATGATCAATGAAATGAACTACTAAGAACAAACAGTCCGCTGATTGGAGGCTAAAAGGTAGATATGGTATGACACTATCCCCTAGACTAACTAAGAAATCAAGATAAATTGTACAACAAACAAATAGTAGCCTCATCAAAATTAAGTGATAATGTGAAAAAGGTAAGCAAGTGAAGATGGTATTTAGAAGAATTAACAAAATCATCCATATTAATATTTTTTAGAAAACACACAACATTTAGCATTTTTGTCACAAACCTTATGAAGAAGGTCCATATTCACCCATGGTAATCCTGTCAACAGTTAAACTCATGTAGATACTATGGTGATATTTTATTTGTGCTGAATGTGATTTTATTTCTATGTTAATAAATAAAGTTGCCTGGGGATCAGAGCTAAAAGCAAGCCATTTAGCAGAAGTCTGGCGGTGGTGGCACACTCCCTTAATCTGATCACATGGCAGACAGAGTCTCTGTGTGGTCAAGGACACAGCCAAGCAGTGATAAATCTTTAATCTTAGTACAAACCATAGAGACCTGGAGGTCTGTATAGGTAGGCAGTGACAAGGAAATCATGTGGTTGGGTTTAGAACCAATGAGAAGGCAGAACAGAAAGGCAATAAAAAGACAGGACACAGGAAGAAGGTCTCTCTCTCAGGGGAAGGATGACAGTGAGTGGTAAGATAAGGTGGTCTTAGCTCTTGGCTAGTGCTCCATCTCTGGGCTTTTAACTCTTTATTTGGCTCTGTGTTTCTTATTTAATAAGACCATTTAGAATTACATCTACATAGATACATTTTCACATAAAGGATCACTATTGAAAAGAGAATTCTTATTGTAAATTATATTTTTCTGTTTTGGGCGTGTGTGTGTGTGTGTGTGTGTGTGTGTGTGTGTGTGTGTGTGTAATATGTGTGTGTGTGTGTGTGTGTGTGTGTCTGAATATATGAAGTGAGTGAATGTGGATACCATGGCACATGTAGATGTCTAAAGACAACCTCCGGATTGGTCTTCACCTTCTACCTGGAGGTAGGATCTCTTTGATGGTCACTGTGGTGTACACAGGATTAGCCAGTCTGAGAGCTTCCGGAAATTCTCCTACCTATGCTCCCAATCTCACAGTATGAGCACTGGGATTAAAGATATATACTACCATCCTGGTTTCTGTCTGTTTTTCCATGGGGGATGTCTCACAGAAAGGTATTTCTGAATTACTCAGCTTTTTCTGCACCACATAATAATGTGGTATAGCCCAGCGATGAAAACAAAGACATGAGGTTTCTATATTAATTTCTTTCGTTGCTCCATTTTTTTTTTTTTTTTTTTTTTTTTGGTTTTTCGAGACAGGGTTTCTCTGCGTAGCTTTGTGCCTTTCCTGGAACTCGCTTTGGAGACCAGGCTGGCCTCGAACTCACAGAGATCCGCCTGGCTCTGCCTCCCAAGTGCTGGGATTAAAGGCCTGCGCCACCACCGCCCGGCTCGTTGCTCCATTTTTAATGAACTGCAAGATACAGCAAGACCAGGAGCCTGGAGAATTAAAACAAATATTTTTATATATGATTCTGACTATATGATACCATGTGTGTGAAATAATCTTGTCATCCAAAGTACTTTCAGATAAAAATGAAATAACTACATTTAAGTACTTTTAACAAAATTGGAACTATAAACAGTACAGATTGTGTGTACTGAATGCAGACCAAAAGCAAGAGGAAAGTAAGGTTCATTACAATAAAGAAAAGGTTTATGTAAGAATGAATGGCTGCCCATCAAGTTCACATCTCTTCTGATTCTTCCTCTTGCCCGACATTTTTCAGGAGTGGAACTTGTGTGAAGCAGAACTTCCTAAGTCTCCATTTCACCAACCTGGATGGGGAGGGTAGGAGAATAATCTCGGTTACGTGAAACCTAGAATAAAAACTGAGAGCAATATACAGCTAACACTCCAGAGTATTTCTGTACCTAGAGGAGGCGAGTCAGAAAAGCACACTGTATTTACTTGGTGTTAGAGATTCCTGGAAATGTATGTAGATTAAAGCATGGTATAAGAAAACCGATAAATGTGGCTTTTCAATGGATTACGTGATTGTTTAACTAGGCATCAGAACATTTTGATTGTGTCTAAAACAAATAAGAGAATCTGTGGGCTGTGGTGAGGTGGGATGAGGCTGAGATCAGTGGAGTTTCGGCATCAAAGCCACACCTACCCACGGGTTGCAAAGTGATTTCATTTCCTAAAAAGGAAACACATGAAGTGAGAATCTTCCTAAGAGTGCCAGCCCAAGTTGAGCCCTATGGCAATTCTGGGTTGACTTTTTCTTTTTTTACTTTGTATTGATTCTTTGTGGATTTCACACCATGCATCCCGATCCTACTCATCTCCTGTCCCCTTACCTCTGCCCTTGCAACCTCCCCACCCAATCAAATTTAAAAAGCAAAACATCAACAACAACAAAAAAACCAAAACAAAACAAATCTCAACATGGAAGCTGTAGTGTGACACAGTGAGTCACACAGCTTACCCTTTAATCCATACATTTTTACTTATAAGTGTTCATTGCAATGAATCATTGGTTTGGTTTGGGTTCTCTGGCTTCTGCTACACTCTCAATACTGGACCCTTAACTGGGAATTCTCTTGGATATTCTCTTGTGTCACAGAGATCCTATAGCTTTGGAACTGCAGGTCCAGCCCCCTCACATGCTCCAGCAGCTCCTAGATGAGGTGGGTGTTGGGGTGGGCTACTTCATAGTCTTGGTGGTAGCTGGATTGGCCAGCCTGGCTGCTTTCCCTCATCGCCACCACCTGGGGGAGCTCTCCAGCACTACTCTGGCTAGCTCACCCAATGCAGCAAACAGCAAGGAGTGGGGCCAGAGCTCCTGCTCTCGTGTCCTCTGGTCTAGCTCATCTGCATTCACACCACTAGGGCCAGCTGACTCTTCATGGGAGACCTTGCCTTGGAGGAGGTGGGAATGGGGGGTGTTTTAGGAGGGGCTGGGGGCTGGAGGAGGGAGGACAGGGGAATCTGTGGTTGGTATGTAAAATGAATAGAAAAATCTCTTAATAATAATAAAAAATGCAGAGGCAAACCTACACACAGTTTTTGTTGTGAAAAAGATACACAAAAGTGACTCAGGAAGTTTAGAGAACTATTCTCTCCCCTGTGACTATTTTCACTTCAAGAGAAACTCAGAAGGAAGTGGTGACGATAACTTTTGGCACTGGAAGAATGGAAGCTGCTTAGTGGCCCAAGCTCAGCAGGATTTCTGAGTCTCTGACGAGAAAAGGTATTAAGACATATGCAAACCTTTGTGTGTGTGTAATTTTCATAAGGACACTATGATTTTGACCACATGAATAAGATATGATTTCCAAAAATGGGCAAGACTATGGAAAGACATTTGATAAAGCAACTCCTCCAGACTATTCTTTTAAGAGGAAGTTCACCAGGCCACCCACACATGAATGAGCTTTACTTCCCGCCTTCCTTCTGATGGAGTTCTGCCTACCCATCAACGCTCCATGCTTTCTCTTGAGCTCTCCGTCCCACGAAAGCATCAACAGAGCAGAGACTTCATCCTATCTGCTTCCCTAACCCCGGCCAGACTGAACTGATTCTGGCATGTAACATTCTGGACACTTTGACCGTAGGGTGTCACACTACTCATCTGTAAGTAGAAGCTCATTCTTCAGCCTCTGCCAACTCACTCTAACTCCTCCAATAAACAGTGATTGATTAGTCCCTGAAACATCTTTTGACTCAAGAGCTGAAGGCAGCCACTTAAAATGATTTACCTTGATTATTGACTGTTAATATTGCCCCACTGTCCTCCTTAAGCCTTCAAACCATTTCTTCACGAAAGGCTAATACTCTGTAACAGGTGCAAGCCTGAGAACACCTTTTGTCACTTTTCAAAACTACATAGTATTTCCTTATTGCACAACTCCAACACCTATGAAACATAAAGGGTTGGTTAGTTGATGGACTAGCTTCCTTACTGAAATTTCTTGTAGAAAATTAAAGTACGTGTAGTTGCTTATAGCAAATTTATTACTTAATTTTTAAATTTATGTTTATGTGTGTATACCACATATATGAGGCTACCCTGAAGGCTAGAAGAAGGCATAGATATCCTAGAACAGGAGTCATGGGAGGTGGGGGCCCAGAAGCACTAGGTGCTGGGAACTAAAATGGAGTCCTCTGGAAGAACAGTAAGAGCTCTTTACCACGGAGCCATTTCTCTAGCCTCTGGATTAATTATTTACATAGCCCCTAGTGACTTTGTCTTCCTTTTCTCTGGTTTATGTATGCCCTTATCACAAGCCACCAAACTCTGTCACATTCAGACGTCTTTATCAGGTTCTATTTGCCACTAGCAGCTCTAAGGTTTAGAGATGCAGAAATGGCCTCCAGGGGACTGAGAAAAAGCCAACAAACAAGAACAGAAAATAACCACTATTCACTAGAATGGGGAAAATTTTAGGAGTGAGAATCAGAGTAGATACATTCTTTTGATCCCATATCTTCCCTTCACATATGTGAGAAAGATAAGAGCCGACCTGTCAAGTTAGCTGTCGTATGTCTGGCATTTGGAGAATCTCTACTTTGCTTATCAAAATGACTCATATGAATTACCACTTGGAAAACCTGATTTTAATTGCTTGTTATTTCCTGTACACAGAGGAGATCTTGCAAAATAGTTCTTTGTAGTAGATGGTGTTAAATGTAAAATATATTGACCACATAACAACATTTCTGAGCAGATAGCTCCCTAATTAAGAGTGTAGGTGTGAGATAGGATGAGACTATCTTTGATCCATCACTTTAGGGAGCTGGCAGATAGCCTCATCTTTCAGGGATTCTGGGGGTGCTTATTCCATATTCTATTTAGGCTGCATGATAATCATTATGCTACACCAAGCCAATCACATAATGTTTGATACTTTTTAAAAAAAGATTTATTTATTTATCATGTATACAGTGTTCTGCCTGCATGTATGCCTGCAGGCCAGAAGAGGGCACCAGATCTCATTACAGACGGTTGTGAGCCACCATGTGGTTGCTGGGAATTGAACTCAGGACCTTTGGAAGAATAGCCAGTGCTCTTAACCTCTGAGCCATCTCTCCCGCCCCAATGTTTGATACTTTGTCACATGTGGATGAGACACAAACGCACGGTGAAACCCTGACTACTAGATTTTTACAACTCCTTACCCTGAATTTCAGGACTGAGTTAGCCAGCCATTTAACCATATAAAGGTAGCATTATATGGTATAAGCATTATAAGGTAGAATTTTAGTATTATCTTTATAATATCAATAAAAGAGCCAAACTAAACAGCATATAAGACTTTCTCAAAATAAATGAAGGCTGTATGAGATATTGAATTTTATCTGGAGCACAGATCTTTTAGTAGTAAACAGGCAATGATGGATTAACTGCTCCATGTTTGGCGGTGTGCCCTTTCAGCAATTCAAGACAGCAGGGAGAACTAACACAAATGAACTCACAGGCAGCCCCACTGCTGTTAAAACATCTGGTGGGTGAATAGGTTAGAGGAACCCCAGGATCCTTAAAAGAAGAGATAGCTACTTAATGTGAATATGCCAGGTAGCAAGAAGTGCCCTTTGGAAAGTCTAGAATGAAATATGTTAGGGATAGGGAGAAACTGGAGAGTAAATGTGTAGTTTCTAAACATAGTCAAGAAGAGATTCCGGGGTTGGGGATTTAGCTCAGTGGTAGAGCGCTTGCCTAGCAAGCGCAAGGCCCTGGGTTCGGGTCCTCAGCTCTGAAAAGAAAAAAAAAAAAAAAGAAGAGATCCCATCTTATTAGATACTTACATTTACTGAAGTTAATGTGGCACTTGCCATATTTAAAGTGCTCAAGCACCAGTGACTATGAAGTGCAACACTCTAGACAGAAATATGGCCAGAGATACAGAACATTGCAGCCAGAACTGTACTCGGACCACAGGATGGAGTCTGCGAACCTGGTGGTTTGGATTAGGAAACCCACTGAGATGTGGCAGTAAGATGGCCCCTTTCAAGTGTTGCCTTTCGATAGTATTGGGACTTGATGACCGCATACCAAGGAATGGGATAGCCATGAACAAAAAAGTCACTAACTCACCAAGTGACAACAGCATAATTCACTCCAGTGATGACATAGGCAAACGCACAATGGAAACAAAAGTATATGGTAAGAAGCATAGTGTTGTGATGAGCTGTCAGATCCCAGGCAACACCTCCAGTCGGGTTATAGAGAACAAAACCCATCTGTAAGTTCAAACACAACAAAATAAAAACGCCAAAAGTAAAATATAGGAATATATTGCTAACAATGGCACATTTTTAAATGTTTGGTGATTAAGATAATTTCTATTATCTGAGCTGTCACAGATAAATGCCATGTTCTGATCTGATTTAGTAACAGAGACAGTACCTACCAAGTAATCATTTCAAAACAGATTTTAAGGAAATTTAATGATCAATTTTCAAAATATGAATAGTAAGTATCCCTTGTTATGTGAAGATGTTCAGAAAGTTCACGTATACGGATTCATTTTTTTATTATATTATTTCAAAGTTAGATTACACAACATTGTAAAATAGACACTGGCCAGGGAAGCAGGTAACTGTAGATCTTTAGCTCTCCCTTCTCCTCTCCAACTCCATCTGCCAGTCTCATTCCAGTTCCACAGCAGACCACCTGCTAAGGCCTCTCCCTTCTCTGTGTCCCCATCTCCAGCAGATCACACCCATCTTCTCCTCCTCCGACATTACTCCTCACTCATTTTGTTATCGCAACCCTCAACTCCAGCGGACACTCCCTGGGAAATTGCCCGCCAAGCTTAACAGAGAAGCATGTGGGCCAGTGAAACTGTTGGGCAAGCTTCAGATCTTAACTCTTCCTCTTTTCCTCCAAATCCAACCCCACCAGCTTTCAAGGAGACTAACTGTTTTGGCCTTTCCTCAGTCTTGGCACCCATTCCCAGGGGACTAAGCAGATCCTGGTGAAACACCCTGATTTCTTCCCTCCTGTGAACCCCTAACCCCTCTCTCAGCCCCTCCCCAGCCCATCCTCCCCTTTCCCCTTCAGAAAGAGATCCCTGAATCTAATCTCCTTTGTTTAGCTTTTTTCCTGACCATGACCAATAACAACTTGTAACCAACCCTCCTAAATGATGACAAACAGCCATAATTCACAGAATGACCCAAACCCATCCACTCCACTTCTTGAGAATGTGAATGTCATCCTTTCTGGACTGTCTCATTGTTTGAGGGCGATGGCATCTTTAGAGGACCCTGAGATTGGGATAGTGGTCAAGTACTGGGAGAGATAGCTGCATTATTATTTTTTCTTTAGTCTCTGTGTGTAGAGCTTATCTGAAGTCTTGACTGGATAGTCTATGAGACTGGACCATCTCAACCAGCAGCTTTGAAGTTGTTTTAGATGCAGAATTTTGAGGAAACTGCAACAGAGGCATTATGAGAGGCTGGATCATCTGGGCTACTTGTCATCATTGGTATCTAGTTATTTTTTCTGAAAACACATAAACTTCTAAAGGTAACATATATATCTGCATCAATACAAGTGTGGAAAGTGCAGTGTGCACAAGTCAGTTAAAGATGATTGTTGTGGAATATTCCTTTACACTGTGTGAAGGTGTGTCACTATGGTTGGTTTAATAAAGAGCTGAATAGCCAATAGTTAGGCAGGAAAAGGCTAAGTGAGACTTCTGGGGACAGAGAGGACTCGGAGAAGAGGAAAGGTGGGTCAGCAGCCAGACATGGAAAAAGCAATATGAGCAGTGGTGGAGAGACAAGGTAACAAGTCATGTGATAGAACATAGATTAAAATAAAATAAAACAAAAATAAGTTATAAGAGCTAGTGGGACAAGTCTAAGCTAAGGCCAAGCTTTCATAATTAATAAGTCTCTGTGTCATTATTTGGGAGCTGGTGGTACAGAGAAAGACTTACTACAATGATTTTTGTTTTATGTTTGAGCATGTAAAAGGCATCAGTTAACTTTGTAAGTTTGTTTGGACGGTATAATCAAACCTCTATCCATGACATATGAAAAGATGGCATGTAATAATAAGTCATGAGGGCTCTGTAGCCAAAAAGATCACAACACTGAGGTAAAAGAAAATGTTAAATCTAACAAGTCTTGGCACAAAGTACCCAGGAAACCTAGGATGATATGAAAATACCAAATCTAAGAGTAATAGGGATAGAGGAAGGAGAAGAAACCCAGGTCAATGGCACAGAAAGAATTTTCAACAAAACTATAGAAGAGAATTTCCAAAACCTAAAGAGGGAGAATGCCTATCAAAGTACAAGACACATACAAACCATCAAACAGACTGGGCCAGAAAATAAATTCCCCTTGGCACATAGTAATCAAAACACTAAACATACAGAACAAAGAAATAATATTAGAAGCTCCAAAGGAAAATGACTAAGTCACATACAGAAGCATTAGACTAACACCTGGCTTCCAAGTAGAAACTCTAAAAGCCAAAGGCACCTAAAAAGATGTTCTACAGACTATAATAGACAACAAATGCCATCTGAGACTACTATAACCAGCCAAACTTCTATCACAACAGATGGGGAAAATAAGACATTCCATGATAAAAACTTCGTTTAAGCAATATCTGTCTACAAAACCAACCCTACAGAAGATGCTGGAAGGAAAACTCAGAACTAAAGAGGTTACCACACCCAAGAAAACACAAGGAATGAATAAACCCCGACCAGCAAATCAAAAGAGGGGAAACACACACACACACACACACACACACACACACACACACACACACACACACACACACACACTATAACCACCGCCACCACCACCACCACAACAAAATAATATGAATCAACAAAAATGTTCATTGATAGCTCCCAACATCAATAGTCTCAATTCTCCAATAAAAAGACACAGATTAACAGAATAGATGGAAAAGCAGGATCTATCCTTCTGATTCATCCAAGAGACACACCTTAGCACCAAAGACAGATATTACTTTAGAGTAAAAGAATGGAAAAAGATACTTCAAGCAAATGGACCTAAGAAGCAAGCTGGTATAGTGATTTTAATTTGTATAAGTAGACTTCAAACCAAAATTAATCGAAAGAGATAAGGAAAGACACTACATACTCAACAAAGGAAAAATCCACCAAGAGAACATTTGCATTTGTAACATCTATGCACCAAACATAAGGGCACCCAAGTTCGTAAAAGAAACACGACTACAGCTTAAATCATATATTAGCCCTCACACACTGATAATGGGAAGACAGGACATTCGGACAAAAACTAAACAGAGAAATTCTGGAGCTAACAGATGTTATAAACCAAATGGGCCTAACAGATATTTATAGAACATTTCACCCCAACACAAAAGAATGTACCTTCTTCCCTGTACCTCATAGAACTTTCTACAAAATTGCTCACATACTTGGGCACAAAGCAAGTCTCAATAGATACAAGAAAATTGAAATAAGACCCTGAATCTTATCAGACCACCACGAATTAAAGTTATATACCAACAACAGAAAGCTTACAAACTCATTTACAACTCACTGCTGAATGAAAAATGGGTCAAAAAAGAAATTCAAGATTTTTCTAGATTAGAATGAAAATGAATATACAACATACCCAAACTTACGGGATACAATGAAGGAGGTTCTAAGCGGCAAGTTCAGAGCACTAAACGCCTACATTAAAAAATGGAGAGATCTCATACTATCAACTTAAGAGCAAACCTAAAAGCTTTAGAACTCAAAGAAGAAATCACAACCAAAAGGAGTAGACAGCAAGAAATAAACTGGGGGCTGAGATAAATAAAATAGAAACAACAATAATAAGAGCAATATAAAGAATCAATGATACAAAGAGTTGGTTCTTTGGAAAATCAATAAGATTGACAAACCCTTATCTAAACTAACTAAAAAGGCAGAGAGAGAAGATCTAAGATAATGAAAATAGAGATGAAAACGAGGCCATAAAAACAGACATCAAGGAATTCACAAGGACATACTTTCAAAACCCATACTCTGCCAAATTGGAAAATCTCAATAAAATAGGTAGTTGCCTCAATACACACCACTTACCAAAGTTAAATCATGATCATAGAAGCAATTTAAACAAACTTATAGCACCTAGTGAAATAGAAGCACTCATTAAAATTCACCCAACCAAAAAAAAGCCCAGGGCCATCTGGTTTTAGTACAGCATTTTACCAGACTTTCAAAGAAGAATTAATGCCAATATTCCTCAAACTATTCAATGAAATGGAAAGAGAAAGAATATTGTCCAATTCACTTTATGAGGTCATAGTTACCCTAATACCAAAACAACATAAAGACCCAAAAAAAAGAGAATCACAGACCAATTTCACAAATGAACATAGATGTAAATTTGGTTTTATTTTATCCTATTTTATTTTATTATTATCCCTAAGAAGCTCGTTTGTTTTCTAATGAGAGGCAGAAAGGGGTGGCTCTGGATGGGAGGGGAGGTGGAGAGGAAAGGGGAGAAGCAGAGGAAGGGGAACTATAAGTAGGATAGATTAGTGAGGGGGGAAAAGAGCCTGTTTCTGATCATGGTGTCTCCCTTGCCAGGTAAGTAGTTTTTCTTTTTACCCCTTCTTCTTCTGTTTGGGTGGGAGGTCACAAGGGTAGGAAGGCAGACCTGGGAGGACTGGGAAGTGGGTGTGATCAAGGTACATGATGTGAAATTCCCAAATGATCAATGAAAATGTTATTTTGGAAAAAAGCATATTTTCAATAAAAGGAAAAAATTATGTCAAAAGTATTTTTAAATGAATAAGGCCCTATAGACAACATCATATCTTATATTGAAAGTATGAATGCTGTCCTCCTTGATTCAAGAACAAGAAATAAAGTTACTTTTTCACTGCCTCTATTCAACACTGTACTACAAAGTCTAGACAGCATAATTAAGCAAGAAAAAAATTAAAAAACCCAAATGTTAGAAAAGAATAAATAAAACCCTCTATATTTGTAAATATTCTGATCTTACATATAGCAAACACTGAGGATTCTTTCCTTAAAAGAATAAAATTAAATAAGACAATAAATTAATTTAGCATATCCACAAATACAAAATCAACACAAAAAGTCATTTATAATCTTTATATACAAACAACAAATAATCCCTAAATGAAATTAAATGAGTAATTCTATTACAATGGCATTGAACACCCTAAAAGACTTAAGAGTAAATTTAACCGAGGATATTCATGTCGAAGGATGTTGCTCCATAGTATATTGTTTGCCTACCACAGTTTAGGCTCTGGGATAAACCCCAAGAAGTCTCCCAAAATTAAAGGGGACTGGAAAGATGGCTTAATGGTTAACAGAGCCTGCTGTATAGTTCTTCCCATTCTCCTTCAAATTCATGGTCTTTTTTTCCTTGATTTTTACTGCATGCATATATGAATTTGTATATACATATATTTTCCCAAATATAATCTGTTGAGTTCAGGTAGTGTTACTTTTTTTGTATGTTTTCATGGATGACCATTTACTACATAGGCACCCAAAGGCTCATGACCATCTATCTCATGGTAGAAAATGCATTTATACTATCGTTAAGCATCTCCAAATATTTAATAGCATCAATATTGTTTGAAAGTTCAAATTCAAAGTCTTTTGTGAACCTCAAAGCAGACAATTAGTGGACAGCCACTTAAAAGTCAAAAGCAAAACTACATAGTTCCAAGATAGAATGGCACAAATTAAGTCACCAGCTGGGACTAAGCTTTGAAAACTTGAACCTGTCGTGAACATTTACTATCAAAACCACAAGAGACACTTAACTCCTACTACATGCAAAATTATCTAAAAATCCAAATGTTCTCTCTACTACCACAAAGCACAAGAAAACAGACGGTCAGCTCTATGACCTGAAATTTGGTGATAGTTTCAAAATAAAAAAAAAAATTTCAGCAAATGTGGCTGAGGCCCACATGCAAACACTGTCTTAGCTAGGCTTTCTACTGCTGTGATCAAAACACCATGACCAAAAACAATTTAGGGAGTACAGGGTTTATTTTAGCTTACACTTCCACAGCACAATCTATCACTGAGGGATGTTAGGGTAGGAACTCCAACAAGGCAGGAACATGGAGGCAGAAACTGATGCAGAGCTCATAAAGGAATACTGCTTGCTGGCTTGCTCCTCCTGGCTTGCTCAGCCTGCTTTCATACAGCACTCAGGACCACCTGCTCAGGGATGGCATGGCTTATAGTGAGATAGGCCCTCCTACATCAACCACATAGTTGCCTCACAGCAAATATTGTTTCCCCCCATTTCTTGCCTTTCACTAATTGCTCAGACTTGCTGGTCATTGGGCAGCAAAATGTCTAAGTATCACAAATGGCTTTTGATTAAAGACATCATCTCAGAGTTACTATATGATGGCTACTCAGGTATGGGTACTATTTGCCTCCTCAGCAACTAAGCATTAAAAAAGCATAATTTCCCAGAGGTCCACATTAGTATTGCAGAAAACACATGAGAGAGAAGGTCTTGAACTATAGAGCAATCTGTTCCATCAAAATGAGAGAAGTTACAGATGCAGGCACATGGCCGTCATCTCGTAGTCCCAACTTACCTGCCATAACCAAGTCCCTTGGAGCATAATGAGACTTGACCGCAGCAGCTCCAGGGTTATATTATTCTTTGTGAGGACCTCCATGAAGGAAACCAGGCCTGATAAGAAGGTGGCAAGAGCCAGTATCTTGTGCAAAAAAACATCAACCGTGACTCGGTCATGAGTGTGGTTGTACATGATGAAAGCTGAGGGAGGGAGGAAAGCAGTTGGTCATTTTCAGTGGAACCAAAAGCTGTTCACGGCCTCTCTCTCCCTTTCTCTGTCCATGACCTCTCTGAACAAACACCATTGCCCAGAGGAACAAGTCCCAGCTGATGTCCACAGTGAGCATGTTGTCATCACCGCTTCTTCAAAAGAATTCAAAAAAATTGAATGCTGGAGTGATAACCTTCCTTTCCCCTCCCCCAACATTTATTTTTGCCTTTAACACATCACAGCACCTTCAAGTAACTATAAGTCAAAGAATTCTCTGTGCAGAATGATGAATATGAAGCCTAATAGGGATGGGGAACTATGAATTATACAACTATGAATGAGCTGAAGCCTCATATCATGACATTAGTTCACTGGGATATGTAAACACAGACATACATCATAACCATGGACATGGCAACATTATCTGGAAGTCACCAGGAAGCTGTAAATATGTGCATTGTTTCATTCTATGAATAGATTCCAAATTCATTGAAACATTTTCCTTTAAAGAGGAAAACACGCCGGGCGGTGGTGGCGCACGCCTTTAATCCCAGCACTCGGGAGGCAGAGCCAGGCGGATCTCTGTGAGTTCGAGGCCAGCCTGGGCTACCAAGTGAGTCCCAGGAAAGGCGCAAAGCTACACAGAGAAACCCTGTCTCGAAAAACCAAAAAAAAAAAAAAGAGGAAAACACTTTCATGAAATGTACAATGTAGTAGCCCTTTGAAACAACAGGGTTATGCTGTTGGTAGCTGGGACTCATCTTTTATCTGGTTCTCATTCTCAAAGAGTAACAGACAGAAGTTCTTTCAACATACATGGAAGGCAAGAAGAAGAGATAGGAAGTGACTGTCTTCTGATTATTTGGGGATTTCATGGTTCCATAATTAATGTGCTTTGCACATGTGTAATAAATGAAGACACGTCATTAAACACTTGTTTTCTTTCCCCCTACAATAAGATGAGAAACTAAATGGACACAATATGCAGTTAATGATTGATCTCTCAAAATTTGTACCTCATTCTTTAAAATTTATTTTTAATTAAATATGTGTGTGTCAGGGGGTGGGTGTGCACATGTGAGTGTCTGTAACTGTAGAGTCTAGAAGAGGGGTTACAGGCAGTTGCAAGTTACCTGACTTGGTCATGGGGATCAAACTCTGGTTCTCTGCAAGAACAGCAAGTAATCCTAACTGCTAACCTATCTCTGTAGCCCCAAGAACCTCATTTTTTAATATGGTTGAATATTTGAGTTGTTACTTATTATATACCAGCAGAGTTTTACTCCATGAATTCTTTTTAAAGAGCCAGAAGATGATAGAAAATATTCTGATGTTCATAGGTGAGTCTTTAAGACAGAAGGTGAAACATGAGTGAAATATTGTTGAATAGTCTTGCTGGCCTGAGTAAATTAGTAGGGAAGGAAAATCTTTGACATTCTGACACCCAAATGTCTCACTATGGCCTGGATAAAAATGGTCTCTTCAATCAAGGCTATACCATGACACAGCTACCTGGATGTCTAACAGTTGAGAAAGGCCCAGGAAAAAATGCTGATACTTACTTTGTACAAGGAAGGCATTTGACAATGCCAGCTTGGTTAAGGAGACTGGAAGCGATTTAATGGTAGTGCTTAAGATTCTGGTCACACCCAGAAGCCCATAGAAGATATATATAACTGTGTGGTGCAAGCGTAGAATCCACATCAACCGGCTCTCTGAAACCTCAGCATATATTTGTAGGCTGATGGCACCTGTAAGAGAACATTTCACGGAACAAGTAACCTTCTCCATAAGTACCTAGTACACAGGAACATGTGCTAATGAATGTTCAAATTTATTGTCCCCCTATGAAACTAGTTCTTCAATGCTACTAAGTCATTTTGGTTCAAGTACCCATTACAATTTAGTGAAATCTCAAAAGATTAGGTTGTTTTGATTTAAGAAATCCACCTGAGAGCAGCTGATGCTTGGATTTCTAGATCTTATATCATTAACATAAAGTCATTCCTCTTCTCTTCAACAAAATACTCCTAGAGTTTCAGCTTTCCATAATTAGAGATAACTGGTCAGGCCTGATGGACACAGTGTGTAGACCAGTCAGTTCCATAAACTGTTTGATATTGTTAGGGACTCTGCTTTATCTGTTGCTCTATAGAAAGTGACAGAGAAATGTCTCTCTTTGGAAAAAGACCAGTCTATAATTTGAAGGCCATAGCAAAGACCCGTTATCGTTAATGAAGCATGAAACATCCTAATGGTAAAATAGGACAGTTTGCCTTTTAGAGTGGAGAGGCTGCAGAACTCCAAAAAGAGCACTTTCAGAGACTTCTCAAAGGCAGTGGAAAGGCCTTCCAAACTGTCTAGTCTAAACGACTTCTCCAATTAAGAGAGTAAAAAAAGGAAGGACTGCATGAAGCTTCTGAGCTCCGATTCCTATTCCAAACTCGCAGCACTGACGTGTCACTGAAGCTTTCCTACAGTCAGAGGGACTTTCAATAGAGTGGGGTTGTTTTCAGAGATCAGTACAATTGATATGAGATTATTTCACTCATTCCAACTAATTTTATAAAGGAAGTCACCAATATGGGTGAATTAAATTCTAGGAAAGACTTTTGAGTAAACATCAACAATTGCCTTCCTAATAAAGTATAATCAGATTGAAATTATAATTACAATATATACGAAAGGGTATTTTGCAAACAAGATTGTTGTTAGTATTTTATTTTCTATTTAATCTTTATTAAAGTCTGAAGTTAAAAGCACTCACCAAATGAAGCCATGCCAATTAGTATAATTCCATCCAAAATTTCTGCTCGATATATCCATGGTTTGGAATGAAGGTAAATCTGTTTTTGTTTTTTGCAGACATACTTCAGAATATTCACAGAATTCCACCAAAGACTTAAAAAAATCAAGAAAGCTCCTGGGAGAGCATGACCTTGGAAGTCCCCTGGGATCTACAGAGATAAGAATATATAGAAGATAGGCATTGCAGTTCTGGAATCTGGCCAAATCATTTCCCATCTCCATACAGCAGACTATTTTCTTGTGGCCATGGATACACAGTAGATCTCACTATAATAGCAATAATGCCTATAAGAATGAAAACTTCCAGCCATGAAACACCATGTATCAGGCACCCTGTCAAGTGTTTCCCATGTCTAATTTTTGCAACGTAAGCCTGAATGAAGAAGGATTACTATCTTAAATTGAGGCACCATTTTAGAGAACTCAAATGAATTGTCCAGATCTCAAAACAATGGAGAATTTCCCTGTTGTTCTTCCTGTCAGGGTGGGAGCCCATGAGATTTTGCCCCTCCTTCGTTAGCATAGCTATTGATATTGTAATTGTTCAGGTCTTGTGTATGCTGCCCTTTCAAAGAGAGGCAGTCACACAGCAAAGGCCGCGTTATTCTGCCTCTTTGCACCCTCTTCTGACAAGTTCCCTAAGCCAGAGTTGCAGGAGCTGTGCTGCAAAAGTGTACACTGGCGGTGGGCACTCCACAATCCATGGACCTTAACATCTGTATCCAGTTGTGGTTTTCTGTAACTGTCTTCATTTGCCGTAGAGAGAACTTTCTTTCATGAGGGGTGGTATTTACACTTACCTATGGTTCTAAGGACAAGATTTAGAAAAAAGTTAAGGAATTTTGCTCGTCTAGCAAATTGGCAGTAGTAGCTTCTCCTCTAAGATCCATGACCTCACTAGCCCTGGGAAGCTCCTATGTTTAAGGCCCACTCAACAGAACAGAATTTCTGTTCTGTTGAGTGGGCCTTAAAATCCACTTAGATATCTGTTGCTTACCACTAACATGTGAGTGCCACTATTACACCTTTCTGGATATCTTGCCATGCTGGTCATTGTTGTGATTCAAAGGTGTCACAGCGGGTTAGAACTATCAGTTATTCCCCTCGTTTGGCAATTTGCAAAGTACTTCCTGGTAAAATGGAAACTAGACTGCAGGAAGACTTTCAGGTTAGATACGACTTGAATCATCCAAGTAGCCTGTCCTAAGTGTTCGATGTCTGCAGTAATAGAAGAGTATCCTAAACCTCTGAGAGGCATCCAAGGGCAACAGCAATAGCCTATATTGTTCTCATGATTGGTACTGTTGTGTGTGTGTGTGTGTGTGTGTGTGCGTGTGAGTGTGTGTGTGCATTCATCGCATACAAATACAATTACATGTATTGTATAATTTTAAGGAAATATAAGTTAATATAATTCCTTGAGACTTTATCAAACTATCTTGGTATTATTTGTCCATTCTCTCTCCTTTATCTGTACAGACCTGCCTTCTCCTCCCCAGTTAGGGCCCTCAGGCTGTTTTTCCATTTACTGCTTCATATCACCTATATCTTCCTATCCCTTCTCAACACCCCCACCATCATCCTTTTATACTTTTCTGATTTCTGTAGTCACTCCTCCATGTTATATACTCACATCAGAAAATTTGGAACTAGGAACTGCAGATGAGAGAGAACATTCAATGTCTGTCTTTCTGGGTTTGGGTTACCCCACTCAATACAATATTTTCTAAGTACACCCATTATTCTGCAAATTTCATTATTTCAGTTTTCTTTTCAGCTGAATACTATTCCACAATGTAGACATGTACCATATTTTCATTATTCATCTATTAAAGGACACTTAGATTGTTTCCATTTCCTAGCTAAGATCTGCTATGAACACTGCTGATTTAGTATCTGTGGAATGGGATGTCGTTTGGGCAGATACCGAGGAGTGGTATATCTAGGTCATATGTGAGATTTACTTTTAGGTTTGCTTGTTTGTTTGTTTGGGATACTCCATACTGACTTTCAGACTGGCTACACCCAGTATGCATTCCCACCAACAGTGAACGAGGGTTTCCCTTTCCCCACAACTTCACCAGCATTGGTTGCCTGTTATTTTGTTGATCATAGCTATTCTGACTTGAGTGAGAAGAAATCCCATAGCTGTTTTAATTTGTATGTCCCCCAATTGCAGAGGAGAACAAACAATTTTTTGAGATACTTCTTAGTCATTTTTATTTCTTCTATTTGGGATCTATTCTTTGTGTAGATCCCAAGCCCATTTTTAATAGGATAATTTATTTCTTTGGTCCCTTGTTTTTTCTTTTTAATTTTTTGATATATTGTGTATATAAATCCTCAGCCAGATGTATGCTGGCAAAGATTCCCATTTCTGTGTGTTTCTTCTTCACTCAACTGATTGTTTCCTTAGCAGTGCATAGATGCCTCCAGTCTGGGCCACAAGCTGTGGCTATGTTGGTGCCTGGTGGGGGTGGGGAGCATGCTGCCACCCGGGACATCCCGATCTGAGTGGCCTGCACTGTCATCCGGGGCCATGGTGTTGTCTGGGCCAGGGCTACTGCCGAAGTTCATGTCTGGGTGGGTGGTCCTGCCACAGTTGGGCTCTGTGGTAATGTCCCTGGCCAGTGTTAGCACAGAGATCATTAGGACCACGCTGTGTTGAGCCAGCCCCGCCCTTCACTTGCCTTGGGTTGGCTGGTCCTGCCCCTAGATGGATGTTGCAGCAGATGATCTGGCCCTACCCCTCAGGGGAGAGCTCACCCCTGCACTCAGGAAAGATGGCCCCACCCCTCACCACAGGCATGCACTTCACCTGGGCAGCATACTAGAGCTGGCCCTGTGGTCAGGGAATAAGTGAACTGAACTTGTGGTTAGCAGGTGGGCCAACACTGAGGGCATGAGAGCAGGCTGACACTCCCCCCCCCCCCAAAATGCCTCTTGTGGCAATAGAGAGAGAGGGCCCTGCACCTTGCCTGGGCAAAACAGTAGAGCTGGCCCTGGCCATATGAATGAGGGAGACCCGGATCTGAGGGCCTGAGAGCAGGAGAATTGGCCCCACTCCTTGCCGTAGGCTGCATTTGGATGAGCTAGCCGAGGCAGTGCTGGAGAGCCCATCCAGGTACTGACAATGAGGGAAGCTGGTGAGCTGACCAACCCAGCTACCACCCAGGCCCAGAACCAGGGCTGTGAGTTGGCCCACCCCAACATCCACCTCATCTATGAACTGCTGGGGCATGTGAAGGGAACAAACCGACAGAGCCAAAACAGCAGGATCTCCAGGACACAGGACAACAGCAGGATATCCAAGAGGAGCACCATTGGAACCCATAATAGAGGGTGTAGCAGAAGCCAGAGGCCTCAAGCCAGACCAATGACTTGTGCTAATGAACACTTACAAGTAAAGATGAACAGACTAATGGGTAAACTGTGTGTCTCAATGGGCCACACTACAGCTTCCACGATAAGATTCTTCTTTTTTTGTTTCTTTGTTTGGTTTTGGGGTTTGTGTTTGTTTGTTTGTTTGTTTTTAATTTGGTTTTGTTTTGAGGGGAGGTTGCCAGAGTAGAGGGTGGATTCGAGGCGACAGGGAGATAAGTGGTAATGGAACACATGATGTGAAATCCACAAAGAATCGTAAAAGTAAAAAAATTTAAAAAAAGTGTAAAAATGATTTCATAATCCTGAGCAAATATTTCCTGAGAAGAATGATGTGGGATGGTCTATATGTCAAATGTGTTGCTGATTGGTCAATGAATAAATCACTGATTGGCAGTGGCCAGGCAGGAAGTATAGGCGGGACTAACAGAGAGGAGAATGGAGAGAACAGGAAGCTGGGGGGGGGAGACACTGCGAGCCGCCATCAGGACAAGGAAGATGTAAAGTACCGGTAAGCCACAAGCCACGTGGCAAGGTATAGATTAATAGAAATGGATTAATTTAAGCTGTAAGAACAGTTAGCAAGAAGCCTGCCACGGCCATACAGTTTGTAACCAATATAAGTCTCTGTGTTTACTTGGTCGGGTTTGAGCGGCTTGGGACTGGCGGGTGAGAGAGATTTGCCCTGACCCTGGGCCAGGCAGGAAAACTCTAGCAACAGAAGAATGTTCTAGATTGTTGTTTAATATTACAATTAATAATGAAGAGGGACTTGAAATTTAATAGTCTGTATGAAGTCCAGGACTTTTGACTGCATGTCAAACCTGTTCATTATATTTGTCCTATGTACAATCATGTAAGGGTTGGGGGAGAGGCTTCTGCTTTCAAATGACTGGGTTATTTGTCATGGTTAGGATCCTGGAGAGGTCCCATGAAAGACCACCATCCACATATGCAATCAGCAAGGTTCCAGCATGCTGGGGCCATCCATTCCACACAAAGGCAAAACGGCAATGGCCCTGATAGACGCTCACAGGCTCCTTTTAAGCACAGCCAAGGGGAGTCAGATATGATTGGCTTAAGCAAGTGGCAATCATATTAGTACATTCTAATTAGCTAGGGCTAGTCAGGGGCTGGTTAAGTCTGCAGCTTTTCCATTTTGGGGCAGGCCTGGACAAGTCCCAGGCTTTGTCCTTATTTGGTTATTACCTACATGGGGAGAGGGGTTTGGCCTAGGTCTAGTACGTGCAGGAACTGAAGCCTAGATCTTAACTGAGTTATTAGGGGCCTGTCATGATATTTGCCTTGCCCTCTCAGTCACCATGCTGTGTATGTAGCCTCATGTGGCACTGGACTTTTTATTTGACAAGTTATGGCTTTTGGGAGAAGCATTATTCCCTGTGTAGGGTTATCCTAGTTAAACTCCTTTTCTATGAATACACAAACTATATTTAAGATTCTCATAACACAGTAGGTTTCCATAAGGCTTTTTCAAGCATCTTTAGTTATCATCTCTCTTGCCATCCTCACACTTCCTTCTTGCCACTTAAACCTCCTTCTCCTTTATTTCCCTTTCTTCTTTAATATTGGGCACATTAACCACAATAGCCGGCTATGATGCTGTGAGCTACAATAACAACCAGTGTGGGAAGATATGTCCATGGTGCAGTATTGGCACAAATGACGTGAGGTAACCGATGGCTATCACACATATAGCTCACTCCATGGGAGGAAACAGCCTGAAACTATAACTTTGGCTAAAAACCCATGGTGTGGTAGTTCAGAGGCGCCAGAAGCGAATAGCCTACTATTATGTTGCTGAATGGACACAATATGAAACTACCCTCTCTATTCCTATGTCTGTGCCCACAGATTTCTGCCGCTCCCAGACTTGATCAGAGAAGTTTCTCTGTGCATTGGATAGTGTTTAATGCAGAAACTCATAAGTGGTCAGAGTGCAGAGAAGAAGTGTCTTTGAAGTGCGCAGCCCTACAAATAGTACCTCTGAGGGTGTGGCCCTTGGTGTGTCAATCATGTTCCAGTGGGTGGCCCCACACCCATGAGTACAGGGAAGCTACACTTGGCCTCAGAAAGTAATTTAAGGAAGGGGTGAGGGCAGGGGAGGGAAAAGAGACAGAGAGACACACACCGAGAGACAGAGAGAACAAAAGTCTGGGGGTGATAAAGGATTGAGGACCTGATCTGGGAAGAATTAAAGGTAGAAGTATAGGGGTATATATGACCAATATACACTGCATGCATATATGAAATTCACGAAGCGTTAATAAAAATGTTGCACTTCAAAAGAAACCTGCCAATACCTGAGCAACAATCAGAGATTCCGATTCAGTAATCAGGGTGGACCCAGGTGTCATCAGGTTTAAATCCCTCCTAGAGAACTTTTAAGAGCCCAGGATTAGGAATCAGATATTCAGATTTCAAGAACAGCTTTACTATTGTACACTTGGTCCAGAACACGTATTTAAGCTGCCTCACCTCGTTCTAAACAATGTGAACAATGATATTAATAACAGCCTCCTGTAAGGCTGAGGATAGAAGGCATACAAACATACCCTTGCCATACAGAAATCACTGCCTAAAGTCAAGGCTATTTCTGTCTAAAAACCACATGGCTGTCCAGGGGCTGCCTTATTCTGCCTGACAAAGGAACTAGGGGATTTCTGTGTGGTCAGGTTAGGAGCAAAGGATTGGGAGACACTCCTCTGCCCTGTGTCATTGACATAGGCTCTGGAAGAGCTCACTCCAGTGTGCCAAGGGAAGGGCAGGATAAGGACAATAGCTGCAATTCTCATACTAAGAACACATAATCAGAAGATTAAAATCCAGAAAGGCTGGAGCTGCCAGTGGGAAAGATTTGATAAGCTGTGTGGTCAACAGTGGTCAAGGCTTTGCTGCCGTCTAGAGTAGCCCTTCTCAGCCTGGCCATGTAGATAAAAAACTTGAGGAGCCGTGCACAAACTTCTAGAGGGTCATAAAACAAATGCATGATATCTAATCCCCGCCCCAGACTTATTAAATAGGAATCTCCATGGGTGAGGCCTAGGACTGATCCATCTATCTATCTATTTATCTGTCTGACTATCTATCTATCTATCTATCTATTTATCTATCTATCTATCTATCTATTTTTCTTTTTTCTTCCTTCCTTTCTTTCTTTCTAATACCAATTCTCTTATACCTTCCTCATAAGTTTGGTTGGTCCTATCGTTTATACTGATAAGTGAAGGAAGTGAGAATAGATATGAGTGGATTACAACCAGATTCTCAATGTTTACCAAGATGCTTTACATGCACTAATTAATTTAATGATACTAATCATTAGCCCTTATTTAAAGATAATAATAAAGAGCTTAATACCATGGGGATTATAATATACCTTACAATTGATAAATTATAATAAAGTCAAGCGTCAACCATAAATATGTCTAAAGTGAATAACACAAACAATTTAAATTTAATGGGCCAGTATTCACCAGTTACATAATGTGCTCTCAATTCTATGAGATTGATTCCCCCTCACCCCAATTTTATACTTGACATAACTGTTTTCAGGCTAAATACCTTGCTGCGGTCAAATAGCTCAGAACAGGCAAGGCTTGGATCCTAACTCTCTATCTCCATCTCTCAACCCTCGTTGTATTTCTCTCTTCACTTTTCCTATTCTACATGCCTCAAAAATCAATAGTAACAGCCACAGCAAGAGCAATGAAAATTTATCAGATGATGTGTCTGTATCAAATATTTCACTGAGATCTATACATGCATTATCTGAGGAGAAAATGATTGTACCCTAAAGACACATGTTGGATTTTTAGTCTTGGGTCCATCAATATATACTGTTCACTGTGAGAATGTCACCTGTGAGAGTTAGAAAACTTTAAAAGAGTCTCAGATGACTCAAACACACATAAAAGTAGCAGAAATAGTTCTGGGTATTTTTTTGAGGGGACAATTTTATTGGCTTTTTTTCTTTTCATCTTTCCAAAGACTTTTTCATTAGATATGTTATTAGTAAAGTCTCTGTTTACTGAGCCTTACAAAGCATCAGAAAAAAAAAAAAAAAACACAGAGGACACTGCCTCATGTTCTGTGGTTTGTGATGATGTAAGAGTGAGCAAGGGACTCTTGCCTCCCGTAACAATAACACCGTCTCCTAATGTTCCAGGGTTGTCCAAGGCATGGACCACTAAATTCCAAATATCCTGGCAAGGAGTCACAACAAGTCACACTGTGGTGATTTGCCCAGAAACTAATATCTTGTGACGAATAGATAAAAGCCTTTTGTAATCTTATTAACTTAGCAGACCCACATACCCAAAAGCTAAGAATGTCATCCGGTTTCATCTTAGGCCTACAGAAAAGCTCCCGCCATCTTGCTGAACCTCTTCTCTGATGTACCCACCAACGTACTTTAAACTCACCTTGATTTATGACTCTGTTCTGTAAAAGTATAAAAACTTCATGACACTGCTTTCAAGTTGGAACATAGAATTCTGGATAGCCTAAATTTATGACCTGGGCTGTGATCGCTCATTATATGCTCCAGAACAAACTGTGTCTTCTGTTCCTTTGAGGTGAGAACGCTTTCAATTGCGGTTAGTTGGGGGCCAGGACTGAATGGCTGTTTAGTTTGGAGCCAGGAAGCAACAGCTCAAGGCATTTGCTGCCATCAGCTTATCCCCCGTCCTGCAGCCAGGTTCAGCCCCTGTGCCTGGTTACCTAACCTCACAATCACGGACGAGCGGCCTGTGGAGCACTGGAGCTCACCGAAAGGCCAGCGCTGGCTTATTTGGAATCTGACAGTGATGAACGGAGCTTGAAGATGAGTTACTCGCCGCTTGGAGATTTGCCACCGTTGCACTTGGAGTTTACTGCTCTGACTCCCTGCCTGCCCTGACAGGCCATGGAGTTCTGGGGCTGTATAAGGCTCCTACCACATTAAAAGGACTGTTACGGTTCCCATTATCTTATTTCATCCTCAGGTATGTCAACAACCTACTTACACTTCGACTTTAGGCTGTCCCTCTTTAAACTGTGAAATGGGTTTTTTCTTCAACACAGAAGGAATCTTGCCTCTGAGGAAGATTCCCTCCTGCATGAACTTCATACAAGAAGTACCCACTCCCACTTTTGGAAGAGTTACTGAAGGCTCGCCATGTTATTTTCAAAGGGTAAAATTGACACTACCCATGAAATTTGTCTCAGTGGAAGCTGGGGTATGGCTCTTCATATGTCTCAATGGTACAGGGAAGGAGATCGCTACCTCATTTCTTTCTGCCTAGTATCCGCTATCATTAAAACACCTGTAAACAGAAATGACAATCCTCACCCTTAGTAATATCTGCCATTGTTATGTAAGACGCACATGGTGGAGAGCCAAGAGGGAGAGGGAAAAGGAGCAGGTATGCTAATCAGCAAGAACAGCGAGGCTTTGTGGGCCCATCTGTGCAAAGTAGCTCAATGAAGTTTTCCTCTTTCCCCAACCAAAGCCAGCTGCGTGAATCAAATGAGTCCGTCCTTCAGAATCAGTTCAGGGCTGATCCTTCATAACGTGCCAGTTCCACAGTCATGTCCATAAGCAGGTTGGCCCTGCTTGCAGCCAGGAACATCATAACCCTGAATGGCATGCCACAGCTGGGCAAACTTCCCGTGTGTCTTGAATTTCCTACTTTTTTTTTCCTCAGTTATTGTGCTCACTCTTGTTCTTCTCGGAAATCGTTCTGATTTACTTTAATTTCAAGGTCTCTATTGCCTTGCTGACTACTTGGAACAAAATAGGTGCTCAGACACCAGGTATTCTTGGGGAACAAACCCCAACTTGCCTTCTTCCCCATGATAACACCCCCAAGGTATCCTCCTAGCAGAATCTGTCTCCAGTTTGAAGGTGATGCGCACAGTTGTTCCTGGGAGCAACCCCTCAGGACCAAGCTTGTGACATCTTTCTACTGCCAGACCAATACCAGGGAAGTAGTCATGGTCCCTGACATCAACAGAAGGCGGAAACAAACTCTATTGTAAAGAAGTCGCAGTTGGTTCCAGTGGGTTTAGTGACAAAGATAAATCGAGATAGTGACATAAAAATGAGTGATAAGGCGGGAAGCTGAGACTTGGATGCCTCTGGATATGATACATAACTTGCTTACTTGGACTTATTCCACACCCTTCCTAGAGCAAAGTCCCCAGGAATCCGGAGTTATTCTTCTATTTATTTACTGCTGAATTCTAAGCCCTTAGAATGACACCTGACAGATGTTCCAGTTTATAAGTAGCAGACACAGATGAATAGATGGAACAAAAAGACAGTTAAAAATTTAGAGCCAGTGGCAAGACCTTATGTAAGCAACAGCTGTCAGAATCCTGAAGACCCAGAGAGGAGAATGCCACAGAATTCAAGTGAAATAAAAGTCAGCACTGAAGAGACCTATTTTCTGCCTACTATGCTGTGTCTCACACGAAAGGAAAGGTATTTCCGAGAGTCATTATTAGCATTAGGCTGCTCTCAGCTTTGTCTCAGGCAGCGGCAATCCATGATAAGCTGTCTTGGTGGTGATTTGCTGTTGCAAACATCGAATGTGACGGCCTGTTTCCCCAGTGTTCGCAAAGGGGCCAGGAAAAAAGCTGACAGACTCTAGACAGCCATCTTTTATCACGTTTTACCTCACAACTAGCACAACATTGGGATCTCTGCAAACAAAATCTCCTAGGGTCTTCACCACCCTGGAGACCTGATGTCACCCCCCCACCCCCACCCCCACACCCATTACAAACAAGAAAACTAAAGTTCAAAGAGAGTAAGTTATTTGCACAATGTCTCAAATACCCAATAAAGTCTAGAATCACATTAAGTCTGCATGAATCAAGCATTCTTGCTCTTTCCAAATTAATAAACAAAAAGTTACTCCAAAACTGGACACACTGCAGCACACCCCAGGAACTATGACTTTGAAGCCAATCTGAGCTACATAGTGTGACAGATTCACACAATGCAACACACAAAAAAGTTACTCCTGAAATACGAAACTCACCTTCAAGTGTCTGTGCCCAGTTGTATCTTCTGAGTTATTCATCTTGCTTTGTTTCAGTGTATTGCTCACTTTAAAGCTGAGCCAGTGCAGATAAGAACAAGGCTGCTAATATCAGTACTTTTTTCCCCTCAGTTAATGATGAAATTTTTCTTAAAAAAATAAAATAAAATAGGCTGACACTTAATGCATTGCATTCAGTTGTACTCATATACAAAGTGTTTATACCAAGAGCGACTAGTGAGAAAATGCAAGACTGTATTGAAAACTTACCAGTTTTCCCTTTGTTCAAATCCCTCATGAGTCATGAGGACTGAAAATGTGCTGCTGAGTGACTACCTCCTCATTGCTGGTGAAGGGACAGGTACTGCCTACCACTTGAGGAAATTCTGTTACCCTTGGAGCATCCCAGAGACTACACTGGCGTCTCCCTCCCAGTAGCATGCTCTTTCCTGAGCTTATAGCCAGTTGGCATTAGCTCTACCACACCTACAGAAACCTGGCCCATACCAACCTGCAATTAGCATCATCAGACATAGAAGAATAATGGTCAACTCATTAGTTAAGCTCCAAGTTACTTCTTCACTTTTGGGGAAGTATTACTGAATTATTACCAGGTTTTTCTCCTATAAGAAGTATGTAGTAAGTTTAGTAAGGACTCCTAAGTGTAGTAAAGGTGTTTCTTTATTTTCACTCTCACCAAAGTGTCTCCTGATTAGTTATTTCTGTGCAATTGTTCAGTGAGCTGTCCAGTGTGTAGCCAGAAGGTCTCTGTGTGGGATTAGGCCCACCTGTGGCTCTGCTTCCTTCTGGGACAATCTTCTAAGGCAGTCAGTTTACATTCACTTGGTCACACATAAGAAAGTAGGTAATACTCCAAATCATAACCATCCTGTGACCTAACCATACAAAGACTAAGAAAACTCAAGAGTGAACATCCACAGTCATTGTTGCTGGTTTCATCATCTGAAACTACTAACCATATGCTATCTATTTCCTTTCTGCTTAAGACATAAATCATATGAGGTGAACGGGAACACAGATATGATATCTGCAGTTGGTTGTCTTATGACTAAAAAAACAAAGCAAACCAATGTATTTAGACAATTATTTCAAAGGGTAGAAGTAACACATGTTAAAAAGTTGAATTGGGGCTGGAGAGATGGCTCAGAGGTTAAGAGCACTGGCTGTTCTTCCAGAGGTCCTGAGTTCAATTCCCAGCACCCACATGGTGGCTCTCAACCACCTATAATGAGATCTGGCACTCCTCTTCTGGAGTGCAGGCATACATGCAGGCAGAACACTGTATACATAATAAATAAACCTTTAAAAAAAAGTTGAATTGCTCTCCTAACTACACTCTTCAGCTTTGTTCTGGGCTAAGGATAGTACCAAGATCGAGCCTGTGGGAGAACTACTTTTTAAATCATGTATTGGGTATATATAGGGAAGTATGCAAGTTGATACTAATTATTCTCATCCACTGAACAAAGACCTTCCTGCTGGTCTATCTAATATCCCATAAAGTATGAGTTTTCAAGTCTGGAAGAAACAGGCAATATTCATAGGCCTTTGTGAGCAATAGACTGCTATGTTTCCATGTTAGGATGGTATCCCCGAATGCTTGAGGATGGATAACATAGAAGAAAAGAATTGTATGTCTCAGAGTCCTGGAGGCTGAGATAAAATATCAATAGTATCTGCTCAAAAAGAAGGTGAAGGACTTCTTCCCACACCACATGGATGAACCGAGCAAGCTTCAAGCTCAAGTGTCTTTCCTTACAAAGCCAGTAATGCCATCATGCAGGCTCTACCCTCATGACTGAACCCTAATGACTTCCCAAAGGACCTATGTAGATGGAGATTTTTGTCCCATCCTCCTGGTCCCAAATAAACACACAGAAGCTTATATTAATTACAAAATGTTCGGTCAATAGCTCAGGCTTATTACTGACTAGCTCTTACTTTTAAATGAACCCATTTTTATTAATCTATGTATTGCCACATGGCTCGTGGCTTTACCTGCCCTCTAGCATCTTGCTTCCCGAGTGGGTGGCCAGCATCTCTCTTGACTCCACCCTTCTTTATTCCAGTCATCAGTTTGATTGTACCACCTAACTTTATCCTTCTTTGCTATAGGCCAAACAGCTTTTTATTAACCAATGAGAGTAATATATATTCACAGTGTACAGAAGGATTATCCCACAGCAGACCTATGTCCATATATCATTTAACAGGAATTTGAAGATCATCTCCCATGAATGAATATTTGGGGGAACACATTAAAATCATAGCCTTTAAGTCTTACCCCCAGCTTTCAGTAGTTTCTTCAAATATTTGAGTTTTTGTTTTTGTTGTTATTGTTTTTGTTTTGCAACAAGGTCTCACTATGTAGCCTTGGCCAACCTGGAACTTACTATGTAGATCAGTTGGCCTCCAACTCATAGAGATCTTTTGCTTCTGCCTTGTGGGTGCTGGGATTAAAGGCATGTACCACCATGCCTGTCTCAAATACTGTTTTAACTAGTATAATGTTAAATCCTTGAGGGGCCCTTTTAGGCACCTGAGTTCTCCTTTACATGTGAGGGTCTTATGTATCTTGAACTCTATTCTGACCATGGCCATCTCAGTGACCCTAGATATTCCTCATTAACTCCTCAGCTCAAGAAATCCAGACTGCCCCTGCATTTGGAACCTCCCTCCATAAAAATTCTCTCCAGGTTGTAACCAGGGCAAAGTGAATACCTGTTTTTGCTACTAACTTCTCTATGTTCTTCATTGCCTGCTGTAGAAGGGTGTATAATGCATTTTAAATGTATTTCACCTGATATTTTTAGCTGCTCTAGGCAAATGTAAATCTGGTCATTTTCATCTTCATTAGTCAAAGAACTTTTAAAATCTAGCCTCCTTTCACGCAATAAATAAACCATACAGAGAAGTCATACTACTTTACCCATACTTGCAAAGGGAGGTCCTGAAACCGCTTATCTCAGAGTCATCCAGGATGCTTCCCAAAAATGCACAGTGATACATCCCCAAATGTTGTTTTATCTGCGGCACAGTGACTGCACCTTAATCTACTGCTATTTCAGCCAGCAATTGCAACTCTGCAGTTACCAGTCTGCTGACCCCACAGGCTGCAGCTTGGCAGGAATTCTGTTCCCGCAGGCACCAGCTCTGCCGCTGCTGCTAAAGGTAGCTTTAACTAAATCTTTCTCATTCTATTTATAAATAAAACTCAAGACTCAAAGACTGGGGTGAAAACCTGCTAGCTCAGAGAGGTGGAGTGGCAATTAGCTAACCTTCTCTCCTTGCTGGCGTCTCCCTAAAGCCCATCCTCTGCTCCACCAAAACAGAAAAGGCCATGCCACTCAGAATCCCTCCCTACTACTTCTGGTGTGTTTCTCTCTCTTCCAGATGCCCTCTGATGGGGCTCTATGATTACTTTCTGTCAGCTTGTTGCTGACTCAACCTTCTGACCCAAGATAAATTTTATTTAATTAATGCAAATGCAAACTCAGTGTTCGAAGTGTGATCAAATATCCTCCAACATCCAAATCTATTGAGTATACATTTCCTGAAACTAAAATGTGAGACTTGTTGCCATTGCTATACCAATGAGTTAACAAAGACAGTGAAAGTTCGGAAATCATTGTGGTAGGGCAACAGACTCACTGCTGCAGAAGTGCACAGTGGTGAGACAGGGGGACAGTCCTGGGTGCAGTCACACAAGAGCCCCTCTCGACAGTAAGCCAAACCAACCAGGAAACCCTTGTGCTCAGATCCGGGTTTTCACTCAATTCATTAACTAACTAATCAACAACTGTAGACATGTTCCCTACCAAGGAATTTTCAGTAGCTGTAACAACATCAACTACCAACTTTTCATTATCTAGTCAAGGGCATTTAGAATAACCTCTTCTACCCTCTTGACTGGTGACAGATATGTGGCTAGCAAAGGAAATGAACTGCCTAAAAGTCATTGTAAGTTGTGAAGAGAAAACAGGCTGAGGTGGCCAGAGGAGCAACACGTTTATGCCACTAAAGAAAAGACCTTTGACTGGGACTTGGTTTTTAGGCCTGACGTGGTATTTGTTTTGAAATTTGTAAAAGACTCTCCCTGCTGGAAAGATGCTAATGGAAGATTTTCCATGCTTTATCTAATAGCTGAGAAAACAAAACCAAGTATAAGTCTTTGGCTCAGTCATTATGTGTTCTCTAGTTAAACCTGTTTTCACTCAAAACCCCACAACTTTCCCTTAGCACTGGGGAAAGCTGTTAGGCAAATAAGGAGACAGAAACAGGTGGGTGCATAGGCTGGGCAGGATAATTCCTGGCCTTTTAGGTTGACATAAACATCTGATATGATTTAAAATGCAATGCAAAGCCATTTAAAGGAATAAGTAGGAGAATGGGGTGACTATATTATTAAAATTTTCCTTTGGATGATTTGTGTTCATTTTTAAGGTCAAATGCCCTTGAGACTAGATAATGAAAAGTCGGTAGTTGATTTTCTCAAAGGACAAACTCCTCATTTCATTGAGTCTTTGATTTTTGATTTTGCTTCTCTTTGATTGACTTCAGCCCTGAGTTTCTTTTTTCTTTTTTCTTTTTCTTTTTTTTTTTTAAATTTATTTTGCAATACAATTCAGTTCTACATATCAGCCACGGATTCCCTTGTTTCTTTTTTCTTTTTTCCTTTTATTTTTTCTTCTCATCTACTCTTTTGGAGTGTTATTTATTCTTGTTTTATAATAATCCACAGAAGAAAGATGCTGACAACCACTCTGATTAACCCAGTCAAAAATATATGAATCCTATATTAACTGGACCAAGAGCAGGCTTATGCCTCAGAGTCTCTTGGTGCCTAAGCTCAGGGTACAGAATTTTTAAAGACAAAACTCACAAAGATCACAGCTCACATCAAAGTGAGATGAGGGTCAGAGTAACCTTGAAATGTTGGTTCTTGGCAAGCATAGTAACTATTTCAGATATAACATGATGATTCTTTCTTACTTGCATTTTTCAGTGATTGTAGTTTACACTGATTATTTTGGTTACTACATCTGGACCAAAGTCCAAACCATGGAAATCGACACCTTGTCAGGATGCAGAGAAGATGGTGGCAGGGGTTGAAGCGGCAGCCCAAGTAGTGGTGACGGAGCCCCAAACGGAGGAAGAGAGCTGCCTTCCCAGTGTGCCAAGCAGCCAAGGAACTCCAGGCCTGAGGGTGAAGGAGAAGGGCTTACTCAGAATAAAAGGAAGGCAAAAGCCATAAAAGGAGGAGGCTATCACTTTCAGCCATATATCAACCCAACTAAAAGATACAAAGCCTTCATTCTTATGAACTTGAAAGCACAGAATTTGTAGTGGATCTGGATTATAAAGGTGGCTGGATGAAACTGAAGGCAGTATTTAGTGTGGCCAGTGTGGTGGTCCAAGCAAACATTCTGGAAGGTAAAGATGGGAAAAGTCATGGACTAGGCACTGTGACTTTTCAATAATCCATTGAAGATGTGTAAGCTATATCAATGTGTAATGGCCATCTGCTGTTCGATGGACCAATGCACATCAAAATGGATGAGAGGGCCTTACCAGAGGGAGAGATTATTTTCCCCTCCAGAACACCCACAGCAACTTGCCAGGGACTTCTTGGTATGGGCATGGAGGGTAGCACATTGACGACAATCATTGGACAAGGCATTGGATTTGGGAAACCTGGGGCCTTCAGGAATGGGAATGGGAATGTAAGGCATAGGATTGGAATAAATAAAATATGAGGCTATTTCAGGATGTTATTCAAGTTTCTTACCTCTGTTAAGACTTGCTTTGTGAACTAACATCTGGTCAATTTTGGAGAAGGTTCCATGGTTTGCTGAAAAGAAAGGGTATACTTTAGTGTTTCAGTGGAATGTTCTGTAGATGTCTGTTAGATTTATTTGATTTATGATGTTATTTATTATTTATTATTATGTTATTATTATTTCTCTGGATGACCTATTTGGTGGAGTCAGGTACTGAAGTCTCACACTATCTCTGTGTCAGGGTCAATGTGTGATTTTAGCTGTAGTAGTGTTTCTTTTATGAATTCGAATGCTTGTTACAGAATAGTTGTTTAATTCTGTAAAGATGTGTTGCTGTTTTACCTTGTCTGCTTAAGGCATCTGATTGGTCTGATAAAAAGCTGGATGGCTAAGAGCAAGGGAAGAGGTATAGGGGAACTTCAGGTCAGGAAGAGTAAGTAGGATATAGACAAATTTCTAAACAGTCTTATTAAATAAGAAACACAGAGCCAAATACATAGGCAATAGCCAAAGAGATCAGAGCAATAGCCATGACTAGCTTTAGCTTACCACCAGCAGTAGCTTCCACGGAGAAAGCTTCTTTCCATCTAACTAGTGTTTTTATTGCCTTCCTGTTCTGCCTTCTCATTGGCTCTAAGCCCAGCCACATGACTTCCTCATCACTGCCTGTCTATACAGACCTCCAGGTCTCTATGGTTGGTACTGGGATTAAAGGCATGTGTCACCACACTTGGCTGTGTCCTTGACCACACAGAGACTGCCTGCCATGTGAATGGATTAAGGGTGTGGGCTACCACTGCCTGACTTCTGTTTATGGCTATTTGACCTCTGATCTCCAGGCAACTTTTTTTTATTAACATACAAATAAAATATCACATTTCAGCACAAATAAAATCTCACCACAGTAGGAGGAGGAATTTAGTCTCAAAGGAGAAAGAAAAGGAGACAACAGGAAGACACCAGGAGCCAGCCAGCCATGGAGGAAGAAGGAAAGTAGGACATACAGAATGAAACAAAGGTAAAAAGCTCTGAGGCAAAACGTAAATGAATAGAAACAGGTCAAATTAAGTAAAAAGAGCTAATGGGACAAGCCTAAGATAAGGTCGAGCATTATTAATCAATAACAAATCTCTGTGTCCTTACTTGGGAGCTGATTGGCAGTCCAAAGAAAATTCCAACTAAAATGCTGTCATGTTTGGTGCATACGTGTTTAGAATTGTAATATCCCATTGGTGGATTTTTCCTTTAATGAGTATGTAATGTCCTTCCCTATTTCTTGTGATTAGTTTTAGTTCAAAGCCTCTTTTGTCAGATATTTAAATAGCTATGCCCATTTGCTTCTTGGTTCCATTTGCTCGGAATTCCTTTTTTCCATCCTTTTATCTAAGATAATATCTGTTCTTGATGATGAAGTGTGTTCCTTGGGTGCAACAAAAAGATGGATCCTTTTTTTTTTTTTTTTTTTTTTTTTTTTTTTTTTTTAAATGTCTAAATCTTAAAGGTGTTTATTTCTTTTTTTTTTTTTTTTTTTTTATTAATTTATTTTGCAATACAATTCAGTTCCACATATCAGCCACGGATTCCCCTGTTCTCCCCCCTCCCGTCCCCCTCACCTTCCCCCCAACCCCCCCCCCCCATTCCCATCTCCTCCAGGGCAAAGCCCTCCCCACAGACTGAGGTCAACCTGGTAGACTCAGTCCAGGCAGGTCTAGTCCCCTCCTCCCAGGCCGAGCCAAACAATCCTGCACAGGCCCCAGGTTTCAAACAGCCAACTCATGCAATGAGCACAAGATCTGGTCCCACTGCCTGGATGCCTCCCAAACAGATCAAGCCAATCAACTGTCTCATCCATTCAGAGGGCCTGATCCAGTGGGGGCCCCTCAGCCATTGGTTCACAGTTCATGTGTTTCCATTCATTTGGCTATTTGTCCCTGTGCTTTATCCAACCCTGGTCTCAACAATTCTCGCTCATATAAACCCTCCTCATTCTCGCTAATTGGACTCCCAGAGATCCACCCGGGGCCCAGTCATGGATCTCTGCATCCAGATCCCTCAGTAGTTGGACGAGGTTTCCAGCACAACAACTAGGATCCTTTTTTCTAATCCTGTCTTTTAGTCTGTGGTATGGACAAAGGGTCCTCCTAGTTCTTCCTTGTTGCCCCTCCCTACTCAGCCAACCCTTGTAACATATCACCATTCATTTAGGCTTGGATGGATGTCCCAGAATCTCTGAAAGACTGCAGATGCCAATCCAGACTACTATACCCCGAAAAAACTATCAATCACAAATAATAGAGAAAGAAAAATACTTCATGATGAAAACAACTTTAAACTATTTCTACCCAACAAAAAGGCACTAGAAGGAAAATGTTGTTTGAAGAGGTTAACTATAACCCAAAAGATACAAAGAATAAATAATCCAAGAACAGTTAATCAAAAGGGACAAAAAAATAAAAACACAATTACAAAATAACATGAATTTAATAAACACTGTTCAATAGTAATTCTCAATATCAATAGTCTTAATTCCCCAATAAAAAGACACAAACTAATGTTGATCCACCCCATGGCCCGTAAGGCTAAGTCTCCAGATTGAAGAATACTCCAAAGACCTGTGTAGGGGAGAAGGGACTCCAGACATTTGAACTCAAGGGTAGTGCAAACAAAGTACTTCCCATTTTTATTATTGAAGCAATCAAAACCTGAGGTGATGTTTACAGTTAGCTTAAACAAATATAAGTATAGTGAGGGAACATACCTGGAATTGTGTCTTTCATCTTTGGTCATGGAAAAAGAGCCAAGCATATATATTCCTTCCAGGCTTCTGCCTTTCCCACAGAGATAATGTAGACATGCCAGTGCATTCTCTTCATGTCCTTGCTTTCAAGTTCATTCGCTTATCATAGTTTATGCAATTGTTCCTAGAAGGCCATCTTGTGGGAAGAATATTCTGTATTCTGCCCCGTCCATAGCTCATAGTAAGTTCACAGCTTTCTAACTCAGCCTCCCACAGACAAATAGTCAGGATATCCCCTTCCCTCCCTCCTTTTCACTCCTCTTCTTCCACTCCCTCTCCCTCTACCTCTTTTTTTCCCCTCTCACTCCCCACACCAGGTCATAGAATACAGAATACTCAGGGACTCCCTGCTATGATGCATCCTCCATAATTGGAATAATCTTAGCCAGGCTTGGGCATGGTGGCACACCCTTTAATCCCAGCACATAGGAAGCAGAAGCAGAGAGATCTGTGAGTTCAAAGCCAGCCTGATCTACAGACCGAGTTCTAGGATAGCCAGGGCTACACAGAGAAACCCCGTGTTGAAAAAGAAAACAACAACAAGGAGAAAGAACTGGAATAATCTTTTTCTCAGAACCTATAGATAGAAAAGCTAATATTTTCCTGTTACACTACCAGGTTTCAAAACAAGCTGAGTGATGGGGAGGTTTGGGCAAAGTATAGAAGGTGAAAGCACAACATTGTCTTATAGCAGGATTTATTTTGTGGAAATCAAGGGAAATGATCTAAAGTACCTTATGGTCAAGCATTTGTGGCCCTCTACCAGAAAAGAGGAACAAAAGGGGACACTTAGAGTATCCTAGATGATTCTGTTTGTGTACAGAAGCTGCTTTCTAAAGAGAAAACAGGTGACAGGAGCCAAGAAAAGATACCTCACTTGCTCTCTGTATGCTGTGAATATATGTGGCTCCCATTGGATAGCTAATAAATGAAGCTCTTTTGGCCTATGACAAGAAAGCTTACAGCCAGGGGGGAAATCCAAGCAGAGATACAGGGAGAAGAAGGGCGGAGTCTAGGGAGACACGAGCCCCCAGCCAAAGGAGCAACACGATGTCAGCAGACTGATAACGCCACGGCTACGTGGCAATATATAGATTAACATGAATGGGCTAATTTAAGATGAAGGAGCTAGCTAGCAAGAAGCTGAAGCCATAGGCCATACAGTCTGTAATTAATATAAACCTCTGAATGATAATTTTATAAGCAGGAGTGGGACCGAGGGTGGGAGAGATTCATCCAGACTGTGGGGCAATGCAGGACTGGAGAAGCTTCCAACTACTTCACAGAGCCCCATACCACCTCTGTTTTCTCCAGCTTATCCTATTACCAGAGAAGAGAGAAGCAAACCCTGTATAATATAAAAGTAGTAGAGATTCCTATCAATTGTCTACTTCCAAGCCTAGGGCACTCCTCTTAAGGGAAATGCTGGAGCCCTTGGGGACAATTAGAGTTCATGATCTTCAGTCAATGAAAGGAAAACCTAGGAAACTTCTCTGAGGATCTACCCCAAGTTACTAGAGACTTTTTGGCCTAAGCTTTAGCTTATGATCTTGCATGGAAAGATCTATACTCAAGAAGTCTTGGCTATTTGGTAATTGCTTAAAATCCCCCTGAGTATCTACCAGAAGCACAGATCCTCCAGAATCAAGAATCCACTGCTTGGGTTTGTAACACCTCAACAGGGACTGGTAAACACAGGATGATGATTCATCACATTACATTAAGAAACCTTTTAATTGTGATAACACAAAGATTACTCAAGAAAGGAAAGAAGCCCTGCCCTATTTATCCAACAACTGAGGTTTTCAAACAATTCAACAATCTTAATCCCTCATTAAATCTGAAGGATAAGCTCTTCTGGGCCAACATTTCATTAGTCACCCAACACTTGGCATCTGTAAAAAGCTTCAGAAGTTCCATATGGGACCTCAGACCACTTAGACTCAGCAGTCGGATACTTCATTCTCAGTAATCAATAATCAAAATATGAAAAATATGAAAGATAGTGGACAAAGGGAGAGAAAGGGGACAAATAACTGTGTTTGCTCTTGTAGGCTCCATTGAACAGACCTGTCCAACAAAGTACCCTTTTGAGATAAAAGCAGAGACCTGAACTGCTTCAACGCAAAGGCTAGGCTACTGAGCTTGTAAGTGCACCAAAAACACCACCCATCAACCACAACCTGAAGCCATGTCTGATTTTCCAGGATTCAGAAACCTAGCATTGTGTGATGAATTGTCTCTATATCCAGAAAAGGAAGAGGCCAATCCTCAACATGACTGACTACTTTACAGGACAGAGGGTCCCCCAGGCAGTAAGAAAAGCAAAATGACAGCCTTACAGATCCCCCAAAGATAGCTAAAGACAAAATCCTTCTACTTTATCTTACTAAGTATAATTTGTTTTAATGAAATTGTGTCATGTGTGTTCACGATAGCCATTTCCATGTAATTGTGTATCATTTTGTACCTAAGACATGATGGAACAAGACTCAGACTACCCTTAGAATTCACCAAAGTAACTAAGTAACAAAACCTGTGACCCCTTCATTTTGTCCATTATTTTCATTTGTGCTGTAAGGATTATTTGGGGAATGTCTAATTTAAGTTTGTGTGTGTGTGTGTGTGTGTGTGTGTGTGTGTGTGTGTGTGTGTGTGTGTGTTGTGCATGTGTTTGTCGGCTATAATAAAATATTTTATAAATGCATATTACCTTATAAATTTAGATACTCAACGTCTTAAAACCTATTAAGATGGTATTTTAGAGTCTAGTAAATATATTTAATCAATCCTTAAAACATTTTAGTTGTTTTTTTTTAACTTTATGTGTATGAGTATTTTGCCTGCATGTATGTACATACAATGTGTAAACCGAGGCACCTGGTGCCTACTATGGTCAGAAGGGGGTATTAGATGCCCTGGAACTGGAGTTAGAGTCAGCTGTGAGCTGCTGTGTGAGATGCTGGGAACTGAATCCAAGCATCTGCAAGTATAACAAATGCTCTTAACCCTTGAGCCATCTCTCCAGCTCCAAACCTTAACACCCTTTTAGCCATGTGTTTATTTAACATGATATAAGAGTTTTGTTAAACTGTATTGACTGCATACATCTTGAGGATTTTCTTCTTTAATAGATTCTAGACAGAAAATAAAATAAAATTTTACTTCATTTTTAACAGTCAAGAATAAGAAAATTCAAAGGGCTTAAGATGACTTATTTAAATGCTTCTAAGCAATATACATTTAATAACTTTTTTTAAAAAAACTGTTTATTAGATTAGTTTCTGTGGATTTATTTTGTAGGAATATTCTTCATATATGAGTGAAAAATGGAGGTTTTTGTTAAGACTGTGATATATGTGAAATGATGAGTTATGTGTGATTGTTGTACATCTTCATGTTAAATTTTCTTTCAACAATGGAAATTACAGAAGATACAATTACAATAAGCAGCTAACATTCAGAATATGAGTAATATTTCTCTTCATGTAAATGGAAAAGGGGCTATGTTATTAAGTTTTATCAAAAAAAGAGATGACTAATGTCTTAACAATTATAGGATAAATTTAAGCTTGAAATTATAACATTAAAGCATGAGAATTATTCCCTGTACTATCCTCTTTCAAAATAATAGGGTTTTCAAGGTTTTTAATTTTTGGAACATGGTTCAAGAATGGAGTTCTGTGAGGAGAACTCTGAGTGCTTGTGAGAAAACTCCAAGAAACCAAGACAAGAGTCTTGTGACCTCACTTTCTTCAAAACACGGAATTGTTCTTGGAATGTGTTTTTGTGTTTCTCCCAGGAGTAGTGGGTGGGAGTGAGTTTACTTCAGCTTACTCATTATTGCTTGCTGCTCAACTATCCTTTCGATGCCTCTATGGAAAAACACGTTTTTGCCACATGCAGCTTGTCCTTGTGATTGTAAACTTTACTCAGGTGACCATTCTTAACCCTCAGAGTATAAATTGTCTGATGCTCTGAATAAAGTTGGCTATTGCACAAGACTTTAGTCCATCTCATTTATCAGCTCCATTCTCCCAGGTCCTACCACCTCTAAAGCAGTAAACACCTATACTGTCCAATTGAAAACTAAAATAAAAAAATAGTCATTTCAAAATGAACTTATTGGTGTCAGCTCCAAACCTTATCAATGATCAAGTGAGGCCCTATGTCTTTGAGAGCTACATTCTCTTCTTCGTTTCTATTGAGCCCTGTCTTTTGATTAAAGATTGCTTACTGCTATAACACAATCAGGTATACAGTTTAAGTTTCAGCTGACCTAACTAAAATAATGATTTATTGACCTAAATACAAGGCATAGAATCTTCAAGTATTTTTTAAATTTATGCTTACAAAATATAATGTTTCACTATGACTTTTTCAGACATTCTTACTGTTGCTTTGTCTCTTCTCTCCACCTGTATTGATTGGATTCTTTATACTGTAGGTTATAAAGTCAAATCTAATGATTTGATGCTAGGATCCACACATATAGAAGAAAACATGTGGTCTTTGTCTTTCTGGATCTGGGCTACCTCAGTCAATATAGTCTTTTCCAGTTCAACCCATTTACCTGCAAATTTCATGACTTCCTGCCACATCATGTCAAATGTAAAATAGGGTAAAATGCAATCTCATGGGATTGAGAGCACATTATGTAACTGGTGGATAGGTGGTACCCAATAAATTTAAATTTTTGTTATTCGTTTTAGACATAGATTTATGGTTGACACCTGGCTTTATTAAAACATGATTGCAAGTTGTATTATAATCCCCATGGCATTAAGCTCTTTATTGTATCTTTAAATAAGGGGTAATGATTAGGATCATTAAATTAATTAGTGCATGTAAAACATCTTTGTAAACATTAAGAACCTGGTTGCTATCCACCCACATCTATTCTCACTTCCTTTGTTTAACAGTGCAATTGGTAGGACCAACCAGACTTACAAATGAAGCATAAGAGAATTAGTATCTGAGCGAAAGGAGAGAGAGAGAGAGAGAGAGAGAGAGAGAGAGAGAGAGAGAGAGAGAGAGAGAGAGAGAGAGAGAGGAGGGAGTAAGGGAGGGGTCGGGTTTGTTTCTTTGAGTTTATATGGGCTCTTCAGGAGATCCCAATAATCACTGGTGTTGAAGACTAGAGCTCACTGCCTGCCACACTGATTTGGAACCTGTAAATCTGCAGAGTATTTTTAATTTCTATTCTCATCTACCCTGTCTTGGCAAGTTTTAAAAATTTGTTCTCATGACTGTGAGAGAATCTTCCTGTAACTGTAGTTCTTAAAGGGATTATATGAGCAATGGTGCTCGAAGTTAAGCTGACCTAATTTCTGGAAATCTGGAATAGGTTACTTCATATGGTAGAAAGGATGTTGCAGGTGTGACTAAGGATTTGGGGCTGGGGAGATGAATGATATCTAGAAGTTGTGGTGAAGTTCACTGGGCTCTCATATTGCTGGCAAGAGGAGCAGAATCAGGATCATGAAGGTCTGAGTTGGTGAGAAAGGCTGAAGATGCTGTGTTGCTGGCTGGAGGGTGGAGGAAGCCTGGGGACCGAGGGGACCAGGAGGCCTCCACTGCTGGGGTCCAGCCTCAGTTTGGGTTTAGGTCCTGAGACAGGGAAGAAAATCTGACCATTGGGTGGATTGCACTCAAGAGGCCCCAAATAGCTTGAGCTATCTTTATTTATACTTTGACAGGGTTTTTCTCTACCAGGCTTACATGAACAGCTTTATTTTGGGCTCCTATTTTTGACTTTTGAGAAATACATCATAATCATTATAAAAGCCCCTGTTGTTCCCCTTGATGCTTCCCCAAACACACTTTCCCACCCCCTACATAACCTTATTCTAGACATAGCATTCAGCATTTTTGTACGCTTAACTAAATATCGAGCCAGACACATCCTGCTCTCCCAGCACTTACATCATCTGACAGCTACTGTGGTTACAAAGCTAAAAAGTAATAGACACAGGCACAGTGCTTTAAGGCAACAATATTCAAACCCAGACAATTCTTTTTTTTTTTTTTTATGTGTTCCTGGATTTGAGTTTGCCAGTATTTTACTGAGTATTTTTGCATCAATGTGCATGAGGAAATTGGTCTGTAATTCTCTTTCTTGCTGTTGTTGCATCTTTGTGTGGTTTGGGTATTAGGGCAACTGTAGCCTCATAAAAAGAATTTGGAAATGTTTCTTCTGTTTCTATTGTGTGGAACAATTTGAGGAGTATTGGTGTTAGCTCTTTGAAATTCTGGTAGAATTCTGCACTGAAACCATCTGGCCCTGGTCATATTTGATTGGGATACTTGTGATGACTGCTTCTATTTCCTTAGGGGTTATAGGTCTATTTAAATTGTTTTTCTGATCTTGATTTAATTTTGGTGTGTGGTACCTATCCAGAAAATTGTCCATTTCTTTTATATTTTTGAAGTGTGACCTTGTGGGGCATACATAGGCTGCAAAGATGGTGCCGAGAGGAAGTTGGACAGATGGAGCCCAATGTGTTTACACTGAGATTAGATACAAAAATCAGACAGGATGATGTCAGTACATAAACACCTCGTAGACAAAGGAATAAATATAGGGTGACCTTTAAAACGATTGGTTGGCTCCTTCCATCCCCTCCTAGGGTTCTGAGGTTTTCTGCTATAAATGATGCTTATTGCCTAATAATAAATGAATTCTTGCTTGACTTGACTCCCCACTGCATCTGATTATCTCTGGGTAAGAGGAAGGCTGGAAAACAGGCGAACGGTGCACTTACCTTTCCTTGGTTCCAGACCACCTCCTCAGAGGTGGTCTAAGTTCCCAGTGGAGTAAGACCCCACATGACCTAATGATTCTCTGGATTTCCTCAGTGTCTATTGTTATGTCCCCCTTTTCATTTTTTTTATTTTGTTGATTTGGATGTTCTCTCCCTGCCCTTTGGTTAATTTGGATAAGGGTTTGTCTATCTTGTTGATTTTCTCGAAAAACTAACTCTTTGTTTCATTGATTCTTTGTATTGTTCTGTTTGTTTCTATTTAATTGATTTCAGCCCAGAGTTTGATTATTTCCTGTCATCTACTCCTCCTGTGTCAGTTTGCTTCTTTTTGTTCTAGAGCTTTCAGGTATGCTGTTAAGTTACTAGTGTGAAATTTCTCCAAATTCCTTATGTAGGCTCTTAGTGTTATGAACTTTCCTCTTAGCGCTCTTTCATAGTGTCCCATAAGTTTTGGTATGTTGTGCCTTCATTTTTGTTGAATTCTTGGAAGTCTTCAATTTTGTTATTTCTCCTTTGACCCAGTGGTGATTCAGTTGAGGGTGTTCAGCTTGCATGAGTTTATAGGCTTTCTGTAGTTTGTAATTTTGTTGAATTCTAACTTTAATCCATGGAGATTTGATAAGATACAGGGGGTTATTCCAATTTTTTAAAATATCTGTTGAGATTTGTTTTGTGACCTAGGATGTTGTCAGTTTTAGAGAAGGTTCCATGAGGTGCTGAGAAGAAAGTGTATTCTTTTGTGTTTGGGTGAAATGTTCTGTACATGTTTGTTAAGTCCATTTGAGTCATAACATCTGTTAGTTCCCTTATTTCTCTATCAAATTTCTGTCTGGAAGACCTGTCCTTTGGTGAGAGAGGGGAGTTGAAGTCTCCTACTATTAATGTGTGAGGTTTGGTGTGTGATTTAAGCTTTCATAATGTTTCTTTTACAAATGTGGGTGCCCTTGTATTTGGGCATAAATGTTCAGAATTGAGACTTCATCTTGGTGGATCTTTCCTGTGATGAGTATGTAATGTCCTTCTCGATCTCTTTTAATTAATTTTTTTTTGGTTTTTCCAAGACAGGGTTTCTTTGTGATTGAGGTGTGTTTCTTGTATGCAGCAGAAGAATGGATCCTATTTTCATATCAATTCTGTTAGTCTGTGTCTTTTTATAGGTGAATTGAGTCCATTGATATTAAGAGATATTAATGACAAGTGATTGTTAATTCTTGTTATTTTTGTTTTGTTAGTAGTGGTGGTTGTGTGTGTGTGTGTGTGTGTGTGTGTGTGTGTGTGTGTGTGTGTGATTTTCTCGTGTGAGGTTATCTATTGCCTGTGTTTTGGTGGTTGCAGCTAATGTCCTTGGGTTGGAATTTTCCTTCTAGTACTTTCTGTAGGGCTGGATTTATGGATATGTAATGTTTAAATCATGGAATATCTTACCTTCTCCATCTATAGTGATTGAAAGCTTTGCTGGGTGTAGCAGTCTGGGCTGGCATCTGTGGTCTCTTAGTATCTGAAGAACGTCTATCTGTCCAGGACTTTTTGGCTTTCAGAGTTTCCATTGGGAAGTTGGGTGTAATTCTGATAGTTCTGAAACTATATAACTTTATATATTACTTGATCTTTTTCCTTTCCTGCTCTTAATATTCTTTCTTTATTCTATATGTTTAGTGTTTTGACTACTATGTGGTGAGGGGACTTGTTTTGTGATCCATTCTATTTGGTGTTCTGTAAGCTTCTTGTACCTTCATAGGCATGTCTTTCTTTAGGTTGGGAAAGTTTTCTTCTATCATTTTGTTGAATATATTTTCTGTGCCTTTGAGCTGGAATTCTCCTTCTTTTATCCCTATTATTCTTAGGTTTGGTCTTTTCATGATGTCCCAGATTTTCTGGATGTTTTATGTTAAAATTTTGCTGGGTTTAACATTTTCTTTGACCAATGAATCTATTTCCTCTATTGTATCCTCAATGCTTGAGATTCTTTCTTCCATCTCTTATATTCTGTTGGTTATGCTTGCATCTGTAGTTCTTGTTTGTTTACTCAGATTTTCCTTTCTCTGAATTACCTCGGTTTGTGTTTTCTTTATTGCTTCTATTTCAATTTTCAAGTCTTGAACTGTTTCCTTCACCTGTTTGACTGTTTTTTCTTGGGTTTCATGGCTTTCTTTAAGGGACTTATTGATTTCCTCCAATTTTTGTTTGTCTTTTTCTCCATTTCTTTAAGGGAATTTTTTCATTTCCTCTTTTAGGGTTTCTATAATCTTCATAATCTTCTGGATCATCTGTGTTGGGATGTTCAGGTCTTTCTGTTGTAGGATCACTAGGTTCTGGTGGTGCCATATTGCTCTTTATATTGTTGAATGTGTTCTTATGCGGCCCTCTACCTATTTTTTCCTTTAATCCGAACACATGGAGCTCCTGATCGTTCTTCTTCCGGTTTGTGCAGGTAGGGACTGCTGCTCCAGTGGTCGCTCTTCTTCCCCAATCGATGAAGAAGGTATAGGAGGGGCATATGGCTCTAATGGTAACTTTTCCCTATCGGTGCAGGGGGACTGTATGGCTCTGGTGGTTGCTGGTGCCACAGGGGATGGCTGGCGATGGAGCCCAGGAGCAGGCTACAGGCCCAGTCTCTAGAGCAGCAGTGAAGGGGCGTGGAATATGTCCTGGGGGGCTACAGGTTAGAGAACTGGGCTGTCCAGTGGGGAGATCAGGGACTTACCTCTTCCTAATCGGTGCAAGGGACCCATATGGCTCCAGTGGTCGATGGTGCCACTGGGGATGGTTGGTGAGGGGCACACAAACATTCTTGAGATGTTTGCAAAAGAACTCTCAATGCTTCTGTTATTGGGGCATCTATGCAGAAAATTGTCTCTAATAACATCCACCCCTTGCTTCTATGACATCTTCAGTAGGAACATAGTTTCCTGAGTGCGTTTTCACATCAGCCAATCTGATTAATACAATCAATGGTGGCGGGGACAAAATATACCACACTTGTCTTATATAGCAGCAGCAGCATCACTGCAAGCATCTGCTGCCCTGTGGTACAGATGCAAGACCCATTTCTCTTCCTGCAGAAGCCCCTGGATCAAACCAGGTGCATAAATGCCATACGCCATTAGAATCAACCTTATAAAGCCAATGGCCCTCCTCTCTCTCTCTCTCTCTCTCTCTCTCTCTCTCTCTCTCTCTCTCTCTCTCTCTCTCCCACTTCATCATTTGGTGCATGACATTTACACAGATTCAACAGGATAGATAGTGATTATAGACTCTACCATGAGTAGTAAGGGCTAAGTGTATCATCCACAACCATCCATGCCAGTAACCTGAAGCTAACCTGAATGACTGCAAGGTCCAAGGTGATGTCATTAATGACTTCATTACAGTAAGTGGTACAGCAAATCTTTTTCTAGCTGAGTAATCCCTAGGGTGGGTAAAACTGCCAATAGGATGTACATAAATAATGTGTCACTCAACTTTCTGGACAGCTCCTCCAAATAACTAAAGGAAGCCCTTTTCTCTAAATTTATTTGTCTATTTGTTTATTTTGTGTGTGTATTTACACATGCCAAGACGCACATGTGCAAGTCAGAGGACAACTTATGGGGGTCAGTTCCCTTGTTCCACCAAGGGGTCTGAGAGATCGTGTCATCAGACTTGGAAGTAAGTGCCTTTACCCACTGAGCCATCTCTCCAGCCCTTAGTTCTTTTTCCCATGCCACATCAGCGACTGTAATAAAAATTACATGGTTATGTTTGTTAAAACACTTATAGACATTGTATGATCATTTTTCAGATAGAGCTCATTATGTTTTAGGGAGAGAAAGAAGTGAGTACCTGACTCAACTCTAGATATACAGCCTTGGGGACATATTGGGCATTACAAGAAACACCAGTGTTGCTGGCAATTACTGGTGTCCTTGGAGGAGCTTGGATCAGTGGAGAATGAGTCAGGGTACATAAGCCAGTGTTTCCAGTGTGGCCTGCTGACTCACCAATTGGTAAGTGTTAGGGTTCCAGCTAAGAAGCAATGATTGAGGCCAGTTGTTGTTTGGGTGAAGAATTATTATAGGGTAGCTGGTCCAACTTGCCCAACTTATCCATGTCACTAGCTGAATGGCATTGTTTATACCAAAGTGTGATTGACAGGAGTAAAAAAGATGTTAACACGTGCTTTCTATGGAAAGTCTATGCCATTCCCGGCTGTTGTTTTAGATGGACTTGGCAATGGTAAAGGGAATGGCTGTTAAATTGTAATGGACATGGATGGGATGACAGAATGTAAGGTCCTTACAGCATTTTGGGAGAGCAGCATCGAGGCCTTTTCCTTGGATAGGGGAAGCTTCAGGACAATTTTGAAAGAAAAAAAAAGTATCATGAATGCCCATCTTTCTCTATGTCTGTCTGCTTTTACCACTGCAAAGTCAATGTGTCCATAGCCTCATCTATTTTCCATTTATTCATTATTCACGTAAAGCATCTTTGTCCAGAGGATCAGGTACAAGAATGACAAGTGCCTTGCAATAAAGCCTACAGCAATCCTGGAGGACCCCTCTTGGGTGCATACAGCCTCCTATGGGAGGACTCTGAGCCAAGCACTCAGCCAAGTGTTCACTATCCTTACTATCTAGGATCATGTCAATTTAGCACATCAGATTACAGACTATAGGGTGAATCCAGTTGGCCTGGTGCTGCCATTAAAGAAATAATGGACAACATTCTCCATGATGGTCAAGGCAGAACCCCAAACTTCCAATTAAAAAAGTAACAATCCCCAACCTCTTCCATCCAGGACATCACCCAGGAGAGGCAGAAAGATGATTCGTTCTGGAAAGGGCTTCATTAAGGGAACAAACTTCTGCACAGAGAAATGTGGCCTAGGAGGAAGTGAGGGAGAGATTTGGAAACTTTCTTAAAATTAAGCCTTTTGTTTTTGAGGTAGTTGTAGGTGCACAGGTAATCAGTAGGAACAATCTGATTCAGGGGTCCATTCATTACTTTCCCTCAGCTATACTATGCCTTACCATGCTGTTTCCTAGCAACATTGAAGCACAGCCAAGTGAAAGAATGTTCCCATTACCACAAACATTCCATATGATGCCCTGTTATAGCCACACCCACTTCCTTCCCACCCTACACCTTCCTTAAACCTGAACAACCACTTACCTGCTCTGTGTCACAGTTCTGTCACTGAAACAAAATGTTACTTCAATGTAATCATAAAGCATGTACCAAAACTATCTTGTCTTTCACATTAAACATGAAAAGCTTTTTGGTACCTGCCTCTTATCAAAGCTTAAAAGTCCCTCTTTGTTCCCACTTCTTTGGAACTTTTATGATGCTCAATTTTCCTAAGTGCTTGTCTACACACATGGATATTTTATGACTTACAACAGGATTATGCTGATTGGCTTCTGAGTACTGAACAGGGCTTGCATCACTGGGAAAACCCTAGTTGGTTCTGGGTATTTCTCTTTACCTACTGCTGCATTATATTTGCTATTGTTTTGTTAAGGAGTTTGACATCTTTACCTTGTCATAGACTGGTAAGAGCAAGCATCCGGTTGCCCTCTGGCCTTTGTGAGTGTGATATGAGTGGGCCACAATTTTTACTGGTGTTTGGCTGGAATGATGTGGTTATTAAATGAAGTATGAAAGGAGTTTTTTTCTGGACTCCCCCTTCCCTCATCTTCGGCTATGGAAGGAGCAAAGAGCAAGTTACTATGACTCCCCCTCATATATGTCTATACCTGTTTGAACTTTAGTGACTTACTCTGTCAGCTTCCCCCACCATGACAAAATATACGACTTAAAATAGGAAGTTTATTTGGCTCACAGTTCAGAGATTTCAGTCCATCATGGCTTGACTCAGTCACTTTCGGGCCTGTGATGAGACAGAATATCACGACTGAAACACATGGTAGAGGAAGTCTGTTCGTGCCTAGTGAGGAGAGAGAGAGAGAGAGAGAGAGAGAGAGAGAGAGAGAGAGAGAGAGAGAGAGAGAACTAGAAAGGACTGGGGCTCAATATATCCTTCACGATCATGCTCCACGGTGGCCTAACTTCTATCAGGCCTTTCCATCAATGGGTCCACTTTCTCAGGCTTTATTACATGTCATAATTTGGGTGCAGGAATTCAACGTAATGCAGGTAAAAGAGGCCTGGCACAAAGCCTGGTGTTCATTCAGCCCACTGAGTGTAGCTCTCGACTTCTTATTTCAAAGAGATCAAGTCTGGTGGTGCCATATTGCCCTTTATGTTGTTGCATGTATTCTTACACTGCTTTTGCTCATCTGTGTATGAGATAATTATACGTACAGGTTTTGACTCTTGTGATGTCTTTGTTGGATGGGTCTTATGTTCCTTTATTATCTGTTTCCTTTATTGTCTTTTGGCCTGAATGGCCAAGGGTTCTGGTGATTGGCTGGTCATCAGTAATAGGTTTTCTGTAACATGATCGTAGGTTTCTCTGCCAACGCAGTAAGCCAGATCAAGCCAAATTGAAAGAGTAAAAGAACAGGTTTATTTTGAGCAAAGCAACAACTGAGTGAGTTCTCTAGCTCCCAGGGACCAAGGCAGGAGAAGAGGCAGAAGATGTCACATGCCTGAACTAAAGCAGAGAGCATAAATACCCTGTAGGCAAGGGATGATGACGTGTCCTCCATAAGCTGGATTGGTGCCCAAGTATGGAATGCTTTAGGTGAGGATTGGACCACTGGAAACTTTGGGAGAGGAGCCACCACAGCTGACATGAATGTGGATTTTCTTTGCTGGAGATTCTCTGAGAGGGCAGGGTTTGAAGAGACGGAAGTGGGGCTTTCCACATCAAGCAGGATTGAGCTGGACATTTCCAGCTAAGCAGTCAGGTCCAGTAGGGTTGTCTCAGCTGAGGTTTGTGGGTGTTTGGGTGCCTACATCCAGCATATCTTCCACTTCTTCCAGCTGGTATGGGCTTTACTTGTGTCTATGGAACCTGTTCTTCCAACTGGGTGTGAGCAGTGTTTATGCCTATAGGATCTGCTGATGTTGCTGGGGAGGGCTGTCCACCGGGAGGCTGCTGGGGTAGGTGGGCTTGAGCGGCCAAGTGCAGTCTTGTGGGAACAGAGTCCAGTGGGTGGGTGTCGGTGATGGTGGTACAGCCTGCATGTCCCTCACCTGCTGGCCAGCTGCTGGGGACTGCACCAGAGCAGTGGGGTTCCACTAGATTTGGGAGCAGGGCCCAGGGGCCTTGCTAGAGCTGAGACGGGAGAGGGAGTACCAGGGATGGCACGTAAGGTGCCTGACATGCTGTCAGCAGAGACTGGAGAAGAGGGACCCGAGATTGTGGACCATCAACCCTCCGTGTGTTCCCCTCCGGACCTTCTGCTTAGCGTGCCTCTAGAGGACCAAGGCCTACGTGTCCCAAGGTCATGCTTTATGACATGCACATGCATGTCCTCCTCCATATAATTACTTCTTGTAATGCTAGTCTTTTTCTTCTGTCTGATCTTCATGTTCTATGTTCCTCGATCAATGGTGATTTCTGTGATACAGGAAAGGAGTGAAGTAAATGTCACGGGAAATTATACAGAGATGATCACTCAGGCTGGGGTCAAGGCAGTTATGCAGGTCATGGGAAAGAACCTGCAGCCTGGGGAAGCTTTTCAGGCTTGGATAAACTGCACCAAATGTGTGGTCAACTATAGCACATGGTATGATGTGTATCAATACACTGGACTCAAATTGGCCGTGATGAATAATTCAGTTTCTGAGGGTATTCCAAGGGCATTGTGTAAAACTTGAGACCCTAAGGGGTATTGGCTGAAGACTGTGGGTGGAGTAACATATAGACAGGATGAGAAACTAAAGTGTGCGAACCTAGACTAGGAGGAAAATAGTGGCCTCCACCAAGAAAGGGAAATGGCAACTTTAATCCAATATTTTGATTCCTCTTGAAGGAGTGTGGAGACAATGTGGCAATTGTTGGAGTGATTGCTGCAGGTTTTATTGGGTTCCTAGATTGAAAAGGTGAGTTTCCTTTCATGGAAGCTCTAAAAGTTGGATCAGGTCTTCCTTGGAATTGTTGGGATAAGAAGGACAGAAGTTGCTGACTTGCAGGAACAGATTTCTTGTCTGAGGTTATTGCGGCCCACCAGTCACAGGGCTGGGTGTTTGCAGAGGACTGAGGGGGAACTTAGGTGGCTGCAGGGGTCTTGAGGTCGGAGCAGGCTGTGTGAGAAGGAAATGACTGTCTGGTACATTGACCACTGTTCTTATTTTTACCTTTTTTGCGAAATTGCATGTTGCTAGCCTCTGGGTCAAGTGCTCAGAAGATTGTATAATCATTAATAATAAAAATAGATTATGCTTGCTTTGGTGTTAAGTCTGGGATAGTTCCTGTGTTTAGTAAAAGATGATGAAGACTATATTGGTGATTTTCTAAGAATAACCTTTGGAATCATGAGAACATTTTGTATTGGGTGATTTCCCCTTTCCTTTCTGTTTCCCCTTGCTCATGATAATAAAAGACTGAGGTCACCAGGGCAAAAGCAGAAGCTAAGGAAGCTGTAGCAGAGAAGCCCAGAGTGACCTGTCAGCTCGCATGAGCACTATCTCTGAGTCGTTACTGTGCCTTCCAGGTATCCCATCCTTTGGACCCCCGAAACTGCTGAGGCTGGTCCCCGGCAGAGGAGGGGCAAGGGGTGTGCACTGGAGCTTAGGGCCTAGAAGTTGGGGCAGTTTAGCAGGGAGACCATTCAGTCGCCTGTTCTTCCAACTGGTGTGGGTGGCACTTGTACCTATAGGGGCTGCTGATGTCGCATGGATGGTTGGTCAAGGGGAGGATGCTGGGGTGGGTTGGGGCAGCAGAGTGGGTCTTGGAGGTACCAGAGTCCAGTGGGTGGTGGTGGCGTGAGTGGTGGTGTGGCCTGCCTGCGGGTCTCTCACCTGCTGGCTGGCTCTAAACTTTAGATTTTTAACAGGAACAATAAATCCTAACATTAGTGTTAGGGAAAATGCTGGAAAGGTGAAGAACCCCCTTGTTTTGTTTTAAGCAGAAGAGAAAAGCCCCAGTGAGACCTGCAAGGGCACGGGCTCTAACTCTAACAATCTAACAAAGTGCAGGAAGTCTGAAATACAAGCGGCAAGATGAAGACAAGGGTCCCTGGTTCTTTCTAGTTCAGTCCCTGGAGTGGTGGTAAGGAATCATCTTAATAAATGTCTTACAGAGAACATTTTACCCACAGGGAAGGAGGTGTCTCAATATTTTTATGTCTCTAATCACCAAAGGCTCCCCTCTTCTCCATTGGCTGAACTAGTGACCACCATGAAGTACAGAGGGGGCCCAGAAAACAGGTTGTAACTTGATGTAGATTTGTTGACACATGCCCATGTGGTGAGAAAGATAGACCAGCTATAGAAGGGAAGAAGGGAGGGCACTTCCACTAGGGCACTGCAGCTGACCTACATAAAGACTAGCTGTGTGTGAGTACAAGTGTGTTTGGCATCACTTCTGGGACACGGACTGGTGTCACTAAGGCATGCAGGATCACTCAGCACCTGTGCCTTGCCCTGCCAGTTCAGATTGATTCATGTAACTGCATTTTGGACTCTCAAAAGACACCTGGAGAAAATGAAGCCATTGTTCAGGCACTATGCCCACACTTCTATTTACAGGGTACTTATAATGCAAGGAATCATTCCAACAATTGGCCTTCAGGCACAACAGAGTGAGCAAGGAGAAAGACTAGTCGCATGTTTTCCTGTGGTTGCTTGGCTGAAAGCATAGAGCCCAAGGCCAGCGGATTGTTTAGTTCTTGTCATCCACTCCCTCCCATCAAATCCCTTCCCTCCGCCCCCGCTCCAGTACAGAGCACAATGATCCATGTGTATCGCCTATTCTCTGGACTTCAGAGATATGCTTTAGCTTGAACAGAAGCCTTCCATGTGGGTGAACAGACTGAGGTCCTCTGAACTGAGTGCATGCCTGTGTGGCCCAAGTGCCACCTAATTTCATCAGAGCCCCTGGAGACTTTATACTTTACCGTGCAGCCCATCACACAGAGAGACTCTGGAACAAGTGCCTGGCTAGCACACATGCTTCTGAAATTCTCAGGGCTAGTGGAAGCTCTCAGAGGCATTTGGCAGAACCATTTGGTGTAAATACATCCCTGCTAAGATCAACATTCACTTAATTGCCAGGGTGCAAGGAAATGTGAGCAAGGGTCATCAATATACAATGCCAATCTATTAATGGAACTTTGGAGAGAACACAACAGGCCTCAGTTACAACCCATTACACTGAGCCCTTGCCCCTTGCAGACCTCATGGGTTCCAACATTAAAGGTCCAAAAAAGAAAATTCTCCAATCCAAGTACCTCAATTAGAAAATAATTTTGCATTTCGGTTTTATGTTTCTTTCTTTCATCTAATTCCATTGGTTTATTTTATCCCATCTTTGTTCTCTTTTCTTCTACATATGTGAAAAAATCAAATTGTAATTTTGGAAATGAGAAGCTCAATTTAAAAAAAAAAAAAACTTCAGTGTAAAGCCTACCAATAGAATTGATGGGAAGGAAGACAATGTAAGGGCTTGAAGACAAAGTAGATTAATTAAGACATTCAAACAGCAAATGTAAGGATTATGTCCTTAATTATGTCACTAGCCTACAATGGCATCCCAGCCTAAAAAACGGGCTTGCCCTCTGTGCCTTTTCTCTTGCTGCACTCTCTCCTTCCGTTCTCTTCCCTCTGCGTGGTTTCTCGGTTTCTCTGTTTCTCTCTCCCCCTTTCTCTCCCAATAAAGCTCTAGAAAGGTAACTATGGCTCATGACTCTTCCATCACCGATACATCCAGCACTCTCCTCTGTCAGCATGAGTGCCGCTGCTTAACCAACAGCAAAAGGTTACAATAATAGGAAATTCTAAGCTGAGCATATAAGATCTATAGCTAGAAATCCACAGAGTCTGTATAATAGGCAAAGGAATTTTTTAGGGGATAAAACTCACTATAGCATGAGAGATTCATCATAAAATCCTAGAAAACCAAGCTATGGTCCACACTGATCTTCTGCCTGGTTCAAGATCTGCCTGGCCCATCTCAGCATCCAAACCAGGAGGGATCAAAGAGAGCTGTGCATGTGCATTCCAGGTCTTAAGGGTCCCCAGAAGCCACACCCCAGGGGCATGTCCTTCAAGGTCATAGGCAGGTGTAGCAGTTACCTCTCTAGGGGCAGTGCTTCAAGGTCATAATCAGAACAGCTATCCACTACAAAGATCTATTTGACATTATTAAAAGATCAAATTTATGTACCATGATATAGAAGAAATATAAGCTAAAAGTTTAGGAGCTGTATTTTATAAAAATTTTCCAAATCTAGGAAAAAGATGGCCATCCGAACATAAGTGACTTTTAGAACACCTTCCTGCATCACACTATAGTTAAAATGCTAAATATACAAAACAAAGAAATAATATTGAAAGACATATGGGGGAATTACCAAATCATACAGTTTCAAATCTCAGATACAGAGCAGTTATCTCAACTGAAACTCTAAAACCCAGCAATAAATTACTTTGGGTACTGGCAGACTCCTTGGAGTATGTATATATAAAATAACAAACTTGCCGGGCGGTGGTGGCGCACGCCTTTAATCCCAGCACTCGGGAGGCAGAGCCAGGCGGATCTCTGTGAGTTCGAGGCCAGCCTGGACTACCAAATGAGTTCCAGGAAAGGCGCAAAGCTACACAGAGAAACCCTGTCTCGAAAAACCAAAAAAAAAAAAAAAATAACAAACTTATATTCATATTCTTTCTGGGATATGTTGTACTACAATCCAGAATGCCTTTTGCACCATTTTTAAACCATTTTCTCCCATTGATATTGATACCAGAATTACTATAAATGACTGCTGCTTTAGGGGCTAAATATTTTATTAGTGAAGATACAGTAAATTATGATAAAACTTCCTCAATAAGGTAGCAGGTCAATTTAATTTGTCTGTATTCAAACTTATTTATTATCAAGCCATGCCATTTGTTTTATTGGAAAAGGAAAAAATGGTTGGTTTTTTTTTATTGCTGGGTCATATTTTGTGTAGTAAAGAAGAAAGTCTTTGTTGTGATCTTTATGTTTCAACTCTAAGGTTTCCCTATTTGTATTATAGTAAGAATGTAAACATTGCAGATCAAATGGAAAGGTATCCTGGCAGTAGGGAACCAAGGAACACCACAAAGTCACCTTAAGCATAGTACCTTACAGCCCTGCTCCAGGGCAACTTCCCCAATATAACTGTAATAACTCTTGTTACTGCAGGGAAGAGTTTCCCCAGTGAAGTTGTTACAGCTCTGGAAAAGTGTTACAGCTCTGCTCAGGTCCAGGGAAGTGTTAGAGCTAGGGGAAAGTTTCCCCAGCAAAAGTGTTACAGCTCTGCTTGGGTCCCCCAGAGTGTAACAACTTTGCTCCTCTAGGGGAAAGCTTCCTCAGCAAAAGTGTTACAGTTCTCTGCTCCACTCTGCTCTGGTGACAACTGTTACAGTGGGGCTCTCCTCCAGCAAGTATCACACTGCACAACAAATCTCACTCAAGAGATTTATTGGGAAGAAAGAATCCAGGAGGGTAGCTGCCTTGGGTGAGAAACAGCAGCAAATTGAACAGGGTATAGACCACATATAGGATTTCTTGGAGTTGGGGGCAGAGCTTTCCAGGGTGGCTTGGGATTGGTGGAATTTTGTGATCTGATTCTGGGGCAAGTTCAGGAATTGGTGGCATTTTGAGCTCAGGGATGTCAGGGATTTGTGGGGTTCTGTGCTCAAAGATTGGTGGGATTCTGCAGCCTGACTCTGGGACAAGCTCAGGGATTGGTGGGATTTCAAGCCCTGGTCCTGGGGTCCAGTTAGGGTCAGGGTGTTTTTTCTTGGCCCTTTTCACCCCACAATATAGATGATTTTGAGGGGAGGAAGCAAGGGTAGCCATGCTTACATCTGAAAAGTTGAACTTGTGAGGTGATTTGAATGAGAAATGTTTCTACAGGCTCGTGTATTTGAAAACTTGGTTTCCGGTTGTTGGTACTGTTTGGGAAGGTTTTTGAACTTCTAGGAGGTAAGGGCTTGTTTGAGGAGGTCACTGAGGGTAGCCTTGCCCCTTGGCCCTGCTTCCTGAACTTCTTGTACATGATTAAAATATAGCTCAGGTGGGGCCAGTGGCTCCTGGTTAATTGTGACCCCCTTTCAGACCACTATAGCTACCATGACAAGATTCTCCTGTTTTGTTTTGTCTCTGTTTTGTTTGATTTTGGGTTTTTCTTTTAAATTTGGTTTGATTCAGGGCGGGGGGGGGGGGGGTTGCAAGGGAAGAGGACAAATTTGAGGAGACAGGAAGATAAGTGGGATCAGAATCCACAATGTGAAATCCACAAAGAATTAATAAAGGTTAAAAAGAAAAGAAAAGAAAATATCATCAGCCAGCTTCTGGTTCATGCCACCATGCCATGCCTTCCGGACCATGGCAGACTCTTATTTCTCGAGAACCGTAAGCCAAAATCAGCTCTACCCTACATTCCTTAGGCCATAGTATTTTATCACCACAACAGGAAAGTAACTAATAAAACTTCTAGCCAAAATTATTCAATAGAGATGAGTATCACTTCACGTTGCTTGAGGGAACGATCCATTAGAAGGAGACAATAATTCCAAGCACACATGGACTGAACATTGTCATAGCCAATGTCATAAAACAAGCACTAGTGTGTGGAAAGGCACCAGCTGGCTCAACATAATAAAGCAGGGAGGGGTTGGAGTGACAGCTCAGGCAGTAAAGGGGTTGCCTTGCAAGCTTGAAGTTTGCAACCCACATTAAAAAACAAATGAACAGAAACAACAGGGCGTGACGACGGCGCATACTTGTAAACCCAGTGCTAAGGAGATGGAGACAGGAGGACCTCTGGACTCATTGGCCAGTCGGCTTAGCCTACTTGGCAACTCTCAGGAGAATAGGACACCTTGTCTCAAAAAAAAAAAAAAGAAAGAAATGGGGGAGGGATAGTACTTGAGGAACAACAATCAATACTGTCCTCTGGTCTCTGCAGCAGGCTTTCTCTTTTAGGCCACCAACCAGCTCCCAAATCATGACATGGAGACTTCTTATTTGTTATGAATCCTCGGCCTTATCTTAGCTCATTTATCGCTAGCTCTTATAACTTGACCTGTTTCTCTTCATCTGCATTTTGGCTCATGGCTGCTTAGTTTTTCTTTCTGTATGTCCTCCTTTTCCCACTCTGTGTCTGGCTGGCTGGTGTCTGCCTGGCTTCTGGCCCCAGGTGTCTCCCTCTCTCCCTCATTCTCTTCTCCTTCTTCTCATTCTTCTCAAGCCTAGATTTCTCCTCCTATTTATTCTCTCTGCCTACCAGCCCCACCTGTCCCTCTCATGCCTAGCTATTGGCCATTCAGCTTTTTATTAGGCCAATCAGGTGCCTTAGGCTGGCAAGGTGAAACACATCTTTTTATAATTAAACAAATGAAGCATAAACAAATTTCGGACATCCTTACATCACTAAGCAAATGCCACAGAAACAAATGTAACACATCTTTACATAGTTAAATATCCCACATCGGGTCTCTACATGCACATACAAACAATTATTTTTCTGTTTCTTGTCAGACAAATTGCTAAGCAGTTTTATTAATAAAAAAAAAACCAGAGCCAGATATTGGGGTAAAAACTGAAAGATCAGAGAAATAAGACAAGCCACAGCCAACCTCACCTTACCAACTCCTCTTCTTCCAAAGAGAGCTACTTCCTGTATACCCATGCCTTTAGCCTTTCTGTCCCTGCCATCTTACTTCCTCTCTCTGCCCAGCTACATCACTTCCTGTCTGTCTGTACAGACCTCCAGACCTCTATGGTTAGTGCTGGGATTAAAGGCGTGTGCCACCACACCTGGCTCTGTTCCCTATGTGGCCTTGAACTCACAGAGATCCAGATGGATCTCTGACTCCTGAATGCTAGGATAAAAGGTGTGTGCTACCATTGCCTGACTTTTATGTTTAATATAGTAGCTGGCTTTTTCCTCTGATCCTCAGATAAGCTTTATTAGGGTGTACAATATGTTGGGGGACACACTATATCACCACAGTTTCTATTTTTTTATCCAGTTTTTTGCTTGCTTTTCCTTCAGTTACATTGTGATCTCTTACTGTTTTCTCATCCCTTCCCCTTTCTTTCCATTTTGTTTTGCTTCATCTTTCCCTTTTCCTTTTTCGTGTCTCTATAAAAATATTTCAGTATTGTTTGTTCTATGATACAAGTCCTTTTCTGACCATTATCTCTAGTTCGGTGAAGAATGACATTAGAAGTTTGGTAGGCATTTATTGAATCCATAGGTTATTTTTTATAATACAGCTGTTTTCACAATGTTAATTCTTCTAGTCCAAAGGCATGGATGTTTTCCCATCATATATTATTTTCTGTGATTACTTTGTTCAGTATCTCAATGTCATGGAGGTCTTTCATGTCCTTGGTTAAGTTGAGTTCTAGGTTTTTTTCTTTCTCTGTCTTATAAATGGGATGTTTTTCCTAGGACCTTTCTCAGCGGGATTGTTATTTGTATATATGAAAACATATACATATATATGTGTCTGTGTATATATGTATGTACATGTGTAGCATGTATGTATGTGTGGTGATATTTTATTTGTATGTTAATAAATAAAGTTTACCTGGAGATCACATAGTGAGCCATAAGCACAGTCAGGCAGTGGTAGCCCATGCCCTTAATCAGATCACGTGGCAGGCAGAGTCTCTGTGTGGTCAAGGACACAGCCAAGCATGGTGACACATGCCTTTAATCCCAGTACCAACCATAGAGGCCTGGAAGTCTGTATAGACAGGCAGTGATGAGGAAGTCATGTGGCTTAGAGCCAATGAGAAGGCAGAACAGGAAGGCAATAAAATGCAGTTTAGATAGGAAGAAGCTTTCTCTTGGAAGTTACAGTATGGTGGTAAGCTCAGGCTAGTCGTGGCTATTCCCTATTTCTCTGATCTCTTCAGCTATTACCTCTGTATTTGGCTCTGTGTTTCTTATTTAATAAGACTGTTTAGAAATTTGTCTACATGGATGTTTGTATATATATTGATTTTGTATCCTGTAACTGTTTTGAATGTGTTTGTTAGATGTTGGAATTTTCTGGTGGATGATTTAGTCTTTTAAGTATAGAATTATGTCATCTGTAGAAGGATAATTTGACTTCTTCCTTCCTCTCCTGTTTGTACCCATTTTATGTCTTCCTGTTGTCTTTTTAAGAATATTATATTTGTTCTTTGAGAATTTGATTCAACATGTTTTGATCACAGCCTTCCCTTTCCCCTAGTTCTCCCCAGATAAACAAACCCTTCCGACTCACCCAACCTGTCCTTTAAAAGCATCATCCAGATAAATTTGTGCCACCCAAATATTCTTACATATGTGGCCTTCCAATGGAGCTTGATTGATTTGCCAGGGGCTACAGTCTTAGAGAAAACTGTCTCCTTCTCCCAGTAGCTGCCAGCTGCCATTCTCCTCATCGAGGAGAGGGATTTCATCATCAGTTCCCCTATCCGTGCTGGGATTTGTTCTGGCTTGGCCTGCACAGGTCTTGTTCATGCCATCACAACCACTATGAGTTCATGTGTACAGGTGCCCTGCTACATCCAGAAGACACTGTTTCCTTGTAGCCATCCACTGCCTCTGACTCTTGAGGCCCCCGTTACACAAGGCTCTCTTATCCTTGGAAGAAGGAGATGCTATTATATGTTCCAATAGGGCTGAGTATTCTGTCATGTCTTATTCTCTCCACTTTAACCACTGTGTCAATCACAATGTCAATCACTGTGTTAATCCTAAGAAAACATCTCATACAGTTCTACACATTATCAATACACTTTGCAATACAGACTGGAGACGATGATGGGCCAATGATGGGCGGGACCATACCTTGACAAGACCGCTTAATTATGCATATCTTTTATATTTTATTTAAATCTAATCCACAGGTCACATCACTTAAGAAAACTCACTTTCTCTTTCCCAGCATCCGTGAAATGTTAATAGCTTCTCAGTTAATAGCTAACTGGGGTTTTGTGCCCATCTCCCCATTTCTAGCCTGAGACTTTATCTGGCTTGAGCTTGTACATATCTTAATGCAACCCTCACAACTGTTAGGAGTACACATGTGCAATTGCCCTGCTTCATCTGAAAAACACTGTTTCCTTGATGTTACCTACAACCTCAGGTTCTTAACAGTCATTCTGTCCCATCTTCCATGAAGATCCTTGAGGGTAGAAGATGTGGTAGGTATGTCCTCTTTAGAGTGATCACTCCATGGTTTCTTTCTGCACTCTCAGCAATTGAGGAACTCTGTGTTGTCTTATACTTCAAGGAGAAACTTATCTGATGATGGTTTAAAAGTGTTCTAATCTACTGGTATAGCAGTAAGTGATTAGGAGTTATTTTAATACTATGTCCATTTAGCAGAATAATAATGCTGGGTTCTTCCCTAGGGCCTATGATCAATCTAGCTACAGATTGTTGGCCTCTTTAACAGTGCCAGATACGTGCTTCATCTATTGGAGCAGGCCTTAGATCCAATTAGTTACTCCCATAACTTCCGTACCACTACTGCTTTAGTGGGCATATTTTGTTGGTCCAGTCATTGTAGTTAGTTTGCAGGGTTCACAGCTGGGTGAGAATGATGACTACTTTTATCCTCCTGTAGTCTCCATAGCATCTTGCAGCACCATGAAAGCTAGCCAATAGGAATGGAGCTTCCAGGTGAATATCAGCTTGATTTCTCCATGGTCTATGAGTCAAGTACGTGGTGTCCTCAGCAATAGAATCGTATTGTCAAGTTCTGGGTGGCAGTCAAGATTAATTTTTTTTAAGGCAGCCAATTTTAGTCCTCCCTCCCTGATAAGTTAGAGGATGGAGGTGCTTCTTTTTCTTCAGGCTTGTCATTTTGTAATTTACATGTGGAGAGCAGATGAGCTTTGAATAATTTTCTCTCTAAAGCCTAAGCCAGTAAGACCAGAAAAAGCTGTTTACAGGACAAGCCCTGTCCTGTCTTTCTATCCAAGGTCTATGTGCTATGGCTGGTGCTAGACTAAATACCTGCCAGTGTTTTTCCTATTCAGGCCATTAATGTAGGTAAAGTAGAAACAGCTCCAAGCTGTTCCACCCAGGTGAGCAACAGGTCCAACTGCTTTGATGCTTCCTTGTACCAAAACTGCCCTACCGGTGTAGGTGTGGACACAGTAAGTCCTGAGTAATGACTACATTGCCCTCAAGTGTCTCTGGTATAAAAGGTAGTCAGATCAAACCACTTTGCACTGGTAAGGCCAAGCACAGGAACTGAGTGCTCCTGCGTGCTCTGGTGATAGTGGTTCTTGTTCCAGTTACCCCATATTCCCATAGCATGCTGGGATTCACACACAGCCAGTATTGCAGTTTTCTGATATAAACACCCTCCATAGTGTAGCCTGCATCTCCCACTATATAGAGATCTGTCTCAGTAAATCAGAATCCAAGTCACAACACATTTCCTGGGCTCAACTGTTCTGCTTGATGGTCACTTGATGATCCAGTGGAGATGGGGAAGACTTTAGGGCCTTGAAGACATAAAAATCTCTTTAGATCATTCTGGCTGGAAACGGTGACTGTGTGACCTCTGCTAAAATGGTGACTCACCACCATCAAGTAAAGAACCTTGGAGATGTCAGGGGCCCTTTTGCTGTTATCTGCTCCATGCACAGATTGTAGATACTATCTTCAACTGTATTTTTAGAAACTTGGACTGTGTTCCTATGTGGTTCACTGATGATCTTTGTTCTTTTGCTTAAAGCCTTCCTGAGGGCTTGGAACCCTCCCATGCTTCACTTTGGATCTCAAAGACCCAACCCACTGCCAACCTCCAACTTGGATGGAGACTCTCTGTTGGACCAGAGGTCATACTGGCCACCAGAAATCCAGGCTACAAAGACCCGAAGACCAAGGAGGAAATGGAAACCAAGGGAAAAAAACACCCAACCAACAAAGACAAACTCAGAAATTGGCATTTAGACCTATAATCACCCCAAACCCAGTTGCCTAGATGCCATTATAAGAATACCATCAACAACAGTCAGGGCAATAAGGCACACCAGAGATTCCTCAGAAAATTGGGAATCGATCTACCTCAAGACCCAGCTCTACCACTTCTGGGCACATACTCAAGGGATGTTCCAATCTCCCACAAGGACACTTGCTTAACTATGTTCACAGAAGCTTTATTCATAATAGCCAGAAACTAGAAATAGTCTGGATGTCCCTCAACTGAAGAATGAATAAAGACAATGTGATACATTTACATAATGTAGTATTACTCAGCTATTTAAAAACAAGTGAAATTTTCAGGCAAATGGATGGAAGTAAAAAAAAAAAATCATCATGAGTGAAGTAATCCAGACCAGAAAAGGCAAACATGGTATGGACTCACTTATAAGTGGCTATTAGCTGTAAAGGATAATCATGCTATAATCCACAGACCTAGAGAGGCTAAGTAACAAGGAAGGCTCAAGGAGGGACACATGAATCTTCCTGGGAAGGGGAAATAAAATAGACATTGCAGGTGGATGGGTGTGGGGAGGGGATGGGATCAGGAGGGATCATGTAGGGGGAAGATAGAGGGAAAGAGTACTGGGAGACAAATGGATTTGGGGAGCATCTCAGGGACAAACTAGAAGCCTAGTGCAATGGAAACTCCCAGGAATCTATGAAGGTGACCCTAGCTAAGACTCCTAGCAATGAGTGATAAGGAGCCTGAACTCGACATCTCCTATAACCAGGTAAGACTTCCAGTGGAAAGACTGGGACACCAACCCAGCCACAAAACCTTCAACTTACAATTTTTCCTATCTACAGGATTCACTGGGGTAAAGGTTGAGCAGAACTTGTGGGAGAACCAAACAATGAGTATCTCAGCTTGAGATCCTTGCCTGGAGAGAGAGCCTACCCCTGATACTGCCTGGAGGTCCAGGAATCAGAAGACAGATAGTCCAGAAATCTAGGATAGAACCAAACAGGACTGGCAAAAAAAAGAAAATCAATGAAATGATTCCTAATGATATATATACTCGTATATTGTTGCCTGGCCCCATTGTCATCAGAGAGGCTTCATCCAGCATCTTATAGAAGCAGATGCAGAGACCCACAGCCAAACATTAGGCAGAGCTCAGGGAATCCTGTAGACGAGTGGGGAGGGGGGAAGGATTGTAGGACACATTGGTGTCAAGGGCACCACAGGAAAACTCACAGAATCAACTAACCTGAGCTCATAGGGGATCACAGAGACTGAACCGACAACCAGGGAGCCTGCATGGGACTGACCTAGGCACTCTGCATATATGTGACAGCTGTGTAGCTTGATTTTTTTTGTAGGACTCCTAATAGTGGAAGCAGGGACTGTCTCTGACTCTTTTACTGGCTTGTGGGACCCTAAAGGCCTTGTCCAGCCTTAATAAGAGGTGCAGTGCCTAGTTTTCCTGCAACTTGATATGCCATGTTTGGTTGATATCCATATGAGGCCTGCCCTCTTCTGGAGAGAAAGAGAAAGAGGTGGCAGGCAGTGGGGAGGTGGGGAGAGGCACTGGGAGGAGAGGAGGGAGGGCAAAACTGCAGTAGGGATATAAAAAATAATGATAATTATTAAATAAAAGGGGGCAAAGAAAAGAAAGGAAACTGTGCTCCTGAAAAATACTAAACAAGAATAAGAATCAGAAGAAACAACATGCCTCCAGCCCGTCTAGATAAGGTAAATAAGGCTTTCCCCACTTTCTGCTAGCCTTCCCCCCCCCTTTTTTGACTTTTTGTTTGTTTTTTCACTATTTATTGAACAACTATTTAATGATGACTCTGTAGTACTTACATTCCAGAGTTTGCTAATACATTTTATTTTGAATTTTTTTAATTTTAACTTTAAGAATAGATGACAGTAAGTTCATTTTGACATCATGCTATATTAATTTATGTCACATATTGTGAAACATTCATGTTTTATTAGCCTCATGTGTATGCTTCAAATTCCCAGCCTCCCTGCCTTCTGTGATTCATTAAATATGGGCGTATGACTCTGTCTTTTATTTATTTATTAAAGGCTATGCAGAAACCTTAAATCACTGTTTTTGTTGTTGAAGAATACCTGACCCTTATGCAAAATATATACCAAAATAAATACCAAAAAAATAAAAGAAAGAGGTAAGATAAAAAGTAAAGAAAATCCTCAAGGTACACAAATTCCTTTCTGTAACATCTCTCTGTAGAGAATCTGAATTCCCTTTTGAAAGTATAGACTAGAAGTTCTCCTGAGGTGTAAGAACTTTCCAAGGTGAAAGTAAAGGACTATAAAATCATCTGAGATAGGGAGAGGAAGAGTTGTGTTAGCTTTGTAGGTAGAGTTTTCCTGCCTGGCCCACAGTCAGGACAAATCTCTCTCACCTGCCAGTCCCACAGCCTTTCAAACGCAACCAAGTAAACACAGAGACTTATTTTGCTTACAAACTGTATGGCCGTGGCAGGCTTCTTGCTAACTGTTCTTACAGCTTAAATTAACCCATTTCTATTAATCTATACCTTGCCACGTGGCTCGTGGCTTACCGGTATCTTCACATGCTGTTTCTCATCGTGGCAGCTGGCAGTGTCTCTCTGACTCAGCCTTCCACTTCCCAGCTTTATTCTCCTCCTTGTCCCGCCTACACTTCCTGCCTAGCCAATGGCCAATCAGTGTTTTATTTATTGACTAATTAGCAACACATTTGCCATACAGAACATCCCACAGCACTTCCCCCATTTTTTTTTTCAAAAAGGAAGGTTTTAACCTTAACAAAGTAAAATTACATATAATTTGGGAATTTGGGCGTAGCTTCTCTTACTACTTCCTGCTGGAGGGGGGCGCTGTATCTTATGGGGAAAAAAGAAAATTTTAGGATTATGGAATAGTCCATGAGGCTGTATCGTCTGAGCCAGATGCCTTCAAACCGTTCTGGATGTTGGATCATCTGGGCCATGGTGTCATCGGAGACCTTTCAGGGGGTCTTGGCTGGTCAAACCTGATGTATCTTAATCTGGAACAAATCCATAGCCTCTGGCTTTCTGTGGAAACAAAAGAGACTCTTTTCCAAAGCAATATATCCTTATATCCAAATTTTGAAGTCAAGGTATCTTTAAAATATATATATTGGTTTAACTCAACAGCTTTTACAATCAAATGTTTTTCTGCAGTTAAAAATCCCAAAGAAAACACAATCCAGATTCTCTGTGTAATATCCATTTTTACGTGGCTTATTTTTTATACTACCTTTACTGTCTCTTTAAAGACTTTATTTTTTAAAACTATGTATTTGTTTCTATAACTGTATATATCACCTTTTTTGTCTCTTTCAAGCCTACGTATCTTTTACACACATTGTAAACTATTGTAAAGATTGTAATCTCAGGGTCGTGGGTTCGTGCCCCACGTTGGGCGCCATTTGTAGGTAGAGTTTTCCTGCCTGGAAAGTGGACTCAGCCTTCCACTTCCCAGCTTTATTCTCCTCCTTGTCCCGCCTACACTTCCTGCCTAGCCAATGGCCAATCAGTGTTTTATTTATTGACTAATTAGCAACACATTTGCCATACAGAACATCCCACAGCATAGCTATAAGAAAATAGAGATCATATCATACCCTCCATGCCAGCCCCACTGTCACAGTTACAACACACGTCCTTTTACAGAACATCTGAGTAAAAAATCTAGTCCTTGCCCAGTCTGTGGGTTGTGTCACGCCCAGTGTCAAGCCAAGAGCTCTTCTTTCTACTTCTCGCTCTACCATCTAATACTTTCAGGTCTCTATGACCCTCGTGCCCTGCTCTCTAAAGTATGAGAGCTGAATTGAGTCAGGGATCCTTTCTTGCTGTCACATCTTGTGGTTTTCAGGTAGAACAACGTGGACAGCTAACTTAGTCTCTGCCATGGCAGGGCAAGGAAGCCAGCACTGAAGGGAGCCTGAGAGGTGATCTAAATGTGGATGAAAGGGCTTTGTCTTGTGTGCCAGTGGAGCTGAAAGGTGGGCAACTGAACCCTGAAGGCTCTCATACTGACAAATCCAGAAGTTACCCCAACTTCTGTATATCACAGCGGCCATGAATATGAAGGTTAATGGATTCTTCCATCTCATCGCCTGAACACACTGTTCTTCCTACACTAAGTTAGAGCACATACGTGTGTGTCTAAATATTTATCTCAAGTAACACACTAATCTCTAGTGTACTCTGGCATATGTCAACATGTCATAGTCTTCTGGGAATCATGTGTCCTTTTCCATGGGTGTCCTATGCCTCAGAGCTATTTTATAGTCAAACAAGATTCTGTAACTCTGAGTTTTTCAAATTTGAATTTGTAGGAAATGTATGAGCAGACAGACAACTCCAGGTACTTGGTGCTGCTCTTATTGGTGTCTAGGTCTGATTGGGGACTCTGGAAACCACCACTGAATTGAACCTAGATTTTAAAAAACTGATGTGATTCAAATGGGAATTGTCCCTCACAGGGTTATGTGTTTGAACACTTGCAAGCATGAGGCCCTGTGTTTGGATCCCCAAACACACATACACACACACACACACACACACACACACACACACACAGAGAGAGAGAGAGAGAGAGAGAGAGAGAGAGAGAGAGAGAGAGAGAGGAGAAAGACAGAGACAGAGAGAGAGAAAGAAGGAGAGAAAGAAGTTAAGTGTATCAGGGAGTTTCTATAAGAGGATCTTAGGCTTCAGAGAGAATATGGAAGTAGCCATTCCTAATGTGTTTGGGTTGAAAATGTGCTATTTTAAAGAATATCTTCACACAGTTTGTGCCTCAGGCTGCTTTTTAGAGAGTAAGAGAATGGTTTAGGACATAAGTAGACCAAACCCAATAGGCTGTACCCCCAATGACCAAGCTTCATGTTGTTGCATCTGATTCAGAAATGGGGTATGGATGACTTCAGGGGATTTTTGTCCTTGGTACTCTTGGCATTCATTAAGCATTATGTGAACAGATTAGCCAAGGAACAGGCAGATAAGCTAACCAACACCACCTCAGGTGGATCCTGATGAGGCCTTAGGATGTTAGCAGTAGGCAGGATGGGGACACAACTCCACACCCAGGCAAAACTGGAACTCGTGATTTTGGTGAGAAAATGAATTCAAGGTGAGTCAATATGAACAGAGATTTTTTTTAAAGACATTTTCCCTACACGATTAAAGAGGTTAGAGGCAAAAAAGGTGCTAGGGAAATAATACTACTTACCCAAATGTGGGTATGACCTTCTCAAAGGAGTCACTTTTATAATACACCTTTGCAATACTGAATTTTGGTGGCTCATCAAGTTATATCTGTAAAGGTTGCTAAGATATATCTCATCCTTATATTTTCTTCTTTTTTATTGAAAATAGATTTTTTTTCGTACAATATACTCTGGCTATAGTTTCTAGCTCCTCCCAGAACCTTATTCTTTAACACTGAAGTAATTTTCTCTTGAAAACAAAGCTGTGAAGTACATTTATGAGGAGTGTCATTTAGCCTTAGAAGGGCGTACTAGAAACTCAAAGTTTCCACATCACTTGGCTTGAAGTAAATGTTACTACTGTCCTTGACATCTTTGATTGAGATGTCTTTCTTTAGTAATGTTTCACCTGGCCCCAAGTACTTATTGCCTTTGCCAAGATGCCTTTTGGAACACACATATTGTCTCTGTGGGCCATTTGGGTTTTTTCAGTGGCATCTAAAATTTCCTGTCTCTCTCAGCAAAGCAAGCTGAATGCATCCCCTCTCCCCCATCTTCCAAGGTTTTTTTCCAGGTCGTCATAATCTCTCTGCCTTTCTATTTTGTCCCATGATTTATTTGTATTCTATGTGTATGTTAAGAACTTTTTTACATCAGAGTAGAGTATCTATCTGATGAAATTCCCTGTTGGCCTATTTCTCATACTGGGTCACCTTGCCCAACCTTAATACATGGGGAGCTGCCTAGTCTTACTGCAACTTGATATGCCATATTTTGTTGATATTCATGAGAGATCTGTCCTTTCCTGAACAGAAATGGAAAAGGAGTGGGGAGAGTGGAGGGGAGTGAGGGGGAGGGGCTGAGGGGAGAAGACAGAGGGGAAATTGAGGCCTATGGGCTAAATATGGATGCCCCAATGTTGCAGAGGAACTTTAGATGACTGTCTAGACAGATAGTTATAATTTTCCTTGGTTATGATAAAAAAGATAAATTAGATATAAAACTTTAAACTCAGAAATATAGGATAGATAGAATAAACTTTAACTTTGCCAAATACAAATAGACTAGATATTGTAACTGTAATTCTTGCTTGACAACTGTTCTAGCATATGCAATTTTACTATGTTAAAGTTAAAATCTTCCTTTTTGATTAGACAGAAAAGGGGAAGTGCTGTGGAATGTCGTTCTGTATGCTGTGAATATATTGCTCTGATTGGTTGATAAATAAAATGCTGATTGGCCAGTAGCCAGGCAGGAAGTATAGGCAGAATAAGCAGACAAGGAGAATTCTGGGAAGAGGAAGGCTGAGTCAGGAGTCACCAGCCAGACACAGAGGAAGCAAGATGTGAAGGCAGAACTGAGAAAAGGTGCCAAGCCACATGACTAAGCATAGATAAGAATTATGGGTTAATTTAAGTATAAGAGCTAGTCAGTAATAAGCCTGAATAAATGGCCAAGCAGTTATAATTAACATAAGCCTCTGTGTGTTTACTTGGGGGACACAAGTGGGAGAGATTTGATCTGACTGCTGGCCAGACAGGACACAGAGAAACTTCCAACTACATTGGATCCATCAAGTCAATTCAGTCTTCAACTTCACAGCTTCACTAAATGGCCTCTCTAGGCCTCCATTCAGGGACACCCCTGACACATCTCTGGCCTCATTGGCTTTCCTTAGTCTCAGGAGCAAATTCTATAGCCCCTTTCTTCTATCCTTCACTCTAAATCCATAATCACGTGGCCAAAGCTGAGTTCTTCTGCTTACTGGAGCTGGAACATGGCCTCCTTGTTCAATTCATCTTCACCAGCTTTCTGTCCTTCACTGCCTAGGCTTGGTTGTCCTGAAAATGAATCTCTAGACCAGGCTTGCCTCAAACTCGGAGATCCACCAGCCTCTGCCTTCCAACTGCTGGGATTAAAGGTGTGCCCCACCACACCAAGCTCTAAGCTTTTCTTTAGTTCCTTTTCACAGATTGGAAACTTAGCTGGGTGAGATACTGCCTTGATAGCACCACTCCTTTTATTCCATTTCGTAATCCATTCATCTCCTTCAACTCATGATTTAGCCCCATTCCACTCCTGATGCTCCTTTTCTTAATCTGTACATTTTGTATTTTTATTTGCTCCTTTTCATTATAAATCTTCATTAAAGTTAATGCCAATAACCACACAATAGAGTCTATACTAGGCTGATTTGAGATTTCCTCTGCCAATGGAATTAATCCAAAACTCTTCACTTTAGTCTCAGGCAAACTCTTCACTTTAGTCTCAGACAGACTCTTCAGGCAAGGTCAAAAAGTAGCCACATTCTCCACCAAAATGTCACAAGAATGGTCTCTAGGCAACATACTAAAATTATCCTCCTCTGAAACCTCTTGATCCCCACACTTCAAATCATTCTCAGTGATACTGTCTTCCATGTTCCTACTAGTATGGCCCATTAAAAAGTGCTTAAAGCATTCCACTGGTTTCCTAACCCAAAGTACCAAAGTCTAAATTCTTCCAAACAAAAACATAGTCAGGGGTATCACAGCAATACCCCCACTCCTGGCACCAACTTCTGTCATAGTTATGGTCTATTGCTGTGAAGAAACACTATGATCAAGGCAACTCTTATAAAGGAAAACATTTAATTGAAGTGGTGACTTACAGTTTCAGAGGTTAAATTCATTATTATCATGGTGGGACACGGCAATGTGCAGGTAGACAAGGTACTGGAGAAGTAGCTGAGAGTCCTACATCTTGAAGGCAACAGGAAGAGGACTGTGACACTGGGAAATATCTTGAACATATGAAACCTCAAAGTCCTCCCACACAGTGACACATTTCCTCCAACAAAGCCATCCCTTCTAATAGTGCCACTCTCTATGAGATTATGGGAGCCAATTACATTCAAACTACCACAGAAGGAGATATCCAAAAGAACTTTCACTTCCTTTATTCATGCTTAGCATCCATTATTATTAACGTGGCACTAAAGGAAAATCAAAGAAATCAAAAAAAGTTTATTTTTCTAAAACAAATATGGTGAATGAATGAGAAGAGAAGGAAGTAACAGGCATACTGATTGGCAAAATCAAGAAGGCTGTGTTCCAGAATGTCCACTGAACTAAAGGAAAGCTCTCTTCTGTTCTCAAGAAAAGTATATGTGTGACTCATCCTCTGGAATCAGACCAGAAAACAGCCTTCTTAACATACGTGTCTAACTCCACAATCTGCAATGGAAGTCACTCCTGTTTGCTTACCGGGGTCTGGAGGTCAAGGCCATAACTGGGTAGGCTTAGATGTATTTATTGAATATTTTTCTTTGCTCCATGATTGTACTTACTCTGTTGTTCTCTGAAGTCCTTCTGATTCACCTTAATTTCAAGGTCTCTGTTTCTGTGTTCTTTGCCTGTAACAAGATAGATGCCATGACACAAATGTTCTTCAGCACTGCCATGAAGAGATGAAGGGGTTGTTATATTGATTTTCTTGTCAGAAGTTTCCTGGATCCTGACAGTCTGAAGGTGTTAGCAGTTGAGATACCTTTCCTGTGGTGATATACAGTCCATATTTATGTTAATACAGAGATGTATGTTACCTTTGAAAGCTGTGTGTTTTCAGAGCAAGGGGATCAGACATCAATTAACATGGGTGAACCAGGTGATCCAGCCTTTCACAGTGCCTCTGTTGCAGTTTCCTTAGAGTTCTGCATTCAGGAAAACTTTAAGGTTACTAGTTGAGATGGTTCAACTTCATAGGCTACTCTAGCCAGGACTTCAGATGGGCCTTGTACTTTTTCATTACACAGAGAGAAAGAAAGAAAGAAAGAAAGAAAGAAAGAAAGAAAGAAAGAAAGAAAGAAAGAAAGAAAGAAAGAGAAAAAAAGAGAGAGAAAGACAGAAAGAAAGAGAGAGAGAAAGAAAGAAAGAAAGGAAGGAAGGAAGGAAGGAAGGAAGGAAGGAAGGAAGAAAGGAAGGAAGGAAGGGAGAAAGAGAAATAGAGAGAAAGACAGAAAGAAAGAAAGAAAGAGAAAGAAAGGAAGGAAGGAAGGAAGGAAGAAAGAAAGAAAGAAAGAAAGAAAGAAAGAAAGAAAGAAAGAAAGAAAGAAAGAAAGAAAGAAAGAAAGAAAGAAAGACCCTCTGTATTCTCTGGCAAGCTGGTTTAGTGGGCATGACTTCTTTTAGTACTTTCGTATCATGGCAAGTTATTCTTTTTCCTTCAATCATTTTAGGCAGTTTTACTGGGTAAAGTAGTCTGTTCTGGCATCTGTGTTCTTTTTGAGCTTGGAGTACATTGCTCTAGACTCTGACTTTTAAAGTTTCCACTGAGAAAAACAGCTGTTATTTTGATGTGTTTTCCTTTATCTGTGACTTGTGATTTTTTTTCATCTTGAAGCTTTCAATACCTCCTCTTTGTTCTAATATATTTAGCGTTTAACTATGATAAGCTGTGGGGAGTTTCTTTTCTGGTTCTGTCTGTTTGGTGTTCTGTGTGCTTCTTGTATCTGTATGGGTGTGTCTTTCCTTAATTTGGGGAATACTGCCAAATTCTAAAACTGAAACTAAAGCCAACTACGTGTCTCTACCCTGAGGATGGCATCACCATTCACTGGTTTCAGGACAGGACTCCTAATAGCACCTTTCCAGGAGTGCACATCCTGCATCCACTCCAACTCCCAGATCCATTAGTTTTGTGATTCTCACAGCAGGTATGTGAATTTCTTCCTTTTTATTAATAAAGGCTTTCCTCGCTCTTCCCTCTTCCTGTGTCCTGGCCTGCCACGACATACATCCTACATCATAATCTTTTTACTCATATGTTTTCTGTCATTTCTTTTCAGCTCTAACAGGGCTGATCACCCACTCTTGGCAGAAACTCCACAGAAGGCTTTGTCTGCCACTCTGACCGCGGCAGATCCCTACCTAACAGATGTTCTCCCAGGAACTCTCATTTATCATGTGCAAATGCTTGCACATCTGCAATCAAGAATGTGGTAATTGTTCTGAGTGGCTCCCCACTCCATTAGAATGTGGGTGCAGCTCGTCAAAGGCTACAGTTCACAGTCTGGCATCCTCACCTCTGTCAGTAGCACGAGTTCTTTAATGTATATTGAATGCATGGATGCATGTGGCATGAAAGAAAAGGAAATTCGAAATGGTAGACTGCTTGTATTATTCACTGTGGGTGACTCCAAGCTGGCTTTTAGTCCTTTTACAACTGTGAGAAGTTGGACTCTAGCCCCAGCCCTGTGAGGAAGATCTTGCCTGGAGCCCTGGGCCCACTTTGCTTCCTTCTGCCCAGTTGGACACAGTAACTTGGAATAACGTTCAACATCAAGTCCCTGGAGAATCTGAAGCCATCATAGCCAACGTGCTCTTGTCTTTAGATCAGTGTTAGTGCTGTGGCCATAGCCTTCCTGATCCTGAACTATTCCTTTAAAGTCAAGTAGACTATGCGAGTGGAGCCTTTCTGACATTTCTAAGAGATGTCGTCTCACAGCAGACGTCCTGTTCCTCTGGATCTTAGTCTTTCCTTCAATGTTCTCTGAGCCTTTGGTGCAGAATTGTGCTAGACTGAGTCTCCAAAAGTGGCAGAGGACTGGAATACTTTTGTTCTATGTTTTAATGATTTGGAATTGAAGGTATCTGTGTTGCTGGCACAGAGTTACCCTGGCAAGTTCCTTGTGTCTTTAACACAGGGAAAAGAATGCATGTCTTTTGGGGTTGATGGTTAGATTTGAGTAAAAATCCATAATCCGCCGGGCGGTGGTGGCGCACGCCTTTAATCCCAGCACTCGGGAGGCAGAGCCAGGCGGATCTCTGTGAGTTCGAGGCCAGCCTGGGCTACCAAGTGAGTTTCAGGAAAGGCGCAAAGCTACACAGAGAAACCCTGTCTCGAAAAACCAAAAAAAAAAAAAAAAAAAAAAAAAAAAAAAAAAAAAAAAAATAATGAAAACAAAAAAACAAAAAAAAAAAACCAAAAAAAAAAATCCATAATCCAAGGGGTTGGGGATTTAGCTCAGTGGTAGAGTGCTTGCTAGAGGCCCTGGGTTCGGTCCTCAGCTTGGTTTAAAAAAAAAAAAAAGAAAGAAAGAAAGAAAGAAACCCTGTCTTGAAAAACAAAAACAAACAAAACAACAACAACAAAAAATCCATAATCCAGTGCCTGGTAATAAGTGGTAGCATTATTTTTATGCTTTTTTATTGCTGCTAGTTAAAAGAATCTATTAAAGTGCTGTGGGATGTTCTGTATGGCAAATGTGTTGCTGATTAGTCAATAAATAAAACACTGATTGGCCATTGGCTAGGCAGGAAGTGTAGGCAGGACAAGGAGGAGAATAAAGCTGGGAAGTGGAAGGTTGAGTGAGAGAGACACTGCCAGCCGCCACGATGAGAAACAGCATGTGAAGATGCCAGTAAGCCACGAGCCATGTGGCAAGGTATAGATTAATAGAAATGGATTAATTTAAGCTGTAAGAACAGTTAGCAAGAAGCCTGCCACGGCCATACAGTTTGTAACCAATATAAGTCTCTGTGTTTACTTGGTCGGGTCTGAGCTGCTGTGGGACTGGCGGGTGAGAGAGATTTGTCCTGACTGTGGGCCAGGCAGGAAAACTCTAGCTACACAAAATTGTAGCTAGAGTTTTCTCTCCAGGACCCTCCAAGCCCTGGCAGTCCGACAGCCCACTTGTAAAATAATCACACAGAGACTTATATTACTTATAAACCTATGGCCGTGGCAGGCTTCTTGTTAACTGTTCTTATATCTTAAATTAACCCATTTCTATTAATCTATAAGTTGACACGTGGCTCATGGCTTACCGGTACCTTACGTCTTCCTTGTCATGGCGGTGGCTGGCAGTGTCTCCTTCCTTCAGCCTTTCACTTCCCCCAATTCTCTTCTCTGCTTGTCCCACCTATACTTAGTGCCTGGCTAC